>NC_062566.1:87789916-88414916 GCF_022837055.1 Prionailurus viverrinus | reverse complement strand
GGTTGGGCATACATGAATAGGATTAGGGGAATATAGATATTATATAATCTATTTGGGATATTATTTTTAAATAATAATATATATTCTTACATATAAAATTATATATAACACAATTTAATTAATACATAAAAGAATATGTAATATTTTTAAATAATATTTAAAGTTCTGGAACCCTTTACTACTTATTATTTTAAATAATATTACATATTATTTTATATATAAAATTCTACCAAACACTTACATAAGAAATCTACCAAACACTTACATAAGAAATAACGGTAAACACCGTTAGGAAGCTGAAGAAGACTGAATATTTCCCAACTTATTGGGTGAGGTCACATTACAGTGACACCAAAGTCAGAAAAAAAAAACACAGAGATGAAAACTCTTTCACAATATCCTTTAAGAACTTAGATTCAAAAAAACAAAAAACAAAAAACCTTAATGGGGCTTTAGCAACCCAAATCTAACAATATATAAGTGTGATATATCATGGTCAAGTGAAATTTGTCCCAGAATGAAAGGTTTTTATATTTGATAACTAATCAATGTAATCCACCAACTCAGAAAACTAAAAAAGAAAAAAAAAGGTATATGAGCAACCAGGAATAGAAGAAAACTTCAATTTGATAAGGGACATCTACAAAAATCCTACTGTTAAAATAATACATCATGACGAAAGACTGAATGCATTTCGTCTGTGATCAAGAACAAATCAAGGATGTCTGTTACAACTTCTTTTCAGCTTTGTACTGGAGCTATTAAATAAATTTATCAGGTTTGCAAGAATAAAAGCAATACATAAAATTAATTGCATTTGATATGCCAGCGATGAATATTCATAAAATGAAATTAAAAAGTTGTGCCACTTAAGAAATTGTGCCACTTATAGCATGAAGTTATTAAATACTTAGAGATAAATCTGCAAATGTATAAAATATAGGCATTAAAACCATAAAATATTATCAAGAGAATTAAAGCAAACCTAAATAGATGGAGAGATATATCATGTTCATGGGCCAGAACGATTAATACTTTTACAATGTTGATATTCACCAAATTGATCAATAGATTCAACAAAATCATATTCAAAAACCTAGTGGGAGATTTGTTTTTAGTAGATATTAACAAGCCAACTCTAAAATTCATATGCAAATTCTATGGAACTAAATGTAGTCAAAAGTTTAAAGATCCTTAATAAAGAAAAAAGTGTTGGATAGCTAGTCCTACCTGATTTCAACATTTATTATGAAGATACAGTAATCAAGACAGAGTGGGATGGCATCAAGATAGACAAATAGAAATAGACTCATGCACATGAAAAACTGATATTTGGCAAAAGTTCAAGACAATTTACTGGAGAAAAGTATCACTGTTTCCAAGAAATATTCTGCAATAATTGGATACCCATATGCCAAACAAAACAAAACAAAAAGCATGAACTCTGATCTCTATCTTGTATCATATAAAATATTAACACAAAATGGATTATAGACCTACATATAAAACCTAAAACCACAAACCTTTTAAAGGAAAACAAAAATAAGTTTGGCTAGAGGATTTGGACTTTTTTTCATTTTGCAATTCCAAATGTTTTTCTGAGATTAGGAAAGAGCATACTCCCCTTAGCTAGAGAAGGTAATGAAAAAAAAGAACCTAAAAATCACTGGAGACAAACTTGCCTAAAGTATAATTTTGAATAGAACACTGTACATTTAGATTCAAGTTTAATTTCTAGGGAGGAACATTCATTTTGATAGTGCCTAAGACAATGCCTTGCAAATAGTTGGCAATTAATAAGTACATTTCTAGGATAAGGTAAGAAATTCTATAGACAGTGTCAAAGAAATATTGCACTGGACAAGTTAAATAGGCAAGACTTTATTCAAGGCAATTGCAGTAGGGTAGAGAGATTGAACTGTTAATGAAAGGCAGGAGGATTTTTAAGCATTAAAATGAGCTTAAAAATGAGATAATGAAAAAGTACTGGAAGACTTTAAGAGGAAGGATAATCAATGCGATTAGACCATCTGTGTTTGCTAACTGGTACCCATTAAGATAGAGAAATAGGAGCCTTGTTTTTCTTGATCACACTTCGAAGGGATGGCTCCAGGTACTTAAGAAAGACATTCCCAGGTCTTAAAATGGGTAAGAGGCTGGGAGAAGATTTACATTTGAAAGAGAACAGAAAAATTTACAGTTGAGAGATATCTAAAGTATATGCTCTAAGAAAAGGGAGGTCAGTGGCCAACAGTCTGAAAGAAACCGGTTTTAAAGTTTACTCAGACTGAAGGGTACTTTCAGGCCTAATGCCATCTTGGGAAACAGATTGCTGGGAATATTACCCAGAAGTCTACACGCTTACCTTTGCTCTTTTTAACAAATGTAGATTTTTACCTCATAAAAGAGGATAGAAGGATTAATGTAAATCTATTATCATGATGGACAATAACTCAGAGAATGGGCATATGGTATCATTTTATATGAAAGTGTATGCAATTTTACTTATTCTAAGGACCTGGAATACTGCAGCAAATGCAATGTAATGGTTCTACTTGAGGCTTATTATTATGGTTTATGAGGATTTGGCTTTATGATGATAATTCTTTTGATAGTTAAATGGACTCTAATTTTTTGTCTAATTTTGTTTTCAACACAGCTTTACTACAAATGAATTTAAAATGTTATAAAATATTTTTTGTGGATTTTTAAATGTATAAAATTGCAAATTATGCTAATAAATCTCCATTTATGGCACATTTTGCTAAATTATCATGTTGAAATTATATATTCTGATAAAAGCAACTGAGGGTAGTAAATCATACTGCATGTTACTTTTGAGGGAAAAATGCCTTTTCTGAAATGTTGGTATTAGGTCAATTTAAGAATTAAGAGATATAGTTGATTATACACAATGCTGATTATATATAACCTTTATTAGATTATATCCAAGTTGATTGTGACTATGGAGATTCCAAGGACGTTTAAAAGGAAAATATAATTGGAAAAGAAGCTGTTTTCTATTCAAATACGGTATTTGTGCTAATAATGATTTCTAAACAGACAGGGAGACCCAAGGTAGCGAAACCCAGCCAGGCACCTGATTAAGTAAGACTTGCTCCCAAACTCTGTAGAAAGACTGGAGAAAAATCTGCTGAAGAGGTCTGTAATGGGATAAACATTCATTATTTCCTGAGCTGAAATTTCTCCAGGGGCACATTGGCTCAGTTTATAACTCTCTTTCACAAGGTAAAAGAGGCTACTCTAATGAATTTAGGGATGAGGAAGTAATACAAGTAATATTTCTTTCATAGTACTTTCTTATACATTTTGTCACAAATTGAAAATATAAACACAGAACCTCTGAGCAGCGAGATCCAGGTTTCAGCCTTGCCAATACCATGCCTCAGAGACTGCGGAACCCCTTTTCATTCACTGCCACCCACTTCTGACACAGAACATCCACGCATGGATAAAAATATGCTGGTGCAAAAGGCCAAACTGGCCAAGTTAGTTGAGTGATACATTGACATAGCCTGCATGAAGTCTGTGACGGAGCAAGGAGCTGTATTATCCAAAAAGGAGAGGAATCTTCTCTTGAATTGGTTATAAAAAGGTCATAGGAGCCCACAGGTCATCTTGTAGATCCATCCCAAGTATTGAGCCAATGATGTGAGGTGCTGAGAAAAACAGCAGATGGCTTAAGAATTCAGGTCTGTAATGGTGTACTAATCTCTTTGGAAAACTTACTTCACAAGCACAGAGCAAAATCTTTTGCTTGAAAACAAAAGAAGACTACTTCTGATACATGGCTCAGGTTGCTGCTGGTGATGAGCAGAAAGAGACTATAGCTTCATCACAAGCATGCCAAGAAGCTGTTGAAATCAGAAAAGGAGAATGCAACCAAAACATCCTACAGTGTTGGGTCTGGGCTGTCATTTCTCTGGGTTTTATTGTGCAACTCTGAACTTCCCAGACAAAGACTGCTCTTCTGCAAAGGTAGCTTTCTTTTCCAGTTTAAATGAAATATAACTAACACATAAAATTGTGTAAGTTTAAGGTGTACAACATAATGATCTAATATATGTATATATTGCAAAATGATTACCATTAACATTTAACATAGTTACAATTTTTTTCCTTGTGATGAGAATAAGATCTTCTCTCTTAACAACTTTCAAGTATTCAATGTTATTCATTATAGTCATCATGTTGTACATTACACCTCCAGAATTTATCTTAGAATAAAGATAAATTCTCTGACAACCACAAATCTGATTCTATTTCTATGAATTTGGTTATTTTATTTTATTTAATTTTTTTAATATTTATTTAATTTTGAGAGAGAGGGAGACAGAGTGTGAGCAGGGGGAGGGGCAGAGAGAGAGAGGGAGACACAGAATCTGAAACGGGCTCCAGGCTCTGAGCTGTCAGCATAGAGCCTGACATGGGGCTCAAACTCACAAACGGTAAGAGCATGACCTGAGCTGAAGTCAGACAATTAACTGACTGAGCCACCCAGGTGTCCTGAGTTTGGTTATTTTAGATTTCATCTGTAAGTGAGATCATGTGATATTTTTCTTTCTCTGACTTATTTCATTTAGTATAGTACCCTTAAAGTCCATCCATGCTGTTGCAAATGGCAGAATTTTCTTTTTCTTTTTTTTTTAATTTTTAAAAATGTTTATTTATTTTTGAGAGAGAGGGAGAGACAGAGAATGATGCGTGGGGGAGGGACAAAGGGAGGGAAGACACAGAATCTGAAGCAGGCTCCAGGCTCTGAGCTGTCAACAGAGAGCCTGATGCAGGGCTTGAACCCACTAACCGTGAGATCATGACCTGAGCCGAAGTCAGACACTTAACTGACTGATCCACCCAGGAGCCCCTCCCCCCTTTTTTAAATTATTTATTTGTTTTGAGACCAAGTGCAAGCAGGGGAGGAGCAGAGAGAGAGGAACACAGAGAATCCGAAGCAGGCTCCAGGCTATGAGCTGTCAGTGTAGAGCTTGACACAGGGCTTGAACTCATGAACTATGAGATTGTGACCTGAGGCAAAGTTGGATGCTTAACCAACTGAGCCACGCAGGTGCCCTATCTGCCTATGTTTTACTTTGTTTTTGTTATTGCTGTTTTTTGGTTTTTGGTATTTTTGCTATTGAGTTATATGAGTTCTTTGTATGTTTTGGATATTAACCTTTATCATATATATGATTTGCAAGTATTTTATCCTTTTTGGTAGATTGTCTTTTTATTGATGGTTCCCTTTGCTGTGGAAAAACTATTTAGTTTTATGTAGTTTCACTTGTTTATTTTTGCTTTTGTTGCCTTTGCTTTTGGTGTCATACAAAAAAGTCATACCAAGATTGACATCAACGAGGTTACTGCCTATGTTTTCTTCTAGTTTTATGATTTCAGGCCTTATACTCAAATATGTAATCCATTTTGAATTAATTTTTGTGTATGGTGAAAGTGGCCCAGTTTCATTCTTTTGCCTGTAGCTGTTCAGTTTTCCCAACACCATTTGTTGAAGATACTGTCCTTTCCTCACTTTATGTTCTTGGCTTTTTTGTCATACATCAATTGCCATACATGTGTAGGTTTATTTCTGGGCTCTGTATTCACCTCTATTGATCTCTCTGTGTGTGTTTATGTCAATATACTACTGTTTTGATTACTACAGCTTGGTAATATAGCTTGAAATCAGGGAACATAATGCCTTCAGTTTTGTTCCTTCTCAAGACTGCTTTGGCTATTTGAGATCTTTTGTGGTTCTGTACAAATTTTAGGGTTGTTTCTCTTATTTCTGTGAAAAATGCCATTAGAATTTTCATAACATTGCATTGACTGCTTTGGGTAATGTGGACATTTTAACAACATTAATTCTTCCAATTTATGAGTACAGAGTACCTTTCCATTTGTGTGTGTGTGTGTGTGTCCAATTTTTATCATCAATGTCAATGTTTTCATGTCTTTGGTTAAGTTTATTCTTAGATATTTTATTCTTTGAACACAATTATAATGGGATTTTTTCCTAATTTCCTTTTCTGATAGTTTATGTGTAGAAATGTTAGATTTTTGTATATTGATTTTGTATCTTATAACTTCACTACATTTATTTATTCTGATAGTGTTTTGGTGGACCCTTCAGGGTTTTCTAAAAACCCACACTGCAAATAGTGAGTTTGATTTCCTCCTTTCCAATTTTGGATGCCTTTTATTATTATTTTTTCTTCCCTAATTGCTCTGGCTGGGACTTCCAATACACTGTTGAGTAAGAATGATGACAGTTGGCATCCTTGTCTTATTCCTTATCTTAGAGGGAAAGCTTTCACCTTCTCACTGTTGAGTATTGTGTTAGCTGTGTGCTTGTCATATGTGGCTTATATTTTTATGAGGCATGTTCCTTCTATGCTGCTTTGTTGAGAGTTGTCACCTTGACATGGCCAATATGGGGATGTGGAATTTTTGTAATAGTACTTTTACTACATTGTGGCTTTACCAGGGCCTGTGTTAAAACTCCCATGTCTAAATAAAGAAAACTGACCACAAACTGATTTGTCCTGGTAAAGAATAGCAGAGGTAACTGGTTCCTATCACAGATATAGTTATTGTGAATACTTTAAAGTTTGGAGTACTTCTGAGACTATAGTAGAGATAGATACCCCATGGATATTATATTTTGACCCATGTGCCACCTGTAGAATACACAATCTCAGTGTAAAAACCTTTGACTATAGTTGCAGAAGTGCTCCTTTAGACAGCATTGTAAACCAATTGAGTCTAGAGGAGGGCAGAAATTGTCCACACTCCATTATTTGTAAAATTACCTATTTTTGCTTTCACCATTTATGTAATACTCATTTTATTTTCATTTAAATATTTAAGCAAACTAAGCACAGATGTACAAGATGCAGTTAAAGTGAATTGCTTGATAGCCATTATTACATGTATATTAACTAGAGAAGTAAAAAAGAAAAAAAAAACAAATAATAAGCAAACAAGATTCTTAACTTTAAGGTTTTTACTTTTGTGATTACAAAAAAACTTATTAAACATGTATGTGCTATAAAAATACTTAACAAGGAAATAACAGGATGGTGGCTAGTTTTGTTTAATATCTTATGAACTTTTTATGAACATCAAAGCATAATTAAGAATTTGTGTAGTAATTTGATGTAAATGGAATAAAAACTTTATGCATGGGAACAAAAATAGAAACATTAACTTTCAATTTTTCTTTTACTTACTTTATTCTTTAATTTAAATGTTAAGAGATACATTTAATGTTCTTGGGTATAAACATTTAGCTCGGAAAAACTTTCATCAAGTTTTTCTCCTGCTTTTGGGGTATGCTTTTGAAATGTAACTGGTTTTATTTGTTTATTTAAACAAATTTTTTTGATGTTTATTTTTGAGAGAGAGAGAGAGAGAGAGAGAGAGAGAGAGAGACAGAGTGCAAGCAGGGGAGGGGCAGAGAGAGAGAGGGAGATACAGAATCTGAAGCAGGCTCCAGGCTCCCAGCTGTCAGCACAGACCCCAAAGCGGGGCTCAAACCCACCAACTGGGAGATCATGACTGAGCTGAAGTCAAACTCTTAACCGACTGAGCCACCAGGTGCCCCTTTTCTTTCTTTTATTTTTTAAAATTTCTTTTTGATGAATGTAACTGGTTTTATTATATACTTTTCACTATCCTTTGCTTTGACTGTATCTATTGATTTATAATGCTTTGACATTTTAGTTATCTTAACAAAAATAAATACTGTTTATATATGATCTAAAATCGTCTTATTCACTGGTGAGGAGATGGACATATAAATTTGCCAGAATTTTCTTTAAGAAATAAATACTGGAGTATTAAGCCAGTTGAATGTTGATAGTAGGTAGCAGCAGTGTCTGGGTGGGGGCAGGGGTGGCTAGGAGTCCAGTGGGATAATGATCTTTACAGGGGTGTTATACTAATCAGAAAGGGGTAGAATATCAAGAATTTTGTCCTAAGCATGTGAGTTACCAACAGGAGATGAGTAAGATGCAGTCACGTTGGGCAACAAAGCTAATGTCATTGCATTTTGGATGATAACTCTCTGAACCATGTTTTAAATATTTAAGTAGTTGTTGACTGATTAGCAACTTTGGCTTTTTATTTCATGAGACATTAGAGAAAGATCTCGAAGTTCTATTTGAAGATTTTGTTCTACTTCTAGAGAAAATTCATACCTGATTTTACATGTTACTTTATAGGTAAGATATAAGTAAATATCAGGGTTTTAATAAATCAAATAACAGCTTTTATTACAGATTAATATTGAAACTTATAGAAGAAAAAATATTTTGTTTTACAGAGAGCGCAAGTGGGGGAGAGGGGCAGAGGGAGAGAGAAAGAATATTAAGCAGACTTCATGCTCAGCATGGAGCTGACATGGGGCTCAGTCCCAGGATGCTGGGATCATGACCTGAGGCAAAATCAAGAGTCAGACACTCAACTGACTGAGCTGCCCAGAGGCCTCCAGAAATAATTTAATAATGAAATATGTGTAAATCTGTAAGGAAATGAACATACAAATGGACAATTGCCAGGCCATAAATAAAAATAGAACTCTGACCCACAACCTTTTGTAGTAATCTGTCCCAAATGGCAGAACTTGAACAGTAACTGCCAGCTTCCCTAATTTTTTTTCTTGCTTCAAATTTAGGACTATCCAGAGAAAACCAAAAATGCTCCTAATCAATCCCATAAGGTACCCTGCTTCTAGTTAGCTCTTCCCCAACTTCCTCATACCAACAGCTTCTAATCAGGGCATACATGAAACCTTCCCTTCTTTCCACTTGAAAACTTTTAAACTCTCTTGATGGCCTTTGAATCTCTGCCAAATGCAAGTAATAGTGGCTGACTCTATTGCTATAATAATGTATGAATAAATAGTTTTTGTTTGTTCTCATTTGGGTAGTTTTCATTCTTTTCCACATCTGGAAATATATATGTATGGGATATTAAAAGTTATAAAATCCCAAAAAGTATCTAAGATTTTTAAATAACAATTTCAGGATATAAATTACTCAATATTAAATAATCTCATAACTCTAAAACTTTGGTGAGTCTCAGCTAGACACTGAAAAGCAGTTAAATCTAAGTTAGATACCAGTTTTCCAGTCATTTCTTGATTTTAAAATACAGATTTTCACATTCACACTTTTGAAAGTAACCAAGATCATCTGAAAGTTATTTTAATATATAATTTATAGTGGTCCTTTGAGTCATTAACCCAGGATCATACCTGATAATTTAAAGTTTTATCTAGAAAAGAATTTTGACTTTCAGTTAGTTGGCAAGGAATATCCAATATTTAGATAAGAAATTCAATTATCTTTTCATAGAAGCCAAGATGATTAGAGTTCAGAGAGCCAGAGGCACTATGCTGTTTCATTTTAATGTATAGCTGAACCAATTCTGTTTTTAAGTATATATTTTATTTCAAGAAATTAGATCTGCCTTAAGAGCCATAAACACACTGCTGTGTTCATACTTATTGTTTTTAAACTATTTTGCTAATACATTAAGTCTGTTCTATTAAATAACAGAAGCACTTAACTTTATAAAAATCTCCCTGGAGTTTTCACCTGGAATATTACATAGTTATGTTCAAACACAACTTATAATAGACAATGCCAAAAGAACTTTTCTGGGGGCCTTAAAAGATGAAACAAAAGTGAAAAAAAAAAAAACACCTGGTAGTGTACCTTTCAATAAGGGAATCCAAGGATTCTCTAGAGGTTCTCAATCTTTTCTTGTCTTTATCATCATCATCATCATCATCATCATCGTCATCATTATCATCAATGCAAGCACACATAGTGTGCCAATTATTGTTCTAAGAATATTATAGGGATGAACTCATATCATCCTTATACCAATTCTGGGGAGTAAGTATAATAGTTTCTTAATACTTTTTCTAGATTTATAATTTTTGTTATCTAAATCAGTGGTTCTTATATTTTAGATTTAAATATGTTTAAAATTAAAAAGAATGGAAAACTCACAAAATAGTTCTGACAAGTAAGGTCATGAGAAATTACCCGCAATCATCAACACAAGTACTATCTACTATAATCAACTTTTCATTAAAAAAGATAGTTTAACATCAAAACAGGGAACACAAGCTAAGTATAAAGTGCTCTCTTTTACTAAAAAAATCCGTTCACTTTATGAAAAGCTTATTTAATTCTTTATTTTTTCAGAACATAAATAAAAGTTTTATTTATAATCAAAACTGGTTATTTTTACCTTAAGGAATAAATTAGGAATTTTATTGGTCCCAACTAGTTGATGGCAAAACAACCAATCCTATTGTCAATATTATTGAAAACAGAAAACAGTCACTTTCCCTAGTTTTATGTGGATAAATTAATTGGCTGGTTGAATTATTTACTTTTCAATTCTTTTTGTTGTTGTTATTCTAATGACTGAAAATAGTGAATAGGATATGAACAGTAATTAGAAAAAATTAAGCAGTAAAGCCACATACACACAAAGTGGATTCACATCCATGTCAATTTGCCTATAAAATTATCAAATAAGTATGTTTTGCATGTAGAGCAGTAAGTTTATTATCCTCAAATCTCCCTTTATTTATATGGTTTCTTAGATCTGTGAGTTAGCCCTTCTCCAGAGTCCTCTACTTTGACTTTAATGTCATTATATCCTTGAGAATACTAAAAATTACATTTCAAGCTTGAGGGATTTGTTGTCTGTCTGTAGAGAATATAAAGCATAACTCAGTTTTGCCCAAGGGATTAACTTTCAAGCTATGTTAATTTGTTATTTTGATGCCACTTAATGATCTTTTTCATTAGTTATTTCTTCAGTTCTTTGTTGTATAATAGGGATATATTGATTATTCTTGTGAATGAGTGATTGAAGCAGAAGAATTCCTAATTCTATATCCAGAAATCAAGAAATAGCTAACAAAATAAATCAATGTCAAAATGTACATTATTTGTTGAATAGAGAGTTGGATGATAATTCAACTTTGCATAGAGATAAATCAACAGAGAATAAATAATGTGTTAGATTAATATTTCATTGAATTGTGAAAAAGAACAGGAATGTGGTCATGTTCTCTCCTTTGCAAGGTGATATTGCTTCTGGGGTGGCTATTTGGATCACAATTAACATCTACAGTAACCAGAAAATGATTACGTGATGATCAACTAGTTAAAATGTTACTCAAAAATATCTGAGACAATATTCTGAGTGTCACTATGGAAAGATCAATTAGGAAAAATTGATTTGGTTAGTGATTTCATATATAGAGTTCATAGAGAAATGGAGCCTAGTAGAAGTAGTTTTATATTGTGTAGTAATGTGTTTGGTCTCAGATATTTCATTCAAAAAAATCAGTTTAAAAAAATTGTCATGAAACATATTAAATTGTGGTCCTTCAAAGGTATGCCCTAATTCTAACTCCAAGTGCCTATGACTGTGGATTTATTTGGAAAAAGGGTCTTTACAGATATAATTAAATTAAGGGGCCTCAAAAGAGAGTAATAAACTAGTAAGAACTATGCATTAGACAAGGCCATTAAATAGAATATTGTGAAGAGAAGCTAATAAAAGGAAAGATGGGTAAGGTAGGAGGCTAATTCTGCCTAATTCTGAAGTAATAAACTATGGTTTGGTAATTTAAATGAAGGGATGGATGGATGGATGGATGGATGGGTGGGTGGGTGGATGGATGGATGGATGGGTGAAATGTCTGAAAACAAGGGTATCCTGATTCACCAGGTTGGACCCTAAGTCCAATGCAACCTCTTTATGTGAGACACAGGGGATAAAGCCATGTGAAGATGGAGGAAGAGGGGTGCCTGGATGGCTCAGTTGGTTAAGCGTCCAACTTTGGCTCAGGTCATGATCTCGTTGTTCATGCGTTCGAGCCCCACATCGGGCTCTGTGCTGACAGCACAAAGCCTGCTTCAGATACTCTGTCTCCCTCTCTCTCTGCCCTTACCTGCTCATGCTTTCTCTCTCTCTCTCTCTCTCTCTCTCTCTCTCTCTCTCTCTCTCCCTCTCTCTCTCTCTCCCTCTCTCTCTCTCTCAAAAATTAATAAACATTAAAAAAAAGAGATGGAGGCAGAGACTGGAGCGATGCCACTAGCTAAAGTAAAGAACTAGATGCCACTATCCAAAGCAAAGAAAGAATCATGGACAGATTCTCCTTCAGAACCTCAGGAAGTAACCAATCCTACCAGCACTAATTTTGGACTTCTGGCTTTTATTTTAAGTCATCAAGCTGTAAAAATTAGTTACAACGGCTCTAGTAAACTGACACAATTATGCATAGACTAAAATGTCAGATTGTAAAACTAAAGCAGAAAGCAGTTACAACATATTGATTCGACAGGAGTTAAGTAGAGGATTAACTCTAAATAATGAGTCATCCCTACTTTTATTTCATATCTATAATAACAAGCTTAAATAAAATTAATTGAATTTGCAACAGTTCTTGATTTTATGTTAGTCCAACACAATTCAAGATAAAGGAATAATATAAATGGATATAGTGAAAGTCAAAATTTATAAGCAGAAACTGATTAAGAATGAAAATTAATTTGGAACCAAACCATCTAAAATATCTAGGGAAAATACTTCCTGAAACATAAATATTTAAGAGGAAAGTCACTTGGGAAAACTTTAAATGCTTAAGGAGAACATGAAAGTTATTCACCAAATGATATTAATTGCTGTGAGATTAAATAGCTAACATCAGACAACAATCTTTATAAGCAAGTCTTCCTAGTTTTCAGTCACTTATTGTTTGTATAATTAGTTAGCAATTTCATCATGTATGTAACAGTTATTTAAAAGCAAGTCAAAAGAATGCCATCCTGTTTTTTGGAGATGATTTTATGGTCTAAATTAGGCTGACTCATAGGAAAATTCTCCAAATTTATCTGTTTAAACTTACTAAACATCTATTTAAAAGAGCAACTAACTGACATAATTTAGGTCAGATACTTTATCCTTTTAAAATGTATTTTAGGAAAGGATGAAGTAGTATTTAAAAAAAATCCTATCCAAATTATACGGAATCTGGATGGTTAGTCACTGCCAACTATTATCAGAATAAATACACGTATCTAAGTGCCAGAACTTTTACTTATTCGTAAACTTCACAGAAGATAGAGGTCTCATTAAACACACAAAATGTGGCATCAAGCCAAGGGAATGAAGACAATTGAAATCTCACTTTGGATAAATGTCTAATTAATCATTGTTGACTAATTAAGTCAACCCTTTTATTTCTATTCTAAGCCTTTCTTACTTGATATTAAAATATATAACAAATAGAGTTTCAAGAATATATTTTGAAAGATGCTCTGTCAAAGTAAATGTTATCTCCTGATGAGATTTTAATTAATTAGAGAGAAGTTCAGCAGAGATTTAATATGAAAAAAAACTTCACCAGAAATATGTTTGGTAATGCTACAACTTGTTTTGATATGCTACTGAGTAAAATAAGCTGTAAGACAATAATGGAAATACGTTTTAGTAACTCAAGTTTCTCTCTATCAAAACATTGTATTAAGCCTTATTCTATAAAATTGTATTGCAGATGAAAGTAGGTATGTCAGGAAAGTATTAGATATGTTTTAGCGGTATATAAGTTTTAGATTTTATTCTTTGCCCTACTACCTACAATATTGAATGAGCTAGCTGATGTAAAGCATGTTGCATGGTAAATGGAGCAGATATGCACTCAAATGCTATTTATTTTTACATTTAAAATTTTATTTTTAATGAATTAACTTACTTTTGAGAGAGAGAGAAAGAGAGCACAAGTGTGTGGGGGGGGGGGCACAGAGAGGAGAGAGAAAAACTCAAGCAGGCTCCATGCCTAGAATGGAGCCTGACACTATGCTCAATCTCAAAAACTGTGAGATGATGACCTGAGCTGAAATCAAGAGTCGTACACTTAACTGAGTAGGCACTAAGGAACCCAAAATTTTATTTCTCTATTTTTCATTACTAGATGTTTTAAAAACTTCTGCATAGTCATTCTCTCATTGTAAAATCTGGAAAATTTTGAAGATATTAGTAGATTTTAATGAACCCGTTATTGAAAATGTGTTTCTTTTTACCATATTTATTAGAAAACTGGATTAGAGTTCATGTGTGTTCTTATATAATAGGATAAGTAGCTAGCTATTTTTGATATTTTCTTAAGTGATTTCCATATCAGGATGTGGATATTTATGAATATGTTTGCCTTAACCTTCACCTTCATACCATTTCAACAACCCAGCCCCATGAACACACATTGTATTTTGTTGTCTTTTAGTATTGCAATATTTTGAAGTTGTTAGAAGCAGAGATTTCTTTGCCTACTATGTTCATTGAATCTTTTTATTTCTTTCTCTTTTTTATTTTTGTTTCAAGTTTTTATTTAAATTCTAGTTAGTTAACATATGGTGTAATGTTGGTTTTAGGAGTAGAATGCAGTGATTCATCTCTTAAATAAAACACCCAGTGTTCATCACAAGTGCCCTCCTTAATACCCATTACCCATTTAGTCCATCCCCTGCCACTTCCCCTCAATCAACGTTCAGTTTGTTCCCTGTAGTTAAGAGTCTCTTATGGTTTGCCTCCCCGTCTCTTTTGTGCCCCCTTGCCCTATATTCATCTGTTTTGTTTTTTTAATTTTTAAAAATATTTATTTTCTTTTTAAGAGAGAGAGACAGAGCGTGAGCAGGGGAGAGGCAGAGAGAGGGAGACACAGAATTCAAAGCAAGCTCCAGGCTCTGAGCTCTCACCACAGAGCCTGACATGGGCTTGAACCCATGAACTGTGAGATCATGACCTGAGGCAAAGTTGGACGCTCAACTGACTGAGCCACCCAGGCACCCTGCATCTGTTTTGTTTCTTAAATTCAACATATAAGTGAAATCATATAGTATTTGTTTTTCTCTGAATTTTTTTTGTTTAGCATAATATACATCAATGCAAATGGCAAGATTTCATTCTTTTTGATGGCTGAGTAATATGAGATTGTGTGTGTGTGTATACATCATATTTCTTTTTTCATGAATCAGTTGATGAACATTTGGCTTTTTCCATAATTTAGCTATTGTTGAGGATGCTGCTATGAACATCAGGGTGCATGGTCCCTTCAAATCAGTATTTTTGTATCCTCTGGGTAAATACCTAGTAGTTCAATTATTGGGTCATAGGGTAATTATATTTTTAAAATTTTGAGGAACTTCCATATTGTTTTCCAGAGTGGCTGCACCGGTTTGCATCCCAACCGACAGTGTAAGAGGATTCCTCTTTTTCTGCATTCTTACCAACATCTACTGTTTCCTGTGACATTCTGACAGGTGTGAGGTGGTATTTCATCATGGTTTTGGTTTGTATTTCTCTGATGATGAGTGATATTGAGCATCTTTTCATGTGTCTGCCATCTGCATGTCTTCTTTGGAAAAATGTCTATAAATGTCTTCTGCCTCTTTCCTAACTGGATTATTTGTTTTGGGGTGTTATGTTTGATACGTTCTTTATAGATTTTGGATACTAACCCTTTATCAGATATGTCAATTGCAAATATCTTTTCCCATTCTGTAGGTTTATTTTTAGTTTTGTTTATTATTTCCTTCGCAGTGCAGAAGGCTTTTTATCTTGATGAGGTCCCAATAGTTAATGTTTGCTTTTGTTTCCCTTGGTTTTTGCTTCATGGGATAGAGCCCCACATTGGGGCTTGGGATTCTCTATCTTCCTTTCTCTCTGCTTCTCCCCTGTTCACACTTGTGCTCTCTCTCTCTCTCTCTCAAAATAAATAAATAAACATAAAAAATGGTCTAGTTTCATTCTTCTGCATGTTGCTGTCCAGTTTTCCCAACACTATTTGTTGAAGAGACTCTTTTTTTCCATTGGCGATTCTTTCCTGCTTTGTTGAAGATTAGTTGACCAGATAGTTGTGGGTCCATTCCTGGGTTTTCTATTCTGTACCTTTGATCTGTGTGCCAGTTTTTGTACCAGTACCACACTCTCTTGATGACTACAGTGTGTAGTCTTGAAGTCTGGAATTGACAGGTGTACCTACAGTTATGTTTTTCAAGATTGCTTTGGCTATTTGGGGACTTTTGTGGTTCCATACAAATTTTGGGATTGTTTGTTCTAACTCTGTGAAAATGCTGGTGCTATTTTGTTAAGGATTTCATTAAATGTGTAGATTTCTTTGGGTGGTATAGACTTTTTAACAGCATTTGTTCTTCCAATTAATGAGCATGGAGTGTTTTCCCATTTCTTTGGATCTTTTTCAATTTCTTTCATAAGTGTTCTATAGTTTTCAAAGTACAGATGTTTTACCTCTTGGTTTTACCTCTCTCTATCTAGGTTCCTAGGTATTTTATGGATTTTGGTATAATTGTAAAAGGGATCAATTCCTTGATTTCTCTTTCTGCTGCTTCATTATTGGCAGTGTATGGAAATGCAGCAGTCTTCTGTATGGTGATTTTGTATCCTATGACTGCTGAATTCATGTGTCAGTTCTAGCATTTTTTTAATGGAGTCTTTTGGGTTTTCTACATAGAATATTTTGTTGTCTGTGAATAGTGAAAGTTTATTTCTTCCTTGTTGATTTGGATGCCTCTTTTTTCTTTTTGTTGTCTGTTTGCTGAGGCTAGGACTTCCAGTACTACGTTAAATAACGATGGTGAGAGTGAACATCCCTGGTTTGTTTCTGATGGTAGAGGAAAAGCTCTCAGTTTTTTCCTATTGAGAATAATATTAGCTGTGGGTCTTTTGCATATGGTTTTTATGATGTTGAGGTCCCTACTTTGTTGAGGATTTTTCTCAAGAATGGATGCTATATTTTGTCAAATGCCTTTCTGTATCTATTGAGAGGATCATATGGTTCTTATTCTTTTATTGATATAATGTATCACATTGATTGATTTGCAAGTATTGAACCGTGCAGCCCAGGAATAAATCTCACTTGATCGTGGTGAATAATTCTTTCAATGTACTATGGGATCTGATTTGCTAGTATCTTGTTGAGAATTTTTGCATCTGATTTCTTCAAGAATATTGGCTTGTAATTCCTCTTTTGAGTGGGGTCTTTGTCTGGTTTTGGAATCAAGGAAATGCTGGCCTCATAGAATGAGTTTGGAAGTTTTCTTTCATTTCTAGTTTTTGTTTTTTTTTTGTTTTTTTTTTTTTTTTTTTTTTTTTTTATGAAATTTATTGACAAATTGGTTTCCATACAACACCCAGTGCTCATCCCAAAAGGTGCCCTCCTCAATACCCATCACCCACCCTCTCCTCCCTCCCACCCCCCATCAACCCTCAGTTTGTTCTCAGTTTTTAAGTCTCTTATGCTTTGGCTCTCTCCCATTCTAACCTCTTTTTTTTTTTTTTTCCTTCCCCTCCCCCATGGGTTCCTGTGAAGTTTCTCAGGATCCACATAAGAGTGAAACCATATGGTATCTGTCTTTCTCTGTATGGCTTATTTCACTTAGCATCACACTCTCCAGTTCCATCCACGTTGCTACGAAAGGCCATATTTCATTTTTTCTCATTGCCACATAATATTCCATTGTGTATATAAACCACAATTTCTTTATCCATTCATCAGTTGATGGACATTTAGGCTCTTTCCATAATTTGGCTATTGTTGAGAGTGCTGCTATGAACATTGGGGTACACGTGGCCCTATGCATCAGTGCTCCTGTATCCCTTGGATAAATTCCTAGCAGTGCTATTGCTGGGTCATAGGGTAGGTCTATTTTTAATTTTCTGAGGAACCTCCACACTGCTTTCCAGAGCGGCTGCACCAATTTGCATTCCCACCAACAGTGCAAGAGGGTTCCCGTTTCTCCACATCCTCTCCAGCATCTATAGTCTCCGGATTTGTTCATTTTGGCCACTCTGACTGGCGTGAGGTGATACCTGAGTGTGGTTTTGATTTGTATTTCCCTGATAAGGAGCGACGCTGAACATCTTTTCATGTGCCTGTTGGCCATCCGGATGTCTTCTTTAGAGAAGTGTCTATTCATGTTTTCTGCCCATTTCTTCACTGGGTTATTTGTTTTTCGGGTGTGGAGTTTGGTGAGCTCTTTATAGATTTTGGATACTAGCCCTTTGTCCGATATGTCATTTGCGAATATCTTTTCCCATTCCGTTGGTTGCCTTTTAGTTTTGTTGGTTGTTTCCTTGGCTGTGCAGAAGCTTTTTATCTTCATAAGGTCCCAGTAATTCACTTTTGCTTTTAATTCCCTTGCCTTTGGGGATGTGTCCAGTAAGAGATTGCTACGGCTGAGGTCAGAGAGGTCTTTTCCTGCTTTCTCCTCTAAGGTTTTGATGGTTTCCTGTCTCACATTTAGGTCATTTCTAGTTTTTGGAACTGGAGTTTTTTGATTACTGATTTCATTTCTTTGCTGGTTATGGGTCTGTTCGAATTTTCAATTTTTTTTCTGCTTCATTTTTGGTAGTTTATATGTTTCTAGGAATTTATCCATTTCTTCCTGATTGCCTTATATGTTGGCACATAATTTTTCATAATATTCTCTCTAATTGTATTTCTGTAGTGTTGGTTAGAATCTCTTCTCTTTCACTCATGATTTTATTTATTTCAGTCCTTTCTCTTTTCTTTCCGATATGTCTGGCCAGGGATTTACCAATTCTATTAATTCTTTCAAAGAACCAGCTCCTACTTTCATTGATCTGTTCTACTGCTGTTGTGTTTGTTTCTATTTCATTTATTTATGCTCTAGTATATTACTTCCTTTCTTCTGCTGGCTTTAGGCTTTATTTTCTGTTCCTTAGGTTGTGTATTTGAGACTTTTCTGGCTTTTTAGGTAGGGCTATGTTACTATATGCTCCCCTCTTATAACTGACTTTGCTGTATCCCAAAAGTTTTAGACCATCATGTTCTCATTATCATTTGCTTCCATGTATTTTTTAGATTCTTCTTTAATTTCTTGGTTAACACATTCATTCTTTAGTTAGATGTTCTTTAACCTCCATGTAGTTATGGTCTTTCCAAAGTTTTTCTTGTGGTTGACTTCAAGTTTCATAGTGTTGTGATCTGAAAATACGCATGGTATGATCTAAATCTTTTTGTACTTGTTGAGGCCTGATTTGTGACCCAGTATGTCATCTATTTAAAATGCCTATTTGAGAGAGAGAGAGAGAGAGAAAGCATGTGTGGGGGAGGGGCAGGAATAGAGGAAGACACAGAATCTGAAGCAGGCTTCAGCCTCTGAAATGGCAGCACAGAGCCCAATGCAGGGCACAAGTTCACGAACTGAGCTGAAGTCGGACGCTCAACTGACTGAGCCACCCAGGCACCACTCAATATATAGTAATTGATTTATATATTTGGGTTCTTTCAAGATGGGGGCATAAATATTTTAAAATGTTAGATATTGTTGGGTAGACCCTTTATTATGATATACTGCCCTTCATCTCTTATTATAGTCTTTGGTTTAAAATCTAGTTTGTTTGATATGGCTAATCTGGCTTTGTTTTGACATTCATCAGCATGATGATTCTCTATCCCCTCACTTTCAATCTGCAGGTGTCTTTAGGTCTAAAACTAGTTTATTGTAGGCAGCATATAGATCAGTCTTTTTTTTTTTTTTATATCCATTCTGATGCCCTATGTCTTTTGATTGGAGCATTTAGTCCATTTACATTCAGAGTGATTACTGAAAGATATTAATTTAGTGCCATTGTGTTCCCTGTAGAGTTGGTGTTTCTGGTGATGTTCTGTTTTTTTCTAGTCTTTGTTGCTTTTGGTCTTTTTTATTCTTTTATTTTTTTTCCCACTCAAAGAGTTCCCCTTAAAATTTCTTATAGGGGCAGTCTACTGGTCATGAATTCCTTGAGTTTTTGTTTGTCTTGGAAACTCTTTATCTCTCCTCCTATTCTGAATGGCAGCCTTGCTGGATAAAGTATTCTTGGCTGCATATTTTCCCTACTCAGCATTTTGAATATATCATGCCACTCCCTTATAGCTTGACAAATTTCTGTGGATAAATTGCTGCTAACCTTGTTTATCTTCCCTTGTAAATTAGGGATGACTTTTCCCTTGCTACTTTCGGGACTTTTCCTTATCTTGTGTTTTGCAAATTTGACTACAATATGTCTTGTTGTTGGCCTGTTTTTATTGATTTTTGATAGGAGTTCTCTGTGCCTCCTGGATTTGGATGTCTGTTTGCTTCCCCTGATTAGGGAGGTTTTCAACTATAATTTGCTCAAATAAACCTTCCCCCTTTCCCTCTCTTCTTCTTCTGGTACTTCTATGACTTGAATGTTATCAAACTTTATGGAATTGGTGAGCTCCCTAAGCCTACATTTGTGATCCAATAGTTTCCTTTCCATCTCCTTTTCAGCTTTATTATTTTCCATAAATTTCTTCTGTATCATGTAGTCATTCCTGTGCTTCTTCCATCCGTGTAGTCATTACATTCAGTCAGTTTTGTGTGCCAGTTGTGCCTTTTTTTTTTTTTTTTTGGCCCGACTAGTTTTTAGGTCTTTTATCTCTGTGGTAAGACACTCCCTGGTGTCTTCTATGCTTTTCTTAAGCCAAACTATTATCCTTATGATTGTCGTTTTAAATTCTGATTCAGGCATATTGTATCTCTTTTGATGAGATCCCTGGCTGTGACCTCTTCTTACTTTTTCTTTTTGGGATGAATTCCTTCATTTTGGCCTTGTGTCTAGATCTTGGTCTTCTATGTATTAGGAAAGCCTGTTATGTTCCTTGCTACTGAGAGTAATGGCTATATTAAGAAGAGGTCATAAACTGTCCAGGGCCTGGTTCTTTAGGAAGTGTTTCAGGTATATGCTGCCGGCACTCTGCTGTTATATTTTGGTTGCTCTTTCCTTCAGGTCAGTCCTCCTAGAATTTCTCCTTGACTGCAGTGGGGAGTGTTTAGACCTTGTTTATTATGTAGTGAGTTTTAACTAGATGTTTTTGTCGGCTTGTTAAAAGAGGTTATGTTCTATTTCCCATAGAGCTGAAGCTTTGCGACATTTTATGGTCAATAGACTTGGTGGGTGTGGTGGGGGGGATGGTTTGTGCTGGTCTTCTGGAGAAGGGGTCTGCTACTTCTTTGACTCTCAGACACACTTGCCTTAGTTCAGAAGCAACTGAAGAGAGCAGAAGGGCAGGCTTTGGTATAAGCAGCTCAAGCCTCAACTGTGTGTGATATGCTGCTCAGTGAAGTCTGACCAGGCTGATGGGAGGGAGTAAAAAATGGCATAAGCTGTCTCTCTCTTCCCTGGAAATGGGAGTCCATCCTTACCACTGTTCAGGAAGCCCTCACAGAAGAGTGAAGAGTCTCCCCTCCTTTGTCCCAGGCTTCCCTCAGCTCCCTTCCTATACCCTGCCTGTGTCTGAGCTGCCTGCCCACCCATGAGCACAGTGCTCTTGTGTTTTTTTCCTCAGGTGTGTGGCTGGGTTTAAAAACTCTAAATTTTGGGAAACTGGCATGGCACCAACCCAGGTTGATCCTCTGGAGGAGGGTCTCACCATGCTGTGGCTGGTGCTGGTTTGTCCCAGAAGGGCAGTTGCACCAAGGTTCAGGGGCTTTGAATTTATGATAAGTGCAGCAAAAAGCCAGTGTCCAGGTTAGCTGCCCTTGGTAGCTGGATCTGTCCTTATGCTAATGAACAGGGCACCTCAGTGGAGCCTGCCAGCTCTTTTTCTCTTGGAGAGGCTGTGCTGTCTCTTCCAAATGCATTCCAAGAAGGGGAATTTTCTCTCCCTGTATGACCCAGATGACCCTCAGACCATTCTTTCTCCTCCCAGGCCTCTGGCCTCCTTTTCCAGAGAAGCACCTCTACACCCACCAGGCTCCACTCTAACCATGGCATAGACTTCTAAAACTTCAGACTTTAGCTCTGTTATTTGTTAAAACTTGCAGTTATCAACCCCTCACATTTTCCCTGTCAATGGTTTGGAAAAGTGTTTTTCTTGTGTAGTGCCCTGTACCTCTCTTTCTTTTCTCTTTCCCTGATCAGGGCTCCCTCCCCCCTGCAACAAAGATGATTCTTTTCTCCCTCAAATCATGATTCATACCTCCTATCTTTGATGATGTGGTCCCTTTTCTCCCTCTAGTTGTGCAGTTTGTTCTTTCAGTCCTTGGATAGACTTCCTGGGTGTTCAGGATGATCTGATATTTCCTCTGTTTGAGGAATGAGGCAAGCATAAGGTCCTGCTACTACTCTGCCATCTTCCCATTCACTGAATCTTTGAGCTCATGGAGACTTCTAAGGCCTCAATCAGTTTTTCTTTCTTTCTTTCTTTCTTTCTTTCTTTCTTTCTTTCTTTCTTTCTCTTTCTTTTCTTTTCTTTCTATCTTTATTTTCTGTTATTTACTTATATTTTTTACAAATTTATTGAGCCTTTCCTATCTTCACTTTCATCTCATTTTTGAACATATAATATGGTCAATATGAGCCATAGTGTTTCGTAGTATAGTGTAACCATAGAAAAACAGTTAAGTCTGATTAGGGCAAAAAAGGTAAAAATAACTGTAGAAAGGGCAGGAATTTTAGCTGGTCCTCTTGGAAACCTGGAAGTGGATGGTTTTTCAACAGATGGTAATAAAACAATTCATTGACCAGGTGGGAAAACAAACTAAAATACTTAATTTATATTTTATTTTTACATAAAAATAAACTGAAAAATCTATTTATAAAAGCAAATCTATAACTCTAAAAAGAGCTATAGGGAAGCCTTTTCATAAAATTGAGGTAGAGAACAATTTTTTACACAAAGGACAAAGGGGAAATAATATATCTTCTAACCTTAAATTTTCTATTTATATATATCTATACCACAAAAAAATACCATCAATAGGGTTCACAGCAAGCTTCAGATTAAATATTTGTAATGCATAAAACTAACAAAAGAGTATTAAAATAATTTCTACAAATTGAAAAGATAAAACACAGAATGGAAGACTGACTGAAGAATATTTTATTACTCAGGGTTCAGTAGTAATTACCGGATACATTCAAAAGGGGATTTGGAGAGAGTTTAATACATGGACTATTTATAAAGGTAAGGGAAGGATTGAGAAAATCAACTAGGGACAGACCAGTTCTGTGGGGCCAGCATAAGAAGAAAGAAAAACAGAGCAAAAGAAGAGAGACGCTACCTTAAAAGACCACAAAAAAAATTAAGAAGGACTTTGGTAGAGGCACACATCAACCTATGGCATCTAACAAAGAGAATGCCAGTGGGACAAATATCTAATGCTACTCCCTTTACAATCTCTGGATTTTCTGCTAATGTCTCCCATTGGAAAAAGCAAACTAGAAGCCAGAGGGATGGAAGTGAGCACCCAAATTTCCTAACTACATCTCCATTTAAGTGTGGCCAAGTCTAAGTTTCTAACAGTCTAAAATTTTGTCAAGATGGTTGATGAGAAGAATTCTGTCACAGATACATTTAAATCAAAAGGATTGATTTGGGTATATGTTAATAAGGTGTCAGGTTATTTGCCAATTAAAATATCCATGGCTGAAGTTAGAGTTCCAACATTAGCCTACAGGCAGGCCCTCTAGTTTGAATAAGTACTATGTGTCTTTTGAGTCAGTAGTTAGCTTTTTTTGGTGATGGGCAAGCTAGCAAGATCTTTGAGTAGTAGAGTTTTTATTAGCCAAATCAGATGAGAAAGAGATGGGGGAAGGAGAGGGAGAGATAAAAAGAACATCATAAGCTAGTTAGTTGAGGAATTAAAGGCCAGAGAATGGTAAGAAAGATACATTCTCTCACTGACACAGGACACATTTAAGTCATAATAAACAATAAATATTCCATACCTAAGGCTATGAATTTGGTTTGTAAAACAGAAATTGGCTATTCTGAAAAAGCCCAACATTATATATTCTGTATTTATAAGCCATATCTAGTTTTATACTGCAGATGATCATATCAACTGTGGATCAGTTAGTAAAACTCTAGGGTGCACTGCTGGTACCCTGTTGCTATATTATCACTGTGAGGTGTGTTCTAAGTTATTCTTTCTGACTTCTCAAAAGTCATGAAATATCTCATATACATTTCATGTAGTATTTTGATTCCTGAGAATCTTTCTGAATTTATGGATTTTGAGTGACTTGGACCACTGCCAACCCCAGTGATAATCAAAGGGTGATGAAGATTGAGCTTTGTGTGGAAGCATCTAATTTTAATAGGGAACAATAATAAAATAGTATCTCATTGGGCAGGGAGAAGTAACTGCCATTGCTTGAAGAAAGTGCTTTATAGTGGAGGTAGCTATATAGCTTCTTAGTTACCTAATTGATATGCATGGCAGAGAAGAGTGCACACTAAATAAGTGGAGGAGACACTTTATCATCTTACTGCAAAACCCTTCCATAAAATACTCTTTTTAATTAAATCTTTAGCATAATATTATATAGAGATCATTTTTGTAGTTGATTAATATGTACTTTTTTGGGCAAGAGGAGCATTTTCTTGCGTAGTGGTAATCATAAAAATGTGAGCTGTGGCTTAGACTTTTCTTTAATTAGAGTAGTATTAATTTTGTGTGACACAGAGGGAAACAAAGCTGGAGGTTTACTTTAAAAACAAACAGCAAAAGCAAATCTTATTCTTCCCTGTAGCTAGTGTAAGAGGAACCAGAATTAGCATAAAGCTGGCCAACTGGCTTAAGTAGAGAACTTTTCCGGAATATACTAAAATCAGATTAGAGCAAATCATTCCAACCTGCTGAACTTGCTAAAGATGCCAAAGGGGATTTCGTCTATTTTTAGAAACAATAGGCCCTTTTCACAGGGTTTCTTATGAGAACCAAGTAGAGTTCTTCAGACTCTATTTAACATTGGAGGTGCAATAAAAGAAGAAAATTAATAATGACACTAGTTAGTGATGATACGAGTTAGTTATGATACAAAGGATTAATGGTATTCCTTAGTAACCCTATGTCTTCCATGCATATTATAGACAGAGAGTGTTTTATCTATTGTCCTTATCACAGAATACCAGGAATTGGTGTTGGAATCATTTCTATCAATTTCCTGACAAGCACAGCCTAACATTTGCTAGAATACCTACTGTGAAAGGGCATTTATTTATTACCTTTTAAGACTGTTCGCTCTTATTTAGGGAAAGGTTTGATTTTAGATTTTCTCCCTTGTGTGTCTCCATAGGACTTTTACCTAGTATCTTCTGTTTGATCTACACAACCCATAATAAAAATATATGTCAACTCCCCATTCCACAGGATAACCTGTCTATATTTAACTCATCATGCTTTTTGTGATTTTTTTCCATCTCAGGTTGTCTTTTGTACCACCTGAGAAATAGTTTTTGGGAAGGACCAGCCTTAAACAAAATTATTCATCAGAGAGTATTTGTCTTTATTAACACCTTTCTAGGGCATTTATACAGGTACACCTTCTTGGTCCCAATGACTGCCATATGCCACTTAAGGTACAGTCTTGTGGCCAAGTTACCAATGACTCCATCCCTCCCAGAGCCCGCTGATTAGTTGAAGCCATAACATTCTTTTGATACTAGCTGTCCTACCACTGATAATTATTACTTATTTTATGGGTGTGTTTGTGTTTTTATTCTATTATCAAAAGGTCTTAAGAGTAGGGGAAAGCTGTAATTTTTGTATCATCAGTAATAATTTTTTATCATTATAATAGCTAACATTTATTACATGCTTACTGTGTGGCCATGTTCTAAGCCTTTACAAGTAGTAACATTTCAAAGTAACCTCATGAAATAAGTAGAATTATTATCCATATTTGACTTATAAGGACACTGAGGCATTTAGAGATAAAGGAATTTTTTCAAGATTACACACATAATAAGAACCTGGGCAGTCTGGCTTCACTGCTTACTCTCATAACCACTATGTTACCTTGTCTCCTACAATTTAAAATAGGAACTTTAATTGGCTCTCAATATACTTTCCTTGGATGAGTTAATCTGTGCCCACTTTTAAATATCACTTAAATACCAGATCTATCTCCTCTGCTTCATTCATATCTTTATTTTGAACTGCAAAGTATGTGACTCCATACAGAAGCACTTTTATTATATCAAACTTAAACTATTACCTTGTGTTCCCTCTTTCATTAAATGGAATCATCTTCCATCAATTTGTCTAAGCTAGAGTTTAGGCTTCCTTATGGATTTCTCCTATTCCCATGTTCTACCACCTCCAATTAATCTCAAAGTCCTATAAATTCTATTTCTTCAGTATTTCTCTAAAGAGCCTTTTGTTCTCCATTTTTGCTGTGATTGCTTTGGTTCATGTTTTCATAACTTTTCACTTGGGCTATTACAGTTCTAGCCTCAGAAAAGTCCGTTACTCAAATGTTGCTTTCTTCCAATGAATATACCATGGCACAGCTAGGGAACTTTATAAAACATAAAAGTGATTCTGTCTTGTGCCTGTTTGAAATGCTGAAATGTCTCCCTAACTCTTTCAGGATAAAAGACAGACTACAGCAAATCAAACAAAGCCTCTTTGTGATTAGGCTTTGTTCACTTTGCCAGCCTCACTCATTGTCATACCTTCTTAAGCAAGCTGCTTTATGCTGTGTTCTCTGCCTAGAATAACATATCCCTCATGGCCTCTCCTTGACTGACTTTTATCTATGTTTTGAAGATGAGCTCAAATGTTACTTCCCTCGGCATTGTTCCCTATAGACACCTACACTCTGTTGTCTGCTTAGTTTCCCTCATTTTTATGTATGTACATCTTGTTTCTTCTATATGATTTTGCCAGTATAGTAATGGTTGATTTTTACTTTTTCCATTCTATTTTCCCAATGGCCTATGAGTTTCTTCCGGGCAAGTATTACACTTGCTATTGTTGTAGTCCCAGTATTCAGCACAGTGCCTGGGTAACATTAGACCTACCACAGAACTTAGTTGCAGTAATGTCAATAATGCCTCCCAGTCTATTAACAGAAACGAGGGAGCCTAAGGCCAGCACGAGAAAAAAATGTTGTCTATGTGCTAGTTCTCACTGTTTGAGAAGTTACCTGGAATATAGTCTTGACATGAATTCTAAGGCAACATTTAGGCTCCATGGAAGTATGTTGGAATTTATTATTGATATTTATTATGGGCCTGGTAGGGCATAGGGTAAAGTGGCATTTGCCTACCTTGATACTATTCCAATGATATTTTTCATTAAGATTTGCCTTTGGATAGGAACTTGTCAAAGATTATGAAGATGTTAATGTTCCCTGAAGTTAATTAAAAAAAAATAATGAAATCTTTGGGACTTATTCCTGGGGCAGGAAACTTGCCTTTGTCTTTCAAATTATACCACTGATTTGAAAAATAGGAAGTAGTATAGTATGATAGTTAAAAAGTTCTAGGGTTGAGGTGTCAGGCAGTGTTAGTTTGAAACGTTATTCTGGCACTTATTACTTGCTTGATCTCGGGTGAGTAACTTGAATTCTCCTGGCCTCAATTTTCTCATCCAGAAAACTGGAATAATAGCACCAATACCTACCTGTTATAATTCTATTATATCTCTATAAGAATAGTTTTGTACAAGCACGCCCTATTGATAGATTTAAACCAAATGCACACTGTTTTAGCTTAAATATAAGTAGAAATACCTTTAGTAGGTATATTTAGCTTAAAGAGTGTGGAACTTCACCATAGTGTGCCTTTACATAACACCGGGTGTAATTGATTCACAGTGGAGCTAAGTAATTCTAAGCAGGTCAGTTTACATTGTGCAATGTGTGATGTAGGCAGATAATGGTAGGTATCACTAGTGAGTTCCTTTTGCATGCTGGGTATGGTTTAACTCTTTTATTCATCTACTAAAATAATATGTGTAGGAGTCTTAGTACTGTGTTTAACACACTGACATGTAAATATGCTCTTAACAGCATTATTTATAATCTTCAAAAAAACTAGATTGAGAAGATGGATTTTTATGATACTACATATGTGAAACTACTTATTATATTTAGTAAAGGCATAGTCAATGCCTTATATCTATTAAGCACTTTCTGACAGATACTGATTTGAACTTCAGTAATTCTTAGATCATCCATTACCTCAGGTAACCTTTATGAGACCACGTGATAGTTCCAAACATTGGCAAATCAACACAATGCTCTGGTTAAGTTAATATGATGACATGTTACTAAGAAGAGTTAATAATGCAAGGCAATTGGGGATATAAGCTCGTTGTAGAGACTCCTGTGGGCCCTAGGCTAATACTAGTTACATACTAATACACTATATACCGATTTTCACAAAGATCAGGATTTTAAAGGAGTGTAAAATTACCAGGAATGTATTTCTTACCAAATTAAATAAGAGAAACATTTCTTGATTTTTTTCTTAGGATAGTAAAAGGCATTGTAAGGCATCTGGACCTATCCTTTAGAGCCAAATTTTTGCATGATTGCAAGTTAAGATTGATAGATTTCAGCCTCAAGAAAAGCTGAATACTTGATCATGCAGACACTGAGCCCATGATATCTCACAATGCAAGTGTTTAAACCAGGCTTCTCAAAACAATAATGAAGTGTGTTTAGCAGCTCTTTTATTTCATTTTAGAGTTGTTAAAAGAATATTAAAGTAAAACCATGGAAATGAGACTCATCTCTATAAGCATGTTTAAGTAGGGATTACATAGAGATGAGGTATCTAAAAGTATCTGTACTTCTAAGCATTTGAATGTGGTTCTTAGTCACTTATCTCAAGTTAAATTTGATTGCATTAGGATCAGGCTTTTATCCTTTATTTTCAATAACAAAAATCACAGTCAACAGTATGAGAGCTAAAGCAGCCTTGAAAATTAAGTATTTTGCTGAGAAGAAGAAAAGCCTCATAAGTGGGCTTGGTTAAGAGGTTTTTTTTTTTTTTTTTTTTTTTTTTAAGGAACCACAGAGCTTATTTTCTTCTTAGCATTTGGTGGTTTGACGACTGCTGGCCCGTGGAGCCGAATGTGCTGCAGTGGCTAATTTAAAGTTCTAAGGAAGTTTAAACCAGCATGCATTTTTCATCACAGATAGGTTAAAAGGTTTTTAAAGTATTCTACTTATTCATAGGCAGCTGGAATCCAGTAGGATTGCATATCTGCCACGACTTTAGCAAATATCATTCCCAATTTGGCCCTGTAAAGGACAGCACTAGAAATTCTCTACACTTTTCCTCTCTAGAAATAGACTGCAAATTTTATGGCAACTTTAGCTGTGAACTCTTCATTTCAAGCCTCTACATCTTCATTTTAATATGCATTGCTGTTCTTTATGTGTGTGCCCAAGGAATACTAAATTCATGGTAGGCTGTGAATGATACAGGTCATTGTAGCTCACTTTAAATTGGGACTACTTACAGAGTGTACAAACTCCTGACCACAAATAGCGCACGTGTAGTTTTTATGCCTACCACTTTTTATTTCTCCACAAAGGCCACAGTAGATTGATTTTTACCAAAAATAAATTATACTTTTCATGGTCTTGATGTCATATATGAATATGCATCCTATAAATGTATTGTCTTGTCTGTGCCTTGTATTGATATCAATTGATATCTGCCTTTTTATTCAAAATGACAACAGTTTGACAAATAGAGACATGTGGAAAAATTTCTTAAAAAGGCAAAATAGAGGGGTGGTTCATACAGCTGCGAGACACTGCTGTTCTCTGATGTCTTATAGAAAGCCTGCAGCCTTAGACCAACTGAGGATAAATAATGACATGCTATCAAAACTACAGCATTGAGTTAAAATGGTTGATGTCACACTAATTCTACCTCACCAGGTATTTCTTCTCATTTATAATACTCTTTTTAAAATAAAAAAGGGTCCACAAATTCAGATGTGTATATGATAGGGATGATATACAATTGTACTTCAAGCTGACTGCAAGCAATATGTCAAAAAACAAAGCTAAATTCTGAGTAATAAAATCCACCATATGATTGATATCTTGCATTAAAGTGTGAGTTGAAGAAAGCAATTTTGTTTATGGAAAAGTCCTGGCTTGGCACATTTTTCATGTCACATAAAGATGGAAATCTTACCTTATGGTTGTAGATTACAGTTATATTTCAGCTTCTGTAATTGTAAAAGGACACGTATCTGTTTTAAAATAAGAACCATTTTCTTCTGATACAAATGAGCTCATTTTAATATAGTTCTTGCTTCCAATGCATATCATCTTCTCTTTTACTTTCATTCCCATGTTAACTCTTTTGTGACTCTTTACTGTGGTTTAGTAAACAAACATACCTAAGAATTTTCAGAGTTTTGAAATTGCTGTGTTTCTGGGCACTCTATGGTATAGACAATGAGATAAAAATATAAAGTATTTACTTAACATCTAGGAGTATTGAAAATTAAAGAAAACTGGGTCAGCATGTTCTCATTCTTCTGCGTAGGAAAGAAATGAGTGGTGATGTTAAAAATCTTGTATAATTTCCTAAATTTATCATTTTCCAATTTCTTTGTATTAATTACTTTTTAAATAAAACTTTATAAAGATGCGGTTTTATAGTTTACAAAATGATAATAACCCAGACATCATTAATCTTTGTCTGTACTTTCAAGTAGGAAATAATATTGTTACTATTTGTATGTTACTATTTTTATGTTTCTATATTATATATCAGGAAACTGAGTCTCAGTGAGGTTAAATTATCTACCCAGAGCTGATCTAGAATTTAGCAGATTCAAGTCTTTTGATGTAGAAGAATCCAAAATGATTTAAGCTTACTTACCTTCTTTTATTTAAAAAAAATGTTTTTTTAATTTATTTTGACACACACACAGAGAGAGATAGAGAGAGAGAGAAATAGAGCATGCACACACAACTGGGGAAGAAGGGTTGCAGAGAGATAAAGGGAGAGAATCATAGGCAAGGTCCATGCTATCAGCTCAGAGCCCGACGTGGAACTTGATCTCACGAACTGCAAGATCATGACTAGAGCTGAAATCAATAGTCAGACACGTAGCCAACTGAGTGACCCTGGCACCCCAAGATTACTTGCCTTCTGACTAAAATATGGCTAGACCAACTCTAGCCATATGGCTAGCATTGGAGTTAACCTACTTTGGCTAAACTAAAGCTAAATTTAATAAAAATTTTTTTGCTGTTTTTGTTTTTTTTTGGAGGAATGCATGTAGGTCAGATAAGAGAGTGGGAATTGAAAGGGATGAAGAAGATAATTCTGTTGTTTTTGCAATAACGAATGTATTTTCATTATATAGGTAATTAATGTTGGGTAATTATTGAGCAAAAATGGGTGTCAATACTATAACAAACCTGTGTAAAATTTGTGAAAGTTGAGCAGTATATTCCCTCTTTGGATTATATTGTTTACCATAAGAAAGTATCTTTCTTAGGTAAAGGAGATTAGCTAAATCTGGATTCATCCTGGTGTTATTCAGGTCTGCATTTATCTTTCCGGTATCACAATTTCATGTCCTTTACTGTCTTCTCATTCCCTATTTAGTAGGCTGGTTCTAAAATGTTTCCCAGTGACTGATTCCTGATTTCTGGTATTCATACTCTTACATCTATAATTATCTTCACTTATGTGGGGGCTGCCCCTAGTGACTTGCTTCAAATTAATAGAATATGACAAAAGTGACGACGCCATTTCTGAGATAAGGCTATAGAAGACTGACTTTTGTCTTTCCCGCTGTCTTGCCAATTCCTCCTCCTTTGGCTGGCTTTGATGAAGCCAGCTGCCCTGTTGTAAACTGGTCTATGGTGAAACCCATTTGACAAAAACTGACAGCCTTAGTCTACCAGTCTACAGAAAACCAAATGCTACCAACAACCAGCAAGTAAGCATAGAAGCGAGATTTCACACCACTTGAACCTGAGTCTAACAGTTGATTTTGTGCACACTTTGATGGAAGCTGGGTGAGAGACCCTGATCTGGAGGACCTAGCTAATCTGGGTCCAGATTTCTGACTCACAGAAATTGTAAGAAAATACATATATGTTTTTTTTTTTTTTTTTTCTGAAATTTATTGACAAATTGGTTTCCATACAACACCCAGTGCTCATCCCAAAAGGTGCCCTCCTCAATACCCATCACCCACCCTCTCCTCCCTCCCACCCCCCATCAACCCTCAGTTTGTTCTCAGTTTTTAACAGTCTCTTATGCTTTGGCTCTCTCCCTTTCTAACCTCTTTTTTTTTTTTTTTCCTTCCCCTCCCCCATGGGTTCCTGTTAAGTTTTTCAGGATCCACATAAGAGTGAGACCATATGGTATCTGTCTTTCTCTGTATGGCTTATTTCACTTAGCATCACACTCTCCAGTTCCATCCACGTTGCTACAAAAGGCCATATTTCATTTTTTCTCATTGCCATGTAATATTCCATTGTGTATATAAACCACAATTTCTTTATCCATTCATCAGTTGATGGACATTTAGGCTCTTTCCATAATTTGGCTATTGTTGAGAGTGCTGCTATGAACATTGGGGTACACGTGGCCCTATGCATCAGTGCTCCTGTATCCCTTGGATAAATTCCTAGCAGTGCTATTGCTGGGTCATAGGGTAGGTCTATTTTTAATTTTCTGAGGAACCTCCACACTGCTTTCCAGAGCGGCTGCACCAATTTGCATTCCCACCAACAGTGCAAGAGGGTTCCCGTTTCTCCACATCCTCTCCAGCATCTATAGTCTCCTGATTTGTTCATTTTGGCCACTCTGACTGGCGTGAGGTGATACCTGAGTGTGGTTTTGATTTGTATTTCCCTGATAAGGAGCGACGCTGAACATCTTTTCATGTGTCTGTTGGCCATCCGGATGTCTTCTTTAGAGAAGTGTCTATTCATGTTTTCTGCCCATTTCTTCACTGGGTTATTTGTTTTTCGGGTGTGGAGTTTGGTGAGCTCTTTATAGATTTTGGATACTAGCCCTTTGTCCGATATGTCATTTGCAAATATCTTTTCCCATTCCGTTGGTTGCCTTTTAGTTTTGTTGGTTGTTTCCTTTGCTGTGCAGAAGCTTTTTATCTTCATAAGGTCCCAGTAATTCACTTTTGCTTTTAATTCCCTTGCCTTTGGGGATGTGTCGAGTAAGAGATTGCTACGGCTGAGGTCAGAGAGGTCTTTTCCTGCTTTCTCCTCTAAGGTTTTGATGGTTTCCTGTCTCACATTTAGGTCCTTTATCCATTTTGAGTTTATTTTTGTGAATGGTGTGAGAAAGTGGTCTAGTTTCAACCTTCTGCATGTTGCTGTCCAGTTCTCCCAGCACCATTTGTTAAAGAGGCTGTCTTTTTTCCATTGGATGTTCTTTCCTGCTTTGTCAAAGATGAGTTGGCCATACGTTTGTGGGTCTAGTTCTGGGGTTTCTATTCTATTCCATTGGTCTATGTGTCTGTTTTGGTGCCAATACCATGCTGTCTTGATGATGACAGCTTTGTAGTAGAGGCTAAAGTCTGGGATTGTGATGCCTCCTGCTTTGGTCTTCTTCTTCAAAATTCCTTTGGCTATTCGGGGCCTTTTGTGGTTCCATATGAATTTTAGGATGGCTTGTTCTAGTTTCGAGAAGAATGCTGGTGCAATTTTGATTGGGATTGCATTGAATGTGTAGATAGCTTTGGGTAGTATTGACATTTTGACAATATTTATTTTTCCAATCCATGAGCAGGGAATGTCTTTCCATTTCTTTAAATCTTCTTCAATTTCCTTCATAAGCTTTCTATAGTTTTCAGCATACAGATCCTTTACATCTTTGGTTAGATTTATTCCTAGGTATTTTATGCTTCTTGGTGCAATTGTGAATGGGATCAGTTTCTTTATTTGTCTTTCTGTTGCTTCATTGTTAGTGTATAAGAATGCAACTGATTTCTGTACATTGATTTTGTAGCCTGCAACTTTGCTGAATTCCTGTATCAGTTCTAGCAGACTTTTGGTGGAGTCTATCGGATTTTCCATATATAATATCATGTCATCTGCGAAAAGCGAAAGCTTGACTTCATCTTTGCCAATTTTGATGCCTTTGATTTCCTTTTGTTGTCTGATTGCTGATGCTAGAACTTCCAGCACTATGTTAAACAGCAGCGGTGAGAGTGGGCATCCTTGTCGTGTTCCTGATCTCAGGGAAAAAGCTTTCAGTTTTTCCCCGTTGAGGATGATGTTAGCTGTGGGCTTTTCATAAATGGCTTTTATGATCTTTAAGTATGTTCCTTCTATCCCGACTTTCTCAAGGGTTTTTATTAAGAAAGGGTGCTGGATTTTGTCGAAGGCCTTTTCTGCATCGATTGACAGGATCATATGGTTCTTCTCTCTTTTTTTGTTAATGTGATGTATCACGTTGATTGATTTGCGAATGTTGAACCAGCCCTGCATCCCAGGAATGAATCCCACTTGATCATGGTGAATAATTCTTTTTATATGCCGTTGAATTCGATTTGCTAGTATCTTATTGAGAATTTTTGCATCCATATTCATCAGGGATATTGGCCTGTAGTTCTCTTTTTTTACTGGGTCTCTGTCTGGTTTAGGAATCAAAGTAATACTGGCTTCATAGAATGAGTCTGGAAGTTTTCCTTCCCTTTCTATTTCTTGGAATAGCTTGAGAAGGATAGGTATTATCTCTGCTTTAAACGTCTGGTAGAACTCCCCTGGGAAGCCATCTGGTCCTGGACTCTTATTTGTTGGGAGATTTTTGATAACCGATTCAATTTCTTTGCTGGTTATGGGTCTGTTCAAGCTTTCTATTTCCTCCTGATTGAGTTTTGGAAGCGTGTGGGTGTTCAGGAATTCGTCCATTTCTTCCAGGTTGTCCAATTTGTTGGCATATAAGTTTTCATAGTATTCCCTGATAATTGTTTGTATCTCTGAGGGATTGGTTGTAATAGTTCCATTTTCATTCATGATTTTATCTATTTGGGTCATCTCCCTTTTCTTTTTGAGAAGCCTGGCTAGAGGTTTGTCAATTTTGTTTATTTTTTCAAAAAACCAACTCTTGGTTTCGTTGATCTGCTCTACAGTTTTTTTAGTTTCTATATTGTTTATTTCTGCTCTGATCTTTATTATTTCTCTTCTTCTGCTGGGCTTAGGCTGCCTTTGCTGTTCTGCTTCTAGTTCCTTTAGGTGTGCTGTTAGATTTTGTATTTGGGATTTTTCTTGTTTCTTGAGATAGGCCTGGATTGCAATGTATTTTCCTCTCAGGACTGCCTTTGCTGCGTCCCAAAGCGTTTGGATTGTTGTATTTTCATTTTCGTTTGTTTCCATATATTTTTTAATTTCTTCTCTAATTGCCTGGTTGACCCACTCATTCGCTAGTAGGGTGTTCTTTAACCTCCATGCTTTTGGAGGTTTTCCAGACTTTTTCCTGTGGTTGATTTCAAGCTTCATGGCATTGTGGTCTGAAAGTAAGCATGGTATAATTTCAATTCTTGTAAACTTATGAAGGGCTGTTTTGTGACCCAGTATATGATCTATCTTGGAGAATGTTCCATGTGGACTCGAGAAGAAAGTATATTCTGTTGCTTTGGGATGCAGAGTTCTAAATATATCTGTCAAGTCCATCTCATCCAATGTCTCATTCAGGGCCCTTGTTTCTTTATTGACCGTGTGTCTAGTTGATCTATCCATTTCTGTAAGTGGTGTATTAAAGTCCCCTGCAATTACCACATTCTTATCAATAAGGTTGCTTATGTTTATGAGTAATTGTTTTATATATTTGGGGGCTCCGGTATTCGGTGCATAGACATTGATAATTGTTAGCTCTTCCTGATGGATAGACCCTGTAACTATTATATAATGTCCTTCTTCATCTCTTGTTACAGCCTTTAATTTAAAGTCTAGTTTGTCTGATATAAGTATGGCTACTCCAGCTTTCCTTTGGCTTCCAGTCGCATGATAAATAGTTCTCCATCCCCTCACTCTCAATCTAAAGGTGTCCTCAGGTCTAAAATGAGTCTCTTGTAGACAGCAAATAGATGGGTCTTGTTTTTTTATCCATTCTGATACCCTATGTCTTTTGGTTGGCGCATTTAATCCATTTACATTCAGTGTTATTATAGAAAGATACGGGTTTAGAGTCATTGTGATGTCTGTATGTTTTATGCTTATAGTGATGTCTCTGGGACTTTGTCTCACAGGGTCCCCCTTAGGATCTCTTGTAGGGCTGGTTTAGTGGTGACAAATTCCTTCAGTTTTTGTTTGTTTGGGAAGACCTTTATCTCTCCTTCTATTCTAAATGACAGACTTGCTGGATAAAGGATTCTTGGCTGCATATTTTTTCTGTCTAGCACCCTGAAAATCTCTTGCCAATTCTTTCTGGCCTGCCAAGTTTCAAAAGAGAGATCAGTCACGAGTCTTATAGGTCTCCCTTTATATGTGAGGGCACGTTTACCCCTTGCTGCTTTCAGAATTTTCTCTTTATCCTTGTATTTTGCCAGTTTCACTATGATATGTCGTGCAGAAGATCGATTCAAGTTACGTCTGAAGGGAGTTCTCTGTGCCTCTTGGATTTCAATGCCTTTTTCCTTCCCCAGTTCAGGGAAGTTCTCAGCTATGATTTCTTCAAGTACCCCTTCAGCACCTTTCCCTCTCTCTTCCTCCTCTGGGATACCAATTATGCGTATATTATTTCTTTTTAGTGTATCACTTAATTCTCTAATTTTCCCTTCATACTCCTGGATTTTTTTATCTCTCTTTTTCTCAGCTTCCTCTTTTTCCATAACTTTATCTTCTAGTTCACCTATTCTCTCCTCTGCCTCTTCAAGCCGAGCTGTGGTGGTTTCCATTTTGTTATGCATTTCGTTTAAAGCGTTTTTCAGCTCCTCGTGACTGTTCCTTAGTCCCTTGATCTCTGTAGCAAGAGATTCTCTGCTGTCCTGTATACTGTTTTCAAGCCCAGCGATTAATTTTATGACTATTATTCTAAATTCACTTTCTGTTATATTATTTAAATCCTTTTTGATCAGCTCATTAGCTGTTGTTATTTCCTGGAGATTCTTCTGGGGGGAGTTCTTCCGCTTGGTCATTTTGGATAGTCCCTGGCGTGGTGAGGACCTGCAGGGCACTTCCCCTGTGCTGTGGTGTATACCTGGAGTTGGTGGGCGGGGCCGCAGTCAGACCTGATGTCTGCCCCCAGCCCACCGCTGGGGCCACAGTCAGACTGGTGTGTGCCTTCTCTTCCCCTCTCCTAGGGGCGGGATTCACTGTGGGGTGGTGTGGCTCGTCTGGGCTACTTGCACCCTGCCAGGCTTGTGATGCTGGGGATCTGGCGTATTAGCTGGGGTGGGTAGGCAAGGTGCTCGGGGGCAGGAGGGGCAGGCTTAGATCGCTTCTCCTTAGGTGATCCACTTCAGGAGGGGCCCTGTGGCAGCGGGAGGGAGTCAGATCCGCTGCTGGAGGTTTGGCTCCGCAGAAGCGCAGAGTTGGGTGTTTGCGCGGAGCGAGCAAGTTCCCTGGCAGGAACCAGTTCCCTTTGGGATTTCGGCTGGGGGATGGGCGGGGGACATGGCGCTGACGAGCGCCTTTGTTCCCCACCAAACTGAGCTCTGTTGTCAGGGGGCTCAGCAGCTCTCCCTCCCTTTGTCCTCCAGCCTTCCCGCTTTCCGAGCAGAGCTGTTAATTTCTGACCTCCCAGACGCTAAGTCGCGCTTGTTGTGGGAACACAGTCCGTCAGGCCCCTCCGCTTTTGCAAGCCCGACTCGGGGGCTCTGCTTGGCCGGCGAGCCGCCCCTCCGCCCCGGCTCCCTCCCGCCAGTCCGTGGAGCGCGCACCGCCTCGCCGCCCTTCCTACCCTCTTCCGTGGGCCTCTCGTCTGCGTTTGGCTCCGGCGACTCTGTTCTGCTAATCCTCTGGCGGTTTTCTGGGTTATTTAGGCAGGTGTAGATGGAATCTAAGTGATCAGCAGGACGTGCGGTGAGCCCAGCGTCCTCCTAAGCCGCCATCTTGCCGCAACTCCCCATATATGTTTTTTTAAGTAGCTAAATTTTGTGGTAATTTTTTACCCTTCTAGATATTCTGTGTCACATTATCTTATTTTAATGAAAGCTCTTATCATTTGAAACGATCTTAATTGGTCATTTATTATATCTCTTTCTTCAATTCAAATGTAAATGTATAAGAATTGGGAACTTTCTTGTTGTTCTTTAATTCCCCAGTGTTCAGAAGAACATCTGGCACACAGTTACTGGTCATCAGTATTTATTGGTTGAAGGAATGAATGAATGAATGGGCAAATTTTGCTTAGTTTTCTCTCTAGGCCCTTGTTACTGTGTCTCCTTAAAATAAGCAAAAGGCTTAGGGCAAGAGCATTTGCCTTTTTTCCTTATCTTTACCTACTTGAGGGTTATTTCTCAAAAAAAAAAAATTAACCTGCTGTTAAACTTCCTTCTAACAGCTGTTTTTCTTTTAACTTCTCCATGTCCAAAGGTCTTCATGAACAATATCATAATTTTCATTTTGGATAAAATTAGGTTAAAAAAGCCTGCTTATTTGACACATGGTACATTTTCACATTTGCTTTTCTCTGGATTCTGAGCTTGAGTTCACTGATAACAGAGCAACATATTATCCGTAGTATTAAAATTGTTTTCTTTTCCATGTTGTTTCACTGTGAATGGTGTTAGTTTTCTTAGTAAAGTTTTCAAAAGTGAAAATAAGAAATATCTTCTTTCTTGCGCTCTCTTTCTCTCCCTGTCTCCTTGTCTCTCTTATTTGTTTGCTACTGTTGATTTCATAAAAAGTAGGGAACTTCTGGTTTTTCGACCACATTTGGCCTTGGCTTCATTTCATCCAGTATTCAGAACAATTTTGCTATTGTCACTGATGTGGAGGCTCATAAAATAAAGTAGTTCTCTTATTCTTTCATTTCTTGTAAAATTTCTTAGGGTTTAAAATTACAGTAAAGTTATAAGCAATAGGTTCAAGTTTCAAAAGTATTGATGATTGCAGTCTAAAGTTGTATCAAAAGTAAATAGCAAATGGGGAGCCTGGGTAGCTCAGTCATTTACACATCCGACTTCAGCTCAGGTCAAGATCTCATGGGTTTGGGAGTTTGAGCCCTGCATCAGGCTCTGTGCTGAGAGCTCAGAGCCTGGAGTCTGCTTCAGATTCTGTGTCTCCCTCTCTCTCTGACTCTCCCCTGTTCATGCTCTCTCTTTCTCAAAAATAAATAAAAATTAAAAGCAAGTAAATAGCAAATGTATTATTATGTATTTTTTCCCATCATGTCAGGAGCTTGCTAAGGGATACATAACTAATCCTGGAGTCCTTCACATTTATAAATGATTTCTATTTCTGATGATTATATCCTCAAAAACCAAAGTATTCAGCTGCCAGCGAAGTAAAGCAAATGAAGTTTGTAGTCACCAGGTTCTAATATTGTTAACTACTTTTGAAATTTAGAGTAATTGACCAAAAATTCCAGTCAGTAAATTCAACACATGTATTTCTGTGTTAAGGCAATGTGTTTGGCCAGTCAAGGGAGAGTGTAAGAGGTGAAGCAAGCTGGGAGAAGGAGAAGACAAATAGACACGGATCTAAAAGTCTTTTTAATTATTTTCACCACACTAAAGGCCTCATAGTTTTCTATGAGTGGGGAATTTAAGAATTCACTTTATAGTGAGGAAAAGACAAGGTAGGGGAGAAAGTGAAATAATACTTACAGGGCTTCATACACATTATCTTTATATCACTTACAACAGTCTTAAAAGGTACATTTCCCCATCCCTGAGTAGATCAAATTCTGTCTTCTCACAACACAGACAGAGCTGAAGTAAATAACACAAATGGTCTTTCTCTAACTTCAGTCTCAACCAGGCTCTTAACCAAACTGAGTTAGTTTATTTTCCTACTGACCCAAATATGATTTCAAACCTTCGTGCTTTCTTTAAATATCTCACTCTTCCCTTCCCACATTACTCTCAGTTGATGATTTTGTGTCTTACTTCAGAGGGAAAATGGAAGCCATCAGACATTGCCTACTTCATCTTCCTATCCTTCTCCCCACCTACTAATTTGCTGTCATGTATCCTTTCCTTCTTCTTTCCTGTTAATCTGGGGGAATTATATCTACTTCCATTGATGTGGATTAGATACTCTCTTGCCTCTTCAGAAACCAGGCTTTTAAATATGCCCTTTCTCTCCTTTATTTTCAGTATATTTCTGTGAACTGAACCCTTCTTATTAGCAATATGCTACATGCAAGTATCTCCTCCATATATTTTAAATATAATATTTAAATATGTGTTATAAATGTGTTTACACATTATTTTATGTGTTTTATTACAAATCCACAGAAAATTAATAATTATTATTTTCTCTGAGGAAAATAATTCTTCCCCTCCTCATACAAGCACACTATTATTTTTTCATCTTAAAATCACTGTCTCTTAACTCATTTCTGCTTCCAACTATTGCTCTATTCCTATCTTCCTTTCATAGCAAAACTTTTTGAAAGACTATGGTATATTCATATTACTATTTTCTTTTTCTTCTTTTCTCTTATCAAACTTCTTTTAAATAGACATTATTAAATACAGTGGTAACTTCTTAGTTGTGATATTTCTTGAAATTTCAACAACATTTGCCATAGTTGATTATGCGTTTCCTTGAATCTCTTTGTTTACTTGTCTTTCAAGATGTTGTCTGATTTTCCTGCTAATTCTCTGGGTTTTCCTACTTGCTGCCCTTTGCTGATTCCTTCTTATCTCTTTGACCTCTAAAGTGGGATTGTTTGGGGTTTACTACTTGGATTTCTATTTAAGCTCACTTCCTTGGGATTCTCAAGATACAGAACTTTAAATATGAGCTGCTGACTCCCAAATTAATACCTTCAACAAAGATTTCTTCCCTGACTTCCAGCCTCACATAGCCACCTGCCTTACTTGTTTCCTCAATGTAAATATGTAATATGCATCCTAAACTTAACATATCTAAAACTGAGCTCTTTATATGCCCACTACTCAAACCTGTACCTCTCACAGAGTAATGCAGTAGATGGCAAATTCACTCTTGAAATTTCTCAGGGCAGAAGCTTGGAATCCTCTTTAATATCTCCCCCCACCCTTCCCCCCCACTGCCCCTCATACTTCATATCTTAGGCTATACTTTTAAAATATATCCAGGATACAAATTCATTAAAAATTTTTTTTAAATGTTTGTTTATATTTTCAAAGACAGGCAGAGTGTGAGTGGGGGAGGGGCAGAGAGATTGAATCTGAAGCAGGCTCCAGGCTCTCATGTGTCAGCACAGAGCCTGACGTGGGGCTTGAACTCATGAGATATGAGGTTGTGACCTGAGTCCAAATCAGATTCCTAACCAACTGAGCCACCTAGGTGCCCCCCAGGATACAAATTCTTGAACCTCCACTGTTATTCCACCCTGATCAGAATCCTAATTATCGCTTACCCAAAATCTCTTCGTTGGTCTCCCCATGTCTGCCTTCAACTTATTCCCAATCTATGAAGAAGCCAGAGTAAGTATGATGAAACCCAAGGCAGATCATGCTCAAAATCTTCCAGAACTTTCCTATTCTATGCTGGATAAAAGTCTAAGTCCTCTTAGTGACCACAGGACCCTATATTATTCTCATTTCAAATGATCTCTCCTACTTTACCATCTCTAACTTCTACTTCAGCCATAATAGCCCTTTAGCTCTCCAGCTCTTCCTTAAACCAGCTTGCTTGCAACTGAGACTCTTCCACTTGATATTGCTTCTGCCTACAATGGTCTTTCCCCAGGTGTTTATTTGGCCTACTACTTTGTTTTTTCATAATAGAGGATGTGTTTTATTTATCTTATTTTTGTCTGTCTCCCCCATTAAAATATAAGCCCTATGTATTACAGTAATGCTAGCTGTTGTAACAAAGAAACTCCCAAATTTCAGTAAGCTAACATAATAGTTTATTTTTGGCCCATATAGATGTTCATTTATTTTTATGATCAGTGGTTCAAGAGGGCATTCTGCCCCCACATAGTCAATTAGTGACCCAGGCTGACAAAAGCTTTACCATCTAATTTCATCATCTAAAGCCATTTTGAAGACGATTCCTGTTTCTTAAAGGATATAGCACAGAAATTACCAACTTTGTTTCCATTCAAATTACAATGAAGCTACCCAGAAAGACAGCCACATTTGGATGAAAACTTGTGGGGAAGATAGCCCCTGATGGGCAGCTACCCTCCAGTGGTAACCAAGAAACTGAATATTTGGTGAACGCCTAGCTGTCTATGTCACATTCCATAAGAACGGTGATTTTTGACTATTTTATTTACTGCTATATGCCCAGCACTTAGAACAGTTAAATGAATAAGTGAAATACAAACAAATACGACAAACCATTTATTGGCTATAATCTTGTCCAGCTACTACTATCTTTTCCCTTCTCAAGCTTATCAAAATGGTAGCCCAGACTTCCTGTTTCACTCTAATTTCCTAGTTACCCCAATCTGAGTTGTGCTGAACATGAACTTTCTCCTTGTAAATAAATTCACTGGAAAATGTGGAAGGATAATATTCTTGACAATTTTTAAAAATTTTTCTGGGTCTCTCTCTCTCTCTGTCTCTCTCTCTCTCCCTCTTAACTTGTGGTGCTCTGTCCCTTGAAATGAAGGCAACTGTTACCTCAGGGAGAGGGCAGAACACAGCCAAATGGGAAGAAGTCAATGTTCAGCTTTAATGTTCCACGGACAATTCTAAAATCTCACAGGAAAGCCAAAGGTTATGAAAACTGATTTTCAGTTGCAACAGTTAGGCACTTGAGAGTGATAAAAGTTTTTCTTTTTTTCTGAACTTCCAAAGATATTTTTAATAGCAGAAAGTATACTTGAAAATGCATTTTTGGCATTTAGTCTAAGCTATAGAGTAGACACAGTATGACATGGGAATGGTTTCATTTCACTCTGGAAGGAGGTAAAAAAATCATCCTTACGCAGCAGTGGGAGAGTATTCTGAGGTGGGGAGCATTTCAACTTGGGTTTTCCAAAAGCAGAGGCTATGTTAAGGGCTTACATGTAACTTTTTATTTGGGGAGATGATCTTCAGGAATGGGAGGAAGAATTAGGAAAAGTAAGATAAGAAAGCTGGAAAAAGCCAACATAAGTGTATCATTGAAGCTCCCGTTATGAGCAATAAAGACTTTATTTTCCTGAGAAATATAGTCTGCCTTCTAGAACTGTCCTTTCAAGGATGGAAGGCAGAAACACTTTATTCATTGGCTCTCGTGCCAAATTGGTCAAGATACTCCTGAGAGAGTTCACTTCCTTGTGCTTCTGAGCTATATATGCCATTTAGGCTATCACAGCACTGGAGAAGTTCCCAGTGGACAAAGTGTAAATTGGGGTAGTGTGTCTTAGTAGTGGCATGCTGGAGGCATTACGTGACTTAAAATCCTTATGGAACTATTCACTCTAATTTTGAAGTGAAGTGAAGTGAGACCTTAAGGATATGCACTAGACACTGGAAATACCTCATATAAAGAGATTCTCAAATGATATGACAGACATTTAGGCATATTTTTTCCTTGCCAAATTTTGGACTAGAAGAAGCTGGGATTTGAAGCAGAATGGCCATATTATAAAAATATCAGAAATTAGACATGATAAGCCCTGTGTATATCAGCAAATGAATGCCACTCAAGCAAGAAAAACTAAGGACAAGCTGCATAATAATTGGAGGCCATTGAAAGTCTGAGGGCTACACAATGACTAGATGCCCTCTTCTGATGTTAGACTGCTCTAAGCTTGGAGGAAGGAAGGGCACAGGGTCAGGACTCTGAATTTGCCTGAATACTTGACCAAAATGATAATTCTGAAAGGGCATTCACTTAATATCTCCAAAATTTATTCACCACCTCTAAAAGAAAAAAGACTTGGGAGAAATAGTAGCTTATGAATAAGTTAAATTCTATTATGGAGAAGTAAAGGTCTTTAAATCTTCAACACTTGATTTATACTTTCAGAACTAAACTCTAGAATTCACTAGATATTCTTTTGTCACCATCAGCAGGAAACTAACTTAGCCACTGCTGCTTGCAACCAAGGAAGCCTAACTAAAACAATTGCTTTCAGAGAATGAATTAACTGACTATGCTATTCTCTTGGAAATGGGACTTGGTATTCTGAGACAATAGAATTCCAGTTCATATTTTGGGAATGGGAGCTAATAGCCCATGAGACAAAATCAAACCATGATGTTGAAGCTCTGAGATTCAAGCAGCTGGCACCATAGAATAATTTTAGAAAGAGTATGAATTCAGGGATGCTGTGTATGGTGCTTCTGATAAGTGTTGGATCACTTACAGTAAAAGGATAGAAGTTCAAATCACTAACTTATCACCAGGTATCATGGAATGAACACAGGGGCTTTCTGATTCTCTTAAAAGACATTTTTTTTAAATAACAGAAGTACTAAAGTCACTAATTGATTATTGATTCTGAAGATTGCTGAATTATAACAATTGAAATCATAACCTCATCAGGTCTAATGTGTGAATGTTAGGGAACTCATCAGTAACTGATGAAGATCTATGAGAAAAGCATATCTAGAAAGGTCTAGAGAATCTTGACATGGAGTATGCCACATTGGAAGTCATCTGAAACTCCCTATTGGCTTGTTGTTTGTTAGAGAAAATCCTCTTCTGTTAACAAGGGGAAGCTAGCAATTCCCTTCATGCCCATGCTGTTGCTTGCTAGTAACCAGAATCCAAATTCTACATTGCCAGGGCATTGAAGTGCATAGTTAGAGGAGGGAATGAAAGGTTACACAGATAAATTTGAAGAATTTGCCAATTTGATTAATCAACAATCTGAAAAAATTGAAGTTCGTTTAGAGGGTATCATAATTAAGGCAGGTGTAACAGCATTGTAATTATGCTTTCTTTATTGCAATGGCTAGGTTTTTTTGAGATTCTGAATTTAATGGATTAGCCAGGGCTAGGGCTGTGATTCTAATGGTTTCTGGGTTGAATAACAAAAACCCAAATTCATAGTTGGCCCATTGTAAAAGACATGAATTGGCCAGGAATCCCTAGTGTCATGAAGAAGGGAGGTTGCTATCTGGCAGCCTGCAGCTTGGATCTGGCCTGTCAACATGCTTTGTTTGGCCCTCATGATTTTGGTCCACACAGTGTTTTTAAAACAGTGGATTTGTATGCCAAAACGCCTTCATAAAAACTTTTATTTCTACCCCTTTTTTAAAAAGATCTGGCAACCCTGAGTTCATATTCCTATGTGGCAACAATTTGCTACAGTCTGCTAAAGATGGGGCAGGTGTGCTTGAGTTTGCTCTAGGCCCATCCCTTTCTATCACAACCCTATTACAGTCCACTGCACTCATTTACATTTGATTTTGTGATCCATTTTGCTAATGAAGGAATAAAAAACTTTCAATAACAGAACTCTGGATTAAATCTATCCTATATCTCACCTACTCACTCAGAATTGCTTTGAACAATGGAATGACGAAAAAGCAGAAGAACCTGTTTAAAGAAAATACTTTTACTGACCCTCTAGGGCCCATAACTGAAATACCCTTAGATTTTCACAAGAATGGAGAGTCCTGTGGTGGCAGAGCCCAGTGTATGATACAAACAGAAGATAACAGAGAATATACCTTAGAATGTAACCTTATTTGGAAATAGGGTCACTACAAATGTAATTAGTTAAGATGAGGTTGTAGTGGAATAGGGTGAACCCCTACTCTAATATGACTGATGTTTTTTTTTTTTTTTTTTTTTTAAATTTTTTTTTCAACGTTTATTTATTTTTGGGACAGAGAGAGACAGAGCATGAACGGGGGAGGGGCAGAGAGAGAGGGAGACACAGAATTGGAAACAGGCTCCAGGCTCTGAGCCATCAGCCCAGAGCCTGACGCAGGGCTCGAACTCACGGACCGCGAGATCGTGACCTGGCTGAAGTCTGACGCTTAACCGACTGCGCCACCCAGGCGCCCCATGACTGATGTTTTATAAAAGGGGGAACTTGGACACACACTCACACATAGAGAATACCAGGTGAAGTTGAAGGCAGAGATTAGGGCAATGCACCAGAAGCCAAAGAATTCCAAGGATTGCCAAGCAAACCACTAGAAGCTAGAAGAGAGACATGGAACAGATTCTCCTTCCTAGCCCATAGAAGGAGCCAACTCTGCTGATTTCATGATCTTGAACTTCTAGCTTCCAGAACTGTGAGACAATAAATTCCTGTGATTGAAGCCACTCAGTTCGTGGTGCTTTTGTTACAGTGGCCCTCATAGACCAATACAGTTCCAATACTTTCTGAGGGCAAGATCTTCAGTTTTTCCTTCTATTCTGTTATCTGATATTCTCTGAATTGTTTTCTTTGTGTGTGTGGGGGGGAGTAAGGCTTAAGATAAAATCTATTTTTCTTTTTTCAAAGAAAGTAATAGGCACAGATACATAAATCCCACAAAGTTTTGACTAGGTCGTTTTGGACCTATTCAGTATCGCCTCTACCCCTTACTCATCCTTAAAATCCCACCTAAATGGGAAGAAATAAGAGGAGGAATCTCCACACAGGCATACACACACATTCACCAAGACTAGATGAACACTCTGCATTTGTTTACCCATAGAAAGATTTTAGTTACAAATAAAATAATTACTTATGGGGTTATTCGTTAATGTATAACGACCCACTAGACCAAAATCTATTACAGGAGGCAAGACGTGTGTTCTATGTCCACATAGTAGTACTTGGAACGTGGTAGGCACTCAGTAGATATTTTGGAATGAATTAAATGCTAGGTTTGTCTTATTCTTAAAGTCAGTAATAGTCATTAGGTATAATAATGAAAAACTCTCATAATTAAACTAAAAAAATTAGTGTCTGTTTTAGAGTTCTTAAAATATTTGCAATCATTGCTTTTGTGATAAAATGCAATTAATCCTTTCAGAATTAACTTTTAAAGATTATTTCTTCTCTAATCTTTTGTTCATTTCACATGGTAACTGTGACTATACACTAATACAGTATATATTTACATATTATCAAGTTGAATTGTCTAGAATTAAATGGAAGTTTCTTTTAGCAATTTAAAAGAAATTAGCATTAATAACCACTGAAGTGAAAAAACTACAAGCCTTTTGTTTCTTGACTCTTGATCAATGAAATTTAAATGGAATTATCTTTCTCATAACTTATTGTAAAGTAAAACATCAAAATTATCCATGCCTTGACAAAAACATGTGAAAGGGTGTTGAACATAATTGGCGAAATTATTTTCATGTATGACATCAAATGCCAGTAAAAAAAAATGCTCAAATGCTTGTTTCACACTAAATAAAAAACCTAGCAAACAAACTTACAAAACAGCATTCTTTTATGTTGATATTGCTGCGTATATGTTTAACCAAATGAGCCACCTGACATTACCATTTCAATATCTGATAGGCATTCCAAATTTATATCTCTAAGTAGAACTCTTTTTTTTTTTTTTCTAAGTAGAACTCTTGATTTCCTCTGCATTTCAAAGTTGGTTCCTATCTTTTTTTTTTTTTGGTCTCACAATTCGCTCAAAGACAAAAATTTTCTCAAGACAAAAATCTGAAAGTCAGCCCTACCATATTTTCTTTGATCTTCACATTCAAATCAATAGCAAGCCCTGTTGATTTTCACTTCAAAATTAATATTGAATATGAATACTTCTCTCCAACTCCTCTGTCACAACGTAAGTATGAACCACTTCAATAGTCCCCCGAAGCGGTCTTTCTGCTTGTACCCTTTTCCTCTTAAAACCATTCTCCACAAAAGAGATTTCACCATCAATTGCTTCTCTTTGTGTTTAGATTAAAATATAAACCAAATACTATGGTCTTTGTATCAGTTGGGTCCTTGAAGAGAGGGAGTTAGAAATGCTAAGTTTTAGGGGGAGAAACAACTTTGAAAGAAGGGGAAGAGCAGGATTTGTCAGAGATAATGAAAGAGGAATGCAGATCTGAAAAGGTCTCTATACCCGCGACAGCTTGCTGTGGAATGACAGTTACTCACTACCCCACGGAAATTATTTTCACATATAACACACGTAAGCCATATATATATATGGCTAATATATATTATCTTAAAAGCTGTGATGGATCTCACGGTGTAGAGCTGGAAGCTGTCAATTAACCACTTTCCTTGCAGTGGGGCATACTTGAAGATGAATTTGGGTAGTGAGTTCCTGTACCTGCTAGTCTTAAAGGCTCTGGTGCTTTAGGTCCTCATTCAAAGTTTCAAATTCATCTGTTAACACCCTTCCTTGCAGTCACTGCTCCCTAATTTTCCTATACACACAAAGTCCTTTCTTGCCTCGGAATCTATGAACATTGTTTCCTCTGGAGTATTTTTGGTATGTATTAGTTCCGATAACAAACCTATCAGGTGAGTATAATGATTATTACCATTTTACAGATGAGGAAACTGAGGCACAAAGAAATTAAGTAACTTCCCCAGGGTTTCACATCTAGTATTTGTAGAGCAGGGCTTCTAAGCCAAGATTCTGTCTCCAGACTTGCTATTAATGTTTCTACTCTACTTTTCTTTTTTTATAGATATTCTCATGGCTCAGGTCTCAGCTTCATGATTACCTTCTCATGGAAGCGTTCATAACTACCCTCACTTTACTAATACTCAAACCCACCCCAGTTACTATTTGTAATCTCTAGTATATTGTCACAGACTTAATCTAAATATAAAATTTTCTTTTTGCTCTTGGCTTTGACATTTATTTTGTCTTACCACACAAGAATGTAACCTCTTTGAGGCCATGTCTGCAGTTCACTGTGCTCTCCTTTACACTCATAATAAAGCCTGGCCTTCATAGAAGCTCTTTAAGTATTTTTTTTTTTAAAGATAAATTACCAAATCTTTCATTCTCGTAAAAAAGAACAATATTAGGCTGTATTCATCTTGGAAATAGATATATCTCGAATGAATAAGTAGATGCTGAAATCTATTATTTTCTTTTTTTACTCTTACCTAAGAAGGGTTTCATGATAACTCATATCTGAAAAACACTATGTTAAAAGGGAAACTAGAAAATGTTTGGGCTTTTAAAAGTAATGTACATATAGATATCTCTTTATCACCTATCAGTCATCTCTCATCTATCTATGCACACATAAATACATGTACACACACATATAGCATAACAAGGGCTGCTTCATTAAAATAGGTAGGAAAAAAAATTAGGTCTGTTGGGTATGGACTTAACCTGAAGTGCCTTAGAGGGGATTCATAGCTGCTTATACATTTCTTACTAAGCCAGTTGGCATCATAGAAGCCTCTGATTGTGAGTGGTGCCAAGTCCATGGGAAAGGACCATGTAATGTGCCCCAAAGGTATACATATCCCCCCACCAAGCCTCTCCTAAAGGGGCCTGTGGCTGTTAGCCATATCGGGGAAAGGGAAAAAAAAGATCCTTCAGAGGTTATAAGATTATGAATCTGAACCAACACTAATCCCCATTGACAACTACATGGTTTGCTAGTCAGAATGGAAATCTATATGCCAGGTGACAAATTCTTAGACCAGTATAACCCACGTTAGGTTTAATGCTACCACTGAAACATCCTCAGAATGTAGAATAAGAATTAATATACTTAGCAATTGGAAGAATTCCAAAGTAGTTTCATTATCCATAGGGTCAAGGCCATTAGCTTTGGAATTGTCAAATAAGTCTCAGGAATTGCCTTCCACCTTTGCTCCCATCCCTGAACTATGCTCCCATCCCATTCGCTATGTTGGGACATAGGGAATCAAGACCGCAACACTGGGGGAATTAAGGGTTTATATGTATTGACAAAAACTTGAAAGATGCGAGAGGTTTAACTTCTGTTGGGTGCAAAACTAGGTAGGTCTTGAAGAATGACTGTGAATTATTACAGTTGGAGATACTAATCACAGCTGTAGTTCCAGATTTGTTTTCTTTATTGGAGGAAATAAAAATATTCCCTGCACCTAATATGCAGCTATTACAATCCTCCCCCCCACCCAATCTTATTAATAAAGATAATAAGAAGCAGTCTGCAGAGAGAGCAGAACATCTTTATTGGTTTTCCCTAAAGCTACACCAATTTTCCTGTTCTCTGTTACAATCTTTCTCCTTTAAACTTTATAGAGTATTCATACCCATCTTAATGTCTTAAATAAAATGTGTTTTCTCTTTCCTTACTATAGTTATCTTCAATAAAAACATTGATAGTCATATAAGCATCTTTAAATGACTCATATCTTTTAAAATTTTATACTTCCCACATGATAGGAATAGATATGTCTGGTTGAGATGGTACTAATTAAAATGTTAATTATAATTAAGAAACACATGCGGATTATTCAGAGTCTTGACAATTTTTTATGACTGTGCCATTTATTAAAAGGCTCAAAAATTTATTATCTTTTAATGTTTATTTTTGAGAGAGAGAGAAAGAGAGAAAGAGACAGAGACAGATCATGAATGAGGGAAGGGCAGAGAGAGAGGGAGACATAGAATCCGAAGTAGGCTCCAGGCTCCAAGCTGTCAGCACAGAGCCCAACATGGGGCTTGAACCCATGAACCGTGAGATCATGACCTGAGCTGAAGTCAGACGCTTAACCGACTGAACCACCCTGGTGCCCCAAAAGACTCAATAAATTTAAAGATAAATTTTATGGTGCAAGTTCTAATTCTAACATCCTTAGTCTTTCTCCCTGTGCAGTCTATGCCCTTTACCCCTAGGACCTTAACACTCCACCTCCAAAAGGGTCCTTTCCTTTCTTCACAAACTAAAAGATGGTCTTGATCAGTAAGGTAGGGCAATTCCTGGGCTGAATGTAGATGCTGTGGTTTTTGAAGGTGTGTCAAGCACCAATTCTGGTACCACCAGGTTTTTCTAGATATTGTAGTACACTTTAATTTTTCCCTAAATGGGATATTGCACAACGGGGTCACACAAGGGGAACATGTCCCATATTCATGTTTAAAAACAAAACAAAACAAAACAAAACTGTAACTAGGGTGCCTGGGTGCCTCAATCAGTTAAGTGTCTGACTCTCATTTGCAGCTCAGGTCATGATCTCAGAATTTGTGAGTTCCAGCCCTGCATTGGGCTCCGTGCTAACAATGAGGAGCTGCTTGGGATTCTCTCTCTCCCTCTTTAGTAGAGAGTTCTTCCCCTGCTTGTTTTCTCTCTCTCTCTCTCAAATTAAAAAAACAAAAAGAAAAAAGAACCCAAAAAACCCAATAACTTGGGGTGCCTGGGTGGCTCAGGCAGTTAAGTATCTGACTTTGGCTTAGGTCATGATCTCATGGTTCATGAGTTTCAGCCCCACTTCGGGCTCTGTGCTGGCAGCTCAGAGCCTAGAATCTGCTTCAGATTCTTGTGTCTCCCTCTCTCTCTGCCCCTCCCTGACTCACACTCTATCTCTCTCTCCAAAATAAATAAACATTAAAAAAAATAATGACTAAAAAATTATTATACCAAGGTGGATTTGGGGAAAACATAGTAGCAGTGGTAGCATACATTTTGAATCTTCCAAATACTTACCTTAAAAACAGAGCAGCCTGATAGCAAAACCAAAAACCTGTAGATAATACTTCCAACCAAACTACATATCCTCTCAAATCCCCAAATGCAAGTAAGTTGGAACAAAGTACCAACCAGGCTGAGTTTTCATATGCATGTACAATTAGGAAGCAGAGAGCTGAGGTCTGTGGTGGGCGGGGCAGTTCAACATCTAGTTGGCTGGAGGCGCCACTTCAAGGCTGATGGTGGCCAAGGCCCATGCCTGTGGTTGACTGGATAGGGCCAAGGCACCAATACGAAATTAAATCGGGGGCATTGTTCCACAGTGTACCTGCTCTGGGCTCAGGGGACCCCATGCGTGGTGAGGAGCAGATGGAAGAGGTGGAAACATATGTGCCCTAGGTCTAGTCTGGGGCTGGCTGCCAGCTGGCATGTCTGTGTGTGGTGCACAGTTGTTCCTGGGAGTCTGGGACCCCTGCCCAGAGCAGAAACACTCTGACACAGTAAACTTGAAAGGGGAGTTTAGGACAGCAGCTGCAACTGGAAGTGGGTGCTACCGCCTTCTCAGGTGAATTGGGTGTAAGGGGTCTGTGGACCGATCTGTGTGGTGTGGAGCAGTATAGCCTCAGGAACTTTGAAACTGGTACTCCAAGACTCTCTTGTTTTAAAAATTGCAATTCTAGTATAGTTAACATATAGTGTTACATTAGTTTCAGATGTACGATATAGAGATTCCACAATTCCACACACTGAGTACTCAGGGCTCATCATGACAAGTGCACTCTTTAATCCCCATCATCTATTTCACCCATCTCTCTTCTGGTAACCACCAGTTTGTCCTCTTTAGTTAAGAGTCTGTTTTTTGTTGTTTGGTCTATCTCTATTTTCCTCTGTTCCTTTGTTTTGCTTCTTAAATTCCGCATATCTGTTAAAAAACACATGGTGTTTGTCTTTCTGTGACTGAGTGACTTCACTTAACATATTCTCTAGTGTCCAGTCACGTTTTTGCAAATGGCAAGATTCCATTCTGTGTGTGTGTGTGTGTGTGTGTGTGTGTGTGTGTGTGTGTATGGTCACATTGATTCATCTGTCAATGGACACTTGAGTTGTTTCCATAATTTGGCTATCGTAAATAATGCTGCAATAAACATAGGAGTGCACGCCACCAAAAAACTACTAGAACTGTTACGTGAATTCAGTAAAGTTGCAGGATACAAAATCAATATGTGGAAATCTATCACTTTTCTATACACTAATAATAAAGTATTGAAAAGAGAAATTAAGAAAATAATCCCATTTATAATTACACCAAAAATAAAAAAAAAATACCTAGGAATAAACTTAACCAAGGAGGTGAAAGACCTGTACTTTAAAAACTATAAAACACTCATGAAAGTAATTGAAGATGACACAAATGGAAAGATATTTTATGCTCATAGATTGGAAGAACAAAATTTTTTTAAAATGTCCATACTACCCAAAGCAGTTTACAGATTTAATGCAATCTTTATCAAAATACTAACAGCATTTTTCACAGAAATAGAACGAATAATTTTAAAATTGGTAAAAGACCCTGAGTAGCCAAAGCAATCTTGAAAAAGAATAACAAAACTGGAGGTGTTATAATCACATATTTCAAGATAGACTACAAAGCTGTAGTCATCAAAACAGTATGATACTGGTACAAAAATAGACACATACATCAAAATGGAACAGAATAGAAAATCCAGAAATGAACCCAGAGCTATATGGTCAATTAATCTTCCACAAAATACAAAATAATATCCAATGGGGAAAAAGACAGTCTCTTCAATAAACAGTATTGGCAAAACTGGACAGTAACATACAAAAAATGAAACTGAACCGCTTTCTGATACCATACACAAAAATAAACTCAAAATGGATTAAGGACCTACATGTGATCCCTGAAACCATAAAAATCCTAGAAGAGAACACAGGTAGTAATTTCTCTAGGGCTTTCTTTCAAGACAGGATTCTACCCTCAGTGGAAAGTACTGACAGTGGAATGAAAAATGAAAGGAACAGAAAGAAAAAAAAATATATATATGATTAGAGGTTAGGGAGGAGAATAGAGTCAGAGATCTCAGAAATCAAGGTGTCATATTTTTTAATTTTTAAAATTTATTTATTTATTTATTTATTTATTTATTTATTTATTTAGAGAACAAGTGAGTGGGAGAGGGACAGAAAGGGAGAGAGAGAATCTTAAGCAGTCTCCACGTCCACTGTGAAGGCTGACTCAGGGCTCTATTTCATGACTCAGATCATGACCTGAGGCAAAATCAAGAGTTGGACACTTCACTGATTAAGCCACATAGGCACCCCAAAAGAGAGGACTTCATGACATTAGAAAAGGTATCTGAACCGAGTTTCCTAAAAATGTACAAGGATGAAATTTACCAAAAATGAGGTACAGAAAATTATCAACTCTCAGAAAAGTTGCCATAAAAAAATAAGGGGAAAAGAACATTCCTACAGGGATTAAACTCTGAGGAAAGACATGTTCATAAAACAGAAAAAAACTGTAACATATTATTTAAAAATGAGCCAAAAGATACAAAGATGATTTAAAACATTTCAGAACAACATATATCAGACTTAGAAAATCTCAGAAAGTGGGAAAAAATCAAATATAATTAGAAACAAAAGAAAAAAAACATTTTGTAAATGAAGACTAGAAAAAATAGAAGAAACAAATATTGAAGACAAGTGTGGTAGATAAATAGTACTCCTGCCCCCTTTCCTCTGCTCCCCCTCCAACTCCCCTTTCCATGAAAAAAAAGATGGCATCAGGTCATAATCACTGGAACCTATAAATGTTACTTTATATAAAAACAGGGTCTTTGAAAATGTGATTCAGAGTCTTGAGAAGATACCCAGGATATCAGGGTGCATTCTAAATTCAATCACATATACCCTTCTAAGAGGGAGGCAGGGAAAGATTTGATGATACACAGAACAAGAGATGATGCGGTAAAAGTAAAGATAGGGATTGGAGTAATGTGGACGCAAGTCAAAGAAAGCTGGCAGCCACTAGAAGCTGGAAGAGTCAAGGAAAGGATTCTTTCCTAGAACTTCCAGAGGGTCAGTGGCTCTGCTAACAGTGGGATTGTGGGTCAGTGATACAGATTTTAAACTTCTGGTTTTTAAAGTTATGAGAAATAAATTTAGTGTTTAAGGCACTAAGTTTGTGGTAATTTGTTATAGCAGCCATATGAAACTAATACCATAGACAACTAATGCAACATAGGGAGAATAGGTGTCCTTAAAGATGAAAATCAAAGCAAGTATACTATAACAAATACTAAAAATTATAATTCAATAAAACCTTACTGAATATATTAAAAAATGGAAGTACATATTAAATGAACATACCATGTACTTGAGAATATTGACCTAAAATGACCAACACAAGGACATATTTTTAGTAAATTACTGAATTTTTAAGAAAAGAAAGAAATCATTTGGGCATCTAGCCAGAAATGGTGCATGTGGCTTAGAAGAGAAATAGGGGCACCTGGGTGGCTCAGTTGTAAGCGCTGGACTTCAGCTCAGGTCATGATCTCACAGTTCGTGGGTCCAAGCCCTGCGTCGGGCTCTGTGCCGACAGCTCAGAGCCTGGAGCCTGCTTCGGATTCTGTGTCTCCCTCTCTCTCTGCTCCTCTGCCGCTTGTGCTCTGTCTCTCTCTCTCTATCTCTCTCAAAAATAAATATCAAAAAAAAATTTTTAAAGAAGAGAAATAAAATTGAATCATGTCAGTCTTTGTGACAGCAACTTTTTATGCCAAAGAAAATACAGTAACATCTTTAAGATATTAAGAGAAAGAATATGTGAGTCAAGAATTTATATCTGGAAAAAACTGGCCTTCCAATTAAAAGGAGATATGCACACACACTGTTATCAGTATTTAAGAAATCATAGAGAATTATTCCCAGAGTTATTTCTAAGGAATCTACTACAAAATAAATTTCAGAGTATCAAAATGAATTGATACAGTGATGTAAGACTGGAGAGGATGATGAAACGTGTGGTTCTTAGTAAAACTGAGATTAAATGAGAATGTAAAGAGAAAGGTATTAAAATAGGTAATAGGTAGTAGATCTGTGATTTGACAGTGTAAATCTAATTATAAAAATGTGGAAAGAATAAGAGTGGCATAGGCAAAAAAAATATAATTGCTTTATTTATACTAGTGGTAGTACTATTAACACTATTATGTCTGAAGCTCTTATATTTTTAATATGAGGTGAAACAAAAAAGTAATTATGAGATACCCTAATCCCATCATCTCTGTTCTTAACAATCATGATCCTCAGTATGGAAGAAAGGAGATACAGAATAATGTAGATGAATTTAGACAAGAATCTCATAGTCATGCATTTGAGTTGGAAATGTTATTTACTCATGAGCATTGTATCAATATCTATCTGCCTGTATTTATCTATATCCCATTCTGTCCACTAAAAAGGAAACAATGACCAAAACAGTAGCAATGAGCATGCCTTGCACACAGATTGCCAACTTGAAATATCAGTTCCCATTATAAGGGGACATGGCTTCTTGGATATATGGCTGATTGTAGAGCAGGTAATGTAACAGATGACCCTAAAACATCTTGACATATTAGCTATCAAGGAAGCTATCAAAAATACTCTGGCTATATCAAGAAGATTTAGGAGCTAACTTAAAGGGTCTTCCACTAGCCGAAGATTGAGCAATTTGAGGTTAAAAAAGATGAGGATTAGATTGGGTTTAAACTCATAAAGCTTTTTTTATTCCTGAGTTTATAATGATATTTTTAAAATGCCAATTGGTCACGTTTTGAAAATGAGAGAGAGCAAATTCATTTTCTTGCAAACAGGTTAAATAAGAGAAAGAACTGAGCATTTATCTTGCTTTTTCCATAAGAACCATTTCACTAGTAGCCACAAAGAAAAAGAGAAGTGCATCATTAAAAAATCATTACAGCTACTACATGAAAAAAAGTGATAGAATTAGAATATCACCTTTTTATAACCCCACTGAATTTAATTAATGGATCCAGGTCTGAGCATCAACCGCTGCCAGCATCAGAAAAAGGAAGCAACTCCGTATTATGTGCTTCCTGATGGCAGCACCCAGTAGAAACACCCATCCCCCCATTGTTTTTTCCTTAAAGGGATTGCATCTGAGTTTGGTCAAGCATCTTAATCCAGAAGTCAATTTGCAGGAAACTCACACAACATGTTGAACTGTACCATGAATGTACAATTAGCAAAAAGCAGACTGGAAAAACCACAGGCCAAATGGCCCAGGTTCTTCATCATATAAACCGTAAAAACAACAACATGAAAATATTGGCTTAGAGGGGACGAAAGTGTTGCCTTGAATTTTCCCTTAATGACATCATCCCATTTCTGTATCATATTTGATTAAAAGTTCTACTGGATAGGGGTTGTCTGGGTGGCTCAGTCAGTTAAGTCTGCAACTTCAGCTCAGGTCATGATCTTGTGGTTCATGGGTTTGAGCCCCACATCAGGCTCTGTGCTGACAGTTCAGTCTTGAGCCTGCTTCAGATTCTGTGTCTCCCTCTCTTTCTGCCCTTCCCCTGTTGACACTCTGTCTCTCTTTCTCAAAAATAAATAAACATTAAAATAATTTTTTAAAAGTTCAGTTGGATAAAGAGTCCTATGTTAGCAATAGTTACCTTTTAATATTTTGAAGGCATTGCACCATCATCCTTTACTTTTCCATGTGACTGTTGAAAAGTCAAAAGCCATTCTGGGGGCTCATGGATAGCTCAGTCAGTTAAGCATCCAATTCTTGATTTCGGCTCAGATCATGATTTTGTGGTTTGTGAGTTAGAGCCTATCCTTGGGCTCTGTGCTGGCAGCTTGGACCCTGCTTGGGATTCTCTCTCTCCCTCTCTCTCTGCCCCACCCATGGTCACTATCTCTCTCACACAAATAAATAAACTTAAAAAAGCCATTCTGATACCTAGTCAATTGTTTCTGAGAATTTTAACCTGTTCGCTGAAATCTTTTTGGATATTTACTTCGTCTTCAAGTGCTTAAATTTCACCATGATGAATTTTAATGTACCTCTATTTCTCATTCCTTGAGTTAGAAATTCTGTGGAATTTTTATTTTCAAAAGTCTTATCTTTCAGTTTTAAAATCAGAAATTTTAAACATAGTTGATATTTTCTTTTGAGAAAATCCGGTTACTTTAATGTGGAAGTTCCTGGATCAATCAGTATATTAGTAACTTAAGTCCAATAATATATTTAACATATATATCATGACCAGATGGGGTTCCCTGCAGGAACGCAGGGGTGTAAATTTGAAAATCAATAAATTTGTCACATTAGTAATAAAAGAAGAAAGCGATCAGATGATCTAATAGATATGGGAAAAGCATTTGATAATTTCAATATCTGTGCATGATAAAAATCTCTCAGCCAGCCAGAAAAGAAGAGATTCCACAAACTTATATATCCAAAACTAATGGCTAAAATCATAGTTAATGATAGAACACTGAATTCCTTACTTTTGAGGTTTGGAAAAGGATAAATTATGTCCACCATCCCTACTCTCAATTCTGTTTTTTTTTTTTTCTGATATGTTAAGACTCATATTAGCTTTCTTCTTGAATTTTGTCAATTCAGGAGTTTAAGTGTGTGTTTTCTCAAGTCAACCAACTCCATTTTTACTGTTCCATATGGGTTAAAGCTTTGAAAGTTTGTTTCTTGTCAATTATTTTCTTTTTTTCCTGTTTTAGTTATATTTATCCTAGTATTTTTTTCCTCCCCCCACTTAACCAAATCCCTTTTCTGTAACTGTAATAAGGTTTCAGGTGAGACTTCAACATGTCATGATTAGTGTGGGATTCCAGCCAGTTAACTTTGTTTATATCTTTTGTAGTAGGTAAGTTTAAAATTTTTGAGGTTTAAAATCTGCCAGTCTTTTCATACAGATCATTTAGGTTTTTGTGTTTGCTTAGAAAGTTCATTTCCACCTTGATAGAATTAAAGTATTTGGCTTCTAATGCTTTAATAATTGTTTTAATGTTTAGCCCTTTAATCAATTTGATTTATGTGTGTGTTGGGGGGCGGTGTAGAGTGGTTTGGTGTTTGACATGATTTTCAAGTAGATAGCAGATGTCCAATATAATTTATTAAGTGATCTATACTCTCCCCACTGGTGTCAATGCCTGCCGATTTTATTCAGACTAAAGTTCTATATATGTGTTTGTATTTTTTAATGGAATCTATAGGCTGCTCCCTTTACATCTTCATCAAGTTCTGTGCAAGTTTATACTGTTTCATTTACAGTAACTACATATCTTAATTGCTGATGGGGCAATATTTTCTTACTGTGTTTATTCATTTTTTCCCATATGAGATGTATAATTAGATTTTCATGTTCCATAAAAATTCTGTTGAGATTTTATATGAGAATATTTTGAATTTCTGGGTACATTGTGAGATTGTTAATTTTAGTTAATTTTTATTCTCAGCTCATTTTAATTCTATCAATTTTCTAAGGATAGTGATTATGTCTGTTTGGTCCATGATTTTATTCCTACTGCCTCATATAGTGTTGGCATGCAATAAGATATTTTATATGTATTGGATACCTGGGAGGCTCAATAAGTTGAGTGTCCGACTCTTGATTTTGGCTCACGTCATGACCCCATGGTTATGGGATTGAGTCCCCATTGGGCCTCATACTGAATGTAGAGCCTGCTTGAGATTCTCTCTCTCTCCCTCTGGCCTTCTCCTCTACTCCCACATGCTCTCATTCTCTCTCTCTAAAAATAAAAATAAAAAATATATGTTAACAAATAAATATTTGTATAATTTTTCTTTATAACTGATATACTATTCACTGTAATAAAAATATAATACTATTGGCACTAGGCCCACTGAAGCAAAAATATCTTCTATCATTAAAACATTATCTCCTTAAATTCAGAAAAATCTCAGGAAGGAAAAGATAGATTGCTTTGTCTATGTGTGTGAACATACATTTATGGCAAGTTGTGCTCAGCATAATAAAAAAGGATATATTTGGTTTTATTTGAACATCTACTGCTAATTACATGATTTGTACTAATGCCAGTAATAGTAATAAAATTATTAAAAATGTTAACTGTGTACTCCTTTGTGACTTTAACATTTAAGTAATTGGTTTAAAAAAATCTGTTTATAAATTTAATTTGGTTAACGTAGGCAAGAATCTGTCATATATTTCATATTGTTCCTTAGAGTTGTGTTTCTATTTTTAAAAATTTAGCTTTGGCTCTGCAAAGGAATAGTTGTTTTTTTTTTTTTTCATTCAAAACACTAGAGGAGACTTTTCTTTCTCCTCTTTTCATTTTGTAAACAGATTGCTTCATGGTACCAATCTTATTCTAGACTCTTCTGTATCCTGTGTCCTTCTTTCTCTCCAAGGGCTAGGAACATGGAACTACCTGGCCTTGCTTGGTGTTCTGCCTCTGAATGCTGGCTATAAGAACAGAAGTGCTTCATTCAGTACCTTTGACAGGTTTCTGATTTAACAACGAAGGATTCCAATTTTACAATTTACTCACACTTTCATTATCCAAGACAGGCACCCTAAAGCTGCAAAGATAATAAAATAAATAAAATAAATTGGAAACCTTTAAGGACAGATGAATTGCCTCTCTCATATTATCTCAATCGCTGTCTGTTAATCTTTGGTAGACAATTACCAACTTCATACGTTTCCAAAATGAAGGAAATGTAGGTGCCATTTCCCTTTTCTGATCTAGATATTTCTTACGGAGTAAATGCTTTGATAAAAAGCTAAGAGTGAGAGTATGATTTATTATAGTGTCAATTCTGTAATGTAAACTTTTTTGAATATATTGATATGTTAACCTCATAGCTCTTGGTTTTATCTCAGTCCAATGCAGGAAAGTCTGAGAGGCTTAGCATGTAAATTTCTTTCCCTTGTATTGTTTGACAGCATGCCAACTTAAATCTTTTCCACTGCTTGTTTTAAATGTTGAAAATAGTTTTGTTCGTCATACTTAAACATTATAAAAGCCATTTATGAAAAGCTGACAGCTAATATCATCCTCAATGGGGAAAAACTAAGAGCTTTCCCCCTGGGATCAGGAACACAACAGGGATGTCCACTCTCACCGCTGTTGTTTAACATAGTGTTGGAAGTCCTAGCATCAGCAATCAGACAACAAAAGGAACTCAAAGTCATTAAAATTGGCAAGGAAAAAGTCAAACTGTCACTTTTTGCAGATGACATGATACTCTACATGGAAAACCCAACAGACTCCACCAAAAGTCTGCTAGAACTGATGCATGAATTCAGCAAAGTCGCAGGGTAAAAAATCAATGTACAGAAATTGGTTGCATTTATACATACCAATAGTGAAAGAACAGAAAGAGAAATAAAGAAACTGATCCCATTCACAATTGCACCAAGAAGCATAAAATACCTAGGAATAAATATAACCAAAGATGTAAAAGATCTGTATGCTGAAAACTATAGAAAGCTTGTGAAGGAAAGTGAAGAAGATACAAGGAAATGGAAAAACATTCCATGCTCATGGATTGGAAGAATAAATATTGTTAAGATGTCAATACTACCCAAAGCAATCTACACATTCAATGCAATCCCAATCAAATTTGCACCAGCATTCTTCTCGAAACTAGAACAAGCAATCCTAAAATTCATATGGAACCACAAAAGACCCCGAATAGCCTAAGTAATATTGAAGGAGAAAACCAAAGCAGGAGGCATCACAGTCCCAGACTTTAGCCTCTACTACAAAGCTGTAATCATCAAGACAGTATGGTATTGGCACAAAACAGACACATAGACCAATAGAATAGAATAGAGAACCCAGAATTGGACCCACAAATGTATGGCCAACTCATCTTTGACAAAGCAGGAAAGAGTATCCAATGGAAAAAAGACAGCCTCTTTAACAAATGGTGCTGGGAGAACTGGACAGCAACATGCAGAAGAATGAAACTAGACCACTTTTTTACATTATACACAAAAATAAACTCAAAATGGATGAAAGACCTGAATGTGAGAGGAAATCATCAAAACCCTAGAGGAGAAAGCAGGAAAAACCCCTATGACCTCAGCTGCAGCAATTTCTTACTCGACACATCTCCAAAAACAAGGGAATTAAAAGCAAAAATGAACTATTGGGACCTCGTGAAGATAAAAAGCTTCTGCACTGCAAAGGAAACAATCTAGAAAATTAAAAGGCAACCGATGGAATGGGAAAAGATATTTGCAAACGACATGTCAGACAAAGGGCTAGTATCCAGAACCTTTAAAGAGCTCACCAAACTCCACACCCAAAAAACAAATAATCCAGTGAAGAAATGGGCAGAAGACGTGAATAGACACTTTTCTAAAGAAGACATCTAGATGGCCAACAGACACATGAAAGGATGCTCAACATCACTCCTCATCAGGGAAATACAAATCAAAACCACCCTCAGATACCACCTCACGCCAGTCAGAGTGACTAAAATGAACAAATCAGGAGACTATAGATGCTGGTGAGGATGTGGAGAAACGGGAACCCTCTTGCACTCTTGTTAGGAATGCAAACTGGTGCAGCCACTCTGGAAAACAGTGTAGAGGTTCCTCAGAAAGTTAAAAATAGATCTACCCTATGACCCAGCAATAGCACTGCTAGGGATTTACCCAAGGGATACAGGAGTGCTGATGCATAGGGGCCCATGGACCCCAAAGTTTATAGCAGCACTTTCAACAATAGCTAAATTATGGAAAGAGCCTAAATGTCCATCAACTGGTGAATGGATAAAGAAGATTTGGTTTATATATACAATGGAATACTACTTGGCAATGAGAAAGAATGAAATCATGCCATTTGCAGCAATGTGGATGGAACTGGAGGGTATTATGCTAAGTGAAATAAGTCATACAGAGAAAGACAGATACCATATGTTTTTACTCATATGTGAATCTTGAGAAACTTAACAGAAGACTATAGGGGAGGTGAAGAGGAAAAAAAAAGTTATAGAGGGAGGGAGGCAAACCCTAGGAGACTCTTGGATAGTGAGAACAAACTGAGGGTTGATGGTGTGGGGAGAGGGGAAAGTGGGTGATGGGCACTGAGGAGGGCACCTGTTGGGATGAACACTGGGTGTTGTATGGAAACCAATTTGACAATAATTTATATTATTAAAAAAAAGGAAATAGTTTTGTTCGTGTATTTTAAGATGACGAAATAACTTAAATAGTACCTTACTATTTAGCAGCTATTTGCACACACATTAACGACAACATGAAATAAAAGTAAGCAAAATCCTTTCCAACTGATTTAAAAAACAATTTAATAGGGGCGCCTGGGTGGCGCAGTCGGTTAAGCGTCCGACTTCAGCCAAGTCACGATCTCGCGGTCCGTGAGTTCAGCCCCGCGTCAGGCTCTGGGCTGATGGCTCAGAGCCTGGAGCCTGTTTCCGATTCTGTGTCTCCCTCTCTCTCTGCCCCTCGCCCGTTCATGCTCTGTCTCTCTCTGTCCCAAAAATAAATAAACGTTGAAAAAAAAATTAAAAAAAAAAACAATTTAATAGAGCTGTTTTAAATATGTATCACATTAGGTTTTTAAAAATATTACAAGCTGCTTTGACTTGAGATCATTATGTTCATATGTTTTTTAAATTAATTTTTTTCATTAATCATAACTTAACATTTATTAGGTCACTAAATCTTGAAAAATTAAATCCTTGTTTATAGCTGCATAATAATTAATCTTGTGATTATATAGTAATTTATGTAGCCATGCTCCTGTATTATAGACTGAACTGTGTCTCCCAGCCTCTATTCATATGTTGATGGTTTAACTCCCTTAGTGTGGCTATATTTTGAGTTGGGGCCTTTATGGAAGTAATTTAGGTTAAATGAGGTTGTAAGAGTCGGAACCTAATTCAGTAGGACTGGTGTTCTTATAAGATGAGGAAGAGACACCAAAGACCAATCTCTTTCTATGGAGCAAAGGCCATGTAAGGACACAGTGAGAAAGCAACATGGAGGCTCAGGAGAGAGTCTCACCAGAAACAACCCTAGTAGCACCTTGAGCTTGAACTTCCAGTGTCCAGAACAGTGAGAAATAAATTCCTATTGTTTGTCTAACCAAAATACTGAATCCATGGTATTTTGTTATGGTAGCCCAAGCAGACTAAGACATCCTGTTCATGAATTTTTAATTTGTTTTATATATTTCACCATTACTATTTTACTATTATATTTTACTACTGACTATTCTATATGTTTTAGTAAATGTTTTACTATTATATTGATATAACTGGAATTCTTGTAGTCTTGTCCATAATTCTTTGTGTACAGGCATCTCTATTTTTTTCTAGTCTAATTCAGTATGTGGAAATACTGAGCAAAAGCTAGAAGAAATTTTTGTCTAGAACTTTTTGTCCAGACATGTTTTATATAAGTTTATATTGCTATGTCATAGTTGCATATGAGAGCCCCTTTCATCATAGGCTTGCCAAAAGTTCATTTTACCAAAAAATTCTTTCCAAAGTAAAAAGTAAAAAAAAAATATTATTCAAATTTATGCCACCTTGGTTATTTTTGAATTTGATAATCTTTATTTTTTTAAGTTTTTTTAACGTTTTTTTATTCTTATTTTTGAGACAGAGAGAGACAGAGCATGAATGGGGGAGGGTCAGAGAGAGAGGGAGACACAGAATCTGAAACAGGCTCCAGGCTCTGAGCTGTCAGCACAGAGCCCGACGCGGGGCTCGAACTCACGGACCGTGAGAGCATGACCTGAGCCGAAGTCCGCCGCTTAACCGACTGAGCCACCCAGGTGCCCCTGAATTTGATAATCTTTAAGTATTTATGGATTATTCCTTACTTCTTCTACATTGAATTGTTTTTCATGTTCCTTCCCCATTTTTCTGGTTGTGTACACTTTTTAATACTAATGATAGAATCTTTGCAAATTCCTTCTCTGTTTTGCTTAATATATAATTGATTTAGCATTTTAAAAAAAGCCATACCTAAGTTATATCTCCATTAGACTTTTAGAATATTCATTTACTCACCTGTTCTTTGATGAATATTTGTTGAATACTTTCTATGTGCATAGCAGTATATTGGGTCCTTGTATTAGAGCACTGAACAAAATACTGTCTGTATCCTCTGAAATTATATTCTCATGAAGAAGCAACAGAAAGCAAGCAATGTGTAAAGACCTTAAAATAAAATAAAGGGTATAGGGAGGGTGAAAAGTGGGTGGGGTGGTTGCTGTTTTATATAGATGTGTCAGGAAGGCCTCTGACAAAGTGACTTAGATCTAGGGAAAACTCAAGACTGGACTAAGTAACTGTGTGGAGGTAAAGCTTTCCGAGAAGGGGGAGATGCAAATGTAAAGGACTTAAAGCCAATGTGTCCTCCCATGATGTCAGTTTTTAAAACTTGTATATTGTTGCTATTATTACCTTTTTAGGAGTCTACATACTGTATGAATTTAGTATTAAATAAAAGATGACTCCTCATTTAAGTACTAAAATGATTAGAATTAAAGTTACTAGTCTGGGGGAACCTGGGTGGCTCAGTCCGTTAAGTGTCCGACTTCAGCTCAGGTCATCTCACAGTTCGTGGGTTGGAGCAGCACATCAGGCTCTGTGCTGACAGCTCAGAGCCTGGATTCTGCTTCGGATTCTCCCTCGCTCTCTGCTCCTCCCCTACTGATGCTTTGTCTCTCAAAAATAAATAAACATTGAAAGAAAAAAATTAAAAAAAAAGGTGCTAGTCTGTATTCTCTTTGGTTAATTGCTCAACTACTATTTTTGGCACTTAAACATATCAGTGAACAAACTTAAACACTTAACATATTCTTTAACACTTAAACACTTAAACATATCAGTGAACAAACAGGTGCAACTTTCACACTTTTTGATTATTACTGTGTGTTATTGCTATGTTTAAATGATGGTGGGAGCTAGTGCATGGGTTAGTGTAAAATTTAGGAACTTGATGGCAGCATTTCCAAGCATGAATTCCATGAAATATTATTTGAAAAATGTCAACATCTTTCCAAGAAAATATTTTCTTTGTCAAATAGATTTTGGAAATGCTACGTATCATTCCCTTCTATGAAGAGCTTTCCCAGTAACAAATTGTAAGTAAGTCAATCAGAGAAAGAAAGAAAATACCAGATGATTTTACTCGTATGTGACATTTAAGAAACAAAACAAATGAGCAAAGGAAAAAAAAAAGAGAGAGAGAAAGACAAGTCAAGAAATGACTCTTAACTGTAGAGAACAAACTGATGGTTACCAGAGGGGAAGTGGTGGGGGGGATGGGTAAAATGGGTGATGGGGATTAAGGAGTGCACTTGTGATGAGGACTAGAAGATGTATAGAAGTGTTGAATCACTATATTGTAGACCTGAAACTAATATTACACTGTATGTTAACTATACTGGAATTTAAAATAAAAAATAATTCCAAATGGAAAGGCCTTGAAGATAATGTGTACTTGTATTAGAATAATGATAGCTAGATAAAATTTCAATAAACGCACTTTAAAAAAATTTTCTGTTGAATATTTATTGACATGCTATGGGAAAGCATCTTGTGAAACAATGGATTATTAGAGAAGTACATTGAACTTCATTTTTCCTCCTTGGAAACCAGTTGGGTATTATGAGATAAACTACCTCACCAAATCACAAATTAATCATAATCAAATCATCTTTTTATAATAGTTCTGAATTAAACTAATGTATAAAAAGTTCACAGTAATATAATATTAAGATCCTATATTTAAGAAAATACTTTATTGACTATCCTTTCTTGCTAAAAGTCTCTGATTTTGACTTGCAAATATAACACCAGTGAAAAACACTTCCTTTGTATAGCAGATAAACTTTCTTGAGTAGCTTCACTTCTTAGTGATCATTCTTTTTCTTCCAATGCCTTGTGAAGCCTTTCAACTTACTCAACAAGGAATCACAAACTTGGTCTTTCACTGAGCTGATTGATATTTGTACTTCACACCTGCATTTTCATTCAGTTTAGTACTGAACCTGGAGAAAATTTCTGTCTTAGAATTTTAACATCCCAGTGCATTGAGAAGGGGAAAAAGGTGGTATCTCTTTATTGGACCAGGAGGTTAGATGTCCTCTCCTCTGAAAAATATTCAGAAGGTCCATTCTGGTCTGTCTTATTAGAGAATTTAATATCTAGGAACTAAAGCATTCAGATGGATTTTCTCTTTGAATACCTATGATCTTATACATGTGATTGCCTGTTTCATTAAATAGCTAGTAGTAATCTCAATTTTTAAAAGGCATTCTAATTAGGAAGGCTTCATCTCTCAATACTATTTATTTCATCATTTATTTTTGCTACTTATAATTATTATTTATTCACTTTTATTTTATTAAAATTTAGTTAACATACAGTGCAATATTGGTTTCAAGAGTAGAATTCAGTAATTCATCACTTAAATACAACATCCAGGGCTCATCACAAGTGCCCTCCTTAATACCCATCAACCATCTAGCCCATCTCCCGCCCATCTCCCTCCATCAACTCTCTGTTCCTCTATCATTAAGAGTGTCCTCTTATTTGTTTCCCTCTCTCCTCTTTGCCCCCTTCCCATATGTTCGTCTGTTTTGTTTCTTACATTCCACATATGAGTGAAAGCATATGATATTTGTCTTTCTCTGAGTAACTTATTTTTTTTAGCATAATACATTCTGGCTCCATCCATGTCATTGCAAATGGCAAGATTACATTCTTTTTGATAGCTGAGTGATATGTATATATATGTGTGTATATGTATACACATACACACACACACATATATGTATTACCTCTTCATTATCCATCAGTTGATGGACATTTGGACTGTCTCCATAGCTTGGTTTACTTACAATTATTTTGATTATTATTATTTGTTTAGTTAGATACATCTTTGAATTTTTTTTCCCAGAAAGCTTATGTGAAAAGTGTATTTCCTATATTTCCATGAGTACTTGCCTGCCTGAGAATTTTGCTTTCAAAATAAGAATATTAACTTGGATGGGTTGATTTTTGAATTGAAATATTTTCCCTTTGAAACTCAAATTTAGGATATTTCTTTATGTTTGAAACTAGAAAAGGGGGAAAAAAAGATATGTTTAGTGTGCTCCTTTTCATTAATTATGCTTGGTACAAGGCAATGTCTTTCATCTGAAAAATTAAAGTATTCAGCTCATTAAAATTTAATTGTATTATTTCTTTACTTATTGCATATTTTCCACCTCATTAAAAAAAATCTCCTTTTAGTATTGCTGTAGACTTACAGTTTCCTGTCTCAGTTATCTATTGAAGTGTAACAAGCCACCTCCAAACTTATTTGTGTAAGTACAATTTTATTAAGATACCATAAACAGATTTTAATTTTATTAGTATACACATTCAGTCTAGCTAAACACAGCTGCATTCACTATTAACAGAGAAAAACGTGCAGTCTTTCTTTGGCATGTGATGAACCATTATGTATACCTTTTTTTGTTATGCCATAGAGACTTTTTTTTAACACTTATATCTTTAATATCAGCCCTAGCTTGACTCGCATTTTCACTTCTCTTTGCTGTACATAAACTAAACTATGAGGAACCACCCTGAGCTTGTTATCAAATTTCCAAATTTCTGTGATTATGTATCGATTCTTGCTGCATTGGTGACCAGTAGCATGGACCCTAACCTTGCAGTGCCATGGGCTTGTGTTTATGAACTCTGTGATTACAGGTTCTGTGCTGAATACCTACAAAACTATTTTTAGACTAGGGCAAAGTGTTACAAAAAACTTGAATAGAGAAATCTAAGAGTGAGCTTACTTATGGAGTGAGATTGAATGAGAAGTGTTGCTTCTCTTTTAGTTACTTAAATAAAAGTAACTATTATGGACCTTGGTGTCAACAGATATTTCCTTCCCTTTCCTCTTCATCCGTGTATTTTTCCTAATCCACCCTTTTGCTAGACTGTAGAGATAATGCCATTATCAAGGGGTGTGTCCACTAGTGAGTGAGAGAATTGTCTTCATAAGATAAAGGAGTGTCTTCTTCATATATATGTAGGTGAATTCAAGGAAATAGGATGAGAATAAGGGTCCAAAGCCATTTCTTTTAAATATATGTACTTACTGTACATATTTGTATACCTTGTATACTAGCATGTATTGAAGTTTATAGAGTAGAGTTGATATTATAAATGACTGAATAGTTGATTACTACTCAGTGTGATGTGGGAGTAGTGACTTCTTTTAAGTGTCTCTCTTCCTGACTTGTCATTGTCTTCAATTTCAATTATTGCATTGAACTTTCTTTTATCATATTTTCATGCTGGAGTTGACTGATGCTTAGGAGTTTATTTTTGGAGATTTTCAAGTTTTCCCCTGAAGTGGTTTTATTTTTATGTTTTAATTTTGATGATAATCTTAAAGCTTATATAAATATATTCTGGATGACCTGACTGAAGCAGAAAAAAAAAAATGGAATAAATTTTTGACTAAGTTGTGTATCTTTCTATTCTGAAGAGTAAAGTTTTGATAAAGAATGCTATATTATCAGTGAGTAGAAAATTTGACTTAAACCAGACATTGTACTATACAATAATCCAATAAATCATTTATTCACTTATTCAACACATTCATTAAATACTCAGGAGTAATAAAGGCAAGCATTTCTTTTATTTGTTGAGTAGGCAGACTTTAAACAAGTGATTATTACATATTTAATTATATCTGTCCCAGTATATTTATAGAAATTCTAGCTTATTCAAATTCACTAACAGATGCTAATACTTCAGAAGACAATTACATGGTAAATGTTCATTATAGAATTTTACATGGAATTAATATATTTATCAGTATTTCCTTCTAGGGTATTAATACTCTGTCTTAAAATGATAAAACAATGTGTTCATTTAGTTTTGTGCCATTGAATATAAGCAGTATACTCCGCTGCAATGGTAGGAAACTTCTGAGGCAGTTATTTTCTTCACAGCTGTGTATAGTAATTAGTAATGTGATGCATGACCAGAGATGAAACTGACAATAGTAATGTTTTATTTCTCCAAATAATTGTGAGTACTGAGGAAAAGAATCTATTTATTGATTTGTTTTTATACTTTTTAATAGCATTTTTAAATTTTCTGCTAGTTTTATTTTTTATGTTTTTATTTATATTCCAGTTAACATACAGTGTAATATTAGTTTCAGGTGTACAAAATAGTGATTCCACACTTCCATACAATACCTGTGCTCATCGCAGCCAGCACACTCCTTAATCCCCACCACCTATTTAACCTTTCCCCCCACCTACCTCCCCTCTGCTAACCATCAGTTTGTTCTCTATAGTTAAGAATTTGTTTCTTGGTTTGCTTTTTTTAACTTTCCCTTTGCTCATTTATTTCTTAAATTCCACATATGAGTGGAACTTTATGGTATTTGTCTTTCTTTGATTTATTTTGCTTAGCCTTATGCTCTCTAGCTCCATCCATGTCATTGCAACTGGCAAGATTTCATTCTTTTTTATGACTGAGTAATATTCCATTGTGTACATATACCAAGTCTTTATGCATTCATCAGTTGATGGACACTTGTGCACTTTCCATTCTGGCTATTATATAATGCTGCTATAAGCATTGGGGTGCATGTATCCCTTTGAATTAGTATTTTTGTATTCTTTGGGTAAAAATCTAGTAGTACAATTGCTGGGTCATAGGGTAGTTGTGTTTTTAACTTTTTGAGGAACCTCCATACTGTTTTACAGAATGGCTGCAACAGTTTGCATTCTCACCAACAGTGCAGGAGGGTTCCCCTTTCTCTGCATCCTCACCAAAGAGATGAAAACTATAAAACACTGACTGAAGATGAAAATAATCACTTTAGAAGATGATATTGTAGTTGGAAAATTGATGACTACATGGTACTGAGTACATTATTAAAAAGAGATATGAATAATTAGCCATCATGCAGATATACATAGAAAAATATTCATTTTTATGACAAAAATAGTTTTGCTTCATAATATATACTTATAAATACCTGTGCGAAATGAATCATGTAAATAGAAGAGTTGGAGAAACTTAAGTAGATAATGTTTTTTACAATTGTAAGCCTGTTTTTCAATAGGCAAAATGGATTGATTCATTCAAATTATTATTTTTCTTCCTATAATGTCACCACCCTTTATGTGGCTCAAAAACTTTTATTTTTTATTTTTTTAAATGTTTGTTTATTTTGAGGGAGAGAGAGAGAGAGACAGAGTGCAAGCAGGGGAGGGGCAGAGAGAGAGGGAGACCTAGAATCTGAAACAGGCTCCAGGCTCTGAGCTGATAGCACAGAGCCCAATGCAGGGCTCAAACTCATGAACTACAAGATCATGACCTGAGCTGAAGTCGGACACTTCAGCCACTGACTGTGGCTCCAAAATTAAAAAAAAACAGCTCAACTATACTATTTTTTCCCAAGAATGATGTCAAATTTTTTATTCTCAATAACTAAATCAGTAGGATTTTTGCATGAATCCAATCAGTTGTATATGCTCAGATTCAGGCACATACAAACCATGCATCTCTAGAGTTTAGCTTCCACTCTAGCAGCATTAATATAGAAAATTATTACACATAGTGAGTCTAATTCTACTTGGGCATGTGGCTGGAGGCTAGCAATGCCTCCTTCAGGAACTGCAGGAAACCTCCCTCCTTTCTCCTGAAATGATTCCTTTGACATACATTCAAATAGGACTTGAGAAAATAATCTCTAGCATTAGTGCAGGTCAACTAGCTTCATGTTAATTCTTCAGAAAAGGTACAAGAAGCTGCAGTTGAAAGAAGTGTGTGTGTGTGTGTGTGTGTGTGTGTGTGTGTGTGTGTATGTGTGTTTTAGGGACAGAGAGGTAGGGAGGGAGAGAGGGAGAGAGAGAAAAGGGGGGAGGGGGAGACAGGAGGGGAGGAGAGAGGGGAGAAAGGGAGGGGTCAGGGAGAGGGAGAGAGAGAGTGAATGAGAGATTGATTCTGTTGCTAGGTTGGTACTATGCTGTTGGTATTTGGTAATAAATGTGTAAGCAATCTTATTACTGAGCTGTTTGCCATGTGGTATCTACCTTTGATGCTTTCTCTCCCACTCCTTGCCTTGACCTCCAATTATGGGTCAGGAAAAAGAACTGCTTGTTAGCCTTTTTAAATGTGAACCCAGGCATAAGTTCTATCTAGCACTCTATTTTCTCACTGGGGAAGCAGTTTTCAAAGCACAAGATAAAATTTTATGGAGTTTGTTAAAGTAAAGAAAAACACAACTTTAGAAATGTTGTATCTCCAATGAATTATTATTTCTCAAAGGAGGAAAGTTTTCAAAATGAGTTTTACATTGTTAAGAGGATATTAGCGTTCCCCCCCCAGTGTATTTGTAAGATAAATGGATAAACCCAAAGGGCTTCATTTTTATTGTTGTTCTATTAACATTGCAACTTTTTTGGTATAGATTTCATTAAAAAATTTGGAAAAGTTGGTTTTTGTATGTGGCTTAACATATCATGCCTTTCCAACAGATAAGAATACAAAACTTTTTGCCAAATGTACATATTTCACAAGTTATTAATTTGTCTTGGGTTAAGCAGAAGTAATAAGGTTTGGGTAGCATATCTGTTACACAGTTTCTAGAGCTGGGGGCAACTTGAACAGTTAATGTTTATCTCTCGTTCCTCTATTTCACAGTATAACTACCTTCCATGGTGGATTATTTCCTATACAAACATATCAAAATAATTCTTTTTTCCTGTGCTATGATATTTTTCCTTGGCAATGCATTTTTAACTTATTTTCATTTTTAAATGTGAGATATTTATTATATAACAAAGTAATAATATATACTGTAAAAGTAATAGAACAAGTACTATTGTAAAGTATCCAGATTATTTTTTTATAAAGTTTTTTTTTAATTTTATTTATTTTGAGAGAGACAGAGGCAGCGCAAGGAGGGAAGAGGCAGAGAGATGGAGAGAGAGAATCCCAAGCAGGCTCCACACTTTCAGTTCAGAGCCTGATGTGGGGCTTGAACTCATGAGCATTGAGACCATAACCTGAGCCGAAACCGAGTCAGATGTTTAACTGACAGAGCCACCCAGGTGCCCCAGATTATTAAATCAAATGTTACCAATATCATTAAAGCTATTCCAACCATCCTGTGATCTCTTTACTACCTTCCCTACCAGAGAAAAGTCCTTCTTTCTGGAGATAGTCTATCACTGGGCTTCAGGGACAGCACTTTTGCTGGATTTCTTCTTACCTAAGTGCTGCTCCTTCTAAGTCTTTTCTGGCTCCTCCTTCTATTCCAGACCACTAAGCACTGAAATGTTCCAGGTTTAGTTTTCCTCTCTCCTCTCTCTATAGTCTCGTTCTTTCTTTCTTTCTTTCTTTCTTTCTTTCTTTCTTTCTTTCTTTCCTTCTTTCTTTCTTTTCCTTCCTTCCTTCCTTCCTTCCTTCCTTCCTTCCTTCCTTCATTCCTTCCTTCTTTTCTTTCTTTCTTTCTTTCTTTCTTTCTTTCTTTCTTTCTTTCTTTTCCTTCCTTCTTTCTTTTCTTTCTTTCTTTCTTTCTTTCTTTCTTTCTTTCTTTCTTTCTTTCAATTTATTTATTTATTTTGAGAGAGAGGGAGCAAGAGCAGGGCAGGGGCAGATAGAGGGAGAGAGAGAGAGTCCCAAGCAGGCTCCACACTGTCAGAACAGAACCCTGAGTTGGGGCTCAAACTCACAAACCATGAGATCATGACCTGAGTGGAAATCAACAGTCAGTGCTTAACCCAGGACCCTTACAGTCACTTTCTAAGCGATCTAACCCAGAGTCAACTATGTAAAATCAAAATTACCCTGAAGATACCCATATTTTAATTGCCAGTGAAGAAATGTCCTTTCAACACTAGACTTCTGTATCTAATTCCCTACTCAACTTCTTCATTTTTAGGTGATTGATAGCCATCTCAAATCTAATATGTGCAAAACCCAAACCTCATTTTTTAGCCATAGTTGCCCACTGTCCATCTTCCAGATGCTTAATGCAAACACCTTGGAGTCTCTTTGCCATTCTCTTTTTATTGTAACCCACACTAAATGCATCAGGAAATTGATTTTACCTTCAAAATTACATCCACAATTAATTCTCACTACCTCCAGGGATACCAGCCTAGTTCCATGCCACCATTTTCTCTTGCCTGGATTTTTGCAGTTGTTTCCTAATTGATTTTCTATCTTTTCTTTCCTTACAATCTCTTCTCCATATTGTATCCAGAGTGATACTTGTAAAACAGAAAGATGATCACGTTATGTATCTGCTGAAAACTTTCCAGCAGCTTTCCACTAACTCAGAGTAAAAGACAAAGTCCTTATATTGGCTTATAGGCCCCTGTATGATCTAACTCCTTTCTTCTTCACTGACCTCATTTTTATTGCTTTCCCTACCCCATTACCAATCTACTCACCCCACTCCCAGCTACATAAGAATCCTTGTTGTTCTTGGAATGATCGAAGCACACCCCTATTTCAGGCCATTTGCCTCTGCTTTTCTCTCTTCTGATAATGCCATTCTTCTAGAGAACCATTGGATCCCTTCTTTTTTCCATCAGATTGATTCTCAAATTATGCCTAAGCTTCTGTGTCCTAAGACAGCTATTCTACTTCCTCCAAATCCACCAAATCTACTTTATCCACTTTGTTTCTGTTTTTTCATATTTACCATGTGACATCTTGTTTCCTGTCTTCACTAAAATGACTGCTGGATGAGAACAGGTTTTTTACAGAAATATTTTGTTGGCTTCTCCGACTCCATCAACCTAACAATACCAAGTATGTGAATAAATAAATCCTGGATTCTGTATTAAGCACTTCATTGCTTTTCTTTATAATTTTGCCATATTTATTTATATTAGGTAGAACCATATGAAATTTCCAATACTCAGGTATAAAAATGGCAATTTCAAATGACTAAACATTGCATCTCCCTAAATTTTATATGCTGTTTGGATTTGCATGTTTAAAATTTATGTAAAGTGTATAATATGGTGTGTATTTTTATGAGTGTTGCTGTTTTCATCAATATTTCATCAATATGTACCTGACATATATCCACATTGTATGTGTGGCTGTAGTTGCTCATTTTTTTCTTTAAAGATACAGAATATTCTTTTGTGTGAATATACCATGATTTATTTATTTAGACCATGGACATTGAGTTGTTTTCAGTTTTTTTCCCTTTCAAGCAATATTGACAAGGTAATTACAAATTTTTTTATCCAATTAGTAGTTGTATTGACTTATTTTCACTAATAGTTTATAAACTTTTAATCTGCATTTTTGTTGACACTAGTATTGTCACACTTAATTTCTGCTGTTCTGGAGGATGTAAGATGGTATTTATGGTTTTGATGTTCATTTTCCTAAATTGTTAATGAGATTGACCATATTTTCAAGTGTTTATTGGTCCTTCATGCATCTTTATCTGTGAAATGCTTATTTATGCTTTGTGACCATTTTCTGAGGGTGGTTAGGTGATTTGGATTATTTTGTTTTTCTTATTGTTTTTTTAAGTTTTTATATTCTTGCTAGAAATCTGCTTATATCTTCCCCTCTGTAACTTCTTTTTCTGTTTTTTAGTGATATAATTTTATGAAAGATTTTATATTTTAATAATGTCTGATATATATGTTTATTTATTTGTGGTTTGTGCTTTTGTGTATCACTTAAGAAGTCCTTTCACACCCAAGCTCACCTGGGGACCACATTTTTAGAACCAGTGCTGCAGTTTATGGCAAGTATAATCAGCCGGTTTTGATAATTACCATTGATTTCCAGCTGTAGTATCTTTACTGGCACAAATAAGCTTAACCACTAATACCACATCTGAAACTGTTTCCTAGCAGATATTTTTGCATCCATCTATATAATTAAAGAAAGTCTGAATCACTTTAGCCTTACCTGGCAGTGACAAAAAGATATATTGATTTCTTGCTTCAGGCCCTCATCAACTCTGCTGCTTTCTATCATAGCATAATTTTGGAATAACTTGATAATGATATCACAGAGAATATTTGAGATATCTTAATTAGACCTTTCTTTGGTTATTTGTCACCATATAACAACTTACCTATTGCTTAGGAGCTGAAGACAACCGTTTTTATTTTGTTTACAATTTTGGAAATTAAATTTCAGGATCTCTCAAATGCATAATTTTGGCTTGAGGTTCCTTAGGTGATCATGTCTGTATTTTGATTGGGGATTTGGTCACTTGAAAGCCAAGATGGATTATTTACATGGCAGACAGTTGATATTGGCTATCTGCTGGGAACTCAGCTGGAATTAGAGACCAACCTTCACGTAGCTCTTTCATGTGACTTAGACTTCTTATGGTGTGGCAACTGGATTTTGAAAGGTGTCCTGAGAGTAGGTGACAAAAAATGAACATTCTGATGGAGCAAGGTGGATGCTCCAAGTTTTCTGACCTAACCTAGGAAGTCATATAGTCATATAGCATTGTTTCCGTGGAGAGTCAGTTACTAAGGCCAGTCAGATTAAAAGGGAAGGGAATTAGATTTCACATCTCAGTGGGAGCAATGTCAGAATATTTGTAGTTGTGTTTATCCATCACAGACCTAGTAAGTATAAAGAAATAAGGACCCTCTTTGCCTTCATAAGAAATATGAATTCTAGGGAGTAGATTATATATCTTTATAAAAGTTCAAGTGATGTCACATGGGTGAAATTTCTAGTGTTAATTAATTTTTGGACATGTTTAGATATCCCTCCCAAAGTATGAAAAACATGTTGCATTTTACACTGTTTACCATAAAGACAGAGGCTCAATATTTGGTAGGCCTCATAAGATTTGGGAGGCAACACATAACAACAGTTTGTGTTAAGCTGTTCCAACCCTACATGTAGATAAAACATACAGCTCCTTTCCTGGGGTGAAAATTAGAACAAGATCACCTGTTTTATAAGTTCCCCTGCCCTTTGGTCTTTAGGGAGTGTGTGTGTGTGTGTGTGTGTGTGTGTGTGTGTGTGTTTATCTGCTATTGGGTGTCTTGTTCTATTTTATGGGTCTAACTGGTTTATTCTTATGCCAATACCAATATATACCATACCAATAGCAATATAAAAATGACTCAGTATCTGGTAGATTATGATTTTCAATCTTCCCCCTACCATGTAATTCTTTCTCTTCATGAGAATGATGGTCTTTCTTTATCTTTCACTCTTTCATATGTAGTTACTGTAGGGGATAAGATTAGGAATCCCCCAGGCCTACAGCACTGGGTTAACAAGGCATAAAGAAAAACAAAGTAAAAAAATGCTTACACCTGAATTCAGGAAAAACAGATTGGCATGCCAAGGATAGGGAGGCACAAAGGTGTCAAGAATAGGGGGGTGCAAAGGCACCACAAAATAGGGAGGGGTACTGAATTCCCAAAAATAGAGAGGGAAAGACAAAGGCCTGAAATAAAATCAGCACAAAGGTGCCCAATACATAGGACTAACGAGATTAGATATTCAGGGTGAAAGCACCCCAAGTTTAGTACTATAGCAGAAAGCTGCTTTCATAGGAGAATGGGGCCAGTTCAGGTAAATTGGTGAATTGGACTTTGGACCACTGTGCTTTAGGCTAAGCAGCCCGGAGCAGAGATGGTTAACTAAAGAAAAGGTGTCTTGTTAACCCTGAGGTTATTCGCCTTATCTGCCTCATCCCCTAGGCTGGCAAAGATAAACAGGCAAAGTGCCTCCTGTCTGCTGTTAACAACCATCTATCCATCTGCCTGGCGCCTGGATTTTGTCTTATGTTGACCCAAACCCCAAACACTGTATATCTTCAAGACCCCCCTTTCCCCCTCATGTCCTCAAGTTAATGTTCACAGTTTCTTTGTCTCTTTGTGCACACCCATCACGTTTGTAAGCCTTCTGATCTGAATAAATACTAGGCAAGGACCCTTATTCAGGGCTCTTGTCTTTTTCCCCCCGGACATTAGCTACCTCTCGTTTTAATCCTGCATCTGCTCTTTTGCTGGCCCAAAGAGAACTTTATACGACAGTTAAGACAGTTACGAGTGAGCTTATCATGTTCTACCAAAGAAGGAAAGGAAAGGATAGGAAAAGAAAGGAAAGAAGAAGAGAAGGATGGTAAGAAGGAAGGAAGGGAAACACAAGAAACCTTGCTTGGTTTTATTAGAATTTTCATCACACCCAAAGGCAGTTTAAACCAATAATATGTCTTACTTGGCATGTCCCTCCATTTATTTAGATTTTCTTAATATATATCAATAAAATGCTTATTGTTTTTTTTTATTTAAGAAAATTAAAAAAAATTTTAACGTTTATTTATTTTTGAGACAGAAAGAGACAGAGCATGAACAGGGAGGGGCAGAGAGAGAGGGAGACACAGAATCTGAAACAGGCTCCAGGCTCTGAGCGGTCAGCACAGAGCCCCACGCGGGGCTCGAACTCATGGACCATGAGATCATGACCTGAGCTGAAGTCGGACGCTTAACCGACCAAGCCACCCAGGCGCCCCGAAAAATTTTAATGTTTATTCATTTTTGAGAGATGGAGAGAGACAGAGCATGAGTGGGGGAGGGGCAGAGAGACAGGGAGACACAGAATCCAAAGCAGGTTTCAGGCTCTGAGTTGTTAGCAGAGATCCCGATGTGGGGCTTGAACCCACGAGCCACAAGATCATGACTTGAGCCAAAGTCAGATGCTCAATTGACTGAGCCACCCAGGTGCCCCTATTGTTTTCTTTTTAAAAACATTTATTTATTTTGAGAGAAAGAGAACAGGAGAGGAAAGCAGAGAGAGAGGGCAAGAGAGAATCCCAAGCAGGCTCTGTGCCATGAGATGATGACCCGAGTTGAAACCAAAAGTCAACATTTAACAGACTAAGCCACCCAAGCACCCCCTAAAATGCTTGTTTTCATATATGTCTTTTCAAAACTTGTTCTTTGGTACCTCATATTTTTAATTGTTCTTAAAAATCGTACCTTTTTGAAAATACTTTTTTCTACTTTCTTGTTATTATATAAAAATACAATTTACACTTTTATATCAAAATAATTTATTTTAAATAACTTATATTAAACTAAATTAAATCTTATATTCTAATAATTTTGTAAATATTTACATAGATATATACATAATAATGATAGTGTCGTAAAGTACTTTTAAAAACCATATAATTTGTTTTTTTTCTTATACTAAATAACACTTCAGTTAGATTAATCAAAGTAGTACTAGTGGGTATCTAATATTGCCAATTTTTTCTAGTATCAGTATATCTATGCAAGTTTCAGTTTCTTCCTTTTGTTTCCAGTTTGCATTGCATGTCTTTAAGAATCCTTTTTCATACTCCATCTTTTGGGTGCAAAGTTCTGTGTAGGTTCATTAAATGAAAGTATTAATGATAATGTTTAAATATTCTATATCTTCACTCATTTTTATCTGTTTTATATAGCTGATGAACTATATATATGAACATTTATAAAATTTTATACTATTCAATTTGAACATACATGCCATCTTTAATCCAATTCCCTTGAACATGGATAGGGCCAGTGAGTATGATGAGCTAATGCTTCTGTGATTGCTACTAGTCAGTTAATTTGGATATTGTTTTGTGTGGGCTCGATCTAAACAGGTGAGTCCTTTAAATGAAGGTGAAGCATCAGAGAGAAGTCCTTTTGATGGTCTTAAGGATTCAGTTCATGACTTCCTAAACTGTCCGGATGTGAATTCTGCCAATAACCACATTAACTTGGAAGAGGACCTGGAGCCTCAGATGAAACCTTGGCCCCATTTATCACCTGGATTTCAATGAGACCCTAAGCAGAGAATCTAACTGAGCTCTATCACAGAAACTGTGATATAATGAATTTGCAGTGTTTTAAAGTGCTATGTAGCAGTAGAGACATAAAACATCTATTTTTATGTATTTACAAATTCTCTTATATAAATCAGTTTCTAATCATATTGCCTACCCAACCACCATCCTAAAAATGTAATCATTCTTTTTATTTGTATCCTTTTATTATGTGTGTGTGTTCTTGGAAAATACATGTTATCTTATACATACATATTTTTATTTCATAAGCTATTATAAGTCTCATTTTAATATTATAATTTTAATATGGCAATGTTTCTATGAACTATTTAAATTACATTTACAGCTAGTCTATTGCTTCTTATAGCCCTGTAATATTCCATGGTTTGCATCTACCATATTTTTATGTCCATTCTCCAGTAAGGACCAGCCTTGTGGGCAATTTCTCTAGGATATATATGCTCAGGAGAGTATTGCTGGTTCTCAAGAGTATTTGTATACTTAATCTGACCGAGTACTGTCAGATTGCTTTCCAGAATGGCTGCCCATTTTACACTATTATCTGTACTGCATGAACATCTCTATATTCCAGTGTTCTCTCCAAGAATTTATGCTATCTAGCATTTTAATTTTTGCTAATATGGGCATGAAATTAGATCACATTGTTTTAATTTAGTTTTCTCTTTTAAAAATGAGTTTAAGCATTTCTTCATATCTCTATCATTCACATTATTTCTTCTGTGATTGTGTTTTTAATTTTTGAAGTTGATTAATATCTTTGTTTTCTCCTTACCAGAAGAGTTATTTATTATTCAGTCACATCTTTGGTGTTCATCCTACTTTTCTAGCATATTCATATTATCTGTAATTTTGGGACTGGTTGTTATGAAATGCTTTTACTTTTTCTGTTATTAATTAATTAAAGTTTATTTATTTAGAGAGAGAATGCAAACAGGGGAGGAGCAGAGGGGAGAGGGAGAGAATCCCAAGAAGGTTCCGTGCTATCAACCCAGAGTCTGGTGCAGGCTTCATTGTGGGGCTCAAACCCCATGACCCATGAGATCATGACCTGAGTTGAAATCAAGAGTCAGATGCTTAACTGACTGAGCCATCCAGGAGCCCTGTTTTTATATGTTTAAAATATGTCTATGAGAATCACAAATGTGTTGACTTTTTCTGGAAAATCATACATAAATTTGATTTGATTTTAGAGCTAAGCTTAAATATTAGAGACTCATAGAACCCCTCATTCCCATATAACTTCTGGCTCATCTAAGTACCCAAGCACTGTGTCACTTTTTTTTTTTTACATTAAATTCACTTGAATGGTTAGTACAATGAATTATTGACCTTCTGATATCACATTAAGAAAAATACTCTCATGTCAGAACAGAATTTACCAAACATGAGTGGGCAGTTGTTTTTGTAGGAATATAGGATTTCACATGCAGAGACACCAAAAAGAAAATGTGGATAGATTGAAAATATCACTGATTCTTGTAGGTCATTGATCTTGGAATGATATTAATTAGAACATGTTAAATATTCTCACAAATATATAAATTTCACTTGTTTTGCTGTATTAATTATACACTTTTCTCTACCCAGTTCCATTCCAGGTTAGTAAAACAGTAAAAAGAAATATTAATAGCTACCATTTATGCATTTTAAAGTATTTGCCATTTTACTTTATTTGGTGCTTTATTTGCAATAGCTCATATAATTCTCAGAAAACTCCTATGAGATTTATACTCTTATTTTTTAAAGTTTATTTATTTATTTTGAGAGAGAGAGAGAGAGAGCAAGAGCACAGGGGAGGGGCAAAGGGAGAGGGAGAGAGTGAATTTCGAGCAGGCTCCACACCATCAGCAGGGAGCCCAGTCCAAAGCAGGGCTAGAACTCACAAACCATGAGATCATGACCTGAGCCAAAATCAAGTCAGTTGCTTAACCAACTGAGCCACTCAGACACCTCAAGATTTATACTCTTGTATCATTGCTTTGCACTGAATATCTGGAGGTTTATTGTCACCATGGGGTCAAAAGTTTGTGTTTTACCATATGCATTCTACTATGCATGCTGCCTCAATTTAAATTAATGTTCTTGTTATAATGAAGACTATGAAAGGCTTGTTCCAGTCTGGGTACGACTTATTAGGGAGTATGTGTGCTTGCCTTGCTGCTGACATTAGTGTTTGGTTAAGCAAACTTGAATGTGGCAGTACATATTGAATTGGGCAATGTCCAATCAAAATGCATTTTCAAGATTTAGTAGTTGTCTTTTCAGTACTGGTAGTTCTTGTTCTCTTCCAACCCCTATCATCTAGAAATTCTTGAATTTGGACAGAGCTACATTTACTATTATAAGGAAAACAACAGTAAAAAAAGAAAGTAAGTTGCATTATTTTTAGTTCCTAAAAAACCCAAAAGGCTTACATGGTAAAAAGAAAATTTGGCTATATAGATAGCACTAAAAAAGACACCCTATTGCCGTTATAACAAGGTTTCAATGTTATTAGGTAATATAGATCATAAGGCTTTGTTTAGAGATTTCCCCTAATGTGACATTAAATATTTGCATTTTAAGTAATCTCACTTTAAATAAGCCTGAACACTGGAAAACATATGGTTTTTGATATAGCAGATACAGAAGTTCTGTTTATAATTGTTTAAACTTGATATCTGGTATTTGATTCTTCTTTTGGTATAGTTTTCCTCCCTGGGGACAAAAAGAAGCTAAAATAGTATCATGTCATAGGATCAAACAACCCATTTTATGGAGAAAGAAGTTGAGCCGATGATGTCCAAATCCTTATCCTTCAGACTGAGTTTTGAGAGTATAAGTAAATGAGGATACGCCCCTACTTTCAAAAGGGGAAACAGTAGGTTAAACCTTGATAGAGAGAGGCTGAGAGGCAAGGCACTACAGAAGGCTCAAGTCCATGGACTAGTTAGCACTGCTGGGGATGCAATTATATCCACCATGTTGAGGTGCTCTGCTGATACTGAAACATTTTCCTTTAGCTTTTACTGAGGCAGCAAAGCAGGGATACATGAAGCTGTAGTAAGTCCAGAGGAGCCATGGAAAACATGTAAGTGCATTGATTCTGAGTGGGAGACCTGTGTTAAGTCTTCCACTCAGGGGCCAGGCATGAGATATTGAAAAGCTGAATACTTGACATTACTTCTACTTTTCCCTTTTGTCCATGTGCTCTCTAAATAGGCTTATTTTTCTTTTTCAAGTGCCTGCTGTTAAGAAGTGTTGATTTTGTTTGAACTATGTGAGAGGGCTAGGACGAAGTGGAACAGATTGAAAGAAAATTATTGAAGTTAACCCAAAGAAACCATTCTGAAGCAGTTTAAAAAATGTCAGTTGCTTGCCATATGATACACTCTTTTTGCTTTTAATCCAGATGTTTTGGACATTTGTTGATCTAGAATGCGTTTATAAACATTCTGCTTTTAACACAGTGGACCTTTGATCACAAATCTTTATATGCACTTGTATCTGAAATTAGCTTTAGGCAATTTTGTCACAATGTAGCAGCAATCATTTACTTTCCCTGCCAAAAATTTATACACAGTTGTCCTTCCCTATCAGACTGCCAACTTTTAACACTTAGGTAGTAGTAAAAATAAATGACCATTGAAAACAAAATATGAATACCTTCTACATGTGTGTTAAAATAATCATTTTGGTAAGATGGTTCTTTTGTTTAAGAAAGCACCTTGATGGGGGTGCCTAGGTGGCTTAGTTGGTTAAGTGTCCAACTCTTGATTTCGACTTAGGTCATGATCTCATGGCTTGCGGGATCGAGTGGGCTCTGTACTAACAGTGTGGAGCCTGCTTGGGGTTCTCTCTCTTTTCTTTCTCTCCCTTCCCCCACTCACGCTTGCTCTCTTTCAAAATAAAAAAAATAAACTTAAAAAATTTATATATGTAAAAAAAAGAAAGCACCTTGATGAATCTTTTTCCACCTTAGCTACAGCTCCTACTCTGGATGAAAGAGTCTAATTCAAAGGCTGACCAAATTGATTTGCACAATCCATTAAGAAAAAAATAATTTTAGGGGCGCCTGGGTGGCGCAGTCGGTTAAGCGTCCGACTTCAGCCAGGTCACGATCTCGCGGTCCGGGAGTTCGAGCCCCACGTCAGGCTCTGGGCTGATGGCTCAGAGCCTGGAGCCTGTTTCCGATTCTGTGTCTCCCTCTCTCTCTGCCCCTCCCCCGTTCATGCTCTGTCTCTCTCTGTCCCAAAAATAAATAAACATTGAAAAAAAAATTTAAAAAATAAAAAAGAAAAAAATAATTTTATTCCTAGAGAGATATGGTGATTATGAGAAGAAGCGATGGAGGAAAGAGAAATATATACAGCTAGCAAGGCTGGAAGGACATAATAAGTTATAACTTTCATGGTATTGAAGTCTGATATGGAAAACATTCCTTGATTAGTTGGGTATTGTGGAAACAAAAGAAGAGGTTAGTGTTTATTGTGTGATGAAGAGTTATACAAAGAAGATGGCAGCCAAGGAGCCAAGATCAACAATAAAGCACCAGATGATAACAAAGAAGCAGGGGGTACATAAATCTGAAACAAGGTGAGGTATTTGACAGTTGAAAAGGACTTTAAAATTCTAAAATCTGCTTACCTACCTGCCTGTCTGTCTAATCACTTGTCTGTCTGTCCATCCACCTATCCATCCATCCATCCATCCATCCATCCATCCATCCACCTACCCACCCACCTACCTATCTATCTATCATCTATCTACCTATTAACTCTTAGTAACATTATGACTACAGATATCTGAAGGTTTTGACTGATGGCATCTTGAAATCCTTAGATAAAAGATCAATGCTCTTATTTTTATAGAGAGAGTTGTTTTGTGGACCAAGAAAACTTCTACATCAGTTCTTGCTTTTCCTACTTATCCCTGTCTTATGATGAAGAGCAAAATGAGAAATATGAATACTATTTCCAAGGAGTTTTAACCAAAGAGCTAATGGTAGACACAATTACAGCTAATAGCTAAAATGTGCTCTTAGATGAATTATTTTTAGAAATATACCTTGTACCCCAATTAATAAAAAAATAAGGTTTAACAAAAATAAATTCAAAATGGATGAAAAACCTAAATGTGAGAAAGGAAACCATCAAAATTTAGAGGAGAACACAGGCAGCAACCTCTTTGACCCCAGCTAGAGCAACTGCTTATTAGATGTGTTGCCAAAGGCAAGGGAAACAAAAGCAAACATGAACTATTGGGGCTTCATAAAGATAAAAAGGTTCTTCATAGCAAAGGAAATAATCAACAAAACTAAAAGACAGCTTACAGAATGAGAGAAGATATTTGCAAACAACATTTCTGATAGTTAGTATCCAAAATCTATAAAGAACTTATCAAACCCAACACCCAAAAAACAAATAGCCCAGTTAAGAAATGGGCAGAAAACATGAATGGACACTTTTCCAAAGAACACATCTGGATGGCTAACAAATACATAAAAAGATACTCAACCTCACTGATCATCAGGGAAATACAAATCAAAACCATATGATGAGATTCCACCTCACACCTGTCAGAATGGCTAAAGTTAACAACTCAGGAAACAACAGATGTTGGCAAGGATGCACAGAAAGGGGAACACTTTTGCACTGCTGGTGGGAATGCCAACTGGTGCAGCCACTCTGGAGCACAGTATGGATGTTCCTTAAGAAACTAAAAATAGAACTATCCTATGATCCAATAATTGTACTATTAGGTGTTTATCCAAAGGATACAAAAATGCTGGTTCAAAGGGGTACATGCACCCCAATGTTTATAGAAGCATTATCAATGATAGCCATACTGTGGAGAGAGACCAAATGCCTGTTGACTGATGAATGAATAAAGAAGATGTGGAATATTAGCCATCAAAAAGAATAAAATCTTGCCATTTGCAATGACATGGATGAAACTAGAATGTACTATGCTAAGCAAAATAAGTCAGAAAAATACAAATACCATATGATTTCACTCATATGTGGAATTTAATGAACAAAACAGATGAACATATGGAAAGGGGAGAAAAAAGACGAGAGAGAAACAAACCCCAAGAGATTCTTATTGATAGAGGAAACTATGAGTTGATTGAGGAAAGTTGGTGGGCATTGGTCTAAATGGGTGGTGGGTATTAAGGAGGGCACTTGTGATGAGCACTGGCTGTTGTATGTAAGTGATGAGTCACTAAATTCTCCTTCTGAAACCAATATTGCACTATATGTTAACTAAAATTTAAATTTTAAAAAAATGGGGAGGAGAAAAAATATTAATGTTTAAATATGTGAGGATGTTTTCTAGATTTGGAAATACGGAGTTCATTTATTTTTATCCTGTGTATTTTAAAACCCATAGTAATGGAAAAGAATCATACGGAGACATCTAAGATTAAAGATGGGCATTAGAACTGGGTTTAAATACATTTCTGTGGTTCCTTAGGTCTTTTTTTAACCTTTTCCCTTTGCCCTTGCAAAAAGGCTTCACTATAGATTGAACACTTTTAGACTGAAATTGTGGAAACATTATGTGCATGGAGATGGAAAACACACATTATTCCAAAACAATGGAAGACGATAGAAGGTTGCCTTTGAACCTCAAAGTTTTTCTTCTGGAAAATGAGCTATAAAGTAGTTTTCTCAATATGAGCCCAATTTAGTACAGTCCTAAGTTTCAACGACTTCTGGATTTTTGAGGTCAAGAAAAATGGAATAGTGGGTTCCCTGTGATTATCTCTTATAGAATTCCATGCCTGTGATTATAAAGGTTCAGGAATGTTAGCATGTTTGCTTTTAATCTTGGCAAGTGTCAAGGAAAAATATGAATGATTAAATAAATTACAGCATGCATACTAAGTTGCTTTTTATTTTGTTTCCGCTCTGTTATTTAGTTTTTCACCAAAATTAGAATTGAACCAAGATAATCTGTGTCTCATCAGGAAAACTTACTTTGTGTTTGGAAGAAGTGGAAATCAATAGTAATAGACAGTTTTTAAAAAGATCACTCCATTGGTTTGGAATTCTTTTTTAGTAAGTTTTAAAAATTGACACTAGCTTAGTTGACTTTACACAATAGCTGAGTAAGAAGCTGCGTGAGTGACAAAGAAGCGGAACTTCTGAATGGATGTCCTATACTATGCTACATAAAAATTGAAAATACCAACAGGAAATCATTCTTTAGTTATTTTGCCTATTTAAATATCCTATAGGGGCGCCTGGGTGGCTCAGTCGGGTGGTCGTCCGACTTTGGCTCAGGTCATGATCTCACAGTTTGTGAGTTCGAGCCCCGCATCAGGCTCTGTGCTGACCGCTCAGAGCCTGGATCCTCTTTGGATTCTGTGTCTCCTTCTCTCTCTGCCCCTCCCCAACTTGTGCTCTGTCTCTCTATGTCTCTCAAAAAATAAATGTAAAATAAAAAAAAATATCCTGTAGCCAAAATATCTAATAACCCACTTTTATTCAATTACTTCTATTGTCTTCCTCAAAGTATCACTTTGATACTCTCACCAATATCCTCTGAGATCTGTATCACAGTTATTCTGTTGCACTAGCCTGGCCAAACACTAATCATATGTGAATCTTGGGGTGAATTTCTTTTACCTGGACAGTTTCTAGATGTCTAAACACTGCTCAGAAGTGTGGCTGATTTTTGCCTCTATGCGTCATTGTCTCCAAATTCATTTAATCTCTCAATATGTCCAGAAATTTTCTGTATACATTCCCTAGCTAGACATGTATTCTTTTTTCACTCTCTTAATACTCCTTCACTTTCCTTAAACTGTGAATCTCTTCCCATCTTACCTTTACCCAGCCTCAGCTATTTCCAACTTTTCACTGAAAAAAGAAAGCCCTCAACTTCCAGTTTCCCCTCTGTGAAATAGCAATGCACCACACCACATCTTCATCCCCTGTGATGGAGATTGTGTTCATGATTGATCATGCCTAATCCATGAAAATCCCAATGGTATGGGGTTCAGAGGGCTTTCAGGTTGATGAATACATGTATGTGCTGGGAGGGTGGCACACCTCAACTCCATAGGTACAGAAGCTTCTGTGCTTAGAACCTTTCCAACATTACCCCATGTATCTCTTCATCTGGTTATTAATTTTTATCTTTGATGATATCCTTTATTATATAATCACCTGGCAAATATAAACAAGTGTTTGCCTGAGTTCTGTGAGTTGTTCTAGAAAATGATTGAAACCAAGGAGAGAATCTTAGGAATATTTGACTTATAGCCAAGTTAGACAGAAGTTGTGGGCAACCTGGGGACTTAATACTTGTGACTGATGTGTGAAGTGGAGGACAGGACAGTCTTGTGGATCTGACCTGTGGGGTCTTAACCTGTGGGATCTGCACTAACTCCAGGCAGTTAGTGTCAGAATTGCATGGTGTGGAAAACCTGTACATCAGAAGTGGTGTGAGTGTGGTAGTGGTGAGAGAGTAAAGGTAAATAGTGATTTCCCCTTTTCCCTTACTTACCTACTAACTTACTTTCATCTGGACTCAGTATTTCCTACTGACCATTAGTTATGGAGGAAAATGTGTTCCTTTCCACTGAACCCTCTATCTCTGCTCTGAACTCTGTCTCAACTCACTGAGAAAGAGACCTTTCTGAGGCTTATTCCTTCTCCTGTATGTCAATATCCTTTGCTTAACAGCACCTTACTCAGAACAGTATTTTAATATGTTCACTTCTCTACTATCTTAAGATAAATAATTCTATCTTGGAATGCCTGGGTGGCTCAGTCAGTTAAGCATTCGACTCTTGGTTTCAGCTGATGACATTGTCTCACCTTTCATGAGTTTGAGCCCTGCATTGGGCTCCATGCTGACAGTGCAGAGCCTGCTTGGGATTCTCTCTTTCCCTCTCTCTCTGACCCTCCCCTGCTCATTCTGTCTCTCTCAAGATGAATAAAGAAACTTAAAAAAAAATTTCTTATGTCCCAAGCCTCCTTAGAGTTGATAAAATCTTTTCACAGCAAAGATTCTTGAAAAGGTCTTCTCGTTGTCTTTGTTCCCTTTCTCTGTCATTTTATTTTTGCCTTTATCTCTTTCTAATTTTATAAGTCAGCTTTTCTGCAGTAATAAATAACCCCCAAATCTCAGCAGATTATAAAAACAAGCACTTATTTCTTGCTCATGTTACATGTCAATCACTGGTGGCTTCCTGCTTTGGCTCTACTGCTTGTATCTTATTATTCGAGGACCCATTCTGGAAATGCTATTTGTATGGCAGAGAGAAAAAAGTGAGAACTGATTGAAAACTCTTCATGTTCTTTAAACTTTTATTTGGACCTCTTTAAACTCTAATCGATAAACTTTTGTGATATTTGGACACAGTCATCTTTTGTATAATTGGTATCAGCCAAAAGATATGGGAAGCTGCTTTTCTGGAGCATAAGCCAATTTAGTAATGAGAACAAAAATTTAGGGCTACAGCTTGTGTTATCAGTGCGAAGTAGCAGATCCTGAGAGAGAGATAGAGGTGTCCTTGTACGCTTTAACACATTTGTGTGTGTGTGTGTGTGTGTGTGTGTGTGTGTGTGTGTGTATTTGTGATATGTGAAGAGCTAAAGAGGAAGCCCCAGACTGGGGCTATTTTGCCTGAGCCTATGGGTGGTTTTCACTTGGATGTTCCATATTAACATTTAACCTAACCCAACATGAACTAATTTTTTGTTCCAGATCTGCTCTTTCTCTGGGGGTATGAGAGCAAAGATCATGTTCTTTCTATGTAGCTTTCATCATGATGTTCTGATTTACCCTAATATTGCTGCATAGCCTCTTTCTGAGCTGGAAGTGTAATGATTACCCTCTCCTCAAAGCTCAGAATCTCCCCATTCTCGCAGGATGACATCCAAAACTCTTGGCTAGGCATGGTTTGTGCTTTTTTCTCCTTGATCTCCCCATCCTCTTATAGTCCTCATTTTGGCAGTTTGAATTAGTAAGGTTTATACTCTTGCCTTTGCTGTTTTTTAATACATGCCTATCACTAATTTATGCATCAGCCTCCTATTCATCACCTGGGTCTCAGCTCAAATGCTACCTTCTCTTTTGAACTTATTGCCACACACAGGTTTTTGTGTACCTTTTCTTGTGCCTACTGAAATACTGGTACATAGTTATGATAATTAACATGTTTAATTGTGCTGATATAATTTGTATTACAAAGTCAGAGTTATGTAAATATATATCCATATGATTTGTGTGTAAATACATATATGTGCTCTGTGTGTGTGTGTGCATGTATATATGTCGCACATAGAACTTAATATAAAAGTACTAAATAAAGTGTTCTTGTCAAACACATTTTCCCAGGTATTAAGACATAACCTTTGTTATTTTGAATTTCTCTAGTCAATCATGGTCCAAAATAAGAAATTCTACTTTTTATTTGATGAATCTTCCCTTTCAAAGTAATTAGTTTCAAGTGGGAAAACATATAAAGCACACATATGCCTAAAACTTTCAGATTCTTTTCCAAATATTCAGAGTTATTAGAAATATATTCCTGGGCTATGTCTGGCTCTGCCATTCATTTCCATGTGAATTATCTGGAGTGCTGAACAGTTTAGGAAAATTGATTAGTCTTAGTAAAGGATTTATAATATGTTGCTTTAATCCATTTATATCACTTTGGATTACCAACAAGTTTTATTTGAAACATTGCATTTGTCTCTTAAACTATTTCCTTAGCTCCAGTCTCCCCTTTATCCTAAATACATTCTTTAGAATGATTTTTTAAAAATACAAATCTGGTTCTTTCACTCTTTAGTTAAAAACTATCAATAACTTTCTATTTCTTATATTTATAATAGGTACCTCCCCATCTTTCATTCTTTACCCCCATTCAATCATCTAGTTTTATAGATTCAACTTCCATATCATCTATCATATCTAGCCTTTCTTTTCTATCCCTAGAGCTACTGATAATTAAAGCATCTATCATATTGTACTTGAATTACTAGAATAGTCTCAAAATCAGTCTCTCTTCTTGGAGGTTTGTCTTTCTCTAATATATTCTCTACTCTGGTGACAGATTGATTATTCAGAAATTAAAATCAGTTCATATTAGATACAGGCTAAACTCCATAATATTAGGACACAAAAGTTCTGTCTTTATCATTTGGTCTTTCTTTCTTTCTCTCTCTCTCTCTCTCTCTCTCTCTCTCTCTCTTTTCTCTCTTTTTCTCTCTCTCTCATTTGCTAATAACACTGGTCCTACCATTTGGAAAATCCTTTAACTTCATTCTTCTGTAAAACACTTACAATTTTTTTTTAATGTTTATTTTTGAGCGAGAGAGAGTGTGAGCAAGTGCGCAAGTGGGGGAGGGGCAGAGAGAGAGAGAGAGAGAGAGAGAGAGAGAGAGAGAGAGACATACAGTCCGAAGCAGGCTCCAGGCTCTAGGCTCTGAGCTGTCAGCACAGAGCCTGATGTGGGGCTCAAACCTACAAACCATGGGATCATGACCTGAGCCAAAGTCAGACACTTAACCGATTGAGCCACCCAGCTACCCCTGTAAAACATTTTTGACACTGAGTTTGATCAATCTTATCTGTGAAATCTTTTCTGTACCCTTCACTACCTCCCTAGCAGAGAATTCGCCATTTTACTCCATCCTTTGTAATTTTGTTAATATTTCTTTAATGGTCATTATAAAATTCAGTGGCTTTAGTATACATGCCTATATTAAATGTTTTTGTACATTTTCTTATTTAACTTTACTACATCTCAGAAAGTAGGTATAATCTGTTTTATATATTTATTCATTCTTTTACGTACATATTCATTAATCATCTATTTTATTGGAAGCATTTTTGCAATGCATTGTAGGAAAGGCATTGTTTACATAGTAAGAAGGGCATTGTTGCTGTAATAGAACTTTAGAAAAGTAAGACTCAAAATATGTTAGTAAATGAACCTAATGATACATAGTTACAAGTGCCAGTGGATTCAGATCTCAGTTCTTAAGGGCATAAACATCTAATTTGTGATTTTGTCACTAGTACTTTCTTCAATTTCTAGCCCACTGCAGTTGAATAAATGATATAATGAAATTTTATTTTTCCTTTTTAGCATGATTCTTTTATTTGAGCATAGTTCATGCACTCCTGAATTCCTTTCATGATATATATCTATATCTATATATCTATATCTGTATATCTATATCTATATATCTGTGAACAGATATATGTATCTGTGGAACACTATGGAAAATGCACTGAATTAAAGAAATTATAATTGCTACTGTGACAGTTGATATTTAACTATTTGTTTTATTGCTTTGCTTATCCTGATTAAATATTCACCTGTAATATGAAAGAGCTCACCTCGTCCCACAATGCAACTAGATAACAGCCACATCAGTGCAACTAACACTGACCCAAAGACTGGTAGAACAGACTCTCCACAGTTAATCATAGAGAGGAGGCCACATCAAAAATGGCAGGAGGGGCAGAGACCTGGTTGGGAACCAAACTTCCTGTGAGACTAACCACTAGCTGGAGGGACACCACAAGCTTGGAGAAGGGAGATGAGCAGAGCCCTACCCCAGGCACACAGCTCACAGGAGCTGCACTGGAAAGACAAGTTTGGATAACATTTGGCTTTAAAAACCTGTGGGGCTTAACTTCATGAGTTTTTACAGTTAGTGAGGCTTAACTCTGGGTACTTTAAGAATCAGCAGGCTCAGCACTGGGAGAACCAGAGGGTAATAGGAAACAGTCCCCGCCCTTAAAGAGACTGCATAAGGAACAGCCATCAGCTAAGATACAACATAGAAACAGCAGTTTGAAAAGCACCTGGGTAAAAGGGGAGGAGACTAACTAATACCTTGCACTCCTATTCTCAACCCCACCTCCCATGTTCTCCTGTGTACTCACCTGACTAAGCAGGAATCCCTCCAAAGTACTGCCTGACATATCTCATTCTGCAAGCAGCCCTAACTCTAACCAGCACCACTCCAGTTGTTGCCCTGAGGAGAGGGGAAAATAACCACACACAACAGTAGGACTGCAGCCTCAGAAATGGGCTGGGGGCAGACATCTCACCTGACCACTGCCACCACCCCCCCACCACCAAAACCAACAAAACCTCACAAGGAGAGGCCACTGCCTCTTCAACAGATAGACTGGGGCAAATATCAGGTCTGGCTGTAGGCTCTACCCACCAATGAAAGTGTCTCAGGGGACAATGCAGGGAGAGCATTACCCTGATGCAGAAACTAGATAAAGACACTCCAAACAAACAAACAAACAAAAAATTAAAAAAAGGCAAAAAAACCCAAAACTACAGACCAATATCTCTGATGAACATAGATACAAAAATCCTAAACAAACTGAATTCAACAATGCATTAAAAAAAATCACTCACCATGATCAAGAGGGATTTATTCCAAGGATGCAAGTGTGACTCAATATTTGCAAATCAATCCGTGTGAAGCATCACATTAACAAGAGAAAGGATAAAAACCATATGATCATCTCAATAGATACAGAAAAAGCAAAATACAATATCCATTGATGATAAAAACTCTCAACAAAGTGGGCTTAGAGGGAATATACTTCAATATAATAAAGGCCAAATATGAAAAACCCACAGCTAGCATCATACACGATGGTAAAAAGTGAGAGCTGAAGCTAAGACCAGAAACAAGACAAGAATGTCCATTTATCACTTTGTCAACATACTATTGGAAGTCCTAGTCACAACAATTTGATGAGAAAAAGAAATAATAGGCATTCAAAATGGTAAGGAAGAAGTAAAACTTTCACTATTTGCAAATGATGTGATACTATATATAGAAAACCCTACATATTCTACCAGAAAACTTCTAGAACTGTAAATGAATTTAGTAAGACTGCAGGATACAGAATTAATACACAGAATTCTGTTGCATTTCTATACAGTGATAATGAGTTAGCAGAAAGAGAAATTAAGAAGACAATCCCATTTACAATTGCACCAAAAATAATAAAATACCTAGGAATACAATTAACCAAGGATGTGAAAAATTTGTACTCTGAAAACTCTAACACACTGATAAAAGAAATTGAAGATGAAACAAACAAACCAAAGAAATTCCATGCTCATGGATCGGAAGAATCAATATTGTTAAAATATCATTGCCACCTAAAGCAACCACAGACTTAATACAATTCCTATCAAAATACCAACAACATTTTTCACTTAAGTAGAACAAATAATCCTAAAATTTGTATGGAATCACCAGAGATCCTAGTAGACAAAGCAATCTTGAGAAAGAACAAAGCTGGAGGGATTATAATCCCATATTTCAGGATATGCTGCAATGCTGTAGTAATAAAAACAGTATGGTACTAGCATAGAAATAGACCCATATATCAAACAGAATAGAGAGTCCAGAAGTAAACCCACAATTATATGGTCAATTAATCTATTACAAAGGAGGCAACAATATACAATGGGAAAAGAGTCTCTTCAACAAATGGTGTTGAGAAAATTGGACAGCTACATGTAAAGCTACATGGATCATTTTTATACCATACACAAAACAGACTCAAAATGGATTAAAGACCTAAATATAAGACCTGAAATCATAAGATTCTTAGAGAGAGACACAAGCAATAACATCTTTGACATTAACCAAAGCAATATTTTTCTATATATGTGTCCTGAGGCAAGAGAAACAAAAACAAAAATATACAATTGGGACTACATCGAAATAAAAAGCTTCTTCACAGTGAAGTAAACCATAAAAAAAACTAAAATACAACCTACTAAGTGGGAGAAGATATTTGGAGGTGATATATTTGGTAAGGGGTTATATCCAAATATATATAATGAACTTATAGAACTCAACATCAAAAAAAAAAACAAAAAGTGGGCAGAAGACATGAGTAGACATTTTTACAAAGAAGACATACAGATGGCCAACAGACACATGAAAAGATTCTCACATCACTAATCATCGGGGAAATGCAAATCAAAGCCACAATGATGTATCACTTCACACTTGTCAGGATGGCTAAAATCAACACAAGAAACAAATGTGAGGATATTATATGGAAAAAAAGGAACCATCATACATTGTGGAAATGCCAACTGGTGTAGATGCTATGAAAAACAGTATGAAGATTTCTCAAAAAATTAAAAACAAAATTATCATATGGTCCAGCAATTTCACTACTGAGTATTTCATACCAAAGAATATGAAAACACTACTTTGAAATATGAAAACACATATCTCATATATGCACCCCTATGTTTATTGCAACATAATTTACAGTAGCCAAGATACGGAATCAACCCAAGTGTCCATTCATAGATGAATGGATAAAGAAAAGGTGGTATATATACACAATGGTATGTTAATCAGTCATAAAAGAGATGAAATGTTGCCATTTGCAACAACATGGATGGACCTAGAGGGTATAATATAAATAAGTCAGTTAGAGAAAGATAAATATCATATGATTTTACTCATATATAGAATTTAAGAAACAAAACAAAGAAATTAAAAAAAGATAAACAAAAAACCAGAATCTTAAATATAGAGATCTGGTGGTTACCAGAGAGAAGGTGGATGAGGGGATGGATGACATAGGTGAAGGGATTAGGAGTACACTTCTCATGATGAACACTAAATAATATATGGAATTATTGAATCGTATTGTACCCCTGAAACTAACACTGTATTTTAATTATACCTGAATAAGAAAATAAAGCCAGCAGTAGCAAAAGGAAGGCAGCAGTAGCTATACTTAGACAAAATAGACTTTAAACTAAAAATGGTCACAAATAACAAAGAAATTCATTATATAATGATAAAGGGGTGAATAATAATGATATAATAATTATATATGTTTATGCGCTCAGTATTAAAGCAGCTAAATATATAAAGCAAATACTAATAGAACTAAAAGGTGAAATAAAATATACAACAATACAATAATATTTGGAGACTAATACTGCACTCTCAACAGTGAATATGTCATCTAGACCAAGAGTCAATAAAGAAATTGCATTTGAACAACCCTATCGATCAAACGGACCTAACAGTATGTACACGATAGTCCATTCAACAGTAGCAGAATGTATATTCTTCTCAAGTGTACATGGAAGATATTCTAGGATAGACCCTACATTAGGCCACCAAATAAATCTTAGCACATTCAACAAGACAGTAATCATGTCAAGTATTATTTCTAACCAGTGTTATGAAATTAGAAATCAACAAGAAGAAAGCTGGAAAATTCTCAAATATGGGGTTGTTAACACACTCCCCAACAAACATTGGATCAAAGAAGAATGGGAATCAAAATATATTTCGAACAAATGATAATGGAATTACACATGCCAAAGAACACACACACCTCAAGCATAAACTGAGCCCAAAGTTGGCAGAAAGATATTAAAGACTATAGCAGAAATTGAAACTGAAAATAGAAAAATAGAAAAGACTAACAAAATTAAGAGCTCTTTGAAAAGGTAAACAAAATAGACAAATCTTTAGCTAGACTAATCCAGAAAAAAAGAAAGAGGACTCATATAAATAAAAACTACAAATGAAAGAGGAGACATTATAACTGATAGAGAAATACAGAGGATCACAGGATACTACTATAAACAATTATATGCCAACAAAGTACAAGTTTACCCTGCTATCCAAAAGCAGAGCATTTCTATGAAATCTTTAATAATCCAAAATGACATAAAGAACACTTAACACTGATTTATATGAAAAAAAAAATTGAGATTCCCAGACCCAAAGCATTAGGCTTTTCTGAAGCTTTAGGACGCATCCTGCTAATGGATACACAAAATAGATTGAGAGAAAGCACAGATGCTCACAAACAAAATTCAAAGCTATTGTGATGTGGTGCTGAGGTGCTGACTATAGTTTCAGGTGAAAGAATTTGGTGATGCCACTCTCACTGCTTGAGGTACACACTGCTGGTATAATGGCTTGCTGCAATACAAATGCTGAACACAATTTTCACTTTTTACCTTTTTTTGTAAAAGTAAAAATCCTCTTAATTTCTTCTTTCTTAGCCCTTCAGATTTCTTTCTTTTCTGGTCTTGTGAAATGTTTCTTTCTTTATTGAAACTGATTTTCTCTTTTATATTTAATTATTGTTGATAAACAAGGTATAATAAGTCTGAGGCTCCAAAATACCCAAAGAAGGAAAAAAAAAAATGTTAAGTGTATCCCGAAGTGAGTTGCTAGATCACTTATGCTTAAATTGCTAAGGAGGAAGTAACAATTTGATAATTGTGAGCCAAACAAGGTACTAAAAACCAGGGTTGAAGTTGAAGACCTTAGTGAGGGGCTTTGAGAAAACTACAAAGAAGCTTGATAGAGTCTGGGGACATGGCAGGTAGCATTTAAAACAGAAAAGTACCTAGAGATGAGAAGCTGGTTGAACATTCCATCATAGCAGATAAGAGGTTTGCACTGGGATCAAAACACACATCTATTTACATCAAGGTTGGGGATGTATGAGATCTTCCCTTAGATCTAATGTTAACCATGTATGAGAGAGAAAGCCTGGAGCTAATTAGAATCATAGCCAAAAGAAAGTATAGAGAGCTATTTGAACAGAGCGAATCTAAGTGATATTGGGGAATTCCAGTGTTAAAAAATGTATCTCTCTGAGAACAAAGACATGCTGTGTTGTGCAGTTACAAACAACCCCCCAAATGTCAGTAGATTAACACAATATCATGCTGTGCATTCACCACAGGTCAGTACAGGTGATCTGCTCTTGATAGACTCTGTTAACCCAGGCTGATGGAGTCTTCTTCTTAACATGGGCTTTTATTATCACTGCAGCATTAAAAAGAGAATCTAACATTATATAGGTGAGAATATACTATTATAAGGGTCTAACATTACAGATAATGTAATTTAAAGGTAAAATGTGATAAATATGCGTATTGTAAGCCCTAGAGCAGCTACTTAAAAAATCATCAAAAAGTAGCTCTATCTACTAAGCCAATAGTGGAGATAAAATAATTTTAAAAGATCAATCTAAAAAAAAAAAAACCCAAACTGACACACATGAAAAGATATAAAAAAGAACCAACAAGTAATAGGAAATATAAAAAACAAGTAGAAAAATAGGATATTTAAACCCAATTATATTAATAACTACATTAAACATTAATGATCCAAACAACAATTAAAGGACAGGTACTGTCAGACTAGATTAAAACCAAAACCAAAACCAAAACCAGAAAGCCAAGACCTTAATTTATGATGTCTAGAAGAAATTCACATGAAATATAAATTTACAGACAATATAAAATTGGAAAATATTTATTCAACAAATAACTAAGAAAGCTGCAATAACTTATTATATCAACATAGATTTCAGAATAAAGAACACTACCAGGAACTTCCAGGAAGAACATTTGATAATGATGAAGGGTAAAATCATCAGTCTTGCATGAATAGGCACACAATTACAAAGCTTCAAAATACATGAAGCAAGAGGTGACAAAAAGAGAAACGAACAAATCTACAATTGTATCTGGAAATTTCAACCCATCATAAACTGATGGGACAAATGAGCATAACGTCAATAAGGATACAGTAGACTAAATAACATTATCATCTCACTTTAAATAATTGACATTTTAGATCACACCATGAAACACACATTCTCAGGGGCGCCTGGGTGGCGCAGTCGGTTAAGCGTCCGACTTCAGCCAGGTCACGATCTCGCGGTCTGAGTTCGAGCCCCGCGTCAGGCTCAGGGCTGATGGCTCAGAGCCTGGAGCCTGTTTCGGATTCTGTGTCTCCCTCTCTCTCTGCCCCTCCCCCATTCATGCTCTGTCTCTCTCTGTCCCAAAAATAAATAAACGTTGAAAAAAAAAATTTAAAAAAAAAAAGAAACACACATTCTCTTCAAGTTCACATGGTAAAGTCACCAAAGTAGACCATATGCTTAGCCATAAAAGAAGCCAATAAATTAAAAATTATTAAAATCATACAATGTGTGACCTCTGGTCAAAACAGAATTAACTTAATAACAGAAATAAACCTCAAAAATTGTCAAGTAGTTGATAATTACAAGATAGTTCTAAATAGCATAAGGAGCAAAGAAAATCATAAGAAAAAAATAGCAAATATTTTGTACTCTATAAAACTTAAAATACAAGGTATCAAGTTTTTTGGATATAGCTAAAGAAGTGCCTAGAAAGATATTTGTATTTTTAAATGATAATATTAAAAAAGAAGAAATAACTGAAACAAAATAACCGATATGATGTTCTCTCTTGATTTTTTGAAAAAATACAACAGGTTCATAAATTTTCAGCCATATGTGAACTTATTTTTTATCTAGATGAAAAATTGCTTCTGTCATTTTAAAATATAGGATTGGTAGAAATAATTTCAGAAAACTTTCTTTTCAATCTGTCAAAATCTATTTTTAAGTTCTGTTTTTCAGGTCACTAATTTATATGGTAGATTAGCACCTTTAGGCTTTCTGAAAATGATGCATTGAACGATGGCTAAAGTACTCAATTTTAGGAAGATGATTCTGTGAATGCAAAGTTACTCTCTAAAATGAGTTACGATCTGTCGGTATATCTATTTAGTATGCCTGCCTAGATACAGTAAGGAACAAGTTTAAGGCCTGTCAATGTAAAGAGTTAACATCAGCTGGTCCCTCAAACAAAGTTCCTTGACTTAGAGACAGCTGTCTGTACTCCCTGAATTTAGGATTCTCATACAAATAATTACCTAGACTCTGAATATTCATTTACATTTTATAAAACAACTGTTGTGATCATTTACAGAGTGAAAACAGATGCAAATTACAGAAGTATGTATTTAAAAGGAGGATTAGAGCTCTGAAGAGTGTGCTGGGGTTTATGAGGCCAATATTTCAAACTTTTTACTTTCCTCACTGCATTTACATTCAAATACTTCATTTTTCAAAAAAGTACATGTTAGACACACTACAGAATATTTTTGAGAACTGGATTTTCTACATGTTTTTCACTGTGATTAGGTATTATTGTGACTCAACTGGTTTTTTTCTTAGGATTAAGTTTTTGGCTCAAAATAATAGCTCAATCTTTTTATTTTCCATAGGGATTTGTGGATTATTAAACATTTTATTTTATACCTTTCTGAATAGTGAATGTGTGGAAGAATGTAATGTGAAATTTGGCAATTTAGAGGGCTAAAAAACAAAACTATTAAGAATCAGTTTTATAGTAAACAAATCATTTGCATTTTCAATGGGTTTAGTAAGGTCTAACTTTAGACTTCAAAAGCAGTGTGATCATTACTTTTGATGGCAAATATAATCTAAATTCCTATATTTATTTGTAATAAAATCTTCTATATTGAGGAAAACTTTAAATAACTTTTTATTTATACTAATGTATATGAATATAATTGTGTACTAAATTATGTACTAAATATATATATATATTTATTATATATAATATATATTATATATATAATATTCATGAATATTATATATATATATAATATTCATATATGTGTGTATGGGTCTGTATGAAAAAAACAAATTATCTTATTCTCCTACATTTGGCCAAATCTGCTAACTGAAGTATGTAGTTGATAGCATTTTATGAATTCTAAAATTTTAAGCAGAAAATGTGAGTTGCTGTTTGAAGAACATTCTTGAGTAATGTTTTAATCCTTATTCTGCTTTGCAACTTTGCCAAAAGATCTGATAAAACAATAATTTTCCAATAGCCAAGAATAATCAAGATAGTATTGTTTCAAATATTAGGGAGAAAAATGTTTATTTTTCGATATCTCTTCTATATTCACATAATAGTAAATACAAATATGGCTTTACTTAAAGCAGTACTTAAAATGTGGTCAAATGCATTGAACAACAAGAAAGCAAATAAGAAACAAAGGTAAAGAAGAGGAGAAAAATTATACTAAAAACTTACAAGTGAGAAAAACTCTAAAATGTAATGAGCAAATTTAGTTCTCAGGTTTATAACACCTGGAAAGATGGAAACACAGCACTTGCTGTCATGATAGCATGCAAATCAACAGATTCACTGAAAAAAAGTTTATTTTTTTGATCCTATTTGGTAAAAGAAAACAATTGTATGAAATTTGAAGAAAACAAAACCCATGTTGGTTATTTACATAGCTTTCTTGTCCAAGATATTGTACATCTTTAGTTTTAATGTAAAAGTAGTTTTACATTTAAGAATCATCTTTAAAAATGATATAATCTATCTTAGAGATATCTATATTTGGACTTCAAAATATTATATAACATTTTGAATTTTTAATATGAAAATGGTTTTACTTTTAAGAATCACTCTAAGAAATAGTATGTTATTATCTTTGAAATCACTACATTTAAAAAATATTTTAACATTTACTTATATTTGAGAGAGAAACTGTGCATGAATGAAGGAAGGGCAGAGAGAGACAGAGACAGAATCTGAAATAGGCTCCAGACTCTGAGCTGTCAGCATGAGCCCGATGTGGTGCTTGAACTCACGACCTGAGCTGAAGTCAGACACTTAACTGACTGAGCCACCCAGGCACCCTGAAGTCAATGTATTTTAAATTCAAAACCTCACATCACCATCACATGACTAGAGAAAATGCCCATTATGTGTTATTCATTTTTCATAAAAATGCAAATGTTTAAAAGTATGACAAGTTATGAAATGAATGAAAAAAAATGGATTATTTGTTGTTTTTTTTTTTTTTTTAGACAACAATGAAGAAAAAACAAGCCCTCACATTTAAGGATGACAAATGGAGCTTAAATTCTTCTTTGGTATATGGAACTATTGTAAATTATAGGATACTAAAATATAAAACACATCATGGATTGGTATGTTATAGGACTTGAATAGTTTTACTATGAAATTCCAAATTATTTTTCAAAGTGGGTATACCAGTTTACTTTTCCAATGAGTGTCTTTCATCCCTGCCGACATTTGATATTGTCAGAATTTCCCTTATTTATTGATTGATTGATTGATTGATTGCCAATCTGGGAACTATTATCAACTTGATTTAAATTTGCATTTTTAAGATTATTAATGTGGTTGAACATCTATCTTTAGGATTAGGTCATTTGTGTTTTCATTTCAGTGACTTTTTTATGTTATGTGCTCATTTATCTATTAGTTTGTCTTTTTGATTAAAAAATATATTTACATATATTGTTAAAAAATTTTTTCTTAACGTTTATTTATTTTTGAGAGACAGAGGGAGACAGAATGCCAGCCAGGGAGGGGCAGAGAGAGAGGGAGACAGAATCTGAAGCAGGTCCCAGGCTCTGAATGTCTGCCCAGAGCCTGATGTGCGACTTGAACCCGCAAACTGTGAGATCATGACCTGAGCTGAAGTGAGATGCTTAACTGACTGAGCCACCCAGGCGCCCCATATAGATTTCCATATATTTTAGCGCTAAATTATTTGATAGTACTATGTATGGCAAATGTATTCTCTAAGTTGTGTTTTGTCTTTTCACTGTCTTTAGTTATAGGAATAATTAATTTTAACCTAGTAAGATTTTTTTATGTTCTTTTTATACTTTAAACTTGTTTAAGAATTATGATCCTAAAGGGGCACCTGGGTGGCGCAGTCGGTTAAGCGTCCGACTTCAGCTAGGTCACGATCTCGCGGTCCGTGAGTTCGAGCCCCGCGTCGGGCTCTGGGCTGATGGCTCAGAGCCTGGAGCCTGTTTCCGATTCTGTGTCTCCCTCTCTCTCTGCCCCTCCCCCATTCATGCTCTGTCTCTCTCTGTCCCAAGGATAAATAAACGTTGAAAAAAAAAAAATTAAAAAAAAAAGAATTATGATCCTAAAATCGTAAAAATACTGTCATATATTGTCTTTTAAAAGTTTCATATATTTTTTAAAACTGTTTTTAAACATTTATTTATCTTTGAATGACAGAGAGAGACAGAGCACTAGTGGGGGCTCTGAGTTTTCAGCACAGAGCCCAATGGGGGGCTCGAACTCGTGAACCGCGAGGTCATGACCTGAGCCATCAGACGCTTAACTGACTGAGCCACCCAGGCGCCCCTAAAAGTTTTATATTTTTGTTTTTCACGTTTAATTCTTTAATTCACCTGTTGCTGATTTTTGTAACTGGTGTAATATAAAGAATTCCTTTTAAGGATATTATCCTCTTAAGGATACAAATATCCCAGCTCTATTGAAAAGTCAATCTTTCCTCCAGTAATCTGCAATAGAATAAATCAAATGTCCAGTTATGTATGGATCTGTTTCTGGACCCTCTATTTGATTTCATATAAATCTTGATATTTGGTGGTAGTGTATGTTATTTTCTATTTTTAAAAATACATGTTGGCTATAATTGGACTTTTACAGTTAATTGTGAATTTTATAATCAGCTCCACATTTGTCCAATAAAATCTTTTTGATTGGAATTGATTATTGGATTAACTTGACATCTTTATAAAATTTAGTCATTTACTTATGAAAATAGAATATTTCCATTTACTTATGCCATCTTTAATTTCAGCCCACATAAATTTTATAATTTTTCCACAAAACCTTTGCACCTCTTTTGTTAGATTTATTTTCAAGAACTCTTAATTTTTTATTCTATATACATACATATATATGTATATATATGGCATATGTATATATATGATTATTCTGTATACTGATATATATGTTTAGATAGCATATATAAGCATATATATTGATATCTGATTATGTTATAAACTCCATATTACTATTGTGAAAATACCATACATACAACTAAATTTATAAAAGTATAAATCTAGATTGAAGAGTAATTTGAAATGAAACATCCCTATTATAACCACCACAACTGGAAAGAAAATATGGCCTGTTGCTTAAAACTTTCCTTTGTGTCCCTTCCTGATGGCAGGCTTTCTGTCCCTCCAGATGTAACCACTATTCTGACTTAGGTGATAATTATTTTCTTGCTTTTCTTCGTATGCAGTATGACCCTTTATATAACATTCAAATTATAGAGTTTAGAGAGATACTTATATAAAGGGTCATACTGTATGGATAATTCAAATATTTGACTTCCTTTTTTCACTAAATATTATGCTATTGAGATTAATCCATATTGATACATGTAGATCATCTTATTATGAGAAAATACCATGATTTATATACAATTCTGGTAAGAGACATTTGGAGTGTTTTCAGATTGTGATTATTGTTAACAATCCTGTTATATATACATTCTCATGAATGTTTCCTGGAATAGCTAGGCACTGATGTGTCCGGATCAAAGAATAGAATGTGTTGTAGGATGTATAAAAGATTACTGTACCAGATAATATCAGACCATTTTTAAAAAGAGGGGCAATCTGGGGCGCCTGGGTGGCGCAGTCGGTTAAGCGTCCGACTTCAGCCAGGTCACGATCTCGCGGTCCGTGAGTTCGAGCCCCGCGTCGGGCTCTGGGCTGATGGCTCGGAGCCTGGAGCCTGTTTCGGATTCTGTGTCTCCCTCTCTCTCTGCCCCTCCCCCGTTCATGCTCTGTCTCTCTCTGTCCCAAAAATAAATAAACGTTGAAAAAAAAATTAAAAAAAAAAAAAAGAGGGGCAATTTGTACTGCCTCCAGCAACATCCAAAGTTCCTTTTGCTTTATATCTTCATCAATATTTGGTATCATTATCAAGTTTTTAAATGTACATTAATCTATCTAAATGTTCTTTAAAATTGGTATTTCTCTGATTATTAGTAAAGTTGAGCAATTTTTGTATTTTAACCACTTATATTACTTCTTTCATGAAGCACCTATTCAACTTTTTGTTTTTGTTTTTGTTTTTAATTTGTAGGAATTCTTTGCATATTGTGGGTATGAGTGATTTGTAAAGAATGTGTGTTGCTTAAGCTTTCAGGGTTTGAGACCGCACCTGAGCTCAGTTTCCCATAGAACCAATCATGGATTTCTAGACAAAATCCAGAAATAATGGATTTCCCAGACAAAATAAGTAAAAACCATTGAGCGTTAGACAGATTGGCAGAGCACCCAATTTAGCCAACTGACAAGTCTGCTTTTTATGCTTGACCCATAAAAATTTATATTTGCAGGAACCATGTCTTCTGAATGGCACACAGACTTTCTCTGTGGATCCAGCAGTACGCTGGCCCTATCGATGGGAGAGTTGAAGCAACTGTGTCTTCTATTCTCTTGGACACTTGTCTGTGTTAATTTCTGCTTATGCCAGTGGGAATTAAATCATAACATATGATATTGTGAAATTTGTCCCAATATTTGTTAATCATAAGTGGTGACCCAGAAGAGACCTACTTTGTATAACAAACATTTGAAGAAAATATTTCATGATTCTCAATGATCACCACTTATATCAAATGTTAATGAGTGTGTCAGTTTTTGAACCATCTAATATTTCCTGTTTATTTTCTCACCCCTATACGAACACTATTGGTATATTATCCACATTACTATAGTTGTGAAAAATAAATCTTGAAGCCAGTGTGGCACCTTGCTGTTGTTCAAAAGAATCTTGGTTGTCTTTGTACCTTTGCACTTAAAAATATTAGGATCAGTTCTTCAAGCTCTACAAAGAGACCTCCAGAGATATGTTTACATTGAGATTGCATTGAATTTGCACAGTAATTTAGAAAGAACTAACATGCCTACCAAATTTATTTATATGTAAATATCTTAATTATGTTTTACGATTTTGTGGGTGTTTTGTGCAATATATTTTTGCACACTTTATTTTGATGTTATTTGAATGGTAATTTGACATTTTAATTTATTTTTATTTTCTTGAAAAGCAGAAATGTCATTAGTATTTATTACATTGATTTTCATATCCAACAACCTTCCTAGATTCTTATTAATATAATAATTTATACATGAATTTAGATAGCATATATAATCATATGATTTATAAATGATAAAGGTTTTGTTCCTTCCCTTTAAATAATTATACTTTGTTTTTTCTTGCTACTGCACTGGTTAGAGCTTCAAACATAATGTTGATTAAAAGTGCTGATAGTAGCAATTCTTAATTTGTTTGCAAATTCAAAGGGAAAACTTCCACTTTTCATACAAAAACATAATGCTTGTTGTAGGATATTTAGATACTCTTTGTCAAATTAAAGAAGTTCCTTTCTGCTAACAGTTCACTAAGAACTTTTTTAGCATTAAAGATATTAAACTTGATCAATTGTATTTTTCTGCATCTCTTGAGGTGATTATATTATCATCTTGTTTAATCTGATAATATGGTGGAATTCATTAATGGATCTTCTAACATTAAGTGTGATTTTCACTCATTGAAAAACTCAAATTGGTCTTGAGGTATTATCTTTAAATATATTGCTGGATACAATTTGCTAATCTTTTTCTTTAGGATTGCTACATCAATGCTCATTAGTAAAATTAGCCTCTAATTTTCCCATTTTGGTGTCTCAGGTTGTGTCTTCCAGAAGCAGGTACTGACCGAGTTTGGTGTGTAGGATGTTTACAAAGGATCAACATTTGTGGAAAGGAGGGAAGGGGGAGGCCTGTAAAAGATTAGTTGGCTTTCTGTGTCTCAGGCAAGTCTTGAAAGACTTGACAGGTGGAGGCTGCCTGCTGACAGCCTCACAGCAGCTGGAAAGATCTTGGTTGAAGGGGGATCTGGGTAGTACCACTCTGTGTCCATCACACTTGGTATGAAGTGTTCTCTCTCTTTATCTGGAAATGTTTGAGTACACATTTGAGGAAAAAAATAGTAAATTCTGATTGAATTAAAATGACTCTTGAATGTGTGGTTGAACTCAGCGGTCAAATTACTAAGATGCCAAATTTTCTTCAAAGAAAGAGTTTTGATTACCGAACTTAAATATTTAATAGTTTTAAGAGTGTGTTTTACAATATTGGAATTATTTCTTCTTTGTATGCTTGGAGATATCTTCTTTGAAACTGTCCATGGCTTGGAAAGGATGTGAAGGATCGGAGATTTGATCTTGTTTGCAAGCCAGAAAGTTAGTCTGTGACAGTTTCATGGATTCTGAGAGAAGACGAGACACGTGGGTTAGAGATAAGGGACTTTATTACTACAGCAATAGCAGTGGTCAGAACATCTGCATTTGCACCAGTTCCCTAAGCCTCAATTTCTGAAGACCGTTAGTTGGGTTGGATTACACGAAAGAAACCCTAAGTTTAGGGAACCAAAATCTCTTATAATGGGTGGTTAGCTTGCCTTACCTTCACCAAAGAGGGAAACATGTTTTTTATCATACTATGTAATAAGAAAAATTTTTCTTTGTTCTGAACAGAGACTATTTATTTCTTCCAAGGGTGTTTGCTCTAAAACCTTTTTAAAAAAGAGAAAAGTCCAGAACAAGCCCAGTTGGTGCCTTTGCTTGCAGGACACGCAGAGATAGGGATATTATTTCTCAACAAGGCTACCATATGTGAAAATATCTTTGATTATTGAATCCATATTTAATAATTTTAGGACTATTCAGTTTTATTTCCATTTTTGAGTCAGTTTTGGTAAATTAAACTTGACTAGGAATATACCCATTTCACCTCAATTTTCATATCTATTGACCTTAATTTATTTATAATGCCTTCATTTTATTTCCTTGTTTGCAGTGTATATGCTTATGTATACTTTTCCCATCCTAATTCATTTTATTTATACCTTCTCTCTTTTTTCTTGATTAATATTGGTAGAATCTTATCAGTTTTATTGATCTTTTGCAAGGAACCAATTGTGTCAGATTCTGCTGTGTTTTGTTGCCTTTCTTTTCAGTTATTCTAGAAAATGCAATTAGATTGTATTTGTCAGCCCTCCCCCAATGCATAAAGTTACAGTGTTAGCCATTATAATATGGGTAGAGATTCTAGTTGTGTAGAAATGATACAGACCATTCCCAGACATAGCATTAAAAACCCAGAGTCCTTGGTAATCCTCCATGATTTCTTGCTCTCATCAATTTTCTGATGACTGGATAAGAATAAGTCACTAGTGGACTTTGAGGCTCTGGGAAATGTCAGACATAATACAAAGAATGAGAAGCAATGATTGCAATAACCAAAGTTCCCTGTCCTCTTCACCCCCCAACTCCTATTACCATGAACAATACATAAACCTTTATTGTGTTAATCTACTGAGATGTTGACGTTTGCTTAGAATTTAGTGCATTCCAATCCAGTGTTGATCTCTATTATAAGTTTGTTTTCTATTACCTTTTGATCTTTCTTTCAAAATTTCCTTCCTTCTACCCTTATTTTATTATATACATTTAATAACTTATTCAAGTGGATGTGTATAGCATTCATTTTCACTATTTCTTCTTTTTGTATAAGCGTACAAAGCTATACATTTCCAACTAAATACTTCCAGCTGCAGGCCGAAATTTTAATGTAATATATTAATTTTCATTCTGTTTTAACTATTTTCTAAGTTCTCTTAGGTTTCTTATTTGGCCACCAGTTATTTGAAAGTATATTTCTTAGTTTCAAAACATTTGCAAATATTCTGGTTATAGTCATTATTTTTAATTTCCAATCATTTGGTATGAGAGGGTGGTATGATGATATTAAACTAATGAAAATTATGGGGCGCCTGGGTGGCTCAGTTGAGCGTCCGGCTTCGGCTCAGGTCATGATCTCACAATTTGTGAGTTCAAGCCCCGTGTTGGGCTCTGTGCTGACAGCTCAGAGCCTGGAGCCTGCTTCGAATTCTGTGTCTCCCTCTCTCTCTGCTCCTCACCTGCTCATGCTCTGTCTTTCTCTCTCCTTCAAAAATAAATAAAAACACTAAAAAATAAATAAATAAATAAACTGATGAAAATTATTGAGAAATGCATTATTGCCCGGTATGTGACCAGTTTTAGTAAACCTTTGGTGTGTTCTGGGAAAAAAACGTGTTCTCTGTAGGTATTAGATGCTATTTTCTATATATATGTATTAAATCAGGTTTGTTTATTGTGTTATCAACTTTTCCTTATTTAAGGAGTTTTCTGTTTGCTTACAATCTTGCTATTGAGAATGCTATATGAATACAGTCCACAATACTTGGAGATTTATCTGTTTCTCCTTATACACCTAACACTTTTAACTTTGTGTATTTTGAGGTTATGAGGCTATTACATTTGGTGAATAATAATTTAGAATTTTATAGTTTTAGAATTGTTACATCTCTCTGAGGAATTTAATATTTTATCATTATGCATTGAAGCATCAATAAAGTATGAATGTTTCATCATTATGTACAGAGGGTATTTTAGGGACAATTCCATATTCAGACTCACAGCACCAGAATAGGCCACACGTGGCACACAGTCAGGAAACACAGTTTGCCAACAGTGCAGCCTCCTCTTCTAAGTGCCTTCCTCCTCTTTGCATTAGCCTTTGCAATATAGTTTATACAGCTGTATAGGAGCTCCTCCCTTTGGCCTCCACGTGTTAGCTCAGGCACAAGGACACTATATCACATAAGTGGGCTATAGGGTCCATGTTAGTTCAGAGCTTTATGCAACAGAGCCAGTGTATTATCACGTATCTAGGTATATGTTTCAAGGTGCCAATAAGAGATATGATCTGTATAAAGATCACTATCCTTAAGGAAGTCTGAAACTATGGCTTCCTATTAGGTCTTTCAAGTGCATCCATACCTGTAGGTCAAATGGAATTTACCAATCAGTGTTTGTTGTTGTTGTTGTTTTGTTCTTTTTACCATAAGCCATTTTGCCTGGCAATATAGTTGACAGTCAACTTTTATCAAGTTTCCTGGTGAACAGTGATGGCAAGTTAATTCAAAGTCAGGTGTGTCCTTTGAGAAAGAGACACAGTTGTGTTGCTCTTTACTCACAAGCGACTTTTTCCTTTAGTAATAATTTTTGCCTTAAAGTGTATAGTGTCTGATATTACTGTAATTATATCAGTTTTCTTTTCGTTAGAAACTTCCTGTTGAATCATGTTCTAAATTTCTACTTTCAAACTTTCTGTATCTTCATGATTTTTATGTGTCTCTTGTTCAGAGCATAGGGCTAGATTTAAATTTTATGCAGTATGGCATTTTTTTTTTTTGGTTTTAAGATTTAACTGTAGCTTTTTTTTTTTACTTTCTTTTCAATTAATTGGTTATTTTTTATAATTCCATTTTCCCTCTTTTGATAATGTTTCCTGCTTCCATTATGCTGTTTAGAAGTCAGCTGTCAATCCAATTTTCTCTCTTTAGAAATTTTTATTTTTTATCTAGCTTCACTTAAGATTTTCAATTTGTTTTAAGTGTTCTATGGTTTCACTATGATGTATATATAGGTGTATATTTATTTTTATTTATCTTCCTAATAGTTAATTGGATTTCTAAATTTGTATATTGATCTTTCAGCTCTTTTGGAAAATTCACACCCATTTTTCTGTGAAAATTTCCTATTCAATCCTCTCCTTCATTTTAATACTTAGCTTAGATTTCTTCTAGATCCATTCACTTTATCTCATGTCTGTTGATGTCTTTTTTATAATTTTTCATCCTTTGTCCTTTCTTTTGTTTTTTAGATAATTCCTTCATTTATGTCTTATGGATTACATTCTTTCAGTAGGACTAATCTGTTATTAAAAGATTAAACTTTGCATTGGGTCTTAATTTCAATTATATATATGAAAATAATTTCTAGGTACTCTTTTTATTTCTTAAATACTCTTTCACTAAACTCATATTTTAAAAATACTTTTTATTTTTTGATACATACTAGATATATATTTTAATATTTTTAAATGTCATAAGTCTAGGAGTAAATTCTTAGATACTATTCTATTGTTTTTTTGTTTTTCCTTTTAACATCATGCTGACTTCTTTGTTAGCCTCTTCTTTTTCCTAGAACTTAGCTTTGATACTTCTTTGAGCCCTGTGATGAAGAGATGTTTCTCCAGAATATATTGATTTTGTTTCTGATTGATATCTTTGACACCAGAAATCCCAGAGTACTTTAAGCCCAATTCTTTATTATTATTATTCTTGTTACTTTTTCCACGTTGAGATATAATTGACAAATAACTGTTTATAAGTTTAAGGTATATAAAATAATGATTTGATATATGGATATATTACGAAATGATTACCACAGTAAGTTTAGTTAACATTAATCACCTCATAATAGTGAAAAATTTCTTTTCTTTGCAGTTAGAACTCTTAAAATTTACTCCCTCAGCAACTTTCAAGTATGCATTACAATGTTGTTAACTATAGTCATCATGCTGTACTCCCAAATTTATTTGTTTTGTAACTGGAAGTTTGTACCTTTGACCACCTTCACCCAATTTCCCCATTTTCCCCCTGTGGTTACTACCTGGTAGTTACCAGTAACTACCGATCTGATTTCTGTTTCTATGAGTTTGGTTTCTTTAGATTCCACATATAAGTGAGACTATACAATATTTGTTTTTGCCTGATTTATTTCACTTAGCATAATGCCCTCAAGTACCATCCATGGTATCATATGTGACAGAATTTCTTTTTTTATGGCTGAGTAAAATTATATCACATTATGTTTATCCAGTCATTCATTGATGGACACTTTTGTTGTTTCTATGTCTTGGTTATTATAAATAATGCTGTAATGAATATAAGGATGCAGATATCTCTTTGGAATAGTGATTTTGTTTCTTTTGAATATAAACCCATAGGTAGGGGCACCTGGGTGGCTCAATCAGTTAAGTGTCTGACTTTGGCTCAGGTCATGATCTTGTGGTTCATGAGTTTAAGCCCTGTGTCAGGCTTTGTGCTGACAGGTCATAGCCTGGAACCTGCTTTGGATTCTGTGTTTCCCTCTCTCTCTGCCCCTTCTCCTCTCATGCTCTCTCTGTCTCAAAAAAAAAAAAAAAGAAAGAAAAAAAAAGAAAAAAGAAAAAAAAAAAACCCAGAGATAGAATTGTTAGATCATACGGTAGTTCTTAAATTTAATTCTTATTTATAAATTTTAGCAATAGTTAAACCGTATGAGGATTGGATTATTTTTGACTATATATTCAAGGTTTCCTTCACTTATTTACACTTTTTTTCAGCAAGAACATTTGTTTTTTTTTTGGTCTTAATCAAATGTAAGGAAATGAGTTGCGGTGGTGCACAGAGTTAATTGGCTTTTTCACTATGATTCTGATTCATGGGAGTCTCTCTCTTCTTTCATAAGCTGGAGACATTCTGTCTCTCTCTTTATCCCCACCCTCCAGTTTATTTCCTTACTTCTCTGTCTAATCCTCCCCTCCTTTCTCCAGTCTTTCTCCTTTTCCCTCCTTAACTGCCTCCCTTTCCTTCTTGTCTTTCCCTTCTCCCATTATTCACACGTTCGTCCTCTCATATTCAAATGTATATTTCAATCTCATTTCACAAGACTGCCATTATTCCTTAATTTCCGCCTCAGAATTTTTGTTTTATCCCCACTTTATTGTCATTTATTTATTTACTTTGAAAGAGAGAGCCAGAGAGAGTGGGGGAGGGGCAGAGAGAGGGAGAGAGAGAATCCCAAGCAGTCTCTGCACTGTCAGCACCAGGCCCAATGCAGGGCTTGATCCCATGAACCATGAGATTATGACCTGAGCCAAAATCAGGAGTCAGATGTTTAACTGACTGAGCCACCTAGGTGCCCCTTTATTGTTCTATTTTTGTGTCTCTCCTTTAGTCAGCACTGGCATTTGCTTAATGGGAAAAAGAGTTGAGTACATAGTTCTTCAAAGATGTTCAAAAGGCCCACAGGTACCAGGTATATAAAAATATGCTCACTACCATGAATCATCAGGAAAATATAAATTAGAACACAATAAGAAACGACCTCACATCTGTTATGGTTGCTCTTACAAAAAAAATAATGGAAGATAACAAGTGCTGGTGAGAATGTGGAAAAATTGGAATCCTTGTGCACTGTTGGTAGTAATGTAGAATGGTGCAACCACTATAGAAAACAATATGGGTTGCCTGGGTGGCTCAGTCAGTTGAGCCTTTGACTTCAGCTCAGGTCATGATCTCACAGTTCATGGGTTTGAACCCTATGTCAGGTTCTGCACTGACAGCTCAGAACCTGGAGCCTGCTTTGGATTCTGTGTCTCCCTCTCTCTCTGCTTCTCCCTTGCTCATACTCTGTCTCTATCTCTTTCAAAAATAAATATTAAAAAAAATTAAAAAATAAAATAAAAACACTATGGAAGTTCCTCAAAAAATTAAGAGAACTACCATGTGATCTATTTCTGGGTATATATCCAAATAATTGAAATCAGGATTTTAAAGAGATATCTGCATTTCCATGTTCATTACAGTATTATTCACAATAGTCAAGAGGTAGAAACAACCTAAACGTCTATTGAAATATGAATGGATAAAGAAAATGTGGTAAATACATACAGTGGAATATGATACAGGATGTTAAAAAAAGAAGGAAAAAAGAAGGAAAAACCTGCCAAGTGTGATAACATGGGTGAACCTGTAGCACATTATCTAAGAGTATTAATGCAGTCATAAATCCTGCATGATTCCACTTATATAAGGTATCTAAAATAGTCAAACTCATAGAAGCAGAGAGTAAATGGTAGTTGCCAGTGGCTGAGGTGATCTGCTATCCAATGAGTACACACTTTAAGCTATGCAAAGTAAGTTCTAGACATCTGCTGTAAAACATGTGTCAGTAGTTGACAATCTTTATTGTGCACTTAAAGATGTGTTCAGAGGGCAGATTTCATGTTAAGTATTCCTCCTGCAATAAAACAAAACAAAAACACAAATGGACAGAAGAAAATGTGGGGAGAAGAGATATATTTACTAACTTGATGGTGGTGATGGTGTCATGGATATATACATAGGTCAATACTCATCAAATTGTATACTTCAAACATATGCAGTGCCTTGTATATAAATTAAACTTCAATAAAGTTGTTAAAAAAGTAGCATGGGTAATTTTGTCTTGGGTCCCATTCCATTTATCCACATTATTTCCCTAAGACGGATGTCTGCATAGTAAATATTTATATTATACTCGGACCTACCAAGAGGTCCGAGAGATGAAACTGAAATTCTGGGAAGTCCCAGATTTGGAACTTCATGCCTGCCCATTTTTTCTATGCCCCAGTAGTGAGTGTTCAGTCATAGTTCCACTTACTATATCTCTCTACTCTAGATACATTGTGTGCTTCTGTTCAATCCTTATTTATAGCTTTATCTTCTTCATTGCTGGGAGTGCCTGGTCTGCCACACCTTTTGAACATTCTCTCTCACTTATCAGTGAAATAAATAGAAGAGTACTACCTCTGGTGGGTTTATTTTTGGAGAGGTCACTTGTATTTTTCTATCATTTTTAGTTCTTAGTAAGGAAATACAACTGTCGGTAGATTGAGATCCTCTTTCTCAGAGCCAGCAAACTTCTAGACTTCAACTCTTCCTTACCATCCATAATAGAGAAATTCCTTAACCCTTTTGTTTGTGGGTCCCTGTATCCCTTTTGACAAACAGTGGTAAAGCAAACTGTTCAGAGTGGTTTCACCTTTCGATATCTTTATGGTACATGAAAAGGTGTACTAACTGGGAGTGACTCTCACCTCTACCTTGTTTTGCTGAAGTTTCTAGATTTCACTTTCCTAAATGAGAGAATAAAATAGAAATGGCCAGAATTCTCTCTACCTAGACTTTTGAATGAATCCTTGAATTATTTTTGATTTATAACTGTATATTCTATGCCTGGAAGAAGTCTCTCAATATTTGTGATATGCAATAAGAACATTCCCTAGGTTTGGGTTTTCATATTTCCTTTCCACCTATTCATTTTCTTCTCTCCTCACTTATTGTTGATTTCAAGGAGGGGACTTAATAGAGGCAAGTATTTAGACTGCTGCCTTTAACAAAATATCTGTCAATATACTTAAAAATCACTATTTTATACTTATATCTTATATAAGATATAAGGCTTATAGAAGACTTATATCTGTCAATATACTTAAAAAATCACACAAACAACTCAGTGTATTTATAAATAATTAAACTTAAAACTTATTTCTCTAAGTTACAGAAATAAGGAAAATATTGAAGCCATTCATAAATTCACCCTATTATTTATAATGTGTCTCTATAATTCCTAAGTAAGCTACCCTGTATACATTGATTGTAATCACTATGAATATGTTGACTGAAATTGGTTCCCTGATGTGAAAATAAGTATAATTCTATTGATAGTTCTATTGATAGTTTTGCAGTAAGAACAAAATTTGCTCATTTACCAATTGTTAGAACCTGTTTTAGATTTTCCTGTTGTAAACATTCTTTTTCAGTGTGCCCTTTTGCCTACATCCAGAAAAGGTCCAACACAACTCTGATTGTTACCTCTCAAGTTTCCTGTATACTTCTTCAGCATATTCAATCAGAATAAAAATCAAAATCACTGTCTCAAATGTCCTTTTATTCAGCAGTAAAGTCACTTTCTAAAATTTAGGTATGTGCTTTGAGAACAACCTATAATTCCCTAGGCCATCTGGGATCCATTTAACACATACTACAGAAAATAATGCATAAATATCACTCTTGTTCTGTAGTGTCAATTGTGGATTTGTAATGTAAGAGAAAATTGAGGTCTGTTTGAGGATATTGATTATAACTGCAGATCCTTATGTAAGGAGAGGAAAATACCATTGATTTATTTGTATAATAAAAGTTGGTAGTATAAGAATTACATTTTAAAATCTCCAACATTATTTAATTTTATATTGTCTTTCATGTCATTATGATGATGCTGTAAGTTTAATGTATGTGCTTCTAGTCTCCATAGGATGGTTTTATGCACATATTTTATTTCTTTAAAATCATTCATTTAGACTGAAAATAGTGCACAGTATTTTCTGAAATGACTATTGTGGGTGTGTTATGTACAAAGCTTGGCTGTATGGTAACAAATTTTTAAATTTTTACATTTCATGTCTAATTTTCTTATCATATAAGATGTATGAAAGATGTAGAAAATGCTAGCTAGCCAAAAAAAATGTAATCCAATAATCCAAATATTTGATGTATTTACTTTCAGATACTTTTGCAGTTGTACATTTAAGTTGGATTACATTATTTGCAATAGTCTTTTCAGCCTACTTATTTAATAGTACATCATAAACATCCTTTATATCTGGTAAATGTATTTCCATATACTATAATTGCTACACCAAGTTCAAATATATGATTATAATATTATTTACCTAATAACCAGCCATTGTTAAAACAAACTTTTCCTTTTTTTTTTCTTATAATCCATACAGTGGTAAATTCAACAATTAAGTTATTTTACACACTTGAATGCGTTGTAATACTAGGGTATTCAGTAATGTGTCACAGATAATCATGAGCTCAAACAGATATTATTCTGATTCTCAAATTACTTATAATCTAGTGGGGGAAGCAGACATTAATAAAATGATCACCCAAACAAATGCTAAATGGTAAGTGTTTAAGGTATTTATAAACGAAAATATCTAGGGCTTTAAGATCTCATAATTAGGGCATTTAACACCTAGTGAGGTTAGGGAAAAGTTGCTAAGGATGTGATTCTTCATCTAAAATACGGACAAGTTAAATAGGTGAGTGAGAAACATTACATGCCCTGGCTCTCTGGCAAGTGCGTGTATAGGAAATAGGAGGACCTGTGGAAAGCCAATGTAGAAGTAGTAGCAAGAGCAAGAGGGGTTTATGTGAGGTTAGGCTGGAGAAAGAATGCAAGGATAATAATTGAGAGAAGTAATTAGGATTAATGCATTGGTGGTAGAAATGGAAGAAAATGAGAAATTTAAAATATACTTATGGTATAAAATCTTTAAGATTTAGACAGGGGGATATCAAGGGTGGTTATAAGCACAAAATATTTGCACAACCGAATGGATGATGGCACCCCAGCATTACAACATGTATAACTGTAAGAATATAGAAAGGATAGGGAAGAACAAACATTATCGTACATCTGGCACTGGGCAATGGGCACCATTCTTTCAAAGTATGGGGAGACATTGCCTTGCCCTTTGTTTCCAGCTCTCTTTTCAGGGATATTTGTAGAGCAAAAGCCTTGAAAGACATGGACAGTGCCGCCCTCTGGAGCAAAGTGGAAGTTTGTAAACTCTATAACATAGAGCTAGTCTTCCTCCAGGAAAAGGGCAAGTATACCTACTGACCATTATAAAATATTTGGGTTTATGAGGCTTAGGGATCCACCCACTGTGTGTGTAGGTATCACTCAGCTCTCTTTTCACATTACACTATGGTAATGGGGCTGAGGGGAAGTGGCCTAAAAAATGTTCATATTCCAGCTACTGTTATTGCTGTCATAATAGGTCATTCTTCACCTCTGATTCTAGATTCTTTCCCAACATTAATAAAACTGTGGCAGGCTATTTGTATGGCAAAATCTCATACTCTTCACTGTCCTTTACATTAGGTTTCTTTGGACTTAATAAAATTGAAGATCTATATATTAATTTCAAGTATGGTACCATTGCTTACCATTTTTCTTGAAGAACTCTTCTTTTAGAACTGAAAATTTTAAACTATATATTACTGGCTTTTTCAGTCAAGTGCTGATATGCATATTAACATACATGTCTTTGTCTTCATTCCATCCTAATATTTTCATAGCACAGACTATTTTATAATTTTAACATTTTTGAAAAATTATACACACATATGTATGCATGTGTATATATGAGTATATATAAAATATATTATTGAAAAACATTTTCCATTGATTGTTCCTTTTGGGAAATATACATTATAATCTTTATCTTTTCCCCTTTTGTTTATTGTTGTACCATCATAACATTCCAATAATTCACATTCTGCATATTTTGGAGGCATCTATATTGTAATATTAAACTAAAACTTTCTTCTTTGTTTTTCTCTATTAGTCTCAACCAACAAGAAGACCTACCAAGGAATAACATTTGGAGGTATTAGTGTTTAATTTGTTAGTTTTTAATTTTTATTGTAGTCTGATCAACATTAGTAAGATGTATTGTGTGGTATCTTTGATGAGATTTAAAAATTACAAAGTTTTCATATTTTCAATGTGGGAGGCAGGTGTAAACATTTTGGTGGTGTTTTAAGCATGATGTGAAAGATTGCTTTTTGACTCCAGCATCCATCTTTTGCAGGAAAAAGTTGGGCATTGTGACCAGCTAGAAGAAAGCATCTCCCAGCTTTCTTTCTGGTCAGTATGTTCACATGTCTGACTTCTGTTCACCTATGTGAAAGTGTAAGTGTTATGCATGACTTCAGGGAAGGCTGCATAAAGGGACAGGGTACAAAGCTCTTTTTGCCTCCTTCTTTCTATTGCATGCCTGAAGCAAGGCTATAATCACCAGAGATTTATTAGATATCTTTTATAATGAGGTGACTCTGAAGACAGAAGCTAGGCTCTGAAGGATGGAACTGTGGAAAAATAGGAGGCTGAGTCCCTCATGACCCTGTAAAGCTGTATATAAGCTCTAAACTGCTTTTTTACACGAGAGAGAATTATCTTTTATCTTGTTTAAGCCACTGGATCTTAAACTTGACTGCAAATTGGAAATACCTGGAGGGTTTTAAATACTTGAGATGTCTGGGCTCCATCTCAAGAGATAGTGATTTAATTTATATAGGATGCAGCCTGGGCATTGGGAATTTTCACAGTTCCCCAAATGATTCTAACATACAGCAAAGTTTGATAACTACTAGTTTAAAGCAGTTTTGTTTGTTTTTTGTTTGTTTTGTTTTTGGCAAAAACCAAAAAGCTGAAAATAATTATTAACTGATATATCTATTTTATACCATTGGATTTAGGTAACTCTTTTGATTTATCATGGTCTATCTGATAAATTTAAATGAACCCTTGGGGTGCAAAATATACTATGCCAAATTTGTTAAAATTAACCCAGTTTCTCTTACAACAGAAATATCTTTGCATAACTTGGTTTGTTACTTATAAATACAAAACAAGAATAAATTTATGTAAGGATTTATGACTACTTTACTAATATGTTTGATGAAATATTCCTATGTTGAAAATAAGTAGCAGATAAAATTGAAATTCTTTGGGTGTTTATGTTATAAGAAAGATAATGGGTAATAATAGGTATTTAAATTTAATAATTTGATATTTAAATTTAAATAATAAAGTATTTAAGTAAGATTTAAAATCTTTGGAAAATATTAACATTTTGAGAAATTTTTAGTACAGAAACTATTATAATGAAACCAAGCGCTTATATTTTATGTTACTACTAAAACCCTATTTGATCATTGCACTATTTTCATTATTCCATAAAAATTTTTAATTTTATTTAATGTTAATATAACAAAATATCGACAATGTTTCATTATACATAACAAGACCCTTCACCACGTGAATATTCACAGTACATGGTAAATGATTACAATTACATGGGACATACTATTACTGATCTACATACCCCATTAAGCCAAATCATTTTTGTCAACATGCTTATCATAGCCAATGACCAATTCTTAAACACCGTGCTTCAAGAAACCAGCAGCCCGTCCATAATTGTGTCCCTTGCCCCTCCTTTTGCTCCAGGCCTGTAATATGTAGGAGTTTCTAGAAATGACCTATGTCTGGTATCTTGTTCTTATTTCAGGACCATTTCAGCTAAAATCGCCCACTCATTCCTCTTAAGTTCTTTGGAACTATAGGCTTCACAGTAACCAACAGGTAGTAGCAATCCACCAATGGAAGATCACAGTCTCCTCCCTAAGTTGACTCTCCCACCTAAGTTAACTCTAGCAACAATGAAACACAGACTCTACTCATTTCCTGACTAAACCTTTTTATCTTTTTATACTCCCTACCAATCTCCCATGAATCATTTAACAAGTATAGTATTTTTATACATAAATATTATTTACATCAGAGCCTCTCATGACCCATGTCTGGCACTTGATAAAAATTATGAGAAATAATAAGTCACTTATCAAGAGAAAAATGCAGAACTGGACCTGTCCCAGACTCAGATCCAGAAATGACCCAGAATTTAAAAAATTTAGTCAGGTTAGTCATCTATTTGACTTTTTAGTAAGAAAGTCCCAAGTTTTTATTTGTCATGATTATACTTGTACAGGATTGTGCTAGGCATTTAGACGTAGAAGCAGAGCCATTCCACCCCAGAAAACAGGGAATAACTAGGGGTGACAGTGTTGTGCTGTGAACACTGATTAAGTAAAAGTTACTCCACACAGAGAATGCAAGGGCCTTCCCTCTACTTACCTCCTCCTCATGGTCCTTCTCAGGTCTGGCTCTATAACTTAACTATATCCTCCAGGTGGAAGATTAGAAGATGCCACTCTTGTTCTCTGAATACTTCTTCCTTAAATAGTATCCTATTATTGGGGCTGCTGGGTAGCTCAGTCGGTTAAACATCCAACTTTGGCTCAAGTCACAATTTTGCAGTTTGTGATCAAGCCCCGCTTTGGGCTCTGTGCTGACAGCTTGGAGCCTGGAGTCTGCCTCGGATTCTGTGTCTGCCTCTCTCTCTCTGCCCCTCCCCTGCTCATGCTCTGTCTCTCTCTCTCTCTCCCTCTCAAAGAATAAGTAACATTAAAAAAAAAAAAGAGTATCCCATTATTTCATGGATGCTTGATGTCTGTTTTATCCCCCTGAGTATATAAGTTGTAATTAAAAAAATTGGTTTTATTTTCATTGATTCCCTTTATTGTTTTTGTTTCTTCATTTTCCTTTTCCCCATTTGTTTTGAAATTTCTATTTTCCATGATAACATCTTTCTCTAATGTGTGGAATCCTTTGATTTTCTATTCATATTTAGCAATTAAGCAATACTAGTTTTTTTAAGGAAATCAGAGATGTTTCCACTGATAGGTTATTTCACTGGAGGACATGACTGCCAGTTGTTGATTCTATTCCCCAGACACAAATGTTCCAACCTTCTGCCTCAAGGAACTGATTATTGAACCAAATTGGGGAAGGAACATCAGGAGGAGCTAAGTAGAGAGGGAAGGTCTCTGTATTATATGTTGACTTTCATTTAATCACCGTTTACAGCACAACACTGTCATACTTCGTAACTCCTAGTAACACCTAGGAACTTCCCGGATCTCCAAATAATAAATTCAGGTTTCTGCCAGAGTTTGTAGGTATAATCATATTGATACTAAGTTGGAAAGGGGGTCTGAAGCCTAATAACTTTTCATGTAACTTTAATAAATCTTCCTGTTTTCTCCTTCATCTACAAACCAGTCTTTAAAGGTGTTAGCTCTCATACTTGAGATTTACCCAGACTTTGCAGCATGAATAAACTTTTTTTCCCCCCCTGGGTGACCCTTTTAAGGTGAAGTAAAGGTTTTATGAGCTTTGTAAAATCTCCACCCATCTATTTGCTTTCCAGCTTCCAAAATCATACCTTATTAACTGTTGTCTCTTCTTTTCTTTGTAAGTAGAGGCATCTTTTCCCTTTATTCTCATTTTTATTTGGGGTTTTAGGAGGGAGTTTATTTTTAATCCAAAATACTCAACCAGAATTCTTCTAGACTCTCTTTTTCTTTCTTTCTTTCTTTCTTTCTTTCTTTCTTTCTTTCTTTCTTTCTCTTCCTATTTCATTCTTTCTTTTTCTTCTTTCTTTTTCTTTCTTTCTTTCTTTCTTTCTTTCTTTCTCTTCCTATTTCATTCTTTTTCTTCTTTCTTTTTCTTTCTTTCTTTCTTTCTTTCTTTCTTTCTTTCTTTCTTTCATTCTAAGTGAGTTTTATGCAAGGACTTTCATAAGTGGAAGTCCCCCCAAATCTTAGAGAATCTGCCTTAAAATAGGAGTTTTAACTTGCTCTAATTTTTTATGATTATCATGCTTTTGGATTTATTTCTGCAATCTTATTTTATCTTTTTCAATTTATCATTCTTTTTATTTTGTTATATTTTATCCCTACTATTGGACTATTTGAAATATTTTATTTCTTTTTTTTCCTTCTAACTGTATGCAAGTTGCATATAGGATACATATAAAAATTTTAAAAGAATATTTTAATGTTTATATTTCTATGATTGTTTAGATTTATTTTATATTTATGCCTTGCCACTAAATAAAACAAAAAACCTTCCCACATTTCCCGTCTCTCCACTTGAACTCATCTCATATTTTTCTTCCAGAGTTTCTATACATTTATTTATTTATTTATTTACTTATTTTTTATTAATTAGTTTTTTTTTTATGTCCAAGCTAGTTAGCATATGGTGCAACAATGATTTCAGGGGTAGATTCCTTAGTTCCCCTTACCCATTTAGCTGATCCCCCCTTCCAAACCCCTCCAGCAACCCTGCTTGTTCCATTTAAAGTCTCTTATGTTTTGTCCCCCTCCCTGTTTTTATATTATTTTTGCTTCCCTTCCCTTATGTTCATCTGTTTTGTATCTTCAAGTCCTCATATGAAGGAAGTCCTATGATATTTGTCTTTCTCTAATTTTGCTTAGCATAATACCCTCTAGTTCCATCCATGTAGTTGTAAGTGGCAAGATTTCATTCTTTTGGACTGCTGAGTAATACTCCATTGTATATATATACCACATCTTCTTTATCTGTTCATCTGTCAATGGACATTTGGGCTGTTTCCATACTTTGGCTATTGTCGATAGTGCTGCTATAAACATTGGGGTGCATGTACCAAGGTGTCTCTTTGCCCATTGCCATGGGGTTGTATACTTTTATGTTATGCATCAATAATTATGTTGAATGATACCTGATTTCCACTGCTATATTTCTCAGTACCATTTCTTATATTCTTATTTTTTATTTCCTGGATTTGTCTTATTTTTTATTTTCTTATTTTTTTATTAAGTAGACCATAATGAAAGTAGTAACATTTCTGCAAATATGATTTTCTAAATTTCTAATTATTGACCTTATATTTGAATGCTGATGGAAGTGGGAACTGAAAAAAAAAAGTATATTAATTTGTTCACCAATCCAAGGTCCCATTCTGGTATGTCTTCCTTTTCAAATATTTTTTCTTAGAGAAATTAAGCCTTTAGCTTGTCAGCAAATCATGAATCTTGTTATCAGCTGAGCTCTGTATTTCCCACCTCCCTTCCTTCTTTCCTGTTTTGCTTCCTCCCCCTCTTCCTTTCCTTCTTCCTCCCTCACAATTATTTCCCCTGTGGGAGTTTGTGGCTACTTCAGGTTCTAATTGGATTCTTTCTCCAGCCTCAAACTGAATCTTAGAATGTTTTCCGGACAGATTGTTCAAATTTTCTGAACAGTACTTCTCTACTGTCAGATTGTAATAATGACCTGAAGCAATAATTAAAATACATATTACAGGGAAGAAAATAGGGTTGGAAATACAAATTTTAACAGATACCTGAAGATTCTTATACATCAGAAGACAGTTTTTAGGATTTTAGCCTGACGGTAAAAATCACTGTATCCTGTCGTCTAATATGTATGTGGGGGTAGGAAGAGCTTAACTAGACCAGTTATTCTTAAACAGTTGTAATTACTCACACTGGAAATTACCCCAGGAGTCCTTGTTTTTCTTTTAATTTATTTTTTGAGAGAGAGAGAGAGAGAGAGAGAGAGAGCGAGAGCATCCCAAACAGGCTCCTGGCTGTCAGCGCAGAGCCAGATGCAGGGCTCCATCTCAAAGATATGGAGATTATGACCTGAGCTGAAATTAAGAGTCAGACACTTAAACCTCTGAGCCACCCAGGCACCCTTTGTGCTTTACACAGTTGTTGATTACAAGCTTGGAGTTTATCTGCGGCTTTGAAAGGAAGAACTTCTCGTGGCCTTGGAGAAGGACTGCTCTTTCCTCTGCTTTGGATTCTTTAACTGAGGCCAGTGCAGCAGTTTATGAAGTGCTAAAGGTTGATGAGAAACAAAAGCGATGCCATTTGTGGCAGAGCTGAGAGCAGTGGGGAGCACACCTGTTGTGAAGATGAAGCTGCCCATTGGGATAGCCTGGGAACAAGCAAATGGCTCTATTCCCACAAAGCACAGAGGAAGTTTAGAAAAGGCTGGAGGACATTTAGGTTACTTGTGCAGAATTTATTACCAGTTTGTTTCCTAAATAACTGAGTACTGTAATAGAAAATTTACTCTAGGAATAAATTTAAAAATACTGAAGCAATATCGTATGAGGCAACTATCATGCCTCTTGCCCATCTACTTGTACTAAAAGTAGATTAATAGTCTAAGATCTATTAGTAAGAATTAGATTGAAGCCAGTTGATTAGCATATTTAGCTGTTAGCTGAACTTCGTGATAGGTTTCATTGCCACCAAGTGAAGAATAGTAATAGTTTTACTGCCTCTGAGTAGTGAAACAGCTAAAAGTAATAACACATTACACTATAAAACTTGACAATAGCACTCTTTTTATTTGATGTCATGAATTAGGATAGAATATATCCCAATTTCTTTAAGGTATTTCTTTAGGATATGTGCTTACACTTTAAATATTTCTTAAGTAAAATGATAAGAATATGTTATATAAAAGGCTATATGTCTCTCATGAAACATGTAGCATAAATCAGGACCTAGTCTTTATAAAATAAACTGTTTATTAAAACAGTGTCATTATTGGTCCATCTATGTAGACTATAAACAATGAATATCTATTAAAAACGTTTTTTGATATATTTCTTTAAAGCACAGTAGGGTAGATTATTTTAACTCCACTTATCTCTTAGTACAGGTAGTTGACTAGCTTTAATGTCAACTTTTTATTTTTGTTTTTATTTTTTTAATGTATATTTATTTTTGAGAGAGAGAGAGACAAATAGAGCTTGAGCAAGGGAGGGGCAGAGAGAAAGGGAGACACAGAATCTGAAGCAGGCTCTAGGCTCTGAGCAGTCAGCACAGAACCTGACTTGGGGCTTGAGCCCACGAACCATGAGATCATGACCTCAGCCGAAGTTGGACGCTCAACAGACCAAGCCACCTAGGTGCCCCAATGTTAAATTTGTTTTAAAACTCAGATTTTAAATTCCAGTCAGCAGTTCCAGCTCTATACCTGAGTATAGTTAGCCTTATACATGGCTTGTTGGTGTCATTATATGGCTTCATGTTTTTCAAGCTCTTAGTGGATGAGAACCATCTGCGTGTCTAGGTTTGTTGTGATTTCACCCAGAGTTCTTTGCTTGTGCCCCTACTCTGCACCAAAATTAAGCTGACTTGTGTTCTTAAGACTTTTCTCTTTCTGTGTTGTCACTCTTCAGACCTTTTGAGTTTTCTTGCTTAACTTAAGATTCTGACTTTGGCTGAAGTATATAGAAAAATATTCTTATCACCTGGGTTCACCATTCTTGGTAAGAACATAATGACATATTTCTGGTTCTCTCTTTCTGTTTCTTCTTATCAAGGAAGACCTAGCAGATATATGCTGCATCATGGAAAGAAGAGTTCCTCTCTTCCCATGAGACTATCACCTATCTTGTTTTAATAAATTTATTCCCTAAAAATAGTATCTTATATATAAATCTACTCATATTACTGTAATCACCTAATTTAGGAACACTGATTTTTTTTCTGAACACTTAAAAAATTAAAATTTTAACAAACAGCCTTGAACATATGTTTGAACATATAGGCCTATGATCTGCAAACATACACTTCTCCCATAAGGTCATAATAAGGCCAATCTTTGAAATATCTTTATGATTCATTCAAAAGGTACTGGAGTCATTAAGAAGAATTTTAAGACTTAAAATAGTCTAAATGGCTCTACCATGTCCTGTTAGTTTACTACACACTCATGGGAGAAAGGGCCTTCAAATTCAATCAATTGATTTTTAAATATAAATACCAGATTATAGATCCAATTTAGAGTCTTATTAACACTCTTTCTAGGTGAAGCAGTTGGAAAACAGGGTGTTTAGCCACCAGAGCAGTTATAATTAAAATGGATATAAACTTACAGTTTTATAACATTGTAATTATCTAACAACCAATTATTCAAATTGCAAAGCAAAGAGAATCCCAATGAACACTGAAAATTCTAATTAGTTATCAGACAGGGACATAAGGTGAAAGCGTTCAAATCAAGGAATCTTAAATATCAGCAAATTTAATTATTTTCTTATTTTAATTATTTTCTTATTTTCTAGAGGTTACTCTGTGCCATTGTCTGCCTTTCCTAGCTTGGTGCTTTTCACTTATTAAATGTTTATTTCTAGCCCCTTTCATGAGCCTATGCTTGTTTCTTACCTGATTTATAATATTTCCTCAGAAAATTCCAGAAATGCTCATATAGGCTTAGTTAATACTCCATTTTGTGAGAGACCTGAACACTGGAGCTTATTTCATTTATGATCATGTAGGGGAGAATACAACTAAATGTAAAGATAAAATATTATTGTTCAAAAGCTATGATTTTGTGCTAGTATATCTTCCACAACTTCAGCTATGGAAGAGTCTTTTAGAACTCATTCATCTGTTCTCATCTCCATCTGGGAACACAGAAATATATTGCTTTCTTGTACTCTATTTTTGTAAATGTTTATTTATTTATTTTGGGGGTGGTGGTAAAGGGAAGAGAGAGAAGGAGAAAGAGAATCCCAAGCAGGCTGTGTACTGTCAGCATGGAACCCAAAGGGAGGCTTGAACCTACGAAACTGTGAGCTGAACCCAAGAGTCAGATGCTCAACTGACTGAGCCACACAGGCTCCCCGCTTTCTTATATTTTTTTAACTCAGTGGGGCCATGACCTGTGATTGCAAGTGACATTGTTACCTGTTGACTGAGGCATTTAATTTCTAGTGGGAGAAACTTCAGCTGTGTCTTCCCTGGCCACAGTGAAAAAGAAAGTCACAAATCCCAGACAGTGCAACTACCAGATGGTAGCATTGGTAGCCCTTGTGTGATTATGAATTTGTCCCCACAGCCACAGATTGCACATATAAACAGAAATAAACTTGCATTGTCTAAAACAACGAAAATTGTTTATTAACAGAGCATCACCTAGCCTTTTCTAATCAATAAATTATCTTATTTGTAATTGTGCTAGTTCAAACAGCACAACAAATCTGTGAGAAATTATTCTCCTTCTGCAGATGAAGATACAAACTCCAAAGTTAAAAGGACCAATTTCTCAAGGCTTTTGAGCCTGCAAGGATAATAAATGGGAACTAATTCCGAATGTGGAACCCTTCCTCCTATTTCAGCTGCGTTATAAAGACAATTATAAAATACAGTTGCATTGTGTTTTATATCACAAGTGTACTGGTTTGCTGGATTACAGGGTTACACAAAGAGTGATTCAGGAAAGTCAGGGAGGAGAGCTGCAGTGATTTTTAGTATTCAATTTTAGTCTAGCCAAAGAGAAAACATCTGCTGTCTTCACTGCTGCTATAACTATTGGAGGTGCTCTCCTTAGGCTGATGCTTAGCCCGAGGGGAGAAAATCAGCTGAATGTGCTTAGAAGGATTTGTTTTTCCTTAGGTTTAGAAGGTTGCATTGGTATCCTCTCTATCATAGAGATGCAAACAGAAAGGTGAATAACTTTAACATTGCTTGTTGCTTCATGTTGCTCTGTTTGTTGCTCAGTATCATTTTTAAGACTTTTAAACAGAATTTGTGGGCAGACCATATTCTGATATTTGGTCTAGAGACGGGATCCCTGTAAGCATATTTCAAATGATACTTTAATTTCACACGGCGGTCATTGTTTATTGTCAGAGACTAAGAGGAAATTTTAGAGGCTTATCCTGAGTGCTTGAGAATAGTAATTAGCTCTTCAGGACTTGGAATCAGAGCATTACTATGCAGACAACCTTGGAAAAATTATGTAACTTCTCTTATTAAGATGACTTATCTGTTAAATAGGGTTAACAATAGAGTTTGGTGTGTTTTAATGAGATGATATATGTGAAACACTTAACAGAGTGTCTGGGACAAAGAAGACAATCAAATAATGTTGAGATTGCAAGGTTTTCAACCAACTGACATAATGGACTTCTGTGTTAGATAGGAATTATGCTTATCTTTTTTAATACCTGCATTTGAATTGGAGAACTCCACTTAGACAAGAGGTCACCATTGGTATTTTTATTTACTTGAACCAACTCATTGTATTAGTCAGCTTTTGTTAGGTAATATTGTGGTAACAAATTATCCCCAATACGTGTGGCTTACAAAAACAAAGATTTGTTTTCTGGTTTCACAACAGGTTGGCTGTAGGTCATCTGTGGTTCTACTCTATGTCTTCTATATTCCAGGATGTACAATAAAGGTACACAGACTATTCAGGACATTATTAAGCTGGTAGCACAGAGAAATGAAGTGACTGAACCATGCAATACCATTGCTTAGAGGTAGCAAATGCTACTTCTACTTTTCACTGGTCAAAACAAGTCATATGACAAGCCTGATAACAATGTGGCAGAGATATATAATCTATCTCTTAAAAAGAAGCCATTAATATTTTTACAGTAATATAGTCTATAAGAGTTACAGTCTATAAGAGTTACATTTTGGGTGTAAATATGTATTGCCTTTTTTTTTGCCACAAGGAAATACATTCACCCTTTCCTCAAGTGCAGTATCAGTCATGGAATCATGTTCAGGGTCTGCGAGTGATTATATTTTCATCAGCTCTGGATGTGGTTTGGCTTATCTGGAGACCTGTGAACTATAAAGGGAATGTATGTGCTTCCCATGCAATCTATTTACATCATGGAATGAAGCAGGGTATATAGTAAGAATAAACCCTACAATTCAGGAAAGGTAAGGGTGTGAAGTGCTCAGTAATCACTTCTCCATAGTAATCCTGAAGTTCTGTGTAGATGTCACAAGGCACTCCCTTACCCAGGACATGTGAAATACACTTTATTAGGCCCTTGCTTTCTAGAAGGTACTTTCTTTTGCAGCCTGACTTATGGCTTTTTTGAAAGTACAGCTCTCTCAAAAACATGACTAACTTCTTATCTGTTTGATACCATTTAGCTTTTGCTCATAGCTATACACAAAGCTCTTTCTAAGATGTGCCTCTTTAGATTTAATTAAGGACCACCTGGATTGACCAGGTCGTCTATGGGAGAGCCAGATCTTTAGCCTCTTTCTTTTAAGTCCTTTTGTCCAATTAAAGTGATTTAATGGGTGCTACATTAAGCAATTCAGAGGCTTTAAAACACATTTTATAGCTTCTCTCTGATTTGGTCTTGACACTAAGTTGAGGTTTTGCAGACCTTTGTATTTTTCAATTTTGTCTTTCTTATGGCTGGAAGTGAGAACCAGTTGCATTTTCCATCTCTGAAGGTCAAAGAATTTCTTGATTTTCTAAACTCCCTTTTATCTATTTGCAAACTAGCCAATTCTTTCCTGAGCTCATCTCTTTCTTATAGATTTTTAAAACACATATCAAATTCATTCATAGAAATTAAATCATACCTTCAAATTCTGTTTTCCCATTTTACCTAAAGTCACTAGTTCATCAGGTATAGTTATTAAAGGGAAACAGTTTCACCAGATATTTGCGACTACAGAGCACGAGTCTCCATCTTTCTTGGCTCTACTAATAGTTGGTTGGATGTCCATAATCTAATCCCGGAGCACATTTCATAATTTTTACTACAGTGCCCTAATTATAGTTACCCCTTGTGTTGGTTGTTTCATTCTATGCTATGTTACAGTAACAAGCGTACCCAAGCTTTAATAGCTTAGCACAATAAAAGCTTGCTGACATTACATGATAACTATGGTTTGGCTGTAGGTTTCCTGTGGCTCTGGTCTCTGTCTCATCTAGGATCCAGGCTGAGGATCAGGAACAATATCAGGTTTATTTCAGAGGGAGATAAAATGAATCACCCATAATGGCCCTTAAAGCTTCTGTTTAGAAGCAACACAATTACTCTTGAACTTTTTGAACTTTGGCAGACTTTCTTAATTTTTCCATCCTGGAGCTGACCACGCTGTACTGAAAAGCCCCTCTTTGCCTATGAGTTTCTAACTTTACAAATATCCAACCTCTATTTTGTCTCCATATCATGAATGCCAACATTTCTTCACAAAATAATGCAGGAAAGGAGGAAATACAAGGTAATATTTTATGGGTCATTTAGAGATGAAGAACTAAAATTAGCGAGGTTGCAGATTTTGCCAGAGTTTAAGTTAGCTAATACCTTCTATTTAGAAGTGGAGCAGTTTAACATTTTCAATAGGAATGGATTACTAGAATGACCAATTTACTATGGGTTCATTCCCAGAGTTTAGAGGAGTTTTTTTGTCAACCAATTTCTAAGTAAGTTTTAGCCTTTTGCAACAATTATTGTACTATTGCATTAGATCTAGAACTTTTTGGACCATTAATTTTATTTTCTGGGGACTATCTCTCCTTTTGTCCAGTTTGAGTCTCACTTGGAAATCAGAGTTAAGGTATTTTTCCCTCCTAAGGCATATCTTCAGAACCGTAGGGAGTAGAAATATTTACTTTTAAAAATGTACACTTATTATCTTATTTTTCTTCATGTTTTCAAATTTTCAGGTAATGTGTATGTAACATATTATTTCATGTAGTAGTTGAATCATCTCTACTCACCAACTCTTTCTTTGTAGCAATAGAATGCCCCTTGTGTTTTATTTCTTGTGTATCCCTTTAATCATTTACACTGGGCCAATTTGGGTTTTAAATCTTTCATGTGTTTTTAGATTGTTTATTTTTTTTTCTTTCCCCACCATTATAACTTACCTATAAGGCTGGGTTATAATGTCTGTTTTCCTTTTTTCACTCTTTTGTTTTTTGGCTCACACATTTGTTTTCCTGTTATATTTCTCCAGACTCTCCTTTGAGGTGTGTTACATGGTGAGATATGAAGACACTAAGACACAAATCTTATCAGCTTGTGACCATTGTATTGGGTAATTCTACACAGAATATAACCTAGACCAGAATTTTATCTATTTTTGTCTATTAAGGGTCTTTTTAGGATGGTTTGTCTTCAATGTGTCTTCTTTACAGATCTAACTTCGTAAATTGTCTGACCGTATTCCCCCAAGAAATATATAGATATACTTTCTCAGATAAAAGCAAAACAAAACAAAACTGTTGCAAACAACAAAAGTAATAACAACAAAAAGTGTTACCTTGAAACAATCAAATATTGCTTGAAGTATTTTAGACTGATCTTCTTAGTCATGCCTTTTGAAATCTTTCTGAATTTTCTCCAACCACCTGGCTATCTCTATTTTCAAACTGAGGGTTCCCAATTGCACTTATTACAGACTTTCCATCTGTAGTTCAGAGTGTTTTTCAATGGTGTTTTATTTTGTTTTGTTTTTGTTTTGTTTTGTTTTTGTTTTTGTTTTTGGAGTCTGGGTTGTCCCTATGAGCATAATTTTAAGTTTTTTTTTGATATGATCTTGTTTCTTTTTCTTCTTTAGTCTCTTATGGGGCTTCACACCCTCCATTATGTATTAATAAAGTAATACATGCAAGTATGACTTTATGTCCTTTTATTTTATTTCACTATCCCACTGTTCTTGTTCTGAAAGTAAAATTCAACTTGCTTTTTAGAACGAATATGGTTTCTTATTGATGTTCTGAGCAAACCTGAACTCTATAATCAGAGAATTAAGCTTCATAATCATTATTAATGATTTTATGTGTATTTTTTTCCTCCACCTTCACCTAAGAAGAATAATATCTCAATCAAAAGAGTCTCTGCTTTTTAGCTGGCTGACAAAAACAATCACTCTACTATGATGGCTGCAATACCCAGGTGTCTAAAATCAAAAGCCTTTGTCAGGGATTAATTAACCATGATGAACGAACTTGAAGTTGTTCTAGAAGTCAGTAGCACGCCACATGAATCTAAAGTTAGAATCTTTTGTTTTCCTTCATTCTTAGGTGAAATTCTATACATCTACAGAGCAACAACAATTGAAGCAATGCTTTAGTGCATTAAAATTTAAAAGTGGTGATAGATTACAAATTAGCCAGATTTCTTTACATCTTTGTACTTTGATTTTGTAGTTTTTCTCACTAGAGTGATATATTTTATTTGTCTTCTCTTCGAACTCAGACTTATCTTATAACTTATTTTAGCTACTAGAATGCTGCAGTATTAATGATGTACCATGTCTGAGTCTTGACCTCCAGAGAGCAACGTCTTGTTTGCTTGGACCCTTGCCTCTACCATGAAAACAACTCTGCTTACTCGAGGGATAAAGGAGATGTGTCTAAGAGAAATGAGGCTATTATGGCCCAGCCAATAGTCAGCCTATCCCCACACATGTGAGAGAACCTAGTCAAAATCAGTACAGAGTCTGCCTGATTCATACCTGCTATAGACCTATGACTGAGAATAGAGTGACCTCCCAGCTGACCTCCTAAAATCCTATACATTCCTATTAAACCTAAAAGTTACTGTTTCAGCCAATGGCTTTTGAGTAGTTTGTTAACACAGAAATGTGATGACAGTTGATCACTGACACAGAGGTTTGTGCACTGGAACTCTGCTCTGCAAGGAATTGATATGCCCATTGCAATTTCAGCTTTGGGACTACAGCCCTGGTTGAAAACAGAATGTAGTAATTTTGTTCAGTAATACCTTAAAACCCTATATACAGACGCTTGCCAATTTTGATGTGAGCCTTAATTGAAATTAAATGACTACCTGTCTCAGCCTCATCGTCAATGTGAGAAAAGGCCAGGTTGTGTCAGGAGTATAGTCCCATCCATGGTTGATTTACCACCAGGTAATAGTCCCTATTCCTAAAGCATGTACCTATTGAAACCAGATTCCAGGCTGCAGAAACCTACCATTACATCACAAAAGTATTTTATTCTTTGTATGTGTTGCTTGGTCCCCTAATTTTCTGCTTTATCACTCTGTAATTTCTTTTGCCATGTTTTAGACATTTTGAGTCAGACTAAATAATCATACCTCTTATCTGTGCTGAGTCAATAGAAAATATGAGCAGGAGACAGGCAGGAATTAAGGTATGTCTAGATTGGATAATGTAGTTTGAACTAGAGGCCAAAATCCAGCTTTGTACACTTTTCTGTGTAAGTTGAATTTATGCACTCATTCTGTCACTAGCAGAATATTTGGCTTCCTTTACAGTCAGAGAAGGAAGTTAATACAAAGGAAGAAGTTAATATACAGGAAGAGGCAGAGGGAACATGTACTACTTGCCAGTAGGCACTTCATAGAGAAAACAAAAAGAATAGTTGAGCAATGACCTTCAATATATTAACCTAGTTAAATTACACAATGGAGGTAGGATCTTGCAAGTTGCAGCCACATTTCCTTCTGTGAATAGAGAGTGTGAGCCAAAAGAGACTGAACACTTTTCTTTGAGCATGTAGTGCAAATCCTTTTTTGTCCATGAGACATATGTTGTAGGAGGAAAAGATTTTTTTCCCTTACAAATGGTAACTTTTATTAATGGTAATAATGATTCCTAATATTTTTGTTCTAAAGTGGTATATCTCAAGTGGTGCAGAATCTAAATTGCCAAGCCTCTCATTAGATTCTTGTTATGTTACACAAAACATGGTAATGATATTGGGCATAAAGTAATATTTTACTGTAAAATATAATCTAGTAATTTGCAGTCAGGACATGCAGAAAGCCAATACATGGGTGTGGAAATGATTAGTGCTGTGTACTGGGCATGGATTACATTCCCTTTAAGTTGAGTATATTTGCTTTGATCAATAAAATGTGAGAGGAGGTGATATGGATTACTTCCTAGCTCAAGCCTTTTAGAACAATGTGTGATTCACTAGATCCCTTCTCATTCTTTGAGACTCCTTAAGGCATCTGAGAATATAGAATTTCCATCAGCTCTGGTCCCTGATAGAGTAAGTTCTCCTAATGAACAACACTAAGCATGTGACATGAGTAAAAACAAACCTTTGTTTAAACCATGGACATTTCAGGATTATTTGTTACTTTAGCATAACCTCCCTTGTCATGTTTGTTGTTGTTGTTGTTTGTTTTGTTTTGTTTTTTAATTCCATAAAAAATACCTACAGGCAGTACAGTAACCGATACCACAGGTTCTCATTATGTTAGTACTCGCTTTTGGTGGTTGTAGATTTTTGTTACTAGCAGCTAGCATGATGACATTCTGTAATTTTCAGTGGAGAGGTAGGTGTAAAACTGCAGTCTTGAAGTAAGTTGGAAGGGAGACAATGTACTGGATGAGCATTTAACTCTGAAAAAATATATTGAAAAAGAGCATATTTGTTCCTATCATTGTTGACTGCATTTAACAAGGAATTACAGACAAGAAATAAACCCAGAATTTGCCGTCATTGTCTCAGATGTTGGTATAAAAGAGAAAAAAAGAGATTTCTGAAATGTGGGCACTTGTAGAGGTCGAAAGGTAACTGCTTCTTAAACCCAAATAGTAAAAGATAAAATGAGGAAATTATTTGACCATGAAAGAGAAAATCTCAGCCACAAGGCAGTACTTAAATCAAGAAGAATGGCTGATACATCCATTTTGTTAGAATCTCTAAATCAACTAAGATGTCTCAGTGTAAAGGCCCAACTAGGAGGGTAGTTTTAATCAATCTTTTTAATTAGAAAAAAATAGCTTAAGGAAAATAGAATAAATGTATGATTCTTTCACTAAGGTCCGATAGATTGCAGAGAACTATGTTCAATTTGAGAAATAAAAAGAGTCAAAGGGGATGAGAAAGCAAAGAGGTGTTAGAAACGTCTAAGAAGTCTAGAAAAGATTGTGTGTACTACAGGAACACCTCAGAGATATTGCCAATTTGGCTCCAGACCACTGCAATAAAATAAATACCACAAGAAAGGGAGTCAAAAAATTTTTTTGAATTTCCATTGCATGCAAAAATAATGTTTACATTATATTGTATTCTATTAAGTGTGCAATAGCATTATGTTAAAAAATAATTTACTTACTTTCATTAAAAATACTTTATTGCTAAAAAAACGACAACCATCATCTGAGATTTCAGTGAGCCCTAATCTTTCTGCTGGTGGAGGGCCTTGTCTCAGAGTCAATGGCTGCTGACTGAACAGGGCAGTGGTTGCTGAAGCCTGGGATGGCTCGGGCAATGCCTTAAAATAAGATGATGAACTTTGCTGTATCAATTGACTCTTTGTGAATGATTTTTCTGTAGCATGTGATGTTGTTTTATAGCATTTTACCCACACTAGAACTTCTTCCAAAATTTCAGTCTGTCTTCTCAAACCCTGGTGCTGCTTTATCAACTAAGTTTATGTCGTATTCTGAATCCACAGTCTTCATAACATTTTCACCAAGAGTAGATCCCATCTCAACAAACCACTTTCTTTACTCATCCGTAAGAAACGACACCTTATTCATTCAAGTTTAATCATTAGATTATACCAATTCAGTTACATTTTCAGGATCCACTTCTAATTCTAGGTATCTTGTTATTTCCATCTGTAGTGACTTCCTCCACTGAAGTCTTGAACCCCTCAAAGTCATCTGTGAGGGCTGGGGTGAACTTCTCTCAAACTCCTGTTAAGGTTGATACTTTGACCTCTTCCCATGAATCATAAATGTTCTTAACTGTATCTAGAATTGTGAACTTTTCCACAAAGTTTTCAAGTTTCTTTTCCCAGATCCATCAGAAGAATCACTTACTATGGCAGCTATATATAGCCTTACAAAATGTATTTCTTAAATAATAAGACTTGAAAGTAAAAATAACTCCTTGATCCACAGACTGCAAAATGGATGTTGTGTTAGCAGGCATGAAAACAACATTAATCTCATTGTACATCTCCATCAAAGCTCTTGGGTGACCAGGGGCATTGTCAATGAGTAGGAATATTTTGGAAAGTATCATTTTTTTTTTGCAGTAGCTCTCGACAGTGAGCTTCAAATATTTAGTAAACCATGTTGTAAACAGATGTGCTGTCATCTGGGTTTTGGTGTTCCATTTACAGAACACTAGCAGAATAGATTTAACATAATTCTTATGGGCCCTAGGATTTTTGAATGGTAAATAAGCATTGACTTCAACTTAAAGTCAACAGCTGCATTAGCCCCAGACAAGAGAGACAGCTTGTCTTTCAAGCTTTGAAACCAGGAATTATCTTTTCCTCTTTATAAAAGTCCTAGATGGCATCTTCTTCCAGTAGAAATCTATTTCATCTACATTGAAAATCTGTTGTTTAGAGTTGCCATCTTCATTAATTTTCTTAGCTAGATCTTCTGGACAACTTGCTGCAGATTCTATATCAACACTTGCTTCTTCACCTTGCATTTTTAGGTTATGGTGATGACTTTCCTTAAATTTAGCTTCAAATTTTAGTTCTGCAGTTTCCTCTCCTTTCTCAGCCTTCACAAAACTGAAACTTGGGGACTTGTTCTGGATCAGGTTTTGGCCTAACGGATTGTTGTGGCTGGTTTGACTTTCTGTCCAGACCACTACAAATTTCTCCATATCATCAGTAAGGCTGTTTTGCTTTCTTACAATTTATCTTCAGTGAAGTATCACTTTTTTTAAAGTTTTTATTTAAATTCCAATTAGTTAACATATAGAGTATTATTAGTTTCAGTTGTACAATTCAGTGGTACAATTCAGTTGTACAATTCAGTTCCACGCTTCCTCATAACATTTGGTTCTAGTCCTTAATCTCCATCACTTATTTAACCCTTCCCCCTACCTCCCTTATGTTAACAACCAGTTGGTTCTGTATAGTTAAGATTCTGTTTCTTGGTTTGCCTCTCACTGTCTCTCTTTTTCCTTTTGCTTGTTTGTTTTGTGTCTTAACTTCTACATATGAGTGAAATAATACGGTATTTGTCTTTCTCTGACTGACTTATTTTGGTTAGCACAATATTCTCTGCCTCCATCCACGTTGCAAATGGTAAAATTTCATTCTTTTTATGGCTGAGTAATATTCCAGTGTGTGTGTGTGTGTGTGTGTGTGTGTGTGTGTGTGTGTATTACCCCTTTTTTTATCCATTCATTAGTTGATGGAAACTATTTCCATATTTTGGCTATTGCAGATAATGCTGCTATAAACATCAGAGTACATGTACCCCTTTGAATTAGTTTTTTTGTTATTCTTTGAGTAAAAATCTAGGAGTGCAAATGTTGGATCCCAGGGTAGTTCTATTCTTGATTTTTGAGGAACATCCATATTGTTTTCAGAGTGGCTACACCAATTTTCATTCACACCAACAGTGCAAGAAGTTATCCTTTCTCCAGATCCTCACAGAACCTGTTGTTTCTGGTGTTGATTTTAGGCATTCTGACAGGTGTGAGGTGATATCTCATTGTAGTTTTGATTTGTATTTCCATGGTAATCATTTAGGTTGAGCATCTTTTCATGTGTCTGTTGCCAATCTATATATGTTCTTTGGAAAAATGTCTATCAACTCTTCTACCCATTATTTAATTAGATTATTCGTTTTTTTGGGTGTTGACTTTTATAAGTTCTTTATATATTTAAGACACTAACCCTTTATCAGTAATGTCATTTGCAAATATCCTCTCCTATTCTGTAGGTTGCTTTTTAGTTTTGTTGATTATTTCCTTCAGTGTGCAGAAGCTTTTTTCTTGGTGAAATTCCAATATTCATGTTTACTTTTTCTTTCCCTTGTTCCAGATGATAGATCCAGTGAGAAGTTGCTATGTCTATGTCAAAGACATTATTGACCCTGTTCTCTTCTAGGATTTTGATTATTTCTTGTCTCACATTTAGGTCTTTCATCTATTTTGAATTTATTTTTGTGTATGGTATAAGAAAGTGATCCAGTTTCATTCTTTTGCACATTGCTGTGCAGTTGGTTCCCAACACCATTTGAAGAGACTGTCCTTTTCCCATTGGATACTCTTTGCTGCTTTGTCGAATATTAATTGACCATAAAGTTGTGGATTCATTTCTGGGTTTTCTGCTTAATGATCTATATGTCTATTTTTGTGCCAGTATCATACTGTTTTGATCACTACATCTCTGTAGTATAACTTGAAGTTAGGAATTGTGATGCCTCCAGCTTTATTTTTCTTTTTTGAGGTTACTTTGTCATTCCATACAGATTTTAGCATTGTTTGTTCTCGCTCTGTGAAAAATGCTGTTGGTATTTGGATAAGTATTGCATTAAATGTGTAAATTATTTTGGAAGTATAGACATTTTAATATTTTTCTTCTAATCCATGGATGGATTGTCTTTCCATTTCTTTGTTCTATCTTCAATTTGTTTCATCAGTGTTTTTTATAGTTTTCGGTGTACAGATCTTTCACCTCTTTGGTTAGGTTCATTCCTAGGTATCTTATTGTTTTCAGTGCAGTTGTAGATGAGACTGATTCCTTAATTTCTCTTTCTGCTGCTTCACTATTAGTGTATATAAATGCAGCAGATTTCTGTATGTTGGTTTTGCATCCTGTAACTTTACTGACTTCTAGCAGTTTTTTGGTGGAGTCTTTCAGGTTTTCCATATAGTGTATCATGTCATCTGCAAATAGTGAAAGTTTGGCTTCTTCCTTGCCAATTTGGATGACTTTTATTTCTGTGTGTGTGTGTGTGTGTGTGTGTGTGTGTGTGTGTGTGTTTGATTGCTGTGGCTAGGAGTTCCAGTACTGTGTTAAATAACAGTGGTGAGATTTGGACATCTCCATCTTGTTTCTGACCGTAGAGGAAAAGCTCTCAATCATTCCCCATTGAGTATGATGTTAGCTGTTAATATGATGTTTTCATATATAGCCTTTACTATGTTGAGGTATATTCCCTCTAAACCTACTTTTTTGAGGGTTTTTATCATGAATAGATGTTATACTTTGTCAAATCCTTTTTCTGCATCTATTGAAATGATCATATGGTTCTTATCCTTTCTTTAATTAGTGTGATGTATTATGTTGATTGATTTGTGAATATTGAGCCACCCTGGAAACCTAGAAATAAATCCCACTTGATCATGGTAAAGAATTTTTTAAATGTATTGTTGGATTCAGTTTGCTGAATTTTTTCTGTTTGAAAAAATTGAGAATTTATAAGCTGTGTTCATGAGGGATATTGGTGTGTAGTTCTTTTTTTTTTTAATGGAGTCTTTATCTGGTTTTGGTATCAGGGTAATGCTGGCCTCATAGAAAGGATTTGAAAGCTTTCCTGCCTCTTCATGTTTTGGAATAGTTTGAGAAGAATAGGTATTAACTCTTATTTAAATGTTTGGTAGAATTCCCCTGGGAAACCATCTGGACTTTTGCTTGTTGGGAGCTTTTTGATTACTGATTCAATTTCCTTTCTGGATAATGGTTTGCTCAAGTTTTCTATTTTTTCCTGTTTCAGTTTTGGTAGTTTATATGTTTCTAGGAGTTTACATTGGAGTATCACTTTTAATTTCCTTCAAGAACTTTCCTTTAGTATTCACACGTGGACTAAGTGTTTGGCACAAGAGGCCTAGCTTTTGACCTATCTTGGCTTTGGCATATCTTCTTCACTAAGCTTAATTATTTATAGCCTTTGATTTAAAGTAAGAGAAATATGGGTCTTCCTTTCACTTAAACACTTAGAGGCCATTGTAGGGTTATTAACTGGTCTTACTTTAATATTGTATCTCAGGGAATAGGGTGTCTGAAGGACAATGGGAAAAACAGGGGAACACTTGTTTGGTGGAGCAGTCAGAACACACATAACATTTATTATAAATTTCGCTGTGTTATATGGGTTCAGTTCATGATGCCCCAAACAATCACAATTACAACATCAGAGAGCACTGATCGTAGATCACATAAAAGATGTAGTAATAATGAAGAGTTTAAAATATTGTGAGAATTAACAAAACGTGACACAGAGACAGAAAGTGAGCAAATGCTATTAGAAAAATGATGCCAATACACTAACTTGATATAGAGTTACCACAAAATTTCAACTTATAAAACATGAAATATCTGTGAAGTGCAGGAAATAGAACTGCGATCAAATGAGGTATGCCTGTAACTGGCACATGTGATAGATTAGATTCCCTAAATAAGAAGACTTTGAAGCTTTTAAGAGGATTTTACTGTCAAAAAAAACATGACATAGTTTAAGAAACTTTAGAATTATTTCTTCAAAGCTTAAAATAATGATTAGATCCCTAGCATTCTCTAAGTAGGCTATGAAGCCTATTGAGCCTACAAAGATGACATTTTCCCCCCTAATGCCCAATATATGTGTCTAAGTAGAATAATATAATTGAAACACAGTGAAACCTTGGATTGTGAGTAACTTGGTCTGTGAGTGTTACAGAAGATGAGCAAACATTTGTAATAAATTTTAACTTGATAAATGAGTGATGTCTTGCAATATGAGTATTACGTGGTGCTGAATGTTACATGATCACACCTGAGCCAATGGTTCTTGAAATTTGCTTTGATATACAAGTGCTTTGATATACAGGCATTTCCAGAACAAATTATGTTCACAAACCAAAATTTTACTAATCCCTCAGAGGAGAGAAGCGAAGATGAAATAAAACAATGGATGGAAACTTCCTCCCAAGGAACAGGATTATGAGCTAATTAAGAAATGTTTTTCATGTAAAGTAGGAAGTCCTTTAATGTCTTCTGAGAGAGATTTCAGAATGTTACAAGTGGCTATTGGGCATATTTTCTACTCTTCCATTTTTCAAGTTGAAACGCTCATTGCAGTGATAAATACAGTGTTCCTTAATTGTATATTATGTGCATGGGATACACTTATTATTTCTTTTAGATCTCCAGATCAAAAAACATGAATGTTTGATCCCTTCCTCACACCATATATGAAAATAGCTTCTTTGTGGAGTAAATATCCAAACTTTAAAAGCATTTTTATTTATACTGAGAGCCCCACTTTTATTTCCTCCAATATTCTCTAACAAAAACTCAATTCTGGATATTTTAGGTGGAACATTTTGAGGGCAGGGGTCAAAAGGGTGAACAGTTGACTATTAAGATTAATGTTGCTTGATTACAGTAGTGGCATGAGTGATGTGGTACAGAAAAAAAATACTACTCCCTGGGGTTGATCCTAGCTCTTTTAGATGCCTAAATTCATCAGGGGCGCCTGGGTGGCGCAGTCGGTTGAGCGTCCGACTTCAGCCAGGTCACGATCTCGCGGTCTGGGAGTTCGAGCCCCGTGTCGGGCTCTGGGCTGATGGCTCAGAGCCTGGAACCTGTTTCCGATTCTGTGTCTCCCTCTCTCTCTGCCCCTCCCCCGTTCACGCTCTGTCTCTCTGTGTCTCAAAAATAAATAAAAAAACATTAAAAAAAAATTTAAAAAAAGATGCCTAAATTCATCAATCATTGTGTAAATTCACCAGCTAATTTCCAGTTGGGTAAAAAAAGAAGTTACCCTAGATATTGCATCATTAAGTACATGTGGATTAGAATAAAGGGATGCATGATATATATTTAGGCATTTAATATTAAACACCAAAAAGATCTGACTGGTAGATGATTGAATTCATGCTTCATTTATTCCCATAGCTGAAGATGAATTAACATAGGAGAATGTTTAGAAATACAATATAAACCATGACGTAGTTATACAGAAGCCATATAGGAAAAAAAGAGTAAACTTGTAAACATTGTGCTAATGACTCACACACAAATGCAGCTTTATACTATAAATGGCTGTTTTCAGAAAAATCAACCTTGTAGAGGAACATGCTTTGATTGCCTGAAGCTAAATTATCTGCACAGCTCAGGGAAAAAAATAAAGTAACATTTTGTAGGTATCAGCATAATTTCTGGCATGTTAATCTGGTACTGAGGCTTGAAAAATGTCATTCAATTCTCTGTTGGGGGTTATGATAGCCATTAACAGAAACATGTTTAGATTAGACAAACCAGAGGACAAGAGTGTACAGTACATTGAAAAAGAGTCTGGCAATATTTCCATAAATAGAAGGAAGGTAAAATATTTTGAGTATAAACCATTCTGTTATTAGGTTTCTATACTACTATTTTTTTCTTTCAGGAGTTTGGAGGAATTTCTAAGAACTTTTTTTTTTTTTAGGAATAAAAGTTTATCCAGCATTTAGATACATAATCAAGTTCATCTGACAACTCACACCCTGCACTTTCAATTCCATTTGTCCCTATTCTTGTCCTTTGTTTCTTTTCCAATGTCAGTTATTCTCTTCCTCCTGGAAAATTCCCATTATTATATAACTATGTGACAATATATTTTTTATATATAAAAAGAGAGAGAGAGTGACACAGAGAGAGAGAGAGAGTGAGAGAGGAGACAGAGGGGGAGAAGGGCAGAGGGGAAGAGAGAGAGAATCTTAAGTAGACTCCATGCTGAGCATGGAGCCTGACACAAACTGTGAGATCATGATCTGAGCCAAAATAAAGAGTCAGGCACTTAACCAACTGAGCCACCCAACAAAAAGATTATGTTATAATCTTTTAACAAACATTGAAAATACCCCTTTAGCTACTTCCCCATTTCTCTTCTCACCTTTATGGTAAAATTCCCCAAAATGTTTATGGTTGGTATCACCACTTTCCTGAATCCATCTAGGTTTTCATGTCTATCCATGCACAAAAACTTCTGGTTTCAAGATCATCAATAGCTTCTATGTTGTTAAATTTACTGATAAATTTTAAAACCTCATGTAACTGGACCTATTAGGGGCATTTGACCAAAATGACTATCATAACTCTCCCTTGAGATCTCTTGTTTCTCCTTCCATGTCATTGAAGACTCTCTTAAAAGAGATACTAAAGTATCCTTTCTCATGTCTCTTCATTGTCCTGACTTTTAAATATTAGGATGCCAAAAACCTCAATCCTCAAACATCATTTCTTTAACAATAGGAATTTTCTAACTGATCTCAATCAGTGATGTGCACATATATGTCATCTGTATGTTGATGACCCCCAAATTTATGTCCTCGGTACTAACTCTTGTGTAAACTTCAAACACATAAATTGCACTCGCATCCTTCTAGCCATCTCAAACTTAATGTATCTGAAACAATTCTTGATTTCAGTAGGAAATCATACTCAGTCATCCTCACTCTAAAAATAGCAGCTCCATTCTTTCAATTGCACAGGCTAAAACCCTAGAGCAAGACATAACTACACTTTCTTTCATGCACCAGCATGAACTATTGGTTTTATCCTTAAAATATATCCAAAACCTAACTCACCATCATTTCTCATTCCAATTACTGCAATACTAACTTTTCAACTTCCACTCTTCTGTACCTACATGCTTGTTCCCTATAATTGTGATACCTTCAATCACTTCTTTCTCTGAAAGGAAGGAAAAAATATGTGTGATTCAACCCCTGACTTCTATAGGTCTTTGTTCAAATGGCTCACCATCAGGAAGAAACTTCCTTTCTCCTTTCTATAAAACAGCACCTTGTTTGCTATTATTCTTATCTCCTTACACTGCTAAAATCTCCTGAATAGTACCTTTTTACTTCCTGTACTGCAATTAATTCATTTTTTCATTCATTCATTCATTCACTTTCTGTCATACTTCACTAAAATGTAGACTCCACAAGAGAGGTAATTTGTTAGTTTTGTCCATTGTTGTGCCTGAAACACTGACTGGCAAATGACAAGTGTTCAATAAATAACTATTGAACAGATCTCAATCTTATCTTGACTTCTAGTGATTCTCAGGAGTGTCTAGTCACACACAATAATAGCTGAAATTATACTTAATTTGAAGATATTTGTTTTAGCTCTAAACATCACTTAAAGTCCAACTGCCATAGCCTATATCTCTCTTTAGTGTTATGTTTGCACTTGTAATTTTGTACTCTGCCGAAAAGAGTTCACTCGGAATGGAGAGAATAAGGTGACCCTATAGAGCCAGTCATATAAACCAAACTGAATGATCACTAGGTTGGTATGTTGCAAGCAGATCATAGTAAAACCACAAAAGAGATGTCTTCAACAGTAAAGTATGCCAAACTTCTCTTTCTGACTTTTGTTGGGTGAACAAAATGATCAGTTACTATAAAAAGAGAGAATTGGTTTTAAGAGGCTTCAAAGACTCTGCTAAATTAAACTTTTGCAAATATTCCCTTGTAGAGGAGTGTAATATTGGTGTCTTAGTGTAAATATATCTTCTATTGATTTTAAGCTGAATATACAATTGATCAAAATCAGTGACCTATTTTCTTTCTGAATGTTACTTATTCAAAAATTTTCTCTCTCTCCTCTCTCTGCCCCTCTCCTCCTTATGCTTGCTTACTCTCTCAAAATAAATAAATAAACTTTATTAAAAGTAAATTGAAGGATCAAATGAAAAAATAAAATAGAAATCATAAGAAATAAAAGATACTGAATAAGATCAGATATCACAAGAAATATAAATTAATTAAATTTGATTGTTAAAAGACAGAAATGACCATATGTGTTAAAAAAGTTCAGTTATGTGGACTACAAATAGGCTCACCTAAAACATAATGATGTAGAAATATTGAAATAAAGAGCTAATAAATACATCCCAAAAATACTAATCAAAAGAAAAGAACTGTAATAATTATATTACTTTCAGGAGAAATAGATATTAAAGAGAAAGGCAATTATTAAAAATAAAGGTCATTATGCAATTATAAAAGAGGCCAGAACTACATGAAAAGCCTAAATATGAAGACATGAAAACATAGCTATGTGTGTGTGTGTGTGTGTGTGTGTGTGTTCGTGTGTGTGTGTGTGACACATATAAGTAGTGTGTATACCTATAGTTTGAATTAGAAGGAGAAATTTACATAGTTGAGATCATGTTGGGAGATGTAAATAAACTATGTCTGAAGTTTAGAAATCAAATAAACTAAAAGAATAGGAACCACATGAACATAATTAGCAAATCTGACAAAATAGCAAATAGAGTAAAATTATTTTTAGGCACACATGACATAATTATAAAATTGGCTAAGTAACAGCACAAAAATCTCAAATATAGTAAAGAATTTAGAGTATAGAAAACATATTCTCAAACCACAATGGAATGAAATAAAAAATCAATAACAACAAAAAAAAAAAACAAAAAAAACCAATAAGAAAAATAGCATAAGACATTTAAAAATCTGAACAATTTATTGTTGAAGGATAAGTCATTAGGTCAAGCAGAAAACATTTATAATTGAGTATCTACAAACTAAGCATGAAGACTGTTTTGAAGGAGACGCAGCAAGGATATGTGTACTAGCCTTAGTAGACATCATGAGCTTCATAGTTCAGGACAGTCAAGTAAGACAATGGCATAGAATAATGAACAGGGTTGCCTGGTTGGCTCATTTGGTTAGGCATCCGACTTTGACTCGGGTCGCGATCTCATGGTTGGTGAGTTCGAGTTCCATGTCTGGGTCTGTGTTGACAGCTTGGAGCCTGGAGCCTGATTTGGAGTCTCTGTCTCCCTCTCTCTCTGCCCCACTCCTGCTTGCACTCTCTCTCTCTCTCTTTCTCTCAAAAAATAAATAAACATAAAAATATTTTAAAAATTAAAGAATAATGAACATAATATATGGAACTTGGAATGGCAAAAATACAAATAATTGGGAATTAATAAGGAATGAAGTGGAGAAAGAATGGCAAAAATACAATTAGATCCCTACCATATACTACATATTTAAAACCCTAAATTTGAAAAGCTAAAATTTAAAATTATTAGTGAAAATTATCAAAGAATAATCATACTATATCTGCTTTCTGTCAAGGTAAAGGAGAATTCTTTAAATAAGACACAAAAGCACAAAATGCAATAGGAAATACTTCAATGAGTAATTGAGTTCATTAACATTAAAAATCTCTATACACCTAGGTTCAAAAAACAAAGACAAACTGCAGATTTGGACAAAATATAATGATTAAATCACAAAGGAGAACCTTATGGAAATCTCATGAGACTGGGCAGAGACCACAAACTCACAAACCACAGAAGAAAAACCTGGAAGTCTCGTATGTTATGAAAATACAGCTAATTTTACTACTGATCACTTACAAATTAAAATAGCAATGATAATATCATTTTATACCTATTAAATTGGTGAAGTTGTTAATTTGCTAAAACTAAGTGTTGATAATATAAGAAAATAAGACACTCAGAGAACTGGTAAGGATTTAAATTAGAATAACTATTTTGGAGAGCAATTTGAAATTGCAAAAACGACAGTACTTTATTTCATTGTAGAAATCTTTCTCTCTGTATAAATTCCCTTTCTGTTTCTCTTTCTCTGTCTGTCTCTGTCTTTTTATCTCTATGTATACACATACTCACACATGAATTCTGGTTTATGTTCTCATGAAGACTTAGAATATTGCAGCACTTTACCAAGCAAAAGAATTACAAACAATATATAGGTAATAGGACAATGGAGAGATAAGCTGTGGTTTAGTCATATAATTGAATACTATGAATGGGTTAAAATAAAATAGATGTACAAGTTTCATGGAAACCTTAAAATAATAATGTTCATTGGAAAAGGAAGTTAGAATGATAAGAATTGTATAACAGAGTCATGATTAAAATAAATATACTATATATTGATTATAGATACATGCATGTCTGTAGTGATTTGAATGAAAGAACAACTTGAGGTAGAGCTTGTCTCATGGTAAAATAGCACTAGAAATGGGATGAGTGGTGGCTTTTGTATAGACCTTAAAATTTTGCTCTAAAAAATATGGAGATTTGAAACAAACATGGAGAGATGTTAACATTTGCTAAATCTGATATGAGTGTCTGCTACATTTTTTAAATGTTTTCTCTAAAATGTTTTGTCATTAAGATGAAAATTTTCCAATGATAATTGAGGTTTATCTGTTTATAAACCTCTATTGTCTTGCCATCTTACAAATACCATTACTATTTGGTCCCAATCTACTTCTCTGAACTGTAGGACACTTTAGCCATGGTCTGAGACCCCCAATTTATACTCAGAGCTAGTCTCTCTTGTGCTTAGTCACCAAATTTGAAGAAGGGGTCCATAATTCCAAGTACTGACATACAATGTTTGCCATGAGTTTAGGTAACATGACCATTCTTAGGCAGTACCAGGGATACACTGTTTGCATTTCTACATTGCCATTATTTTTGTCTTAAGTGATTAAGGCAAAAGACTGTTGACCTTAAAAGATGAGGGATGTTGGAATTCATGCCACCTAAAAACTTAGATAGCAACCAGTGTCCTTTAGACTCTTCTAGGGCTTGGGTGCAAGCCAAGAAACAGATACTTCCCCAAGAAACACATACCATCAGTTGTGAAATTTAAAAATAATTGTCAGACACTCTTATCCTATAATGGCATAGTCACATGTTTCAATTTGCATGTTTCAATTTGATCTTTTGTATTGACTTTTTTTCAGTCACTTATCCCCAGTCGTTCTTGATTCATTTGTGCTTCAAGTTTGATTAAAATCACGTTTTCATCAGGATTTAAAACTTTCGTACTTGTTTAATCCTAGAATTTTTAATGGTTTGAAAACAATGTAATCACACATATACACACATACTCTGGTTATATTAATATTTATTACAGTCCTGTAAGAAATATTTACTTTTTCAAATTATCCCTAACAAAAATGTCAAAGCAATAACACCTTTCTGAGACTATCGAATGTGAAAGGAAGCAAAAAAAATTCCATCTACTTATAAAGCTGTTTGTCCACTTAAAATATTTAGATGCAAAGTGGCAGTTCATTCATTTAAGATGTCTCACCTCAGTGAATAATTTAGTGACTTCAGGATTTGTTTACCTTTCTAATATTGCATAAATATAATGAGAGATATGAGTAGGATTAAATATGCTATTTTAATTTAGTTTACTGGCTTACAGTGGACTTTCAACCCTCCAAAACAAATATTTATACCTTTCTCATGATGGCAATATTTAAAATGTTTTATTTTATGGGAAGCACTTTAAAAATGTGTCTGTGATGTGGCCAATTATATAATATACTTTTGAATATTTAGAACATTAAAATGCATTTTATCTAATTCCTTTCAGATTTTAATTTGAAAAACATCAGTGTTTCTTTTTATTTTTTTATATTTGAGATAATGATATGATATAGATAGGCTATGAAATTTTGCCCACAATAAAGCTGATGTTCTTAAGTGAATATTCAGACTCCAGACTCTTTAAGTCATTATAACATATCTTTTTCCCAGTTCTAATTTCAGGTGGTGATAGATTAATTTAGTTTCTAGACCTGGCAGGGAGATAGCATGGAGACACGTGCCATAAGTTACTCACCCTGTGGAGATAACAAATGGCTCATTAAGTATAGCATATTTAATTATGGAATTATAGAGTGGAAGAGATTTTTGAGGGCTTCTAGTTTAACCTTTCTTCCAATCTAAGAACTTTTGTCAACATGCCAGATGGATGGTTATTTAGCCACTATTTAAACATGTGCAGCATTGAAGATTCCACAGCTTTTAAAGGAAACCTATTACATTTGGGACTAGGAGAATGATGAGAAAATTCTTGCTCATATATACCTAACAGATGCTCTTTTAAAATTCAGTCTCTTGGCCCCTGTTGTACAGCACAGTATCCATTAGTTGCTTATTATGCTTGACAATCTTTTGGATGTTTTAGTCTGCTATAATGTCTCTTTATCTATTCTCCAAATTAAGTCCTAAAAATTGGTTAGTGAAAATAATGTGTTTTATTACATAATGATGAAATATAAATAAAAAGAGAGAATCATAACCAGGAAAAATAAGTGTTTATTAGATCAGTACAACAACGGGAAGGACATAAACAGAAAACCTATGTGCCATGATGGTTTCTATGTTTCATCTTCAATTTGGGTTCTGTACTTCCTAGTAATCAAAGTGAAAATGGATGATATGGTCACTTACATAAAGTTCCTCTATAGAGTTCCACAGGTTTTTCATTGACATACATTTTGAAAGGATATATTATGTGGTAATTCATATGTGGTTCTCAGTGTTTTAATGACCAAATATCTTCAATTAAATTCTTTCAGCACAGTATCATTATTGTTGCTATGGTGTTTGTGTCTAGAACTTTCACAAACCTCTGACATATTCAGAGAAAAAAATTGGAATGTGTCATTCATTTTCATGTGAATTATGAAATTAGAAAACATGGGCAGTCGACCCTACATTTAATGAATCTTGTCAGGCTGTCTGATATTTCTCACAACATAGGCTGCAAGGATCTGTTATTCCCCAGATAAGCCACGTCAAGAAATAGGCTTGGTCATCTCTGAAAGACTCAATAGGGAGTTATTGGCTACTGAGATGTCTTGCCTTCTCATAGGAGTCCTAATAGGATTCCTGCTGCTTGGCACAGCTTATATATCTTCATTAGTGCAGCACTGAGTGCACATTGTACTTCAGAAGCCTCAGTGTTTTCACACGGCTGAAAGTGCTAATTCCCCAAGTTCATTCCAGGGCTATCAAATTCAAAATTATTTTTCTCTCATTTTATTTTTATCCCTACCATGAGGTCAAAAAATTAAACTGAAAATTGAATGACTTTTTCTTGTCTAGAGCTCAAAAGTGACAAAAATAATTTTCCAAGTATTTGTTAAAGCAAATCCACCATTTCTGCACCAAGTCCGTTCATTAAAGTATGTCTATTCATAACGTGGCTGATTTTGATTGATAGGTAATGCCATCATTTAACAACATCTTTACCGTGCGTCTCTTGTAATTGCTGCAAATAGGCAATTCTAGAGGTAAATTATAATCTCTATAACAATAGCTATTAGGAAGCTATTTGTTACACTCTCTCTGATACTCTGTTATCTTGGAAACAGTAAATGAAAATTATTTGATAGAAAATCCTGTTTGATCTAAAGAATGCTGGAAGTCTCAAAAATAGCTTTATATAAAATAGAACAAAAAAGATAAGTTACCACAGCCAAACATAATTATTTTAGAATATTAGATAATGAATTATCTCACTACTTTTATTGTGGAAGACAATGTAAACAATTCAAAATAACCACATTAGCTAGAAAAGCAGTTCAGTCGAGTTTTTAGAAGAGAACTTTGCCATTTTCTTGTCTGTACTTGTATAGATGGTCTACATGCACACAAAAGAAGTGGTGTGGAAACTACACAGTTAATGCATCAGTAGAGACAAATTAGAACATTTAGCCTCCAAAGGAAATTGTTTGGTTTTATATTATCTGGTTCGTCTCTAATTTTTCACTGTCTCTTTTGATCAAGTCTTTTTACATGCCTTTTCTTCACGCTAAAGGTAGTGAATACTGACTATGTTTTTCAACTTCTCCGCATAAATAAGAATTAAGTACCTAGAGACACTTTCTCATGTTTTCTCATGTTTGTGTCTCATTGTGTTTATTATTACGTCTGATATTTAGTTTTGCAAGAGAAAATATATTCAAGTCAGTGCTATTATAAATTTTAGCTAAACAATTGTCAAATACTCGGTTGGGTAGTGTAAATTATTCATGCTAACGTCAAGTAGTAACAAGATGGATTCTGCGTCCATTTTCTCGCCTAAGAGGCCTCACCGATGCTCTTCAAGGAGGAATCATGAGATCAGAGGTTAGATAGTAGGGTCAAACACTGTGAGAGTGCTTCTCATTACAAAGTCTCTAGTATTAGGGAGAAGCAGATAGGCAGAATTCTAAATTCTTTGCACTGGCTTCTTCATTTCTAGGATTCCCATTGCAGAGAGGATATGTAACCCCAGGAGCCACACAAGCCCCTCAGGTACTTGATGGTTTGGAAGCCTTGAGATGAGACACCAGAACATCCAGTGCAGTACAGACTGACAGAGCATCAATGGTGGAAGCAGAGTTAGAAACGTACAGTTTTTATATCTGGCAAAACATTAAGAGGTCTGAAAACCAAATCTCTAGAGCAGTACATGGGTTTGGGTTTTTGATAGTTAAAATGGGAAAACAGAATGAATTCACTTTACAATATGTCTTTTAAAAGTTGTATTTACTTCTGGTGTCCTTTGCTTCAAGTAATGAATGCTCTGAACAGGCAGTGAATTAGATGCTTTTAAGAAGAAACATATAGTGCACAGAGCACAATCAGAGCTGTGATAGATAAGTTCAGATCTGTCTAGTGCTCTCAGTTTATTGGTCCCTCAGGGACTGCCTGGGAAGTACCACAGGAAAGATATTTTTAGGCGATAGGCAGTTGAAGTGCTATAGTGAGATCACTTATTAATCTTTAAACAGTACTGTCTGCTATTGTGTATGTGTTTTAGAGTCGAATTTATCTTACTTCCTCCTGCTACTGTAAGATATAAGGTCACATTCATAAATACAATCAAATAGCACCATAACAAAGGGTGAAGAAAAGCCACCAGAAGTACTAAGTCTTTGGCCAGTTGTGCACCTATAAATTAAACTGGAATCCACAATTAGCTAATAAACTGTGTGTGTATGAGTTTGGGTGTGTTTGTGTGTGTGTGTGTGTGTGTGTGTGTGTGTGTGTGTATCATGCTACTGTAGATTAGAAGTATTGTCACAGGACAGCAGGCCCTTGCATGATTTGAAAAAAAATACACGGAAAAGCTGTTATTCTGACAACAGACAAGAGCAAATTTTCTTTGGTTTAATTTTTTTCTGGCTCGTTAAAATGCCATCATGGAGGACATGTAGGTTTCAAGTGGAATTTGAATATCTATGCCAGAATATTGTGTTATCTGGAAGTTTTTCTCTCTTATACAGGAGAAAAAGCTGTTGAAACTCAAGACTAATTGCTTGGATACTTGGGTTAGTGTTCTGGATACACACATAAAATATGTGTGTGTGTATTTCTGTGAGTAATTTTTGTATTTAGTGTGAGGAAACATCATGGAATGTGTTTCTAATTTTCTTATATATCTCTTTTCTTATCAGTGACACAGGGAACTTCTAGAAAGCAATCTGAGAGATAGGCTTTTAGATTTCAAGAGATGCCTAGCAGGTGTCTCTGTATATGGGAAGTGAAGAACTTTCCGAAGGAATCTAAAATAAAATGCTACTAACTTACTTAGTGGGAATAAGTCAGATATTAAGGAATTTCCCACAAAGCAAGAATGTACTGCTTATATTTGTATTCTATCATCATCTTTTACTTGCAGTCATTTATTTAGGTATCTGTTTGTTGTTAAGTTTTGCAATGTATATGATGTGATAGCCCTTGATATACAAAGTCTAAAGAAATCCAAGTGCATATATATTATTCTACTAAGTTTTTTTATTCAGATTTGGGGATTATGCCATCAGTCACATGTACAGAAAATAAATGCTCAAATATTTAACTGCAACTAGACAGAGAACTGTGTAAGGAACAGGCAGCATTCATACCCAAGCCAATCATATTATACTATAAGAGATCACATGAAATGAAGTGATGGTACCAATACATGACATTACATTGTTCGGGTTTCTTGGGAAATCAGCACGTTTCACTATAGCCTTTAAGTGGAAACACCACCTGATTTAATGAACTATATTGCTACATATTTTCCAGCATGAAAATAAAGGGCTGTATACATGCATTTCTTTGCTTGATATTTGGGAATGCCACAAAATTCAGACTTCACCATCATAAATATCTTTAAAGGAAAAAGCAGAAAATTGATGGTTTTGTGGAAAACTACTGTTACCCATTTTCTGCTGCTGTTGAGCATATTAGTTCTTCCTCTGATAGAGAGCAGCATCAGCTAGTGGTCACCAAATCATGCTGCGGCTCTAGTACCCTGTGGAACAAAAGACAACATTTATAGCAGCAGAGACCTGAGGAAAAAATGAGAACAGAAATGTGCCCTTTACAATTGAATTGGTGAATCTTAGGAGTAAATGGTTTGCTATCTGTAACTGATCATAAGATCTTAATAATATTTGACTGTCCAGAGAAGTTAACACAGCTCGTGAAAATCGTATTGTATAAATAACTGTTTCAGTTAAGGATGCATTTGTTGTCTCCATTAGTGTAAGTTTGTGTGGTGGGTCTGGTTTTAAAAATTAAATATTTAATTTTTAAAAAGTGGAGCTTGGCTTATGGTTGCAACTAATGGCTTCAAAACTAGTATCTGATTACTCATTTCCTGAATTTTGGCAGTCGTACTGATCACTTATATATCACCTAACTCTGATATCCTTTACCAATTAAATAATGTGATAGCATCTATCACATAATAAGTTTCGCATGCATTTCTACTATAGCATGTTTTTAAGAAATATATTCTTATATATTGCTTCATTTGTTCTTAATCTGTAGGTTTTTTTATACACTGAACTGATAGATTTTGCACGTATTAAACATACACTGTTTATTTCACGACTAAGTCTTTTAGCAGAAAGTCCGTTTTTAGCTCCCGAGAGACATTGTGCCATATGCTACTTTCTGCAGTATAACGATGTGATGCACCTTCATGATGAAGTCTGGACTTCTTCCAGAGAAGTGAAGTGATATCATCCTTCTGGTGAACTGTGAAATTCTCCAGTTGCACAGTGTCTTACCCAGCAGAAAATGAGCATTCTTCATGGATAGGTTCCTTTTGGGGTCTAAGGGAAAGGAATATATCAGGGGACTTCAATTCAATGCCAACTTCAGTGGGAGGTTAATTGCTAGTTTGAAAGCATTTCTACGCCTTTTTGGGGGGAGGTGTGGATAAACTTTTCAGGCACATACCCCAAAGCGATTCATATGTTACCTTCTGTTGTTTTCAGTGTTGACATGCTTCGTTGACTTCTATCAAGTCTCCCTGAAGAGTTATTGCTATTGGTGGCAGCATGTTTTTAATTACACAGAAATCAAGGCAAATGACATGCTTGTGGTCACTGTGCTTGTCATTGGTTAGCATTGTATCGATGGAAAAATGTGTGAATATAAGAAATAATAGCTCTTTTTAAAAATTTTTTAAAATGTTTATTTATTTTTGACAGAGAGAGAGAGAGAGAGAGACAGAGCATGAGCAGGGGAGAGGCAGAGAGAGAGGGAGACACAGAATCCGAAGCAGGCTCCAGGCTCTGAGCTGTTAGCACACAGCCTGATGCGGGGCTCGAACCTACAGACCGCGAGAGATCATGACCTGAGCCGAAGTCAGACACTCAACCGACTGAGCCACCCAGGCGCCCCTAGCTCTTTTGAAAAGAGACATATGTAATATGTCTTACACATTTATATTTGTAAGGCTGCTTCATGTAGGATAATAATTTGAATAAATATTTCCTGTAAAAGTTTTAAAATGGGGTTGAGAATGACACTATGCTGCTTATCAGTATGTTGCATATGTTGTAGAAATGATAGGACGCTGGTATCTGATTTAAATAAACCAAACACTGGGACCCCTGGGTGGCCCTGTCAGTTGAGCATCCGACTTCGGCTCAGGGTCATGATCTCACAGTTTGTGGGTTCACCGTGCACCAGGCTTTCTCCGGGCTCTGTGCTGACAGCTCAGAGCCTGGAGCCTGCTTCAGATTCTGTCTCCCTCTCTCTCTGCCCCTCCTCCACTCCTGCTCTGTCTCTCTCTCAAAAAATGAATAAACATTAAAAAAATTAAACAAATAAACTAAGCATTAATAATGAAAAACAAGAAGGAGTCACATACCTCTCATGGCCCAGGAAGAGAAGCAGTGCTAGTGTCACAGTAGCCCATGGAGACAATGTTATGGGGAATCCTAACTATTCCCCTAGATGCTGGTGTTTTCAGGAAACAAATGTACTAATCCTCCTTGGAAAGGTTTTCTTTGAAATTTCCATCACAGAGTTGATCAGTATCTAGGAAATATTGTGGGGTCTTGGGATAGCTCACACCTTTCTAAAGATGCTCGGAGTTCTTTGGTAGGATCGTTGGCCATGGAAATAGGATATTACTGAATGCTCTGAGTATTTTACATACTAGGGGTTGAATACATTTAATTTTAATTCTTACTTTTGGTTTTTTTTGTGACAACTCAGATTTGTGGTCTCTGTCTTCACTTCATTTATTCAGCTAGTATGGTTCAATTTGGAAGACAGTTTTTTTTTTTTTCTCTTCCTGATTACCTACTCATTCTTCAAATACAGTTTCTTTTCTTGCTTCTGTTTTGACATTGTTCTTTCCTGGGATAGTGGTTGGGAATGCCCAAGCACTCCAGAGATAGAACTGATATTGAACTGAACTGCCACTCTTTTTTTTTTTTTTTTTAATTTTTTTTTTCAACGTTTATTTATTTTTTGGGACAGAGAGAGACAGAGCATGAACGGGGGAGGGGCAGAGAGAGAGGGAGACACAGAATCGGAAACAGGCTCCAGGCTCTGAGCCATCAGCCCAGAGCCTGACACGGGGCTCGAACTCACGGACCGTGAGATCGTGACCTGGCTGAAGTCAGATGCTTAACCGACTGCGCCACCCAGGCGCCCCTGAACTGCCACTCTTAATTGTGGGCAATACTCAGTGTTGGACTACTTATTTAAATTATTGGAACCTCAGTGTTTTTATCTTTTATTTTTTTATTTTTATTTTTGTAATGTTTATTTTTGAAGAGCTTGTGAACAAGTGGGGGAGGGGCAGAGAGAGAGAAGGACAGACGATCTGAAGCAGGCTCTGTGCTGACAGTAGCTAAGCAAGATGTGGGGCTGGAATTCACGAACCAAGAGATCATAACCTGAGCTGAAGTCCGATGCTCAACTGACTGAGCCACCCAGGCACCCCAGTGTTTTTATTTTTTAAACAGGGATGTTAGTGATATCAGAGTTGTAAGAATTAAATGCAATGATTCTATGGCAATAATGTATCTGACACTGACTAACCATTTCCTTAACAGTTATTTTGTATTATTGGTGTTTAACAATAAATCTGGTGGTCATTTTCAACCGATACTATTATTACTTACTTACTCCTTTTCGAAAACCTTTTCCTTGCCTTTTCTGATATCCCACAAACTTTTCAAGGTACACGTTGTTCCAAATGCCACACGCTGTCTCTTTTCCTGCCTGAGCTCATATGACTCCCTCCAGCAGTATGGGCTCCTCCTCCCCCAAATGCCCTTCCCAATGGCCTACTGGGTAAATAGTGCAGATGTAGGCATTTGTTACTTGTTTTCTCTGGAGCCTTCCCAGGGCTTTTGTGGAAGATTAGGCACTTGCCTTTCCTTTGACCCCCTCTATTAGGATGCATAAATCAGAGATGGGTAATTTGCATGTTTGTCTCCTGCACTCCTTAGTGAAGTCTTTGCTCCTTGAGGTTCAGTGTGCAAAGTATGCAGAGGTTGTGTTTATATGTGCATAGTAGTAGTTGAACAGGGGTGTGAAGGGATTACTGAACTTTAGCAATCTTTCCATCTCACTGAGAACTTCTCTGGCCCCTCACATAACTAACTCCATCTGCAAATATAGAAAATCTTTAAAGTTTTGGCGTTTATTACTCTCTCGATGTACTCCATCCTCAGTCACACCTATCCATTTCCAAAACTTCAGATGATGTCCAAGTGGTAAGTCCCTATTATCCTGCTCTCTCTGGGCCCCAGATCTTTGTATACCTGTCTACTAGATATTTAAACAGTAATAAAACAACACCATCTCAAACTCTGCTTTCCTACTCCAAATCTGTCCCCTTTCTTTGTGGCTACCGCTCAATGAAACATTTTCTCTATAGCAACCCTTTTCTTCCTCTCATCCATTATTAAAAATTATAAATCAAATAATTATAACATCATGCTATACTTGTGTAGAACATCATTCCTTACAAAGCTCTTTACCAAACGTTATTTCATTGTCTTTAAAAACCCTCAGGTCATGTTATTATCCCAGAATTATTAAAGAAACTATGTCTTCCAGTTTTATAAAACTTTCCTAAGCCTATATAATTTATAATAATAGCAAGAGCTAGCATTTATTCTGTGCCCACTTTTACTTTCCACGTATTATTTAATCTTTACAACAATGCTCTAAGGCTGTTATTTTTCACAGAAGAGGAATCTGAATTTTAGAGGTTTAAAGAACTTTAAATAGCCTGTTAACTGAACTTTCTTCCCATTAATTCTTCTTCCCCCCAGGTCTTGCTTGATAAACAGTTGCCTGAATCATTTTCCTATCATGCTGCTAGGATGGCATCACTCACCTCATAATATCCTTTTTGTGAATATCCCCTGCTTGCTAATGCTGTCTGAAAATAGTGGAGATTTTGTACACTGGCATAAAAGGTCCAAGGTAGAGTTATCCTGAATAACATTTCAAAGCTTATGCCAGATTTTACAGTGTTCTGCAATACATTATGTCTAACATTAGCTCTCTGCCATAACATCCCCAAACTTTCCAATGTGAATTTTTACTTATACCAGTAACTCCCTAAAAAATATTTCCCTATCTCCTCCTGTCAGCTTATAGACTTGCCTCTAATGTGCTCTTCACCAAAGAATCTTTAACCCATCAAGCAAATTTGGCCATTTCTTCCATTGAATTTCCATGATATTTGCATTTTATGAAGGCGTTTTTGCAGATCCCACCATATCTTTTAGTCTTAACTTTTTGCTCGTCTTATCCCTAAGCTATTCTCTGACTGTTTCAGTTTTTAGTACAATATCTTATATTGCATATTACTGGCTAAATTAAATTATATTATGTTAGCCTCTGTTATGGAAATGACCTGGTTCAGTAAAAATAACATAGAAAATATATTCACTTAAAAAGTAAAATCCAGGACTTCCGAGTATATATTACCAAAGGTATTCGCAGTTGTGGGTATTGAAGTGGAATGAATAGCAATAATGTAGCCAAGTTGCTGCTGGAGTTTAGGCACTGGCTCTAATCCAGAAAGAAGAGGGGCATGTGGGTGCCTAAGTGGGTTAAGCGCATGACTCTTCATTTCAGCTCAGGTCATGATCTCACAGTTCATGGGATCGAGCCCCACATCGGGCTCTGTGCTGACAGTGTGGAGCCTGCTTGGGATTCTCTCTCTCCCTCTCTCTCTGCCCCTCCACTGCTCGTGTGCGCTTCTCTCTCAAAACAAATCAATAAAACTTTAAAAAAAGGAGAAGAAAAGAAAAAAAGAATACAAAGCAGTTTTAGAGATGGGAAATACTGAAATAAGGACGACTTCTCCTCTCTTTTTGTATGTATATGGTCTGATGGGAGGAACCTACAGCAACCCTCTGCTGGCAGTCACACCAGGAGTTTCTCAGTATTTTACAGCCAGATAATACCACCTGCACAATGTGAAGCACACTCACATTCGCAGAGGATTTCTCATTAAATCCACGCAGTTTTTGACTTTGTCATTGAAAAATTTTAAATACCCAAAAGCTATGGTGCCTTGTTAGGAAACACAGGCTCTATTACTTTCTGATCCCTAATGTTAATATTAATGTAGTATCTTGCACATAGATCTATATATATAGTCACATCGAGTGAAACGTCATATGAACAATTGACAAGTTCACATTTATTTTTCTTGTTATAGTTAGAGAATATTCTGTGTGTGTGTGTGTGTGTGTGTGTGTGTGTGTGTGTGTGTGTTTGAGAGAGAGAGAGGGAGGGAGAGATGGAGAAAGTGTGCTATGTAATAAATCACCTTCCTTCATAGCAGGTTTAACAAAAAACACAGCTAAAATAAAATTGAAGTGGTATTATTGCTTTGCTTTTTGTTAAAAAGAATGTAGTATGCTCTTATGTTGATCATACAATCAGTTCTGTTTTTTGAGTTTTCCAGTTCAAATCTATTCTTATAAAATCCAACCACAGTGATTTTTGCATAATAACAAAATAGCTTAGAGGAAAGACTGTAGTGTAAGATAGTTTTGTTGGCTAATTACCCCCCACCCCTACCCATAAAGCAGGGTTGACATAGGGAACTGGTACAAATGTATATATTTTGTTGCATCATACATCCTGGATGAGTGGTGTTTCTCATAGCCTGAATTGTAAGTCTTGGTAGAATTTAGAGTTCATTGCACTTCATGGAATACATTGGTGAGCAACTTGCCTAACAAGTTTTTTGACAAGTTGACTAAACAGGGCCAGGACTAGGGTGAGGAAATCAGGGTGCCCAGGGCAAAATTGAAGGATGCAGTCACCTTGGCTGTGGACAAATGAAGACAAAGGTGTATGAAATGTAGAAGTAGAGACACAGGGCTTTTTGCCTCAGCTATAGGCAATGGGTACTTTAGTGGAGGAGCAGAACATTCCATAAGTGAGTTTAGGGGGCACAGCGCAGAAGTATATTTTAGGGCTTATTGTGTAGGCGATGGAGGTGGCTTCTAGAATATAAATATTTTTTCATGCTGAAATGAGCTCCTTGCAATGTGTAGGAATCTCTTTCTCTGTAGCAAGAGTTCAGTTTTCCTTTCCTTGGTGATTTTACATTATTCAATGCTCTCAGTACAAAAATAAACATTCTCATAGTATATGTGTAAACAAATAGGTATCTCAGAAAATTTAGCTAATTATATAGAAAAGGAACTTGGATATTTTAATTGTATGTGTTTTAAACAAACTGAAGTAAGAGGGGAATCATCATATTTTGTCCTTCCAAGGAAAAGGGAGCCAAGCAACTAAGCCTAGGGTTTCTCCCTTATTCCATTATGAAGACACATTCTTTTATACAGATGTCCATGTGTTGTTCTTTCCAATTTAGAATCTGTATTTTGTGAGCTCACTCCCATGTAGTTATTCACTCTTTCCCCAAGGCATCACCTGATAATTTACATTATTGACGGTGACTAATAATAACCCTCCTCTTCAATAGTTTCTAGACTAGTAGAAAACTAAAGCCATATGGAATATACATGGTACAGCTGGTTTGGAGAATAACATTTCAGCTCAAAGTTAAAGGGGCCTTCCTAATGCTCCTCCCACCCATAAATCTGGGGACTTGGATCTGCAAAGTTGTCACTTGGCCAGGAAACCAATGGAAAGGAGCATATTCTGCCTCACAGACCATGAAGTAATAGACTGGGCAGCTAAGGATTTACCAGAAGCAAGAGTGGGAAGGAGAATTTACTTTGCTTGCTGGCTACTAACTGAAAGCAAGAGATAAGAAAAGAAGGAGAGAGTGAGAAATCTGGGCCACACAGGATCAATCACCTTTATTTCAAGATTATCTATTGATTCTAATGTCATAGAGAGGAGTGATTGAGAGGTGGAGAACAGAGTAAAAGCCTTTCTCCTAATCCTTCTCTGAGAGCATGGAAATAGCACTACATTTCTATATTGTATTCAAAGCCATAACATGTGGAGAGGGGGGGAAGAGTTTCTCCTACGTTGTGTACTATGTTCTAGGAAAGCATTTTGTATGTATTGTCTCTTTTTTATTCCTGGAAGAAACCTATGATATAGGGAATTTGTATTCTCCTTCTACATATTCAGGACTTGAGGCTTAGAGAGGTTGAGCACCTTGGCCCATGACACAGGGTAAGCGTAGAGCAGATCTGGGACTCAGACTTGTGCTCTGAGATCCTACATGGCCATCCATCACATATCCTTCTACAGCACAGTTAAAATGTCTCTAAGATGCTTCCTTTTCTCGTTACATCAGATAAATATTATTGTACTCTCAGCATCCACTTAGTATGTCTGTGGGTCTCTAAGACTCTGATCATGGATTCAGGGTGCAAGTGTTACCCCCTTTACTTATTTTAAGCTGAGTGGGGAGGGGTTCACATCAAAATGGTGGTATACTACTTAGTACCTCACCAATGTTTATTCAGTGACTTAAATGTCACTTTTGGAAATTTAATAATTCCTTTAGTTCTGAATTTTAAAAAATGGTGAGAATTTGTCATTGCAGAGAAAATTTTGGTTACTTTTTCTTTATGATGAAATTAATATCTTGATTGGCGAACATTGATCAGTTGTATACCGAATTAAACTCTCCATATCAAGGTCTTTAAGTTATTTTCCCTAGCAAAAAGACCATTTGGCAAGAAATGTTCTTTTGAACCCCATAGCTCTTGAATTGGTGCTGTCGTGTTAAAATCCCTAATGCTGTTTTGTACCATTTGAATTGGTATGTAAAAAGAAAGCTATTATTAACCTGGAACTCTTTTTCTCAACTGGAATTCTGCCTGAGGTCTGACAGGCTTTATTTTAAACCCTACTTCTTATGTGAGGAGTTTACACGCAAGCTCTGAGATTTTGAAAGCTAACCATCATGGTGTGTGCATGAAATTTGGAGTCTTTTCTACATCTGTTAACTGTTTGAAAATTCTGACCTGAAGGCACAAAACATTTGAATTACAGACCATATGGAACATCTGGAAATTTCTCATTTCCATTTGGTAGGCCATAACTAAAACCCCATCTCTTTCCTAGTTCATTACTTCACTCACTAATGATTAGTGCTACAGCAGGTCTGATTCAATTCCCCTTTCTGGCTCAATAGTTTTCTATGCCTTTTATTTCCTGCCGTCTTGAACTCTGCCTCACTTGTTCCCCGCCATCTCATTTACTCTAATGTTAAGCCACCCTCCACAAACTATTTTGGTTCAATTAAGTATCCATGAAGGCCAGATACTAACAACACTTTCTCCTTCAAGTTAGGTTATCACTTGTCATGAGCACACCTCATTACAAAGTACTTGTGATATTTTCATTCATAAGTCTTATGTGTATGTGAAGAGGTATGAAAAACTCTGTTTAAATATATATATTCATATATTACTTTCTAGTGTGATACAGATTCAATTATTTTACACATTACATTATGTTTTTCTCTCATGTATTTAAAGACGACAACAAGGATAATTTACCTTTACAACATTTTAATATTTTATACTGTTTAATAGTTTTAGGAAGAGGGTCAGCGAAAGAGAAGTTATTGCATATGCAGCAAACAGCTTCTTTAGTATCTTCCTCTTTATATTATTTTAATCATTTGTTATTGGGCTTCCTTTTCAATATTCCCCTCAGCAGAGCTTGTCTACTTCCAGCCAAGCTTGCATGAAGTCTACTTGCTCTTTCTTCCAATAACTATGTGATAAGGTTAAAAATATTTTTCTTAATGTTTATTTTTGAGAGAGAGACAGAGACACAGAGTGTGAGCAGGGGAGGGGCAGAGAAAGAGGGAGACACAGACTCCAAAGCAGCCTCCAGGCTCTGAGCTGTCAGCAAAGAGCCTGACATAGGGCTCAAAACCATGAACTGTGAGATTGTGACCTGATCCAAAGTCAGACACTTAGCCAACTGAGCCACCCAGGCACCCCTGTAATAAGGTTTTAGGAAGCAAGTAATGGCTTTGGAGGTAGGAACAAGCCATGGAAACAGGGCAAGAAGATTTAAGAAAAAAGAGTTTTATAAATTTGAAAATGAGAGTTTTTTTTCTTCTTTTTTCCCTTAATGATGACCTGCAAACTTTCAATGTGAGTGACACATGTGGAAATATGATTCTGTACTCTGTAAGTCTGTATTGATGTTAAAAAATGCAATAGAATATTTCCTTGATGTTGTACAGGTTGAAAGCATGAAAAGTAAGCATATCCTTCTCGCCTCTTAGCTAGGAACCAACTGAGAACTGGACACAGGAAACAGGAATAAAAATATAGGTTTAAATGACTGCTAGATCTAATTTCTAGCAGGCAGCTCGGACCAGATTTCTCTTTTTCCTCCCCATGAACCTTGGGATCCGTACCTGATGACGGATGTAGAGCCACGGCCTTCCTCACATGCCACTGGGAAGGATCAGCGGGCACATGGGAGGAGGCTATGTGTGAGCTGCCACTGTGAGTACCTTAGGTTCTGATTAGTAGGAAAACAGACCAACAGATGGCAGCCAATCACTGTCTCACCAGCCACGGGAACCCACCTGCTCTGCCTAGCAGTAGGCTCAAGAGAAAGGGCAAGAACTTCTCAAATATTTCCGAGAGGGTTAATGGCTCTAAAATATGAGTTGGTGAGAGGATGGGGGCAGGAAGTGCACTTTCTTCTCACTAATGACATCTCTATTTAGAAGTCGCTACTACCTTCATCTTTACAATTGGGTATACAAGTTAAGTTTTTAAGCTTGAAATACAATTTTATGACCTAGATTCTTATATTTTTAGGTGTTATGAACTTTTCATTGTTACTAATTCACCAACTAACCATATATTTTTAAAATATTGACCAAGAGAGAGTTTTGAAATTAGAAATCGTCATCAATTGGGGGCCAGAGCAGTGAAATGATAACAGAAAGTAAGAAGTCTTGGAGCAAAGGCATGAATGATGAATGGAAGAAAAAAAAGAAGTTAAAAAAGAGACGACTGCTAAGAGAAAAGGGTAGAAAAAAAGTAGTAAGGTTTTTTTAAATTGACTGTATTTTTTTTTGAGCAGTTTTAGATTCACAGCAAAATTGAGCAGAAAAGTACAGAGATTTCCCAATAACTCCTGCCCCTACATATGGATAGCCTCTTCCACTATTAACATCCTGCATCAGAGTGGTGCATTTGTCACAGCCAATGAACCTGTACTGTTATACCATTATCACCCAAAGTCTATAGTTTACATTAGAATCCACTCCTGGTGTGGTACATTTTATGGGTTTGGACAAATGTATAATGACTGTGTCCACCATTAGAGTATCATACAGAATAATTTCACTGACCTAAAATGTTTCAGTGCTCCACGGACTCTTCCCTCACTCTCTGTTAACCTATGGCAACCAGTTATTCTGTTGCTATGTCTATAATTTTGCCTTTTCCAGACTTCCATATAATTGGGATCATATAATATGTAGCCTTTTCAGATTGGCTTCTTTCATTTATTAATATGAATTTAAGGTTTTTCCATGTCTTTTGATGGTTTGATAGCTCCGTTCTTCTTAGCATTGAATGATATTTCATTGTCTGAATGCTTATTCACTCATTCATTTATCAAAGGACATATTGGTTGCTTCCAAGTTTTGACAGGTCTGAATAAAGTTACTACAAACATCGGGTGTGCAGGTTTCTGTGTGGACATATGTTTTCAGCTCTTTGGGGAAAATACCAAAAAATGTGATCGCTGCAGGCACCTGGGTGGCTCAGTTGATTAAGCATCTGACTGTTGCTTTCAGCTCAGGTCATGATCTCATGTTTTGTGGGATGAACCTCTGTGTTGGGGTCTGGGCTACCAGTGTGGAGCCTGCTGGGGATTCTCTCTTTTTTTCTCTCTCTCTCTCAAAATAAATAAATAAACTTTAAAAAATGTGATTGCTGAATTTTATGGTAAGAATATTATGTTTAGTTTTGTAAGAAAATGCCAAACTGTTTTATAAAGTGGCTATACCATTTTACATTCCCACCAGCAGTGAATAAGAGTTCCTGTTGCCTCTCATCCTTGCCAGGATTTGATGTAGTCAGTGTTCTGAATTTTGGCCATTCTAATAGTTGTGTAGTGATAGCTCATTTTAATTTCCAATTTCCTGATAACATATGATATGGAGGATTTTTTCTTATGATTATTTGCCATCTGTATATCTTCTTTGGTGAATCATCTGTTCAGGTCTTTGACTAATTTTTTAATCAGGTTGTTTGTTTGCTTTTGTTAAGTTTTAAGAGATTTTTATGTTTTGAATAATAATCCTTTATCAGTTATGTCTACTGAAAATATTTACTACCAATTTGTAGTTTATCTGCTCATTCTCTTGACAGAGTCTTTTGCCCAGCTGATGTTTTTAATTTTAATGAAGTCCAGCTTATTAATTATTTCTTTCGTGGATCATCACTTTGGTGTCATACTTAAAAAGTCATCACTGTACCCATGGTCATCTAGATTTTTTCCTTGTTACCTTCTAGAAGTTTTTCAGTTTTGTGTTTTACATTTAGGTCTATAAGTCATTTTGAACTAATTTCTGTGAAGGGTATAAGGCCTGTGTCTAGATTCATTTTTTGCATGTAGATGTCCATTTATTCCAGAACCATTTGTTTAAGAGACTGTCTCTGCTCCATTGTATTACCTTTGTTTCTTTGTCAAAGATAAGTTGATTATATTCATGGAGGTCTATTTCTGAGTTTTGTATTCTTTTCCATTGACCTACTTGTTTATTGTTTCACCAATACCCCATTGGGTTTATTATCGTAACTTTATAGAAAGTATTAAAGTTGGTAGCATCTGTTCTCCAAATTTTTTCTTTAATATCATGTTGTCTATTCTGAATCTTTGTCTCTACCTCCAAGCTTTAGATTCAGTTTGTAAATATCCACAAAATAATTTTCTGGGATTTTCATGGGGATTTCACTGAGTCTGTAGATCAAGTTGGGACAAACTGACAACTTGGCAATGTTGAATCTACCTTTCCATGAACACGGAATGTCTCTCCATTTATTCAGTTATTTGATTTCTTTCATTAGAATTTCATAATTTTTCTCATATAGATCTTGTATATACTTGTTAGATTTATACCTAAGTATTTTATTATTTTGGGAGCTAATGTAAATGGTATATATATTTTTAATTTCAAATTCCATCTGTTCATTTCTGGTGTGTAGGAAAGTAATGGGCTTTTGTATATTAACTAGGTATCCTGTGACCTTGCCATATCTCTTATTAGTTCCAGGATTATTTCATAAAGGAGCATAACTTTTTTTTTACCTCATCAGAATTTCAAAAGACTGTAAGGGAATGTATAGTAGCACTAGGCCATTGGAATTTGAGAAAGGAATAGAAGCAGCTTAGACGAGAATAACAAAGTTAAATAAGAGGCTTTCACATAGCCAGATAAAAGTTTTGTCTGTCTGTCTGTCTGTCTCTCTCTCTCTTTCATCTCTCTATTACCTATCTATCATCTATCATCTCTCTCTCTAATTTCTCAAATGTGCACCTAGGATGTGGAATTTAGTACATGAAAAATAAGAAATATCTTCTTCACAGAGCTCTTTACTATTGACCAAATGTAAACAAAGAAAAAAGAAAATTTCTACTTCAAAAATAGTAAAATATTGCCAGGATTTGTTGGAGGTTAAGCATCAGTGTAAGCATATCTCAAATTACCATGTATTTTCAGCTACTTGTACTCAAAGTGAGGGCATAGTTTTCTTGAAAAGTCCACATTGACTTAAAGTCCTGGTTCCAACATTAGCCTAATTTCACACTATGTAGTATTATAAAATATATTTACCTCTTTGTGCCATAATTTCCCCCAATGTAAAAGATGCAATTCACTAGATAATTACAAAGATTTCTTTCCACTCTATTTTTTTTTAATTTTTTTGATCTTTATTTTTGAGAGAGAAATAAAGACAGAGTATAGTGGGGAAGAGGCAAAGAGAGAGGGAGACACAGAATGTGAAGCAGGCTCCAGGCTCTGAGCTGTCAGCACAGAGCCTGACGCAGGGCATGAACTCACGAACTGTGAGATCATGACCTGAGCTGAAGTCGGACACTTAACCGACTGAGCCACCCAGGTGCCCCTCTTTCTACTCTTGAATGCCATGACTGTAGTTGGAGTTAGAAGACTCAATCCAATGTACATTCTAGGCAATTCTAATTTTGACGATACTTTTTGTTTTTAACAGTAGAAAATTAACCCATATATTTATATAACTTAAATAAGCACCTGCTTCCTGGCTTTTTTTTCTGTTATCAGGTAACATATAATAATAGATTTACATCATCGTAGTGTAAAGAATGTTTCTAGGACTATCAACAAGGCCAGAATTATAACGTGTGTGCATGGTCTCTTCTAGTAAAACTAGATCTTCTTATTAATTTGTTAGTAACTGTGCATAGAATCACATACTTTTTGGTTTTTAATACATCATTAAAAATTTGGAAATGCATTTGAAAATCTTTATTGAGCATATTATGTGTTATATACTAAACACAAGGGAGAGTAAAATAAAGAGGTCATAAAATTGTAAGTAACATGTATTTCCCAGCTCAAAAGGCTCTTAGTCCGCTAGAGGAAGACACATAAAAAATACATGTGAGTGACTGTGGGAATTACATTAGATGCCTTAAATAAAGCTGGTTTGGGAAATATCTGATCTCAAGTTTCCAAAGTGGTACACTGGGAACCCTGTGTGATATAATGACGCTTGCTCAGTGGTTAAGGGCATGCCTCTGAATCAAATGAGCTTAGGTCTGTCAGTACTGTTTTATTAGCTGTTTTACCTTGGGTGAATTTATTGCTCTAATTTTCACCTTCCCCATTTGGAAAATGGGAATCATAATAGTATCTGCTTCAAAGCATTAATATGAAAAAATAAGATAATATTCAGTGTTTAGCATAATGCTAGCACATATGTGGTCAATATATGTTGGAACTCAGTTATAAATAATATTACTATGTTGTTAAGTCTCATTGTAGTGAATGATGAATGCTAGAAAATATCTCTGGTTCTAGAAATGGAAAAACCGTTCAAATACTAGGGATTTTCTTCTCTTTTCTATTTAATTCTTTCATTTATATAACCATAAGTTATCAAAAATAGTAATATTAATTGATATAGAATGATTATATACTGAGAAGTTAAATATTCTAACTTATTTTGTTCAAATGGCTTTATGTAGTCTAAGGTCTAATTTTAATAGAAGAAATGAAATCATCTACTATAGAACACTCTCCGTTTTACTACTAAATGATTTTTAAGTCGCCTTGTTAAGGGGTCCTAGAATTGTACACTGGTGATGGCTTTCTATTTACCTTTATGTTAAGTTTTCATATGTAGACTAGAACTCCACTGCCTGGTTAAGAGTAGAGGATGCTAATTAATGATTCTGCCAAGACATTTAAAGAGTCTTTTCAACAATTTATAAAAGAGATACTTCTCTAAAAATTTTTATCTGCTCACTAAATATTTAAAATAGAGTCTATTTATTTATTTATTTATTTTTCTACATTGTATTATGGTGATGTAATAAGTAATTATCTATTATATTTAACTGTAATCTTTGGCTTTTGTTATTGATTCAATTAACTGCTTACTGTTAACCATGAGGCAAGTTCTACAGCATATGGCAACAACTGTAATTTACCCTAGCCACTTCTCACAATTTAATATGCATCTATTGATTTTGCTACTTAACTGTTGTAAACACTAACAGTTTTCATCATTTAGAAGTTATAGCACCCTAGTCTGATAGTTAAATCTCAGGGAGGGATGCTTCATTTGGGTGAGAAGCTTTTTATGCCAACATAAAAAGCATCATGACTTACTTTTACTTAAGGCTATTGGAGTTACGATAGATTAGGGAAACAGCATGAGATTATAAAGTATGTTGTGTATTCATGTATTCCTCATTTATACTCATTCATGAGTAGAAAGTATTATCTGTCATTACAAGTTATTTTGAGACTTTGAGTACATTATTAGTTTCAAAATTTTCATGATTACGTCTTAGATATACAACAGGGAGAATATAATGATACTATTAAATGCATACTCTCTTTTCTAATATCTGTCACTTAATGAAAAGCTAAAGCTTTTAAATCATTGCACTTAGCCTGAAGTGTAATGAAATGAAGTGTTCTCACTTGAACAGAAAGAATAATCTAAATCTATTAGACAATTAACATCTTTGGTTTTGTTCCACTCTGTACTCCATCATTATGACACCCATATCTTTATCTCTGAGTAGACTTGTAGCAGAAGCTGGGTCGAGGAAGCTAGTAAACTCTGCTGGATTTTTTTTTTCACAAATCATGAACTGTAGAAGGCCTGGGTGCAGTTTTTATTGTCTATATTGTGTAGTTTTATCTTCTTGCCTACTCTTCCTTAGAAGACTGACAGCAATACTTTGGGGGGTTCGGTGTCTTATTCATGTAGAAGTGCTAGATCTAGTTCTTGCTGACATCTCTGTATAGTATTCTTTTTGTCTAGCAGGCTCCTTGCACAGGTCTGGAAGGAGGAATGATCATTCTGAAGAACAGATTTTAAAACAGAGTGCAGTAAAGATTTGGTACTCTCTGATTTGTATGGTAAGAGTAGAGGACTTGCATCAAAGACACATGAATGTCTGATTTTTAGACTAAATTTGTCTTCACTTATCAAAATAATGAAATAATGGCATAGCCTCTAATTTTTACATATGGAAATTATTTTTATTAAAGAAAAAGGTGAGAGTTAAAGTAATTGACCAAATCTAAATAAGTGACATAAAATTAAAAAAACAACCTATTTTGCTCTAGTTATCTACATGTAAAGATGTTTTGTTTATTTGTTTTGCTTAAATTCTTCATATACCTGCCTCATGTTTTCTTTTTATTATTATGGTTTCTCTATGTTAATAAATATTCAGAGTAAATGGTATTATTTATTTGTTAAGAAATACTGAAAATGAATGCAAAATTTGAGGAATAAAACTTGAAATGATAAGAACCAAATTTAAAATCTTTTAATGATTATATCTATATGTGATTAAGTAATTGCATTGTACAGGCTCAATAAAGATTAGGTGCATGAATACATATGAATACTAGATTGATTATAAGAACAATTATTCATCTTCTTATGTTTTTTTCATTGGAAGATGACATTTGCATTGATTTACTTTGTGTATAATAAAACACTTCTCCCTGTTTTCAATTCTTATCTCTGGGACTACTTGAGAGATTTGTTGTTGGGTAGATCATGTATATTTACTCTACAAAATAAACATATATCAGTTAAATCATATTATATAATTGTGAGGTGTTTTCTTTTGCAGATGCAGGATGTATTTCTAAAAGATAAAAAGGAGAAATGTTTACTTGTAGATTTAAGTTGTTTTACCTCTTTTTTATTTCATGAGTGTTTGTAGAAAAATAGCTCAGTCATATTGACTTCTGATCACCTGTCTCAGGAAATGAAAGTAATGTTAAGTCTCTTCTTATTTCCCACTCTCTTCCCTCTTGAGTAATTATGGCTGAGAATCAGTTTTGCTAATGGAAGGCTGCTTAATTTAATAGTTGCAGAATATATCTAGGGAGAGCAATTTCACAATTGTGAAAAGTGAAATGGGATCTTACTTGTCAGATTTGGAATTAAAACAGTAAAGATGGCCACTTAATCGCACATGTTTTAGGAGACATGGGAGTAAGGATGGATTTCCTGAAAGTCACTGACTGGTAAAGTATTGCAGGCATAATGTTGTTGAAGCCACAGCAGAGGCATCTTGGTGACTTTGCTTCTTTACATATTTTTATATCGTGTGTGTGTGTGTGTGTGTGTGTGTGTGTGTGTAATTTTGCTTTTCCTTTAGATATAAACATATCGAAGGAGTTTTCCTGTTGTTGCTATTGAATTCCAGAAATAACAGCTGGTACATGTCCTTCCAAATGTGTATCTGATTGTATATATTGTATTCTCAATAGCTAAAAATGGGATAGTCTCATCATAGATATTCAATTTGTATTTGAATTTTTAAAATGAAGAATAAATGAATGAATAAAAGGGATAACAGGTGCAAATGGATACTAATTATGAACTATAGGTATGGAAAGCTTCTCAGAAGAGATAACATGTGAACAGGGTACAATAAAGTGAAGAAGAGACCTGTGTGGTTATGTTGTAGATAAGTGTCCTTAGGCAGCAGGAACAGTAAAATCCTTTAGTGTCTAAAGCTAAGACTTAATGGTGTGTCTGAGAAAGAGCAAGGAGGCAAAGAGAGTACGACAAAAATGGCCAAAAGTGACATGGGAGAAGTTGTTAGGGCCCAGGTGTTAGGGACCCTTGTAAATGTTTAATAAAAATCTTTGCGTCTTAATCTAGGTGAAATAAGAAACCATTAAAGGATGTTTGGTAGAGCAGTAACTTGGTTACATTAATATTTTAAAGGAGCACTCTGGCTATTGTATGGATAATCAATGTAGAGGGTACAAGAGAGAATGTGGGCCTGACAGTCCAGAAGTGCAATAGTCAAGATCAAAGAGGTTGATAGCTTGGGCTAGGGCGGGAGCAGGGAAGGTGATGCTAGGAGGCACTTTTGATGTAAAAAGATTTTGCTGACATGTTGTGTGAAAGAAAGACAGGAATCAAAGAGGCCACAGGTCTGGGGCCTGAGCAAAGGGAGAATGATAACGTCATATCCTCTGAAGTAAGAGGAAGTGGTGAATAGGGGTTGAAGAATCAAGAGTTCTATTGACATATTAAGTTTGGATGGATTTATTAAGTTTGGAGAGGTTGTAGGCAGGTTTAGATAAGATATATGGTCGGGAGTGGAGATTGTGATTGCATGAGAGTCATTAAAGGAAATAGATGAGATCAGCAGAAGAATGGAGAAGATGGAGAAGAACTCAGAGGACCTGAGTCCTGGGTTGGGGTGGTGTAAAATAATACTTTGTGTATAAACTTTACTCAAATTTTTAAAAGCCATATCCTCCCAAATTAGTTCTCTGTTTTGTGTTTTTAACAACGTGCTGTCAAACTTTATTAATTTTAAATAATTCTTAAATTGTAACTGCATGCATGTAAGCATATTCAATCTGGCAATATTTCTAGTTCTTATTTTTTTTTCCAAAGAAGATGCTATATCCTGCTTTTTTAACAGTTTATTTATTTATTTTGAAAGAGAGAACACGAGGAGGGGAGTGGCAGAGAAAAGAGAAAGAAGGGGGGGGGAGAGAGAGAGAGAGAGAGAGAGAGAGAGAGAGAGAGAGAATCCCAAGAAGGCTCTACACTGCCAGCATGGAGAACGATGCAGGGCTCAAACCCATGAATGCTGAGATCATAACCTGAGCTGAAACCAAGAGTTGGACACTTACCAACTGACGCACCCGGGCACCCATCTATATTGCTTTTTGAGAGCTATAAAGCTGACTGTCTTACTACCAGTGTTTTGGGCCAGGGGTTGCGGGGAGGCCGGCTAGAGGGAAAGGCAGGCAGGATTTTTTTCTCTCTATATTTTGATTTTAATTAACTCCATGCTTTGAGTTTGGTATCTTCACCCACCCTCCTGTTCAGACACGCATACATACTCAAACACACACACACACACACACACCTCTTACTGTCTAAAATCTGGTTTTCTGAGTTTATATATCTATCTCCATCTCAACCTTTATCTTTATCTTTATCTCTATCTCTCATCTCTATCTCTATCTTTATCTCTGTCTCTATATATGTATCTATATCTATATCTCCATCCTTTAATGTGCATGCGAATGTGTATTGCTTGACCTAGGAGAAGAATTTCTAGATCATACAAGATTGCCATATTCAAATTTGAGTAGGTAATCTTGAATTGTTTTCTCAAGTATTTGGACAAATTTATACTTCAACCAGTACTATGTCAGTGTCCCTATTGATCCACATTTTCACCACTACTTATTAAGAATATATATGCAATATTTATATAAATAGGTTAAAGCATATTAATATAAACATATTGAATATAGTACATATATTTGAATTTTGCCAATTGGAAGGGTGAGATTGAATATCATCATACTTTTAGGATACCTTCTTGGAATTTTAAGAGGATGTGAAAATTTTTATATGTTTACTCACCTTTTGTTTTCCCTCTTCTATCAAATTTTTGTAGAAGTCTTTTGGGTTGTTTATTATTTACTGACTCATAGAAATTCTTTGTATATTCTAGATACTACTCTTTAGTCAGTTATATAGGTTGCAAAATCTCCAGTTTATGGTTTTTTACTCATGAAATGGTATCTTTTGATAAACAGATGTTCTTAAAATTAAAGTCATTTATTTTGCTAGTTTATTTTACTTAATGGTTTATGACTTTTGAATCCTACTTAAGATTCTGTTCATATACTAAGATCATTAAAGCTTTATTACATTTTCTTTATAAAGTCTTATAACACTAGCTTCTACATATAAGACCATAATCCATCCAGAATTGACATTTTTGTAGAGTGTATCATATTTCAGGTTTCTATATGTATGGAATTAGGTTCTCTATTCCATCTGTCTATTTGTCTCTGTGCCAATATGCCAATATTGCAGTTATTATTTATATATTCATGTTATTTTAATATCTTACATAGCAAATTTATCTGCCTGGTTTATCCTTAGGGCTAACTTGGCTGTTGCAGGGATTTTCTTCTTTTATAAACTTTGTGTTTGTTCACATACAGACATGTGTGTAAATCCTAAATGAACAACTGTATACAAAGTAAATATACCATCGTAACCAGAACTCAGATAAAAAAACAGAATTCTACTAGCATCTCAGAATTCCCATTCATATGCCCCAATATGCACTATCCTGGCTTCCATTCCAGTTTAAGTTTGCCTATTTTTGATCTTTATGTACACTTGCTTCTGAACTTCACTTAGCTTACCTCAAGTTTTATTAGGCAGTATTTTCATTATGTTGTTCCATGGATTTTATAATTTTCATTATAATTTCTTGTTTAACTCATAAGTTATTTTAGAATTATGAGGTGCTTTATAAAATGTATATATATGTATATATACATGTATTGCATACTTTGTCACATTTTTATTATTAACTTGTAAATTCTTTGTTATATTTTGGCCAATTTTCATAAGTGTTCCACCAGTACATGAAAAGTTTATGTACCATTGTCTTAATTTGTGTTTACTTGTCCTCTTTGATCTATAATACTTTTTCTTTCCTTTTTATCATTTTCTTGATTTCTTTTGATTTTAATGGTGTTTTGTTTTTGGATACTTCAATTTATTTTTTACATTTACTGATTTTGGAGTTATAAGCTATATTTATGTGGCTTTTGTGATTGTGGTAGCCCCAAGCCTTATCTCCTAGTTTTCATGATCTTGAGGTCAATTAAATCCCAGGCTCTAAATGAGATTTGGAAGATTCCTTCAGGGAAAATGTCTGCTTGGGTATTCTCTGGTCTCTGTAATCTTGCTTCTTTATCTCTTCTGTCCTCCATCTCTCTTATCCATGTTTTGAGAAGGTATTTTAAAATTTAATGCTTCATCTGTATATATTTTTTATCTGACAAATTTTTCACTGCATTTTTAACAAGTTGTTGAAAACGGGAAACTAATTTTTTTTAAATAGATTTTCTAGTAGTTAAGTAATTTGGGGACACACTACGAAATAGACATGGACTTAGCCGTTCTGAGCCACTCAGCAAACTGGCTATAATTTTTTCAGCCTGTTCAATGGTTCTCAGATAATGTTACATGATATCCCTAGTTTAACCTTTATAGAATTTTACGAGGTACTGAGATTCTCGAGTTCGGTATTTCTGAGATCTTATCCATATTTCAAGGCAGGCAGCAGGGCAGAGTAGCAGAAGAAAACAAACAAACAAACAAAAAAAAAACCATGGGCTTTATTTTCTCATGGCCCTGAATTCATATAATAGTCCCTGACTAGTTATGTGACTTTCTGCAGAAAACTTTACTTCTTTGGGCCTCAGTTTTTCCTTCAGAAGATGAGGATCCTAGTATTCAAGTAAATTGTTGGAATAAAGATTAATTAAGAGAATATATATATATATATATATATATATATATCTGGTAATGTGTTTCTTTTGTACCTTCAGATCTACTTCTTATACTTCTCAACTCTTCTCTCTGATCTGGGTGTCCTACCTTTATGGACTATAACCAATATATTACTTCAGAGAAGATATAGTATGTAAGTAACCTACCATACTGACTTATTTGTTGAATAAAGAATGAGCTTGCAATTACCATTAACTATTATCACTGAAATTAAATAGATGTATTAAATTAAGACCCAATGATAATAATAGCATCTACTGATGGTTTTGTGCCATGTTCCAAGAATTATGGTAATCACTTATGCATGATAATAGCAGTCAGCAAACTATGGTCTACAATCCACATCTTGTCTGTTGCCTGTTTTTGTAATTAAAGTATTGTTGAAATACAGTTACCTTCATTCTTTTGTATGTTGTCTGTAGCTGTTTTCATACTACAAAAGCAGCACTGAGTAGCTGAGACCAAGAATATACGGCCTATCCACACAGATGAAAATGTTTACTATCTGGCCCTTTATGGGCAAAGTTTGCTGACCTAAGCTATAAATAGCATTTAATCTTCATAATGATTCTATGAAATAAATATAATTTATATGCCCATTTCACACATGAAACTGAGATTGGAAATGTTAATTAGGTTGTGCAAACTATTGCAGAATAGATACAAAAACTTTTTAATTGATTTAAGAGAACCAGTTATACATTTCTTCAATCTCCTAAGATGTTTTCAATAAAATGTATACTTTTTTCTTTTTAGAGAGAGAGAGAGGGTGCAAGTGTGAGCAAGGGGAAGAGACAGAGAAAGAGAGAATCCCACAAGAGGCAGAGAGAGAGAAAGGGAGAGAGAGAGAGAAGAGTGGGGCTCACCTAAAGCGGCGTTTGTGCTCACTGTATGTGGGACTTGAACTCGTGAACCGTGATATCATGACCTGAGCCAAAGTCGGATGCCTAACCACCTGAGCTACCCAGGCACCCTAAACTATATACTCTTTATACACCAAACCCTACAGGGAGAAAAAGGTCAATTAATTTGAGTATTGTGGATAAAAAAAGGAAAAGGGAAAAATGGCACCAATAGCTTAACACCTTTGCTTCCCTCCTTGGTCCTGAAAAAGTATTTCTTATGATCTGGACACCCTCTTCAGAAAAGTGCTGGTAGTATGTGGTGGTCATGCATTGGCTACTTCAGGGCCTCTATTTTGGAGCACTTTACTAGCTCCTATAGGCATTCTTGAGGGTCTCAGTTAGGTCTGAAAGCATCATCCAAAGGATAGTATGTCCTCCAGAAGTCCCATCCAGGGCTGCAGTTCGTCATGTTATATTGCTCTTTCCTCTATTCCCAACCCTGAGACGCTGGCTGGTTCTTTGCAAGTGGTCCTCCTCCCTGTGGGCATTTCCAGAAGTGGTGGGGATTGTTTCTTCTTAGTTTGTTCTCATGCCTTATTCAAAAGAATGAGACTCTTTAAAGAAATTATTTATTTATTTTGAGAGGGAGAGAGAGAAAAAGAGTGAGCATGAGCAGGAGGAGGGGCAGAGAGAGAGGGAGAGACTGACTCCCAAGCAGGCTCCATATTGTGAGGCACAGAGCTCAATGCAAGGGTCCATCCCAGGAACCATGAGATCATGACCTGAGCTGAAATCAAAAGTCAGACGTTTAATCGACTGAGACACTGAGGTGTCCCGAGACTCTTTTCATTATTTTATTTATTACTTATGGGGACAATTTAACGATACTAGAAATCAAAACTCTTCTGTCAGATCACATTTATGAGTGCAAAGCTATTGATAATCCTGAGAGCATTTGAAATGAAAATATACTCACTATTTGAAACCTAGGTATAATTAGTTTAAATTTGCTTGATTTTCTTTTAATTTTTTTTTTTTCAACGTTTATTTATTTTTGGGACAGAGAGAGACAGAGCATGAATGGGGGAGGGGCAGAGAGAGAGGGAGACACAGAATCGGAAACAGGCTCCAGGCTCTGAGCCATCAGCCCAGAGCCTGATGCGGGGCTCGAACTCCCGGACCGCGAGATCGTGACCTGGCTGAAGTCGGACGCTTAACCGACTGCGCCACCCAGGCGCCCCAAAATTTGCTTGATTTTCAAAAGAGGAAATCATAGTAATATTTTATGATTTACAACATAGAAGCTACTTTGCCTTTTATTGTGCTTCTTGTTGGATAATCAGAAAATTAAAAAATTTTCTTTGCACCAAGGCCCCAAACTTGGAGGCTTAGCTCATACTGCAGTGGATTGAGACTCTGCTATTAACAGCCAACTTCATCGTCATCTCTGATACATGTTTACTAATTATTATTAGTATTAGTATTATAATTATTTTGTGCATTAATGTAAACTAATACAATATAATAATGAGGTATGTATTAAAGTATTACTTATATGGTTAGTATAATTATTGTAATTATTATCAGTAGTAGTAATAGTTATGATAGTATATATGTGTGTGTCTATATAGACTAATATATTAATAGATAATAATTCATTAATAGTATATCATAATATTATAATATAGTATGTATGCCTATGTGTGTATATATATATAATATAAATATATAATCACATAGTGGTGTGTATATATATAAGCTACTACCACAACTAAGCCTTTATTGTATACATTGTTGACTCTACACTGACTGCAATAACCATTCTAATGTATTATCTAATTCAAATTCAAGCAATGATTACCTCAAGTGCTCTTTAAATTAATAGCCAGGCTTAGTCTAGACAAATTTAGGACAAGTGAAACGCACCTTTAATAGCCTGGAAAAATAAGTTGATAAAACCATGATAAGTTAAGCTGAAGAATGTTTTTATTTTATTTTTTTCAATTTGAACTAATAACATTTTGACAACTGTCAAATGTGAAATGATAAAAGGATGGCTATTAGTATGCCATTTACATTTTATTTCCATAATTCTACCTTAGTTTTTAAAAAGATGTTAGTTTTATTTTTATTTTTCTAGGTTTTTATTTAAATTCCAGTTAGTTACCATACACTGTAATATTAGTTTCAGGTGTGAAATATAGTCAGTCAACACTTCCATACAGTAGCTGGTATTCATCATAGCAAGAGCATTCCTTAATCCTCATCACCTGTTCTACTCATCCTCCCACCCTCCTCCCCTCTGGTAACTATACATTTGTTCTTTAAAAAAATTTTTTTTAATGTTTATTTATTTTTGACAGAGAGAGAGAGACAGAGCAAGAGTGGGGGAGGGGCAGAGAGAGAGGGAGACACAGAATCTGAAGCAGGCTCCCGGCTCTGAGCTGTCAGCACAGAGCCCAACACGGGGCTCCAACTCACAAACTGCAAGATCATGACCTGAGCCAAAGTCGGACACTCAACCGACCGAGCCACCCAGGTGTCCCCTTAGCTTATTTTAAATTAAATATTAAGGGATCCAAGTATCATTTTCTATGATTCTTGATTTGGGCCAACTTTTATCCATTAACCAATCACATTGGGTAAGAGTTCTACTATATAAAGATCTCTTCTAGGTGGTATCCACGCCAAATTTTTTGAGGCATGGGTGATTTTAAGAGCAGATCCTTGAGAGCCATTTACAAAGAGAATACCTGACATCCAAACCTGCTATAATTTTACGGTTGATTTTTATATTCCATATCCTGTGAATGGCCAAAATTCCAGGAATTCTTAGCTGTTGAATTAACTAATTGTAGGAGAGAGACCAGTAACCTTTACTGAATAAGAACTGTAGAATGCACTGAAATCACATAGTAATAATCATCTTAGAAACTCAGAGTTGGAATTCACTTTCAAAATCATGTAGCAAAACTCCCCTTTCTTTTTATTTTTTTAATAATGTTTATTTTTGAGACAGAGACAGAATGCGAGTGGGTTGGGGCAGAGAAAGAGGGAGACACAGAATCGTAAGCAGGCTCCAGGCTCTGAGCTGTCAGCACAGAGCCCGACGCAGGGCTCGAACTCACAGACCATGAGATCATGACCTGAACTGAAGTCAGTCACTCAACTGACTGAGCCATCCACGTGCTGCTACATTTGTTCTTTATAGTTAAGAGCCTGTTTCTTAGTTTGCCTCCCTCTCTCTTTTTCCCCCTTCCCCTATGTTCATCTGTTTTGTTTCTTAAATTCCACATATGAGTGAAATCATATGATATTTGTCTTTCTCTGACTGATTTATTTCACTTAGCATGATACTAGCTACACCCATGTCATTGCAAATGGCAAGATTTCATTTTTTTCTGATTAATATTCCATTGTATATGCATACCACATCTTCTTTATCCATTCATCCATGGATAGACATTGGGCTGTTTCCAAAATTTGGTTATTATAGATAATGTTGCTATAAACATTGGGGTACATGTATCCCTTTGAATTAGTATTTTTGTATTCTTTGGGTAAATACCTAGTAGTGCAATTGCTGGATTGTAGGGTAGTTTTACTTTTAACTTTTTGAGGAAACTCTATACTGCTCTCCAGTGTGGCTGCACCAGTTTGCATTCCCACCAACAGTGCAAGAGGGTTCCTCTCTCTCCACATACTTGCCAGTACCTGTTGTTTCTTGTGTTGTTGGTTTTAGCCATTCTGATGGGTGTGAGGTGGTATCTCATTGTAGTTTTGATTTATATTTCCCTGATGATTAGTGATTTGAGTGTCTTTTCATGTGTCTATTAGCCATTTGGATGTCTTCTTTGGAAAAATGTCTGTTCATGTCTTCTGCCCATTTCTTTTTTTTTTTTAATTTTATTTAATTTTATTTATTTTTTTAATGAAATTTATTGACAAATTGGTTTCCATACAACACCCAGTGCTCATCCCAAAAGGTGCCCTCCTCAATACCCATCACCCACCCTCTCCTCCCTCCCACCCCCCATCAACTCTCAGTTTGTTCTCAGTTTTTAACAGTCTCTTATGCTTTGGCTCTCTCCCATTCTAACCTCTTTTTTTTTTTTCCCTTCCCCTCCCCCATGGGTTCCTGTTAAGTTTCTCAGGATCCACATAAGAGTGAAACCATATGGTATCTGTCTTTCTCTGTATGGCTTATTTCACTTAGCATCACACTCTCCAGTTCCATCCACGTTGCTACAAAAGGCCATATTTCATTTTTTCTCATTGCCACATAATATTCCATTGTGTATATAAACCACAATTTCTTTTTTTTTTTTTTTTTAAACCACAATTTCTTTATCCATTCATCAGTTGATGGACATTTAGGCTCTTTCCATAATTTGGCTATTGTTGAGAGTGCTGCTATGAACATTGGGGTACAAATGGCCCTATGCATCAGTACTCCTGTATCCCTTGGATAAATTCCTAGCAGTGCTATTGCTGGGTCATAGGGTAGGTCTATTTTTAATTTTCTGAGGAACCTCCACACTGCTTTCCAGAGCGGCTGCACCAATTCTTAACTGGATTATTTGGTTTTTGGTGTTAAGTTTGATACATTCTTTATAGTTTCTGGATACTAACCCTTTATCAGATATGTCATTTGCAAATATCTTCTCCCATTAAGGACGTTGTCTTTTAGTTCTGTTGATTGTTTCTTTTGCTGTATGGAAGTTTTTATTTTGATGAAGTCCCAATAGTTTCCTTTTGCTTCCCTTGCCTCCAGAGACATATCTAGAAAGAAGTTGCTATGGCTGGTGTCAAAGAGGTTACTGCCTGTGTTCTCCTCTAGGATTTTTATGGTGTTAAGTCTCACACTGAGGTCTTTAATTCATCTTGAATTTATTTTTGTATATGGTGTAAGAAAGTGGTCCAGTTCCATTCTTTTGAATATTGCTGTCCAGTTATCCCAACACCATTTGTTGAAGGGATTATTTTTTTCCCATTGGATATTTCCTGGTTTGTCAAAGATTAATTGACCATATAGTTGTGGGGTCATTTCTGGGTTTTCTATTTTTTATTGAATTATATGTCTATTTTTGTGCCAGTACTATACTGTTGATCCTACCTTATTTGTTGACACATAAAACAAGATTTTAAATATGATAATATTTAAATCAGGTGCTATTTAGCTTAGGGAAGAGATCACTCCTCTGTGAACATATTTATAAATAATTTAACATACAATTAAAAATATAATTAAAAACATATTAATGTTTCTTGGCATTTCTTCTGTGGTTTTTCCGAGTTTTTACACATCAAGACATTTAAAATTTTTCTCATATTTTTCACTTTGATTGATTAAGAAATGCTCATATATTGTATATGAGATATGCTCAAAATGCAAAATTGAAACACACAAGGTTTAGCTGAATAGCTGGATATTTCCTTAATATTTCACAAATATCCTGCAATTAGATGAAAATAACAGTGATAAGGAGCAATGATGGTATATTTCTAGAAATTTATCTAACCAAATATTTTATTTTACTTATTGTTATTTTTTTAATGTTTATTTTTGAGAGAGACGGAGACAGAACATGAGTGGGGTAGATGCAGAAAGAGAGGGAGACACAGAATCCAAAGCAGGCTCCAGGCTCTGAACTGTCAGCACAGAGCCTGACGCAGAGCTCAAACTCACAGACTGCAAGATCATGACCTGAGCCGAAGTCAGATGCTTAACCACTGAGCTCCTCAGGCACCCCAGTTTAACCAAATATTTTTAAAGTAACTTAGATTTTGTTACCCTTGAGTGTCATTGAAACATGCCACCATTTTTTAATACAAAAATTACTGAAGTATTTTCAAGAATTATATTCAGTTTGAGCACTTCTTTTACCAAATAATCCATGTGTTTTAGTTATTAATTTATTTTGTAATCATCAAAAATAGTTTTTCCACAATAAGACATTGAGTAACATAAGCCTATATATTGTGCTCACACTTGGCAGAGCATTAGCACAATTTATTTTCCCTAGCCCCTCACTTATGTATTCTCCTGAGTATGTATCTCTCACAATCTGGAAAACCGTAGTCTGTACTATGATGCATTTGTATTTCATTTTTTCCTTTTTCAATGGATGCTACAAAACAAGGACACTCTCTCCCTCTCAAATAATTAAATCAAGTATCACTTTCTCTGAGAAAACTTTCTCCTCTCCCTCAGGCCTACCCATTTTGCTTTCTGGGATTATGTCAAATTTTTAAAAATATCACTTAGAATAATTGTTATATTATAATTATTTGAAAATCACAAGTACTTACTAAGTGTAGACACTACTTAATTCCTGTGTGCATTTTCAGTAATTATCAGTATGCCTGATATGTACTTGGTGTTCAATAAATATTTACTGAATACATGAATAAATTATTTATTGAAAGTTATTAGAAGTACAATTAAAATTAATCAGTGGATATGAACTGAAGTATTACTAACTGGAGAAATAAACTAGGATATTTCTGGAACTAATACAATGGAGATAAAAGAAAGCACATAATTCACACATTTATGTAGAAAAATACAAATATATTATTTTGAAACAAATACAATATATTTGTTATATATAATTGTGCTGTTTTATATATTATATAAAACAGTCTATACTATTGTATATAAAGTATTTAGTCCCTAGATTTGTTTCTCAGGACCAGCACCTATGTTAAAGTTAAAAAAAGGAAAGAAAGAAAGAAAGAAAGAAAGAAGTACAACCTAGAGCATGCACAATATTGTCTACTCTTTAGAACAAAATACATTTAACTCAGCTGTTATTCCTAATTTTAAAAATGTAAAGGGATGTATTAACAATGAGTATGTAGGATTTTCTGGAGAAAATACGTGGGGAAGCAAGTGCAATAGTAAAGAAGAAGCAGGAACAAAAGGGAATAGGTAAACATTTTATCTGTCAATTTCATTCAATGTGCATTAAAAACACTTCCATCTGCTTGTGGTTGTAAAAGTCCCCTGGATGCTAGTAAGCTCAATGTTATTACCTAGTAATCCAGTATCACTTGCTTCAGCTAATTAATAATATCTCATATATATTCAAAGCACACTACAGTGTATAGACTGAGAATTACACATAACAAAGAAGGACAATTTTAAATACTGGGCATTGAATATGTGAGTAAATTAGGTTTAAAAGTTCTTAGTGTTTACAAACAATCCTGCAATGTACATGTTTAGCAACAATGTACTACACCCCACACCTTCTTTTTGTTTTAATAATAAACTGGAAAGTTTTGAGTAAAATTTTGGTATTGACCAAAATATCCTTAATGTTCTCAGCTTGACAGAACTCCTGACTATAGGTGCCCTGACCTCCCTTTTCTCAGAGCAGGTACTTTAGAAAACTTGGAACTGTAAATTATTTTTCTGCTTCTTTAATGTAATTTTTCTCCTCTTGCATGTTTTAGGTCCCAGGAATGTCTTTGTTAGGAATCTTGGAGCTGTCCCTATGAAATGTAGTCACCAAAAAGGATGGGGACTCTGTTTCCCAGTGTCTATGAGAGACTAAGAACCTAATTTTTATAATCAATTAGCCAACAGAGATGGTTTAATCACAATAACCAGTCTTCCTTCTGATGTCCTCTAGGACTTTTCCACTAGCTCACCTCAGTGCTTAAACACTCTGCCTTCCGTTTCAGTGGAGTTCAATCTTTCTCCCCTATGATCATCAGTAATGAGTGAGAGTTCATGTTGCTTCACATCCTTGTCAGAATTTGGTGTTGTCAGTATTCTGGATTTTGGACATTCTAATAGGAGTGTAATGGCATCTCATGGTTATTTTAATTTGTATTTTTCGGACGACATATGATGTGTGCTTGTTTGCCATCTGTATATCTTCTTTGGTAAGGTGTCTGTTAAAGTTCCTGGACCAATTAAGTTGGTTTGTCATTACTGAATTTTAAAAGTTCTTTGTATATTTTGGACAACAGCCCTTTATCAAATGTTGTCTTTTGCGAATATTTTTTCTCAGTTTGTGGCCAGTCTTCTTATTTCTTGACATTGTCTCTCAGGGCATGTGTCTTTATTTTTAATAAATTCAAGCTTATCAATTATTTCCTTCGTGGATTTTATCTTTGGGTTGTGTCTAAAAAGGTCACTGATACCCAAGGTCATCTAAATTTTCTCTTATGTTGTAGTCTTGTGTTTTATATTTAGATCCATGATCTATTTTGAATGAATTTTTGTGACAAGGTTTGTGTTTAGTTTTTTTTCTTTTCTTTTTTGTCTGTGGATGTCCAGTTGTTCCAGAACTATTTAAAGATTTTATTTTTTCCATTGTATCATATTTGTTCTTTTGTCAAAGATAAGTTTATTATATTTATGAGGGTCTATTTCTCAGCACTTAATTTTGTTCTATGGATCTATTTGTCTGTTCTTTCTCTAGGACTTCACTGTCTTCATTACTGTAGCTTTATAGAAGTCTGTTTTCTTACTTTGTTTTTTTCTCTATATATTGTGTTGGTTTTTCTGGGTCTTTGCTTCTTTTTTTAATTAAAACATGTTTTTTTCCTTTCTTTCTTTCTTTCTTTCTTTCTTTCTTTCTTTCTTTCTTTCGTTCTTTCTATTAAATATAATTTATTGTCAAATTGGTTCCCATACAACACCCAGTCCTCATCCCAACAAGTGCCCTCCTCAATGCCCATCACCCACTTTCCCCTCCCCCCCATCCCCATCAACCCTCAGTTGGTTCTCAGTATTTAAGGGTCTCTTATGGTTTGCCTCCTTGCTTCTTCATATAAACTTTAGGTTCAGTTTATAAATATCTACAAAATAACTTGCTGAGATTTTGATGGGGTTTATATTGAAATCTATAGTTCAGTTTGGGAAGAACAGACAATTGACAATATTAAATCTTCCAATCCATTAGCAGTAGTTTTCAATAGATAGATAGTTAGATAGATAGATAGATAGATATCTTGCATTTATTTTGTTAGATTTTTTACCTAAGTATTTCATTATTTGGGGAGCTAATATAAATGGTATTGTTTTTTTTTTTTAATTTCAAATTCTACTTGTTTCTTTCTGGCATATAGGAAAGCAGTTGGCTTTTGTATATTAACTAAGTTTATGGTATACAAGCATACCTTAGAAAATTGTGGGTTTAGTTCTAGACAAATGTTTAAATGTTTTGGTTTCCTAATGCATATAGAAGTTATGTTTATACTATACTGTACATTAGTAAGTGTGCAATATCATTATGTCTAAAAATTACATACCTTAATTTTAAAATACTAATTTATTGCAAAAAAAGTGCTAATCATCACTGAACTTTCAGTGAGTCTTTTTTGCTGGTGGAGGGACTTGCCTGGACATTGATGGTTGCTGACTGACCAAAGCGATGACTGCTGAAGTTTGGGTTGACTGGCAATTTCTTAAAATAAGACAATAATGAAATTTGCTGCATCAATTGGCTCTTCCTTTTGTGAGTGACTTTTCTGTAGCGTGTGATGCTGTTTTACAGCTTTTTACCCACAGTGGAACTTTTTCCAAAATTGGAGTCAAGCCTCTCAACGCCTGCTGCTGCTTTATCAGCTAAGTTTGCATCAAAGGATTTTAAATCCTTTGTGGTTATTTCCACAATCTTCGCAGCATCTTTAGGGGTAGATTCCATCTCAGAAAAACACTTTTTTTTCTGCCCATTGATAAGAAAGTCCTTATTGGTTCAAGTTTGATCATGAGATTGCAGCAACTCAATCACATCTTCAGGATCCACTTCTTGTTCTCTTGCTATTTCCACCATACCTGCTGTTACTTCCTACACTGGAGTCTTAAACTCCATTTTGTAAAAAAAGCAGTATCTGTGATGTTCAGTGAAGTGAAGGAAAATAAAACAAGTTATACCTCTCTTCTGTAACCTTGCTATAATCACTTATGAGTTCCAGAAGTTCTTTTGTTTGTTCCCTCATATTTTCTACATATGTGATGACATCATCTATGAAGAAAAACAATTTTATGTCTTCCTTTTCAATCTGCATACCTATATTTCCCCCCTCCGCCCATTGTTTTGTTGTTGTTGTTTTATCACATTAGCAAGGACTTCCAATACGATGTTGAAAAGGAGTAATAGGGAGGCATCCTTGCCTTGTATATAATAGTAGTGGGGAAGCTTTGAATTTCTCACTATTAAGTATGTTAGCTGTACTTTTTCTGTGGACATTCTTTATCAAGTTGAGAAAGTTCCTCTCTATTCCAAGTTTACTGAGAGTATCATGAGTGAGTGTTGAATCTGTTAAATTCTTTTTCTGTATCTAATGATATAATCCTGTGATTTTTCTTTTTTATGGTCTGTTGAAGTGATGGGTTGCATTGATTGATATCTGAATGTTGGCATACCTGGGATACATTTGGTTGTGGTGTATAATTATTTTCATGCATTGTTGGATTAAATCTGTTAATATTTTGTTGAGGATTTTTGCCTTTATGTTCAGAAGAGTATTGGTCTATAGTTTTCTTGTAATGTTTTTATCTGGTTTTGGTATTAAGGTAATTCTGGACTCAGAATGAGTTGGATAGTATTCCCTCTGCTTCTCTTCTCTGGAAGAGATTGAGGAGAATTGGCATAATTTATTCCAAGGGACTCATCTAGGTTTGATGATTTCTACTACAGAAGTATTGATTACTGATTTGATTTCTATAATAGATATAGAACTATTCATACCATATATTCCTTCTTATGTGAATTTTAGTAGATTGTGTCTTTCAAGAAATTAGTCCATTTCACCTAGGTTATCTTGTGTCCTCATTTTTTTCCCTGTGTTAGGGCTAGAGGTTTATAGATTCTACTCACTTTGCAAAGAACTAGCTTTTGACTTTGTTGATTTTCTCTATTGATTTATTATTCCAATTGTATTGATCTCAGCTCTAGTTATTATTATTTATTTTGTTCTACTTATTTTGTATCTAATTTGCACTTCTTTTCCTAGTTTCCGAGGGTGGAAACTTAGATTATTAATCTTAGATCTTTCTTCTTTTCTAATATGTGATGTGCATTCAATGCTATAAATTTCCCTAAGCACTGCTTTCACTGCATCACACAAATTTTGATGATTTGTGTTTTCGTTTTCATTTGGTTCAGAATATTTTTAAATTTCTGTTGAGATTTCTTCTTTGACTTTCTTTAGAAGTGTGGTATTTAATCTCTCTATTTTATATTTATCTAGTTCTGTTTCTATCGTTTATTTCTAATTCATTCCCCTATATTCTGAGAGCAGGTACTGCATAATTTCTATTCTTTTAAATTTACGATGGAATGTTTTATGACCCAGAATGTGTTCTGTCTTGGCGACTGTTCCATGTGAGCTTGAGTAAAATGTGTATTCTGCCATTGTTGGATGAAATAATCTATAGATGTCAGTTACATCCAGTTTATTGATGATGGTGTTGAGTTCAATTATGTTCTTACTAATTTTCAATCTTCTAGATCTATTCATTTCTGAGAGAGGGGTGTTGAAATTTCCAACTATGATAGTACATTTATCTAATTTTTTTGCAGGCCTATAAATTTTTGTCTCATGTAGTCTGATACTCTGTTGTTAGATGCATGCACATTAAGAATTGCTATGTCTTCCTGGAGAACTGACTCCTTTATTGTTACATAATGCCCTCCCTTGTCCTTAATGACTTTCCTTACTTTAAACTCTATGTCTGAATGAAAATAGCTACTCCTTTCTTTTGATTAGTGTTATTATGGTATATTTTTTCTCCTACTTATTTTTCATCTATATGTGTCTTTACAATGAGTTTTTTTTGTAAATGACATAGAGTTTGGTCATGTTTCTTGATCCACTCTGAGAATCTCTGTCTTTTAATTGGCACATTTAGACCATTGACTTGAGTGTGATTATTGATATAGTTGGATCCGTATCATTACTGTGTTCTATTTGTTTCCCTTGTTCTTTGTTCATATTTTTGTCTTGCATTCTTTTTCTGCCTTCTGTGATTTTAATTGAACATTTTGTGTGAGTCCATTTTTTTTCCTTCCTTAATGTTGAGAGTTTAACTGAGCTGCCCCATGGTAGCGTTGCTGCCTCAGCATCTATTTTGTTTGGTCAAGTGGCTTGTGGTGATCTTAAATTAACTCTACCCCCTCATGTAAGTACATGCCTTAAACAGAAGCCTACAGAGTCACAAGTATAGGTTAAGTTCCTGATATGACTTTCCCAACAGCCTTTGTGATTAACAGTCTCCCCTGCCTCCCAGAACCTTCCTCTCATGTGCTCCTTAGCTAAGAACTCTGTGGGACTTACTAAAATCCTCCTCATTGGTTTGAATTGACCAATCTGATCTTAGCCTGGGAACCCCAAAGCACTCTGTCTACATATCGTAAAAAAAGCTATTTTCTAGGACCAATCTCTCCTGTCTGTACTCTACCTTGACCTCTCCATGTGGCCCCTTGAATTTTGTCAGGTACTTCCTCCAAATTCCATGAGTAATTAAATTCTCTATTTCATGTGTGTGTGTGTGTGTGTGTGTGTGTGTGTGCACACGTGTGTGTGTGTTTGTGGTGTGTTGCTGAACCCCAGCTCACCATCTGGAGCCCTGTGTACCACTTACATGTGTTAATTTGACAAGTTTGTAACACTTATCATATCAGTTATTCTTTTTCCCCCCCTCTTGTTTTTAAAGTAATTGCCCTAGAGTTTTCAATTTTCATTTACAACTAATCCAAGTTCACTTTTAAATTATATTATACCATTTCACAGGTAGTGTAAGTAGCTTTTAATAACAAATCCTAATTTCTTTTTTCATTTCTTGTTTCATTGCTATCATTCATTTCATTTATATATAAGTGTGTTGCTATTATTATTTTGAACAGGCTATTATCTATTGGATCAATTAAGAATATGAAAAATAAAAGTTTTTCTTTTACCTTTATTTATTCCATCTTTGCAGGTTTTCTTTATGTGGAGTTTCTGACCTGTATTATTTTCCTTGTCTCTTAAGAACTTCTTTTATCATATTTTTGAGGAAGGTTTATCTGCAATGTTTCCTCAAGTTTTGTTTGTCTGGGAAAGTGTTAATTTCTTCACTTTTGAGGGAAAATTGCACAGGGTACAGAACTCTAGGTTGGTGGGTTTTTCTCTCACAGAATTTTTAGTATTTCATTCCACTTTATTCTTTATACCATGGTTTCTGAGGGGAAGTTACATATAATTTTTATATTTGTCCTTTTATAAGTAAGGTGTTTTTTTCTTCTTCTTTCAGTATTTTTTCTTTATCTTTGATTTTCTCTAGTTTAAAAATGATATGCCTATGTGGTTTTTTATTATTGTTGTTTTTTCATTTCTCCTGCTTGGTATCCTCTGAGCTTCCTGGATCCACAGTTTAGTGTCTGACATTAATTTGGGGGAAATACTCAATCATTATTTTATTGAATATTTATTTTTTTCTCTTTTTTATTCTCCTTCTGGTATTCCCATTACACATATGTCCCCCCTTTTGTAGTTGTCCCATAGTCCTTAAATATTCTGTCCTTTTTTTTTCAATCATTGTCCTTTTTGCTTCCCAGTTTTTAAGGACTCTATTGACATATCATCTAGCTCAGAGATTATTTATTTCCTCAGTCATGTTCAGAGTACTTAGTAAGCCCATCAAGTGTATTCTTTTCTTTTATAGCCTTTTTTTTATTTTGGTCTAGTATTTGTTTTGGTTCTTTCTTAGGATTTCCATCTCTCTGCTTATTTTATCTATCTGTGCTTTCACATTGTCTTCTTTATCCATTAGACCTCTAAGCATATTAATCATGGTTGCTTTAAATACCTGGTCTGTTAATTTCAATGCCTCTACCATGTCTGTTTTTGATGCTTGCTCTTTGTCTTCAAATTGTGTTTTTTGACATTTGGTATGCCTTGTTATTTGTTCTTGATGGGTGGGCATGCATGGTACAATAAGTAAAATGAATTACTGTATATAATCCTTAAGTATGTAATGGCGAGGTGTGGGAGAGGGTGGGAGAGGGGGAAGTGTTTTGTAGTTGTATGATTAGGTCTCAGTCTTTTAGTGAGCCCATGCCTCTGGACTGTAAACTTCACAAGTATTTCTCAGTGTTTTCTCTCCCCTTAGGTGAGCTGGATTTGAGTATTTCCCTTCTTCCAGGTGGAATGTGAGAGCCAGCTGGAGTGGGCATTTCCCTTCAGGAAGCAAGAGAGCATATTTTTCCTCTGATATTTACTGTGGAAATCTGGTCAACATCTCCAGGTAAATCCCACAGTATTGTGGAGGCCTGGGAATTTTTCACTCTCAGAATTGTCAGCACTCAGCTGCCAGCAATTTGTCAATTATAGTTCAGGTTTTCCTACTCCAGCACTGGTTCCATCGGCAATTTCTAATGAGTCTCTGCTCTAGGAAGCCATGACTCCCAACATTCAACTCTCTGTCTCTCCAGATTTGGGGGCAGAGGTGTGCTATGTGTTCTCCCTTCTCCTAGGGATCCAAGAAGAGTTGTTGATTTTTCAGTCTGTTCAGTTTTTTTATTTGTTATTAGGTCAGATTGGTGACTTTAAAGCTTCTTACATGTGGAAATAAAAACTGGCAGTCTCATATATTTTATTGCATATTTTATAGATCAAATCTCTTAATTATATTTTTTAAAAAGTAATTTTATATTTTCAGGTAAATTTTCTTCTAGTTTAACTTGAGAATGAGTTTCTTAATGTCCTTAAAGTTTCTCATTGTGATTTTGTTTGGAATTAAATTGAATATGTGCAATGCTAGCTACTGAAACATTGAACTTTTGCATCCAAGAACATGTTATCCATCTTGATGAGAACTGCACAATCATCCATCATGATGAGAACTGGATAACTATAGTTACAGACTTGGATAACTCATGCAGTGGAGAGATAGTTGGCATTACTATTTAAGTTCTCTTGATTTACTTTTGGGAATCAAGTCCTTATAACTGTATAAAATGTCACATTCTTAGCTCACCCACTATATCTACCAGGTCATTGATTCACTTTAAGATCCTGTTGTGCCCTTGCTCTTCAGAATCTTCTACATGATTTTTCTTCTTTTCTTTTTTTTAACATTAATTTATTTTTGAGAGAGACAGAGACAGGCGCAAGCAGAGAAGGGGCAGAGAGAGAGGGAGACACAGAATCTGAAGCAGGCTCCAAAACCACGAACAGCAGTATCATGACCTTAGATGGAGTCAGAAGCTTAATAAAATGAGCCACCCAGGCACCTCTCTAAAAGATTTTTCTTAAAGAATTTCACCATAAACACATACAATTTAAACCCTTTAAGAGTCTACAAGTTTATCTTGAATAAATCCTCACTGAGCATGAAGTACCTTCAGAAATCAACTTCTAAAAAATATTACACCCGTTTAATCTATGTAAATTAACCTTGGTTTTATAGGTGTGTGTGTTTTTATATATGAGTGTACATATGCATACAGATACACACTCATATACATACAGAAATACATTGATATTTTAAAATATCTTCTATAATTTCCATAGATCTAATTTTTAGCAGTTGAAGTTTCTCTTGATTTGGTAATTTTCATTCTATGTCATTCAGAAGCTTTTGGATTTGGTCATGCTCAGCAATGAGCTTTTATTAGTTTTCTCTGTAACTTGGCAGCTTTTACCACTTTGTAGATTAAAGTGTTATGGGATAGTGTGAAGAAAGGCCACTTTACATATGAAAATTCCTTAATTAGCTAAACAAATATATTTAACTTATTTCACTATTGGACTATAAACTTCTTAAGGCCATAGCATGAGTCTAAATTAAATTTTATATTCCAGGGTGCCTTGGTGCCTAGTGTAACTATTCTGTGACTGGCAGGTGGATATATTGATCTAGGGCATTAAAGATAATTAACATCTATTGAGCCCTTGCTGTGTGCCAGTTAGTTTGCTAAGCACTTTACATGAATTTTCTCCTTTAACTTTTTCGATAAATCTCTGAAGTAAGTACTACTGTCCTTTTTTTTTTTTTACATACAGGGAAAATGAGGCTCAGGGAGGTTAAGAAACTTGCTAAAGTTCTCAGAATTAAATGATTGTGGAACTACAGTCAATATAGGCAGTTTGATGTCACAAGATCATCTTGAAACCAGCAGCGATGATTTCATAATCTCTATTACTGAATCTAAGCCAAGTGTTTGGTTTTGCCTATATGTGCTTCCTGCCAGATTTCTCATGTTGTGGTGATTAGGTACGTAGGAGACCTGGGACCAAGGTGAACTCTGCTCTTGATTAACAATGAGACTCTGACCATTGTTTCCTTATTTCTAATAGAAATTGTTTATATCCATAAAACTTTATGATGGATTTTTTGAGTAGTTATAATGATAGGCAAAATAATGCACTCCCTACTCCCAAATGTCCACATCCAAATCTCTAGAAGCTGTGAATATGTTGTTAAAGGGGAATTAAGGTACTTGTAGAATTAAGGTTGCTAATCAGCTGGCTCTGAGATAGGGAGGGTATCCTAGTCTACCCAAGTGTGCCCAATGTTATCAAAGGGTCTTTATGAGAGGAAGAGAGAGGGAGAGACAGGAGAGGCAATGCCAGAGTGGGAAGAAGTGCACCAGGAGCCGAGAACTTCAGGCCCCGTCTAGAAGCGGGAAAAGGTAAGGTAACATTTTACCCTAGAGCCTGCAGAGGGAATTCAGGCCTGCTAATATGTTGATTTTTAGTCCAGTGAGATCCTTGCAGATTTCCAGCCTCCAGAATTCTAAGGGCAATGAATTTGTATTCTTTTAATTCACCAAGTCTGTGATTTTTTTTTAATATCGGTAATTGGAAAATAATACAATTATCATTATAAAACTGTAACATAGATATCATTTTCCCTCTTTGTGGATGTGGAGAGGAGGCTGAGTTTAAATGGCATATTAGAGAAACTCGACCACTAAATACCAATAAGGAAATTCATTCAGGTATTTGGATTCCAAATCCAGTACACTTTACTGTAAAATGAAGGGGTTGGATGACAGGCTTTTTAAGGTCTTCTCACTCTGACATTTCTTGACTTAATGTGTCAAACAAAATCACAGACTAAGAGGTGAGGATTTGTTGGCTGTGTATCTCCTCAGTTTTCGGGAGTGTTTCTGTAGCAGACAGATTTTGACATCTTCTTGCTGTGTAGCAAAATAGGTGGGGTTTTGTTTTGCGTTTTCAAATGTGAGCCCTGTCACCTTTGCCCCTGGCTCCAAAGTTGAGCTGCTTGTGCTCTTTCATTGAATTGAACTACTTTTCTCTTTCTGTGGCTGATTTACCGACCATTTGCCACACTGACTTTCTGCTGACAGAACCTAATTTTTGGTCAACCTGTTTTCTGAATGAGACTTGTCTTTCCAAATTCAAAACATTTTGGATGAGAAGGATTAAATTTGTCATTTGTTTTGAAACCTATTGCATTATAGTTGCTTATGTACATGTTAACTAATATATGTATTTATACACTGATGTAAATAACTTTAAAATATTTGTTGTCTTTGATAAATCTTATTTTTAGATGCCAGAATTTTATTTTGAAAATATTACTTAATAGGATTTAGAGACAGGTGTGTAGAAAAATGAATCTAATTCTGCTGACCTGATGATTCTCTGCTGACCTTTCAGAAAATAAAATAGGAATAATCTGTGCATATGGCTAGAAAGTATCAACAGAGAATGGGTGTTGTAGAAAGAAAATGGGAATGAGTTTTGTGTGCCTGGTTAGGTTTACATGCATGTTTATTAAATTTGATAAACTTTAGTCACTCACTATAAGCACTGTGATGTATCTGTGTAGTTCATTACGCAGCCAAACAAGGCAAAGTTCTCCATGGAATGCTGCTTACTGGATGTGGTTGCAACACTTCAGGTGTTTTTTGTTGTTTCGTCTTTGTTTTTTTGTTAGAACTTATTTTTTAAGCTCTTGAGGATTATTGTTAGAAAGACTGTGGTGCCAGCATAGGCAAGAGCATTCAAGTATAGGAGAATGTCCCTGTCATTGAGGTGCTCTGATACTTACCAAGGCTACAGGTTATGTCTGAAGAGTTAAATATTAGAATAAAATAGAATTCACTGGCAAAAGCAGAGTATGAATATAAGTAATTTATAAATAAGTCCATATGTTTTAATCTTTTACTGAAAAGCTTAATATGCAAAGGTGAAAAGAAAACCTTTTATATGTATGGATTATGAAACATTTGAATGCATGTAATATCACTCGCTGGCACTGTTAAATCAGGAACTTTATATACAGGAAAATAATGATCCCAACAATGGCATGACATATCACTATTTTTTCTATTTTATAAAATAGGAAACTAAGGGAGAAGTTAGATAACATTATGAAGATCATAGGCTAGAAAGTCACATATGAAAATATAACCAGGGGCTTTTGATGCCAAAGTATGTGTTCTTCATTGTCATTGTCTGCATAAAAATTGTCTAGTTTTTCTACCCTGGTTATAAACTATACACTTAAAGATGCTAGCAGTATTTTATCAGGTGCAAATACTTCTGAATCTTATTTGCTACTTAAAGATGAACTATTACTTTTAGAAATACCTTCTTTTAGGGAAATAATAGCATTCCAAATGATTTTCAAGCAAGTACCTAAGATGCAAAAGAGGAACAGTGATATAAGCAGACCGGTAATTAAATTGTGAAAAATCAGAATGTGTGTATAAGCAGAAGGCCACATTTTTTGCATTAATTTTTTAGTTACTAAAATGTTTTCAAGTAGTTCTTTTTTCCTAGAATCAGAATTACTGCCAAGTAATCATTTGTTCATTCAGTATTCGTTTGTTAATAATGGAAAGGAACCGTATGTGTTGAGGTTTAATTCTAGTTGATTATTGTGCGCTTTTGTATAAGGTTATGAATTGCCATTTTGAATAATTCTTAGGATTCATTTGTGAAGGAAATATGGCACAAATTGCTATTAATTAACTCTTCATCCAATGTGAGAACATTAAGTACTAAAATCAAGAAATTGGACCCCAAAACCCATGTTGAAAGCTTTATAACGCATGAATGAAAATAAAAATATATGTATATGTATTCTAAAACAATTTCATAGATATGGAATTTAATGATAGTGATTTTTAAGTAGAAATCTTTTAAATTAATGGACACAATTAGAATCTAAGTTAAATTGCTTTAAAAAAGGCTTAATTTTCTGAATATCTTTTCTGATTGACATCTTCTAAAAAAGCTGATTTAACACTCGTGAATACAAACGACACATGGATGTGCTTGTATACATGTGTGGGTATGTGTGTATATGTAACCTTACCATAGTGAATTACCAATTCATCCAATCAATCCTATTTCCGTCTACCCTGAAATGGATTTCTTCATTTTTTTTTAAATAACTGTTTCAATTGTTAAGGAAAAGGAGGGTTTCTTTGGACACATAAGCTGGGGAACATTATATATATATATATATATATATATATATATATATTTTGTCACCAATATGTAGTGAGGTGAAAGAGTTGTATTCCAGCGGTAATTTTCAATGTAATTAAGATTTTTCAGTCTTTGAGCAAGTAGAGGGCACCAAGGGTCAGGTTGTGTTTCACCCAGACATAATTGACTTAATTGACTAGTGTATGTCAGGCATTTTATATTGACACTACTTCATTCATTCTAAGTTACACATTTTTAGTTTACGTTGTTGATGTATGAAAGCAGGCTGCATCATCTAATTGATAGTGTTTTACAATTGTCGACCAGAGAGAGGTTGCAGTATAGTTTCCCTTATTGTATATGCAGGGACTTGGTCAGAGATGTTCATTTCCACATCAATTGCATTGTATTTCTGTAAATGTTGAATTTGACATTTAAATGTCAAATAATTTTAAAGATCATTTGAGAAAGGAGTATAGTTGCTGCCTGAAAACCTTCCACTGATAAATTATGGTAAAATAAATAATCATTAAAATGTACAGACTTAAATGGTATTTAGAAACAGATCTGTTTCTAGGTATGGCCTATTGTTAATGGTGTCCCTATTTTACACAACTCTAAGGCACCCGACTATCATTATCTGTAATACATTTATATACTTGCTGGTTCAACGCTGGGGTAATATAAAATAGTTTCAGAATTGCTAACCCATACTCCTCTGAGAAACTATTTTACCAACTAGAGTACAGTGTTCCTATACAGTACATTTTATTTAGCCTCATAGTTAAAACCTGTTTTTAAAAGTTAGGTCAGCTATTCAGTGTATCTTTAGACAGACTTGAAAAATTAGAAGAATTCGATCTCTCTTTTCTGGTGTAAATATGGAGGGAGGAGAGCAATGAAAGGAATGCAGCCTTTACAAGCTGAAATCAACCCCAGCTGATAGCCAGCAAATGGAACCTGAGCTCAAAAAAAAGAACCTAAATGAGGGTAAAAGTAGACTCTTTCCCCAAACTTCAAGTAAGGAAAGCAGATTTGCCAACCTCTTGATTTCAGCCTGTGAAACTGGAGCAGAGAAAAACAGTCAAGCCAACGAATTTCTGACTTCTAGAACAGTGAGATGATAAATTTTTGTTGTTTAGGCCATTAGGTTTGCAGTAATATTTTATGGTCTAAATAGAAAATGAATAGTGTCCTTCCTAATAATTGATAACTTCTCTCTATCCTGAGAAAAGATCAGACAAACACAAAATACTCCACCTGTATTCTTCTAAGGTGTCAAGGGCATGAAAAACAAAGAACAATAACACATAGATTGGAATACAGTGACAATGACAACTCAATGCAGTATGAGTCCTGGATTTGATCTGAAACAGAAGAGAGACAATCATGTTAAAACTGCTGAGATTCAATAAAGTCTGCAGTTTGGTTTATAGTATTCTACCAATATTAATTTCTAAATTTTGAGAATTACAGTGTGGATCCATCCATAATATTGAGAAGAGCTGGGTGAAGATAAATGGAAATGCTCAGTACTGTTGCTGTAATTATTTTCTAAATCTAAAGTTTCTTTAAAGTAGATTATGGAATGGGGTCACCCTCTCGAAGGAAGTCTTAGCAATCTGCAATGTTGCTTTTTCAATGTGCCTTCTCACAGAAAATGTGTTGGGAAAATGCACATTGACAATGCCAACTAAAAAATAGTTCAGAAGAGTTGGACACTGAATATAAAAATCATTTTAGATTAACTTAAGTTTTTTAGTTTATTACTAGATATATATATGTAGTGTGTGTGTATATATATATATTACATATATATATAGTGTGTGTGTATATATACATATAGTAAATATTTATAATTACAGTAAATATTTTGACTAAATTATTCAAAAGTTCTGAGTAAAAAAAAAATAAAGTGATTTGAAAGCACTGCATCATAGCTTAATTAGCCACATTTATTGCGCCATAGTGAAATGGGGGCATTTACAATACATGGTGTCTTAAATGTGAAAAAACACATTTTTAAATCATTTAATCTTTTTTTAAAATTTTTTAATGTTTATTTTTTCAGAGGGAGAGAGAGAGACAGACTGTGAACAGGGAAGGTGTATGGAGAGAGAGGGAGACACAGAATCTGAAGCAGGCTCCAGGCTCTGAGCTATCAGCACAAAGCCTGATGTGGGACTCAAACTCACAGACTGCAGGATCATGACTTGAACGGAAGTCCAATGCTGAACTGACTGAGCCACCCAGGCACCCCCCATATCACTTAATCTTTAACGCATACATGCAGTGAAATGTTATCATTATTCTTATTTAATAGGTATAAACTAAAGTTCAGTAATACTAAGTAATTTGCCCAAACTCCTAGTATTAATAATGGGCATAGATGGATTTAAAGTTGCTCTGTTAGACTAAAGAGCCTATATTCTTTACGTAAAATATGCTATCTCCCGTAACAAGGGAAAGTGTGTTCACCAGCACACACACTTGGCCCTGGACTTTAAGTCCTAACCCCTTAGACCTACATAGCTAACATGTAGCATATGCAGTGGGAACTAAATTCTACAAATTAAGTAATTAAGTTTAGCAGGGTGAAATGTTGAAAATGAGAAAATAGTCACATGACAACTTATTCTTTTAAATATTAGTTATGTTCTAAGACCCAAAGTAGCCATAAATTTGAGTAGTTTCATTTTGTTTTTTCTTTGCATCAAATAAGATAGCAAAACATGAACTATTCTGAATTACTATCTTTTTTTATTTTTGAGAGCGAGACAGAGAGACAGAGACAGTGCCAGCAAGGAAGAAACAGAGAGAGAGGGAGACACAGAATCCAAAGCAGGCTCCCAGGTCTGAGCTGTCAGCATAGAGCCTGATGCAGGGCTCAAACTCAAAAAACCTGTGAGATCATGGCCTGAGCCAAAGTCAGATGCTTAACCCACTGAGCGAGCCAGGTATCCCATATTCTGAATTATTTTAAATTATATTTAGGTCCTGAAACTTGGCCTATTAGAGATAATGAAGATAGGGATGGTGGAGGTAAATATTCTCATTTAGAAGCTCCTATAGTTTTTGTGGGAAATTGGAACACATAACAACATTAGCAAATTTTGTAAAGCACAAGCTATCATCCTGGGTTTTTCAAAGGCACTTGCTAATTTTTGAGAAAGAAACCTAGAAGAACAAACAAGAAATCTGGTCTAAAAACTAAACTCATCATCTTTTATGTCATGCCAGTCAAAACACTGCCTATTTTGCAGCTTTCCCAAATGAAACATTTTACAATTGATACTTACTTTCAACACAATGTGCATCGAAAGTGGCATTTGAATAACCACAAAGTTGAAATGGTAGGGATTTGAAAAAAAAAAAGATGTGGAAATGCTTAATTTAGGGAACTATCCAGGTACAAAAAATTTTTTGATACTGTTGAAATTGGATTAGTCAAATGAGTCAAACTAATTTTGGTTCTTTATGTTGCCAGAAACAAGATACTTAAAAAAATTCTTATTTTTGCCATTATCAAGGTAATCTCTGTTTATGATGGATTCAAGCTATTCACAAAAAAAACACATAAACTTGATGAAAACCACTCCAGATTCTACTGCACAGAAGTAATGTTTCATTAATATTACATAACCATTACTTCAGAGACAACAGAGATCTGTCATGCTAGTTAAAAATGGGTTGTCATATGTGCTATTTAAAAAAATGGTCTTATGTTATTCTTTAGACCAAACAAATACAGGAATGAGAACTTAGTAATACCTTATGTTTTTTTTTTAAGTTTATTTATTTATTTTGAGGGGGAGAGGGGGCACAGAGAAAGGGAAAGAATCTCAAGCAGGCTCTGCGCCGTCAGCGTGAGGCTGATAAGGGGCTCGAACCAAAATCAAGAGTGGGACACTTAACTGACTGACCCTACCAGGTACCCCTAATTTTGCATCTTCTTATGCATCTTCACAAAAATTGAGTATAAAACTCACTAATATTAAAGTGAGATTATGCAATAAATTAAGAGATTATAGCATTATATATTTTTCGAACTTAAAATATAGACTTCATTCAGTAACTCATAACTTGAAAGTAAGAGTAATTTGCACTCTGACATTTTCTTCCATTGCTACATTTCCTATTTATTAAGTTTTTACGTGGTCATTGTTTTACTAGTTACAGTGTGTTAAATAACCATAATTCACATAATTATTTAGAAGCATTATATTTAAATGGATTTGGTGTTTGCCACTGTATATTTACTATGGCTTCTTCATTCTGTATGTTCATTTTGATATATTCCTTAATAGATAGGATTTGTTAAATGAAGTTTATTTTTCTCGCAGAAGAATTTATGAATGGCATAGATGCAGAGATATAGGTGATAGGCTTTTTCTGCTTGAATATATGGAGTTTTCTTTATTCTATAATTCTATAATCAGAATAAGTCTTGGTTTTGAGCATTTTTTTTCAATATATGAAGTTTATTGTCAAATTGGTTTCCATACAACACCCAGTGCTCATCCCAAAAGGTGCCCTCCTCAATACCCATCACCCACCCTCCCATCCCTCCCAACCCCCATCAACCCTTAGTTTGTTCTCAGTTTTTAAGAGTCTCTTATGCTTTGGCTCTCTTCCACTCTAACCTCTTTATTTTTTTCTTCCCCTCCCCCATGGGTTTCTGTTAAGTTTCTCAGGATCCACATAAGAGTGAAACCATATGGTATCTGTCTTTCTCTGTATGGCTGATTTCACTTACCATCACACTCTCCAGTTCCATCCATGTTGCTACAAAGGGCCATATTTCATTCTTTCTCATTGCCACGTAGTACTCCATTGTGTATATAAACCTCAATTTCTTTATCTATTCATCAGTTGATGGATATTTAGGTTCTTTCCATAATTTGGCTATTGTTGACAGTGCTGCTATAAACATTGGGGTACAAGTGCCCCTATGCATCAGTACTCCTGTATCCCTTGGATAAATTCCTAGCACTACTATCGCTGGGTCATAGGGTAGGTCTATTTTTAATTTTTTGAGGAACCTCCACACTGTTTTCCAGAGTGGCTGCACCAATTTGCATTCCCACCAACAGTGCAAGAGGGTTCCCGTTTCTCCACATCCTCTCCACATCTATAGTCTCCTGATTTGTTCATTTTGGCCACTCTGACTGGCATGAGGTGATATCTGAGTGTGGTTTTGATTTGTATTTCCCTGATGAGGAGTGACATTGAGCATCTTTTCATGTGCCTGTTGGCCATCGGATGTCTTCTTTAGAGAAGTGTCTATTCATGTTTTCTGCCCATTTCTTCACTGGGTTATTTGTTTTTCAGGTGTGGAGTTTTTTGGTGAGTTCTTTATAGATTTTGGATACCAGCCCTTTGTCCGATATGTCATTTGCAAATATCTTTTCCCATTCCGTTGGTTGCCTTTTAGTTTTGTTGGTTGTTTCCTTTGCTGTGCAGAAGTTTTTTTTTTTTTTTTCATAAGGTCCCAGTAGTTCATTTTTGCTTTTAATTCCCTTGCCTTTGGGGATGTGTCGAGTAAGAGATTGCAATGGCTGAGGTCAGAGAGGTCTTTTCCTGCTTTCTCCTCTAGGGTTTTGATGGTTTCCTGTCTCACATTCAGGTCCTTTATCCATTTTGAGTTTATTTTTGTGAATGGTGTCAGAAAGTGGTCTAGTTTCAACCTTCTGCATGTTGCTGTCCAGTTCTCCCAGCACCATTTGTTAAAGAGGCTGCCTTTTTTCCATTGGATGTTCTTTTCTGCTTTGTCAAAGATGAGTTGGCCATACGTTTGTGGGTCTAGTTCTGGGGTTTCTATTCTATTCCATTGGTCTATGTGTCTGTTTGTGTGCCAATACCATGCTGTCTTGATGATGACAGCTTTGTAGTAGAGGCTAAAGTCTGGGATTGTGATGCCTCCTGCTTTGGTCTTCTTCAAAATTCCTTTGGCTATTCGGGGCCTTTTGTGGTTCCATATGAATTTTAGGATTGCTTGTTCTAGTTTTGAGGAGAATGCTGGTGCAATTTTGATTGGGATTGCATTGAATGTGTAGATAGCTTTGGGTAGTATTGACATTTTGACAATATTTATTCTTCCAATCCATGAGCATGGAATGTTTTTCCATTTCTTTATATCTTCTTCAATTTCCTTCATAAGCTTTCTATAGTTTTCACCATACAGATGTTTTACATCTTTGGTTAGATTCATCCCTAGGTATTTTATGCTTCTTGGTGCAATTGTGAATGGGATCAGTTTCTTTATTTGTCTTTCTGTTGCTTCATTGTTAGTGTATAAGAATGCAACTGATTTCTGTACATTGATTTTGTATCCTGCAACTTTGCTGAATTCCTGTATCAGTTCTAGCAGACTTTTGGTGGAGTCTATCGGATTTTCCATGTATAATATCATGTCATCTGCAAAAAGCGAAAGCTTGACTTCATCTTTGCCAATTTTGATGCCTTTGATTTCCTTTTGTTGTCTGATTGCTGATGCTAGAACTTCCAACACTATGTTAAAACAGCGGTGAGAGTGGATATCCCTGTCATGTTCCTGATCTCAGGAAAAAGTGCTCAGTTTTTCCCCATTGAGGATGATGTTAGCTGTGGGCTTTTCATAAATGGATTTTATGATGTTCTATCCCGACTTTCTCGAGGGTTTTTATTAAGAAAGGATGCTGAATTTTATCAAAGGCCTTTTCTGCATCGATTGACAGGATCACATGGTTCTTATCTTTTCTTTTATTAATGTGATGTATCACGTTGATTGATTTGCGAATGTTGAACCAGCCCTGCATCCCAGGAATGAATCCCACCTGATCATGGTGAATAATTCTTTTTATATGCTGTTGAATTCAATTTGCTAGTATCTTATTGAGAATTTTTGCATCTATATTCATCAGGGATATTGGCCTGTAGTTCTCCTTTTTTCCTGGGTCTCTGTCTGGTTTAGGAATCAAAGTAATACTGGCTTCATAGAATGAGTCTGGAAGTTTTCCTTCCCTTTCTATTTTTTGGAATAGCTTGAGAAGGATAGGTATTATCTCTGCTTTAAACGTCTGGTAGAACTCCCCTGGGAAGCCATCTGGTCCTGGACTCTTATTTGTTGGGAGATTTTTGATGACTGATTCAATGTCTTCGCTGGTTATGGGTCTGTTCAAGCTTTCTATTTCCTCCTGATTGAGTTTTGGAAGCATGTGGGTGTTTAGGAATTTTTCCGTTTCTTCCAGGTTGTCCAATTTCTTGGCATATAATTTTTCCTAGTATTCACTGATAATTGTTTGTATCTCTGAGGGATTGGTTGTAATAATTCCATTTTCATTCATGATTTTATCTATTTGGATCATCTCTTTCTTTTTGAGAAGCCTGGCTACAGGTTTGTCAATTTTGTTTATTTTTTCAAAAAACCAACTCTTGGTTTCGTTGATCTGCTCTACAGTCTTTTTAGATTCTATATTGTTTATTTCTGCTCTGATCTTTATTATTTCTCTTCTTTTGCTGGGTTTAGGCTGTCTTTGCTGTTCTGCTTCTATTTCCTTGAGGTGTGCTGTTAGATTTTGTATTTGGGATTTTTCTTGTTTCTTGAGATAGGCCTGGATTGCAATGTATTTTCCTCTCAGGACTGCCTTTGCTGCATCCCAAAGCGTTTGTAATGTTGTATTTTCATTTGTTTCTATGTATTTTTTAATTTCTTCTCTAATTGTCTGGTTGACCCATTTATTCTTTAGTAGGGTGTTCTTTAACCTTTAGTAGGAGGCTCCTTAACCTCCATGCTTTTGGAGGTTTGCCAGACTTTTTCTTGTGGTTGATTTCAAGCTTCATCACATTGTGGTCTGAAAGTATGCATGGTATGATTTCAATTCTTGTATACTTATGAAGGGCTGTTTTGTGACCCGGTGTGTGATCTATCTTGGAGAATGTTCCATGTGCACTCGAGAAGAAAGTATATTCTGGGAGGCTTTGCAAGATGGCGGCTTAGGAGGACGCTTGGCTCACCGCACGTCCTGCTGATCACTTAGATTCCACCTACACCTGCCTAAATAACCCAGAAAACCGCCAGAGGATTAGCAGAACGGAGTCGCCAGAGCCAAACACAGACGAGAGGCCCACGGAAGAGGGTAGGAAGGGCGGCGAGGCGGTGCGTGCTCCACAGACTGGCGGGAGGGAGCCGGGGCGGAGGGGCGGCTCGCCAGCCAAGCAGAGCCCCTGAGTCTGGCTTGCAAAAGCGGAGGGGCCTGACGGACTGTGTTCCCGCAAGCGCGACTTAGCGTCTGGGAGGTCATAAGTTAACAGTTCTGCTCGGAAAGCGGGAAGGCTGGAGGACAAAGGGAGGGAGAGCTGCTGAGCCCCCGGACAACAGAGCTCAGTTTGGTGGGGAACAAAGGCGCTCGCCAGCGCCATCTCCCCCACCCATCCCCCAGCCAAAATCCCAAAGAGAACCAGTTCCTACCAGGGAACTTGCTCGCTCCGCACAAACACCCAACTCTGTGCTTCTGCGGAGCCAAACCTCCGGAAGCGGATCTGACTCCCTCCCACTGCCACAGGGCCCCTCCTGAAGTGGATCACCTAAGGAGAAGCGATCTAAGCCTGCCCCTCCTGCCCCCGTGCACCTTGCCTACCCACCCCAGCTAATACGCCAGATTCCCAGCATCACAAGCCTGGCAGTGTGCAAGTAGCCCAGACAGGCCACACCACCCCACAGTGAATCCCTCCCCTAGGAGAGGGGAAGAGAAGGCACACACCAGTCTGACTGTGGCCCCAGCGGTGGACTGGGGGCAGACATCAGGTCGGACTGCGGCCCCGCCCACCAACTCCAGTTATACACCACAGCACAGGGGAAGTGCCCTGCAGGTCCTCACCATGCCAGGGACTATCCAAAATGACCAAGCGGAAGAATTCCCCTCAGAAGAATCTCCAGGAAATAACAACAGCTAATGAGCTGATCAAAAAGGATTTAAACAATATAACAGAAAGTGAATTTAGAATAATAGTCATAAAATTAATCACTGGGCTTGAAAACAGTATACAGGACAGCAGAGAATCTCTTGCTACAGAGATCAAGGGAGTAAGGAACAGTCACGAGGAGCTGAAAAACGCTTTAAACGAAATGCATAACAAAATGGAAATCACCAAAGCTCGGCTTGAAGAGGCAGAGGAGAGAATAGGTGAACAAGAAGATAAAGTTATGGAAAAAGAAGAAGCTGAGAAAAAGAGAGATAAAAAAATCCAGGAGTATGAGGGGAAAATTAGAGAACTAAGTGATACACTAAAAAGAAATAATACACGCATAATTGGTATCCCAGAGGAGGAAGAGAGAGGGAAAGGTGTTGAAGGGGTACTTGAAGAAATAATAGCTGAGAACTTCCCTGAACTGGGGAAGGAAAAAGGCACTGAAATCCAAGAGGCACAGAGAACTCCCTTCAGACGTAACTTGAATCGATCTTCTGCATGACATATCATAGTGAAACTGGCAAAATACAAGGATAAAGAGAAAATTCTGAAAGCAGCAAGGGGTAAACGTGCCCTCACATATAAAGGGAGACCTATAAGACTCGTGACTGATCTCTCTTTTGAAACTTGGCAGGCCAGAAAGAATTGGCACGAGATTTTCAGGGTGCTAGACAGAAAAAATATGCAGCCGAGAATCCTTTATCCAGCAAGTCTGTCATTTAGAATAGAAGGAGAGATAAAGGTCTTCCCAAACAAACAAAAACTGAAGGAATTTGTCACCACTAAACCAGCCCTACAAGAGATCCTAAGGGGGACCCCGTGAGACAAAGTCCCAGAGACATCACTACAAGCATAAAACGTACAGACATCACAATGACTCTAAACCCGTATCTTTCTATAATAACACTGAATGTAAATGGATTAAATGCGCCAACCAAAAGACATAGGGTATCAGAATGGATAAAAAAACAAGACCCATCTCTTTGCTGTCTACAAGAGACTCATTTTAGACCTGAGGACACCTTTAGATTGAGAGTGAGGAGATGGAGAACTATTTATCATGCAACTGGAAGCCAAAAGAAAGCTGGAGTAGCCATACTTATATCAGACAAACTAGACTTTAAATTAAAGGCTGTAATAGGAGATGAAGAAGGGCATTATATAATAATCACAGGGTCTATGCATCAGGAAGAGCTAACAATTATAAATGTCTATGCACCGAATACCGGAGCCCCCAAATATATAAAACAATTACTCATAAACATAAGCAACCTTATTGATAAGAATGTGGTAATTGCAGGGGACTTTAATACACCACTTACAGAAATGGATAGATCATCTAGACACACGGTCAATAAAGAAACAAGGGCCCTGAATGAGACATTGGACCAGATGGACTTGACAGATATATTTAGAACTCTGCATCCCAAAGCAACAGAATATACTTTCTTCTCGAGTGCACATGGAACATTCTCCAAGATAGATCATATACTGGGTCACAAAACAGCCCTTCATAAGTTTACAAGAATTGAAATTATACCATGCTTACTTTCAGACCACAATGCTATGAAGCTTGAAATCAACCACAGAAAAAAGTCTGGAAAACCTCCAAAAGCATGGAGGTTAAAGAACGCCCTACTAAAGAATGAGTGGGTCAACCAGACAATTAGAGAAGAAATTAAAAAATATATGGAAACAAACGAAAATGAAAATACAACAATCCAAACGCTTTGGGACGCAGCAAAGGCAGTCCTGAGAGGAAAATACATTGCAATCCAGGCCTATCTCAAGAAACAAGAAAAATCCCAAATACAAAATCTAACAGCACACCTCAAGGAAATAGAAGCAGAACAGCAAAGACAGCCTAAACCCAGCAGAAGAAGAGAAATCATAAAGATCAGAGCAGAAATAAACAATATAGAATCTAAAAAAACTGTAGAGCAGATCAACGAAACCAAGAGTTGGTTTTTTAAAAAAATAAACAAAATTGACAAACCTGTAGCCAGGCTTCTCAAAAACAAAAGGGAGATGATCCAAATAGATAAAATCATGAATGAAAATGGAATTATTACAACCAATCCCTCAGAGATACAAACAATTATCAGGGAATACTAGGAAAAATTATATGCCAACAAATTGGACAACCTGGAAGAAATGGACAAATTTCTGAACACCCACACTCTTCCAAAACTCAATCAGGAGGAAATAGAAAGCTTGAACAGACCCATAACCAGCGAAGAAATTGAATCGGTCATCAAAAATCTCCCAACAAATAAGAGTCCAGGACCAGATGGCTTCCCAGGGGAGTTCTACCAGATGTTTAAAGCAGAGATAATACCTAACCTTCTCCAGCTATTCCAAGAAATAGAAAGGGAAGGAAAAGTTCCAGACTCATTCTATGAAGCCAGTATTACTTTGATTCCTAAACCAGACAGAGACCCAGTAAAAAAAGAGAACTACAGGCCAGTATCGCTGATGAATATGGATGCAAAAATTCTCAATAAGATACTGGCGAATCGAATTCAACGGCATATAAAAAGAATTATTCACCATGATCAAGTGGGATTCATTCCTGGGATGCAGGGCTGGTTCAACATTCGCAAATCAATCAACGTGATACATCACATTAACAAAAAAATAGAGAAGAACCATATGATCCTGTCAATCGATGCAGAAAAGGCCTTCGACAAAATCCAGCACCCTTTCTTAATAAAAACCCTTGAGAAAGTCGGGATAGAAGGAACATACTTAAAGATCATAAAAGCCATTTATGAAAAGCCCACAGCTAACATCATCCTCAACGGGGAAAAACTGAGAGCTTTTTCCCTGAGATTAGGAACACGACAAGGATGCCCACTCCCACCGCTGCTGTTTAACATAGTGCTGGACGTTCTAGCATCAGCAATCAGACAACAAAAGGAAATCAAAGGCATCAAAATTGGCAAAGATGAAGTCAAGCTTTCGCTTTTTGCAGATGACATATTATACATGGAAAATCCGATAGACTCCACCAAAAGTCTGCTAGAACTGATACATGAATTCAGCAAAGTTGCAGGATACATCATCAATGTACAGAAATCAGTTGCATTCTTATACACTAACAATGAAGCAACAGAAAGACAAATAAAGAAACTGATCCCATTCACAATTGCACCAAGAAGCATAAAATACCTAGGAATAAATCTAACCAAAGATGTAAAGGATCTGTATGCTGAAAACTATAGAAAGCTTATGAAGGAAATTGAAGAAGATTTAAAGAAATGGAAAGACATTCCCTGCTCATGGATTGGAAAAATAAATATTGTCAAAATGTCAATACTACCCAAAGCTATCTACACATTCAATGCAATCCCAATCAAAATTGCACCAGCATTCTCCTCGAAACTAGAACAAGCAATCCTAAAATTCATATGGAACCACAAAAGGCCCCGAATAGCCAAAGGAATTTTGAAGAAGACCAAAGCAGGAGGCATCACAATCCCAGACTTTAGCCTCTACTACAAAGCTGTCATCATCAAGACAGCATGGTATTGGCACCAAAACAGACACATAGACCAATGGAATAGAATAGAAACCCCAGAACTAGACCCACAAACGTATGGCCAACTCATCTTTGACAAAGCAGAAAAGAACATCCAATGGAAAAAAGGCAGCCTCTTTAACATATGGTGCTGGGAGAACTGGACAGCAACATGCAGAAGGTTGAAACTAGACCACTTTCTGACACCATTCACAAAAATAAACTCAAAATGGATAAAGGACCTGAATGTGAGACAGGAAACCATCAAAACCTTAGAGGAGAAAGCAGGAAAAGACCTCTCTGACCTCAGCCGTAGCAATCTCTTCCTCGACACATCCCCAAAGGCAAGGGAATTAAAAGCAAAAGTGAATTACTGGGACCTTATGAAGATAAAAAGCTTCTGCACAGCAAAGGAAACAACCAACAAAACTAAAAGGCAACCAACGGAATGGGAAAAGATATTCGCAAATGACATATCGGACAAAGGGCTAGTACCCAAAATCTATAAAGAGCTCACCAAACTCCACACCCGAAAAACAAATAACCCAGTGAAGAAATGGGCAGAAAACATGAATAAACACTTCTCTAAAGAAGACATCCAGATGGCCAACAGGCACATGCAAAGATGTTCAGCGTCGCTCCTTATCAGGGAAATACAAATCAAAACCACACTCAGGTATCACCTCACGCCAGTCAGAGTGGCCAAAATGAACAAATCAGGAGACTATAGATGCTGGAGAGGATGTGGAGAAACGGGAACCCTCTTGCACTGTTGGTGGGAATGCAAATTGGTGCAGCCGCTCTGGAAAGCAGTGTGGAGGTTCCTCAGAAAATTAAAAATAGACCTACCCTATGACCCAGCAATAGCACTGCTAGGAATTTATCCAAGGGATACAGGAGTACTGATGCATAGGGCCACTTGTACCCCAATGTTCATAGCAGCACTCTCAACAATAGCCAAATTATGGAAAGAGCCTAAATGTCCATCAACTGATGAATGGATAAAGAAATTGTGGTTTATATACACAATGGAATATTACGTGGCAATGAGAAAAATGAAATATGGCCTTTTGTAGCAACGTGGATGGAACTGGAGAGTGTGATGCTAAGTGAAATCAGCCATACAGAGAAAGACAGATACCATATGGTTTCACTCTTTTGTGGATCCTGAGAAACTGAACAGGAACCCATGGGGGAGGCGAAGGAAAAAAAAAAGAGGTTAGAATGGGAGAGAGCCAAAGCATAAGAGACTGTTAAACTCTGAGAACAAACTGAGGGTTGATGGGGGGTGGGAGGGAGGGGAGGGTGGGTGATGGGTATTGAGGAGGGCACCTTTTGGGATGAGCACTGGGTGTTGTATGGAAACCAATTTGTCAATAAATTTCATTAAAAAAATAAAATAAAATAGAAAGATTAAAAAAAAGAAAAGAAAGTATATTCTGTTGGTTTGGGGTGCAGAGTTCTAAATATATGTCAAGTCCATCTGATCCAGTGTCTCATTCAGGGCCCTCGTTTCTTTATTGACCATGTGTCTAGATGATCTATCCATTGCTGTGAGTGGGGTGTTAGAGTCCCCTGCAATTTCCACATTCTTATCAATAAGGTTGCTTATGTTTGTGAGTAATTGTTTTATATATTTGGGGCTCCTGTATTCGGTGCATAGACATTTATAATTGTTAGCTCTTCCTGATGGATAGACCCTGTTACATAGACCCTATATATCCTGATGGAATGACCCTATTATATAATGCCCTTCTTCATCTCTTGTTACAGCCTTTAATTTAAAGTCTAGTTTGTCTGATATAAGTATGGCTACTCCAGCTTTCTTTTGACTTCCAGTGGCATGATAAATAGTTTTCCATCCCCTCACTGTCAATCTGAACGTGTCCTCAGGCCTAAAATGAGTCTCTTGTAGACAGCAAATAGATGGGTCTTGTTTTTTTATCCATTCTGATACCCTATGTCTTTTGGTTGGCGCATTTAATCCATTTACATTCAGTGTTATTATAGAAAGATAGGGGTTTAGAGTCATTGTGATGTCTGTAGGTTTCATGCTTGTAGCAATGTCTATGGTATTTTGTCTCACAGGATCCCCCTTAGGATCTCTTGTAGGGCTGGTTTAGTGGTGACGAATTCCTTCAGTTTTTGTTTGTTTGGGAAGACCTTTATCTCTCCTTCTATTCTAAATGACAGACTTGGTGGATAAAGGATTCTCGGCTGCATATTTTTTCTGTTCAACACATTGAAGGTCTCCTGTTATTCATTTCTGGCCTGCCAAATTTCAGTAGAGAGATTGGTCACGAGTCTTATAGGTCTCCCTTTATATGTTACAGCACGTTTATCTCTAGGTGCTTTCAGAATTTTCTCTTTATCCTTGTATTTTGCCAGTTTCACTGTAATATGTCGTGCAGAAGATCGATTCAAGTTACGTCTGAAGGGAGTTCTCTGTGCCTCTTGGATTTCAATGACTTTTTCCTTCCCCAGATCTGGGAAGTTCTCACTATTATTTCTTCAAGTACCCCTTCAGCACCTTTCCCTCTCTCTTCCTCCTCTGGAATACCAATTAGGCGTAGATTATTTCTCTTTAGTGCATCACTTAGTTCTCTAATTTTCCCCTCATACTCCTGGATTTTTTTTCTCAGCTTTTTCTCAGTTTCTTCTTTTTCCATAATTTTATCTTCTAGTTCACCTATTCTCTCCTCTACCTCTTCAATCCGAGCCATAGTTGTCTCCATTTTATTTTGTAGTTCATTGATAGCATTTTTTAGCTCCTCCTGGCTGTTCCTCAGTCCCTTGATCTCTGTAGCAAGAGATTCTCTCCTGTCCTTTATACTGTTTTCAAGCCCAGTGATTAATTTTATGACTATTATTCTAAATTCACTTTCTGTTATATTGTTTAAATCCTTTTTGATCAGTTCGTTAGCTGTTGTTATTTCCTGGATGTTTTTCTGAGGGGAATTCTTCCGTTTTGTCATTTTGGATAGTCCCTGGAGTGGTGCAGGACTGCGGGGCTCTTCCCCTGTCCTGTCTTGAATAACTTGCATTGGTGGGCAGGGTGCAGTCAGACCTGATGTGTGCCCCCAGCCCACCACTAGGGCCACAGTCAGACTGGTGTGTGCCTTCTCTTCCCCTCTCCTAGGGGTGGGATTCACTGTGGGGTGGTGTGGCCCGTCTGGGCTACTTGCACACTGCCAGGCTTGTGGTTCTGGGGATCTGGCGTATTAGCTGGGGTGGGTAGACAAGGTGCACAGGGGCAGGAGGGGCAGGGTCAGCTCACTTTTCCTTCAGAGATCTGCTTTGGCAGGGGCCCTGCGGCACCAGGAGGGAGTCAGACCCTCCAGAGGGATGGATCCGCAGAAGCACAGCATTGGGTGTTTGCGCGGTGCAAGCAAGTTCCCTGGCAGGAACTGGTTCCCTTTGGGATTTTGGCTGGGGGATGGGTGAGGGAGATGGTGCTGGTGAGCGCCTTTGTCCCTCGACAAGATGAGCTTGTTATCCCGTGGCTCAACAACTCTCCCTCCCGTTGTCCTCCAGCCCTCCTTTTCTCTGATAGAGCTGTTAGCTTATAACCTTCCAGATGTCAAGTCCCGCTTCTGTCGGAACACACTCTGTCCGGCCCCTCTGCTTTTGCAAGCCAGACTCAGGGGCTCTGCTTGGCCGGCAGGCCACCCCTCAGCCCCGGCTCCCTCCCGCCAGTCCGTGGAGCGCGCACCACCTCTCCGCCCTTCTTACCCTCTTCCGTGTGCCTGTCGTCTGCGCTTGGCTCCGGAGACTCCGTTCTGCTAGTCTACTGGCGGTTTTCTGGGTTATTTAGGCAGGTGTAGGTGGAATCTAAGTGATCAGCAGGATGCGCGGTGAGCCCACCGTTCTCCTATGCCTCCATCTTCCCAGGATCCTCGGTTTTGAGCATTTGCCTGGAACTGTGTGTGGTCTGTCAATTTACAGATTCATTTATTTCATTTTAAGGGTATCTTGCTTTACTAATCCACTGTTTTTTCTGACTTATATTAATCTTTTAATATTGCTTGCATTTGCTATGATCAATTCAAGTCTTACTCACTGTTAATAATTTGCTTTTCAATTGTCCATGATATCTATTTCATTCTTTGCTGTACCTACTTTTTGTTCTTTAATACTGTGATTTTGTTCCTTAATGTATTTCTTCAGTTCCCGGTTTTTCTTTAATTCAGTTCCTTTATCATCTCCTATTGGAATTTTTTATCAAATGTATGTTTTCATAAAAATTTTTCTAGTATAAAACACTTGTGGTAAATGTCTTTCTATTCTTTGAAATTTATTTTTTTCCTAGCCTGAAGTTTTCACTTGGATTTTGTATTCTATATTTTCTTTTTTCCTGCTCAAGTATTATCTGTATTAATCTAGGGAGGGGAAAAAGAAAAAAAATGCTTCTAAATTTATATGTATAAGCTTAACCACTGGAGAGACTGATTTTCTGTCCTATTTCTAAAAATTGAGGGAACTCTTGAATTTTGTTTAGACCTTTCTGTTGTAACTGTTTACCTAATACTTTGAAATATTCTTTTTTATATTTAAATAATTTTTAATGTTTTATTTATTTTTGAGAGAGACAGAGTACGATGGGGAATGGGCAGAGAGAGGGAGACACAGAATCTGAAGCAAGTTCCAGTCTCTGAACTAGCAGCACAGAGCCTGACACAGGGCTCAAACTCATGAACTGTGAGATCATGACCTGAACCAAAGTCAGACACAAGCAACTGAGCCACCTGCCCCCCCTGAAATATTCTTTAATATTCAAAATTGGCATATTAGTAATCAGACCACAATCTGAAAATATAAACTAGAAAAATCAATACATCATTATTACATCATTATTTCTGTATTTATGTTGAACTGTATCTTATTACATGAATATGAATAGTTCTTTAATACTATGTTTCAACTTATACTTTAGAAGTAATACTAAAGAGTAAAATTTTATTTTATTTTATTTTTAAATTTATTATTTTATTTTATTTTTAATGCAATTTATTGTCAAATTGGCTACCATATAGTGTGTACAGTGTGCTCTTGGTTTTGGGGATAGATTCCCTTGGTTCATCGCTTACATACAACACCCTATGCTCATCCCAACAAATGCCCTCCTCAGTGCCCATCACCTGCTTTCCCCTCTCTCCAACCCCATCATCAACCTTCAGTTTGTTCTCAGTATTTAAGAGTCTCTTATGGTTTGCCTCCCTCCCTGTCTGTTTGTAACCATTTTTCCCTTTCCCTTCCCCGATGGTCTTCTGTTAAGTTTCTCAAGTGCGACATATGAGTGAAAACATATGATACCTGTCTTTCTCTGGCTGACTTCACTTAGCGTAATACCTTCCAATTCCATTCACGTTGCTACAAAGGGCCAGATTTCATTCTTTCTCATTGTCAAGTAGTATTCCATTGTATATATAAAACACATCTTCTCTATCTATTCATCAGTCGATGGACATTTAGGCTCTTTCCATAATTTGACTATTGTTGAAAGTGCTGTTAAAAACATTGGGGTGTATGTGCCCCTGTGAATCAGCACTCCTGTGTCCTTTGGATAAATTCCTAAGTAGCGGTATTGCTGGGTTGTAGTGTAGTTCTATTTTTAATTCTTTGAGGAACCTCTACACTGTTTTCCAGAGTGGCAGCAGTTTGCATCCCCACCAACAGTGCAAGGGGGTTCCCATTTCTCCACATCCTCTCCAGCATCTGTTCTTTCCGAGTTGTTTATTTTAGCCACTCTGACTGGTGTGAGGTGGTATTTCAGTGTTGTTTTGAGTTGTATTTCCCTGATGATGAGTGACATTGAGCATCTTTTCATATGTCTGTTGGCCATCTGGATGTCTTCTTTGGAAAAGTGTCTGTTCACATCTTCTCATTTCTTTACTGGATTATTTGTTTTTCAGGTGTGGAGTTTGGTAAATTCTTTATAGATATTTGGATACTAACCTTTTATCTAATGTATTTTGAAAATGTCTTTTCCCATTACGTCAGTTGCCTTTTAGTTTTATTGTTTCCTTTGCTGTGCAGAATCTTTTCATCTTCATGAGGTCCCAATAGTTCATTTTTGCTTTCAATTCCCTTGCCTTTGGAGATGTGTGAAGTAAGAAATTGCTGCGGCTGAGGTCAGAGAGGTATTTTCCTACTTCCTCCTCCAGAGTTTTGATGGTCTCCTGTCTCACATTCAGGTCTTTCATCCATTTTGAGTTTATTTTTGTGTGTAATGTAAGAAAGTAGTCTAGTTTCAACCTTCTGCATGTAGCTGTCCAGTTCTCCCAGCACCATTTGTTAAAGAGACTGGTTTTTTTTCCATTGGATACTCTTTCCTGCTTTGTCAAAGATTAGTTGGCCATACATTTGTGGGTCAAATTCTGGGTTCTCTATTCTATTCCATTATCTATGTGTCTGTTTTTGTGCTAGTACCATACTATCTTGATGATTATAGCTTTGTAGTAGAGGCTAAAGTCTGGGATTGTGATGCCTCCCACTTTGGTTTTCTTCTTCGATATTACTTTGGCCAAAAAACAATTTAGGGTTTCTTGTTCTAGCTTTGAGAAGACTGCTAGTGCAATTTTGATTGGGATTGCATTGAATGTGTAGATTGCTTTGGGTAATATTGGCATTTTAACAATACTTACTCTTCCAATTCATGAGCATGGAATGTTTTTCAATTTCTTTGAGTCTTATTCAATTTTCTTTATAAGCTTTCTAATTTTTCAGCATACAGATCCTTACATATTTGGTTAGGTTTATTCCGAGGTATTTTATGCTTCTTGGTGTAATTGTGAGTGGGATTGATTTCCTGATTTCTCTTTCTGTTGCTTCATTATTGGTGTATAAAAATGCAACCGATTTCTGTACATTGATTTTTGTATCTTGCGACTTTGCTGAATTCACGTATCAGTTCCAGTAGCCTTTTGGTGGAGTCTTTTGGGTTTTCCATATACAGTATCATGTTGTCTGCGAAAAGTGACAGTTTGACTTCTTCTTTGCTAATTTTGATGCCTTTGATTTCCTTTTTTTGTCTGATTGCTGATGCTAGGACTTCCAACACTATGTTAAACAACAGTGGTGAGAGTGGACATCCCTGTCGTGTTCTTGATATCAGGGGGAAACATCTCAGTTTTTCCCCATTGAAGATGATATTAGTGGTGAGCTTTACATATATGGCTTTTATGATGTTTAGGTGTGTTCCTTCTATCCCGACTTTCATGAGGGTTTTTATTAAGGAAGGATACTGTGTTTTGTCAAATGTTTTTTTTTCTACATCTGTTGACAGGATCATATGATTCTTATCCTTTCTTTTATTAATGTGATGTATCACATTGATTTTGTGAATATTGAACCTGCCCTGCAGCCCAGGAATGAATCCCATTTGATCATGGTGGATAATTCTTTTAACATGCTGTTGAATTTGATTTGCTAGTATCTTACTGACAATTTTTGCATCCATATTCATCAGGGATATAGGCCTGTAATTCTCCTTTTTTGCAGGGTCTCTCTCTGATTTGGGAATCAAGGTAATGCTGGCTTCATAGAGTGAGTCCAGAAGCTTTCCTTCTGTTTCTATTTTTTGGAACAGCTTGAGAACGGTAGGTATTAACTCTGCTTAAAATGGCTGGTAGAATTCCCCAAGGAAGCCATCTGGCCCAGGACTCTAATTTGTTGGGAGATTTTTGTAACGGATTCAATTTCTTCACTAGCTATATGTCTATCAAAATTTTCTCTTTCTTCCTGTTTGAGTTTTGGTAGTATGTGCATGTTTAGGAGTTTGTCCATTTCTTTCACGTTGTTGGCATATAATTTTTCATAGTATTCTCTGATAATTGTTTGTATTACTGAAGGATCGGTTGTGATAATTCCATTTTCATTTGTGATTTTATCTATTTGGGTCCTCTCTCTTTTCTTTTTGAGAAGTCTGACTAGGGGTTTATCAATTTTGTTGATTTTCTTCACAAAACCAGCTTAGTTTCATTGATCTGTTCTACTGTTTTTTGTTTTCTATATTGCTTCTTTTGCTCTAATCTTTATTATTTATCTTCTTCTGTTGGCCTTGGGGTTTCTTTGCTATTCTGCTTCTAGTTCCTTTGGGTGTGCGGTTAGATTTTGCATTTGGGATTTTTCTTATTTCTTGAGATAGGCCTGGATTGCAATGTATTTTCCTCTTAGGACTGCTTTTGCTGCATCCCAAAGGGTTTGGACGGTGGTGTTTTAATTTCATTTGTTTGCATATATTTTAAAATTTCCTCTTTATTTGCCGGGTTGACCCATTCATTCTTTAGTAGGATGTTCTTTAACCTTTATACATTTGGAGGTTTTCCACACTTTTTTCTTTGGTTCATTTCAAGTTTCATAGCACTGTGATTCAGAAAATGTGCATGGTACTATCTCAATTTTTTTATATTTATCGATGGCTGTTTTGTGACCCCGTATGTGATCTATCTTGGAGAATGTTCCATGTGTACTTAGAAGAATGTGTATTCTGCTGCTTTAGTATGAAAAGTCATGAATATATCGGTCAAGTCCATCTGGTCCAGTGTAGCATTCAGGGCCATTGTTTCTTTATTGACTTTGTGTCTATATGATCTGTCCATTGTTGGAAGTGGAGTATTAAATTCCCCTGCAATTACCATATTCTTTCCAGTAAGATTGCTTATATTTGTGATTAATTGTTTTATATATTTGGATGCTTCAAATTGGGTGCATAACCTTTTATAATTTTTAGCTCTTCTTGACCGATAGACCCCATAATTATGATATAATGATCTTCCTCATTTCTTGTTACAGCCTTTAGTTTATAATCTAGTTTTTCTGTTATAACTATATCTATTCCAACTTTCTTTTGATTTCCAATACCATGACAGATGCTTCTCCATCCCCTCACTTTCAATCTGAAGGTGTCCTTGGGTCTAAAATGAGTCTCTTGTAGGCAGCAAATAGATGGGTCTTGTTTTGTTGTCCATTCTGATACCCTATGTCTTTTGGTTGGAGTATCTAGTCCATTTACATTCAGTATTATTTTTGAAAAATATGGATTTAGAGTCATTGTGTTATCTGTAGGTTTCATGCTTGTAGTGATGTCTCTGGTCCTTAGTGGTCTTTGCAACATTCCCCTCACAGAGTCCCCCTTAGGATCTCTTTCAGGGATGGTTTATTGGTGATGAACTCCTTCAGTTTTTGTTTGGGAAAACCTTTATCTCTCCTTCTATTCTGAATGACAGGCTTGCTGGATAAAGGATTTTTGGCTGCATATTTTTTCTATTTAGCACATTGAATATTTCATGCCCCTCCCTTCTGGCATGCCAAATTTGTGTAGATAGGTTTGCTACTACCCTTATGTGTCTGCCCTTGTAGGTCAAGGCCCATTTGTCTCTAGCTGCTTTCAAAATTCTCTCTTTATCTTTGTATTTTGCCAGTTTCACTGTGATAAGTCATGTAGAAGATTGATTCAAGTTACGTCTGAAGGGAGTTCTCTGTGCCTCCTGGATTTCAATGTCTGTTTCCTTCCCCAGATTGGGGAAGTTCTCAGCTATTATTTGTTCAAGTACACCTTCCACCCCTTTCTCTAGCTCTTCTTCTGGAACTCCTATGATATGGGTATTATTATGTTTCATTGAATCACTTAATTTTCTAAATCTCCTCTCATGGTCCAGAATTCCCTTATCTCTTTTTTTTTCTCAGCTTCATCTTTTCCCATAATTTTTCTTCTATTTCACTTATTCTGCCCTCTGCCTCTTCAATACTGTCACTTCCTCTAGTTTATTTTGCACCTCATTTACATTTTTTAATTCATTATGACTATTTTTAGTTCCTTGATCTCTGCAGCAATGATTCTCTGCTGTCTTCTATGCTTTTTTTTTTCAAGCCCAGTGATTAATCATATGACTATTACTCTAAATTCTTGTTCAGTTATATTGTTTATATCTGTTTTGATCAATTCTTTAGCTGACATTTCATCCTATAATTTTTTTGAGGCAAATTCTTCCATTTCATTATTTTGGCTACTTTTCTGTCCCTTATGTGTTTCAAAAGCTTATGTGTCTTGCACCTCTGAGCACTGCTATATTAAAGAGGGGGTCATAAACTATCCAGGGTCTGGCCCTACAAGAGGTGGGTTTTTTTTTTTTTTTTTTTTTTGGAGAGTGTTACTTGCTCTCTGTTGTTGTGACTTTGGTTGCTTCATCTCCCTACTCGTAGTGATGTTTTAGACTCTCCACCAGGTGTACTTTGATTTGTTCCTTGAAGTAGCCCTTGAAAAGAAAACAAACAAAAAACCCACAAAAAAATAAACAAACCAAACAACAAAACAGAACCCCAAAACACTAGCTCCAGCAAAACAACAGGGTAGGGTTGGTGTTGATGGAAGAGGCCTTATCCCATACAAAGAGAAAAAATGACAGGGGTGGGGAAAAAGAAAAGAAAAGAAAATTGACCAGGCTGAGGAACTCTATGGCTTTTCAAGAGAGAGAGAGAAAGAGGAAAATAAAGAAGGAGGTATAGAACAGGTATAAAGAGATTAGATGAAATATGTCTGCTTAAAGAAACCAACAACCAGACTAGAGGAAGCAAGAAATAAGAAGGAGAAAAAGAAGAAAAAATATATATAATAAAAATTGTCCAAGAATTAAATCAGGAACTGCAAAACCCGTGGGTGCATTGGAACTGGTGTCAGTGCTGGTCTGGAGGAGAGGCTGTCTGGTTTGTCAGCATCATCCGCTCCTGTGGATATGCTGTTACCAGGTGTGGAGGGGCCTGGTTTGGTGTAGGCAGGTCCTGCCTCCACTGTGGGCCCACTGTGGGATCCCTGGGGACCCACATTGTTGGTGATGGGGTGAAAAATGGTGGCATTCCAGACTCTCCTCCATGGACTGGGTGTCCCAGACCACTCTGTTCAGGCCATCCTCACAGTGCTGTGGGTGTGAATGAGGAAGTTTTTCCTGTTCCGCTGACTCCCCCATCTGCCTGGTGCTGGGCTGCGGTAAAAAACTACAGTGTCTTGAAGGGTCCTGCTCCATGTGTCCTGTGTTCCAGGGAAGAGCCGCTCTGTGACGCGGACATACGGCCTCTGGCTGGTGGGCACAGGCAGTCTTTTGTCCTTTGAGTGATTATGTACCTTGTTCCCACATCACTCCAGGGAGGGGATTGCTTTCTCCCACTGCAGACTGTGCCTCTGAACTCATTACTGAGCCTGAGGTTGGCTCCCCTCCTCCCCAGGTGTGCGAACAAGGCAGCTGGCCCCAGTTCAGAGAAAGTCCCACAGTTAGAGATTGGATCTTTGTCTGTCCAGGTCCATGGTTTTTCTCTTGTCCAGATACAGTCCTATGCTTCCCCAGCCCCTCTTTTTCTTTCCTTTGTCTCTCTGCAGAAGGGGATCCCTCACCTCTGTGCATGTCTTATCTCTCCCAGTTTGCAATCATGCACTTATGGTCCTCCAGGTTGTCCCTGTGGGTCCCTGGAGACGTCTCTGTCACTCTGCAGCCTGGACTCTTGGAATTCAAAGTCATTTGGCCTCAACACTGTTGTGTTTGAGGGATGAGGGAACTTCAGGTCCCCCTACATCTCCACCATGTTGGATCTCCTTCCAAGAGTAATATTTTAAATAAAAGATACACTTATCTAATTTTTAATAGAAAAATGTGGGTAATTATGTTCTTTGGATTTATTCCTATTGTCAGAGGCTTTAAAGACCATATACATCACTAGCATTAATAGCAAGAGTAGAGGAAAGTGTATATTCTTTGTGTTAGTGTTTTTTTTGTTCTTAATGTGACTATAAACTACCTTTCAATTTTATAGCAGGAAAATACCTCCAGAAGTAGACTCTGATGCAGGCATCTGCTCTTTTCCTATTTCAAGATACTACTGTATTACCTGCTAGGGACAATAATTATTGCTGCCATATAAAAAATTATTTTTAGTTGTATTAATATTGTACTTCAATTCTAGGTTGAATTATGGAAAAATAGTATAGCATTTTGAAGTATTACTTCAATTGTTTCATCTAAATATCTATTTGACATGAAAACAACTAAAATGCTCTTTTGATGAAAACATCTATTTAAAAAAATTGGGGACAGCAATTCTAGAAGTAGTTTAGTTCTTAAATTAAAGAGTTGGTTTTCAAGTGGTTTCTGAAATGCCAGTAGGTACAGAGAATATCCTATTGAGGATGCTTGTTGAAGCTCTAAGTTTTGTACACTTAAAGTTGTTATGGAGAAATCTGATTAGACCAAGTTCTTCCTATACTGCTATTAAGTGACTGCAGGATTATGCTTCCTGGAGGGCTAGGGTAATCTGCCCCTGGATTTATATCCATGTTTATTTGACCCCAAATACTGCCTTATTGTCATTGGTGAATGGCTGAACTTCAAGGCCCTGATGGCCCCTCCGTGGTAGTTGACCATTATTAGACTTTGTCTCTCTAAAAGCAGCCAGTAGGTTTAAAACAAATGGGTCATATGCTTTTCCTTGAATGTTGCAACTGATTGCTAATATTATATTTCCTTTTTTCATTTCAGTTGTACAAATGGAAAACTAGAAATTCTATCATAAGGGAAGGATTATGTGGAAAGTTAATGATGAAAGTTAGGGAGGTTGAACGTTTTTTCCCAACAGATCTAGTTCCCCATATCCCTTCTGTAGCTGAAGTCCCTATTACACCACAGTCTGCAAGAAAAAAGCTGACAATGTGAACAGAAAAACCACTGAGCTGGGCAGCTCAGAAGAACCATCAACCCAAACTTCCCCCTTGACAGCAGTAAGTCCACCCTGGGTTACAATTCAGCTGAATTGCTTGTGCATGTTGTCTGGAATGATTTATTCCCTTTATGAGAAAGGGGGAAAATTATCCAAAATCCATTGTTCCCAATTTATGTGATTAATGGACATTAGCCAATATGCGCAGGTATAAGAGGAGAAAGACAGGTTAGAAGAGCTAGCCAGAGAAGGACTCCTGAGTGTGCTCCCTCAGGCTTAACTCAGCAGTTAATCAAACAGTTTTTGCCTGCCACTAAGGCTTTCTACAAAGGAAGCAAAGTGGAGGATCAGGAAATAGGACTTTGTAAACCCTTTTTTACCTGCTCCAGAACAAGTATCAAACATTTGTCTTCCATCAAAATACACCTATAGGTTTGTTCTCTTATGTGCACTGGGACTCAATATCCTTCTCTAATGAAAACTATGAAAAGTGATCCCTCCCCACCCCCACCCCCCCAAATTTTGTTCATATATTGTTGGTGGTGGTAGTTTTATTTTTAAATGAGAAGTTGCTATATCTGTTTGATCATGACTATTTATAAAAATAGAAATAGCATGAGTCAACCAGGGATGATCTACAGTCAGCAAGAGTAAAAAATCTGTGTTTCTTTTCCTTAGCCCATCACGAGGTTTCCCTGTTTCTTATTTTCAAGGGGATGGTAGGAGGCTGTAATAAGCAGACTTGAGTCACTGTAGGGATTAAAATGGGAATGACAGTACTTTCAAATTTAATGTACCACATCTGACATTATTTATATTACCCATTATACCCTAAGGACCTAATTGCAAACCTTGCTTCATTCATGGAATCTGCCCGTTGACACTGATATTAATGGTTAATAGTGCTGAGTTTCTCTCACAGTATTATTCCTTGCAAAATGTTTCTGCATGGTCACACCTTCAGGTGCTCCTCTTCCCCAATGAGTACAATGAAACAATTCTCCAGAGTTGACCATCCCCCCTCTCTTTAGATAGCTTGGTATAAGAAACCCATCAGCGTTTTCACCACACAGAATTAATCATTTATACTGACTCTTTAATAGGACACTTGGGACCTATTCAACTCTGGTAGTGTTATTGAAACTTCAGCTATAAAACTTAAATTCCCTAAATCTAATGATTTCCTTTTCCGTCACATCATGGACATTATGAGATTATCTTTTTAAGACAGGTGAACTTCTCCTGATGAGGTGTGTTGGGAAATAGGTCTAAATGCAAAGATCCTGAATTTCTGATTGTCCCAAATCCTATTTTCCTAAAAGTAACAAAAAAATGTTCAGTTTCCTTGTTTTTAAGACCTACAACTTTCTACTAGAAATAGGGGTTTATCAACCTTGCTAATTACTATTATTGGAGTGAGTGTGATATGAGTTTCCTGACAAATTACAGACCATTTCTTTGTAGGTCCTCAATAATATTAAAATTATATTTTAGCACTTCTATTTTGTTAAGAAGCATACACCTCTGTTAAATGTCTACTTAATTTTCTTTAGTGTTTGTCATTTTTTGTTGTATCTATATCGGTTAACTGATATTATCTCAGGAAATCTCAATCCTAGAGCTATAATAAATCCTTCTCTCTATAGAGATACATTCTTGGATGATAAAATTATTTTTCAAGGGATCACTCTGATCATACTGTTATAGAAGATTGATTCCAGATAGCTAAATGATAGTTGATGGGAGAAATCTTAGCATTATATTAAAGTTGATATCTGATATCTAATTGGCAGATTTAATTTGTGTGTGCATGTATGTGTGTTAATTCTGCCCTGTGTTACTACCAGTGCACACAAAAGAATGAGACTGAGGAAATTTATTTTTAGCTTAATAAGCAACTTCCTTTTGCCAGAGGCTTGCCTCTTACTGCATATAGATATATCACAGGGAGACTTACACAGCTCTGTTTGTCCCATGTTTAGCCTTAAGATCTAAAACTAAATAAAAATTTTTTATGATAAAAATAATTAAAAATTCATTTTCACAATTGATATGTATAAAACATCATTGACATTGTTATTGACTTACTAGATATTTATAATAAAGATGACATAAGATTGTATCTATGTGATCAGAAATTACTGTATCAGTACTTCACAAGACCCTTCTAATTTTTTCACCCCTGTGGATAAGTGTATTTGTATATTTCATGTATTGAAATGCTAAAATATTAAGCTATTTCATTTTGGCAGCCTAACATCAGCAAGAAGCAACTTAATAAAATATGAAGTATATTAAATTTATTGCTATATTTATAAGTCTATAATTAATACATCTTCATATTAAGCATTAAAACTTAAGTAAATGCAGAGCAGTACTACATTATTAAAACAAAATATACCAAGGTCTAATGACTAAGTAGAAGAAGAGAAAATCTAATTCAGTAGGAGACAATCAGATAACAATTTTAGAGGATATCTTAACTGTGGTGCTCTTTATCAACTAATTTTACAATTTAATAAACTGACACATAGAGACATGGGGCAATAAAATGAATTTTTTACTAAAACAAATTTCTTCTCAATAGAATTTTTAAAAACCTATTTGGTCTAAATGGTTTCACAGGATTAGAAAAATTATTTAAAAATAAAATATAAGTGGAAAGTTGGAAATGAAATTGTTGACATAGACATCTCTGAGGGCAAGAGGCTTCTAAGTTTCTAACACAAGCTAATGTGTATTTTCTATGTATTTAGCTTAATATAGAAGTTCTCTTGGGAGTCTTTTTTCTAAGTAGCTGAGTAAATTCAGTATAATATAACATTCTCTTAAAAAAAGTGTTAACAAAAATAACATGTATTAATATTGTAAATTAAAAAATGATACTAGCTAAGTAAGTATTGATGAAGATTGAAAGCCAAATTTTTAACATTACTCATGTATTAGACTTACATTTACCATCTAAGCTGCCTGTTTCAATTCTACATGTGTAAAAAAACAGGCAGATTTCTATTTGTGCACAGCACACTAAAAATTTTGAAGAATGATCTATCAAACATTGCACAAATTTTGTGTGTATTGGAAGAAAACATGGTCAGCCCCTTCAGGAAATATGTATTATAAGTTATTTTTATTTTCAATTAACAGATTTAGAGGAAGTAACAAAGTTGAAAGGTGTAATACACTCTTCATCTAGTTTCCCCAATGGAAACATATATTATGTAACTGTAGGACAATATCAATAGGAAACTAGGAAATTACATGGATTCAATGTCATAAAATTCTATGCCATTTCATCATACGTACGGATTCCTGTAACTACCACTGCCATCAAAGAACATAACTATTCTACCTCCACAAAGATCTATTGGTGTCTATTTTTCAATTGATTAAGTGAAGAAACCTTATTTTAAGTCCCTTTTATCCTCTCTTGGTTGGAATATCATCGTCTTAAAAATTTCTTCTACATACATACTTTATGTACAAACGCACACACACATTTTATATATATATACACACACACACGTTTCTTTATTTTGAGAGAGAGTGGGAGAGGGACAGAGAGAGAGAGAGAGAGAGAGAGAGAATCCCAAATAGGCTCCATGCTGGTGGTGTGGGGCTCGAACCCATGAACTGTGAGATCGTGATCTGAGCCGAAATCAAGAGTCAGATGCTAAACTGAGCCACCCAGACACCTCATGTACACATACATATTAAAGTCCACATCAGACAGTGTTATACTTTTTGTATCAAACAGCAAATATAATTTAGACAAGGAGAGTTTATAACCTGACTTTTGCTTTTATTATATTCAGGTATTCATCCTTATGCCATCTTGTACTTTTTGACATTTGCCCAACACTTTTGGAAAAAGGCTATTTTTAGGGATATATCCATTTATTCCCAAATAAAGCTGAGCAAGAGATATCAGCTACTTATTATGTTGGTGTTTCCCAATATGTCCATTTGTACTTAAGGGAAAAGGTTAAGGACAACCTTCAGTAGTGGAACTGGAGTTGGGAGCAGTTTAATCATGTGTAGAAAGTAAAGGGAAAAATAAAGAAAAATATGGAAATCCTATGCACCAAAGCAAATTTCAGTCACACTTTATGACAGGGACTAATCAGTATTTTCATGATACTACTATCTTGTGGAATAAAATCAACAGACTGAGTATTGAAGTTAACACATGAAAATCAAGGTGATAATTACTAAATACATTTTGTATACTTCTCAAATATTCCCATACCCTAATGGCATATGTATACTTAGGAGAATTCTATATTTCTGCAGGGTTTTGAGAAATACATTTTATTTAATTAATTAATTTATTTTTTAACGTTTATTTATTTTTGAGACAGAGAGAGACAGAGCATGAATTGGGGAGGGGCAGAGAGAGAGGGAGACACAGAATCCAAAGCAGGCTCCAGGCTCCAAGCCATCAGCCCAGGCTTGAACTCATGGACCGCGATCATGACCTGAGTTGAAGTCGGATGCTTTAGCTGACTGAGCCACCCAAGGGCCCCAAGAAATACATTTTAAAAGTAAGTGATTGGTTTAGGAAGGACATTGCTTTTTGATAAGGGAATATTTTCTCTGCATGTTATTTTGTGAAAGGTCCTCAGATTAAATAATGAATGCTTTTTTCCTTAGAATTTTTGAATAGTTCTTACATTTGCATATTCAAAAATAAAAATGCATTGTGAAGTAAACAGAAAATTCTCCCTCCCATCTTATCCATATCCAGCTAGGTCTAATCCTCCACACTTTTAAGTGATTTATTTTTACTTTTATTACTACCATTATTGCTATTATTAAAATCATTTTGCATTTTAATGGTAGTGTAGATTTAGATTATTTTTCACCATTTACCCACAATTCATCTTTTACCTTCTCAGAGACACAACCATGTATGTTATTAATATGTTCCTTATAAATAATTTTAGAAAAAGTATCCTATCTAAGATAAACAGTTTTGCAAGGAATAATGTGGATATATGTCACCTTATGTAAGAGATATAGCTGTGGAATAAATTTGTGTAATTTAATTGCCAGATAGAATAACAGGGCATGTACCACTTTATATTTCCATGTACCACTTTATACATCCATGAGGCCAAACTTGCCACACAGCCCTGACAACTACATTTGTTATAGACCTTTTCAACTTTTGGAAATTCTTTTTTTTTTTTTTTTTTTTTTGAGAAAGAGATAGAGAGGGCAAGAGTGAGCAAGGAGCAGAGAGGGAGGGAGGGAGGGAGAGAGAGAGAGAAAGTGAGAGAGACAAGCTAGGCTCACCCAGAGCTTGCAATTTACCCAAATTGGGGCTAAAGCTCATGGACTGTGAGATCATGACCTGAGCCAAAGTCAGATGCTTAATGACTGAGCCATCCAGGTACCCTGGAAATTCAATTTTTAATAGAATTTTTCACCTGTTAGTTTTATTTAAGGCACTTTGTATTTTGATTTGAATTTCACTTTGTGTTGTAGACTCTAAGTCTAAAGTTCTCTGTTGTCTAGCAAGAGAGCGGGGTGCAGGATGAAAAGCAAGAGATGGCTAATGTCCGGGACAAGACAAGAGCCCTGAATAAGGGTCTTTGCCCTGTATTTATTCAGATCAGAAGGCTTACAAACGTGATGGGTGTGCACAGAGAGACAAAGAAACTGGGAACATTAACTTGGGGGCATGAGGGAAAGGGGGGTTTTGAAGATATACAGTATTTGGGGTTAGAGTCAATATAAAACAATCCTGGTGCAAGGCAGATGGGCAGATGGTTGTTAATGGCAGACAGGAGGCGCCGTGTCTGTTTAACCTAGCTAGTCTAGGGGATGAGACAGCGAATAGGAATAACCTCAGGGTTAACAAGGCACCTTTTCTTTTGTTAACCAGCTCTGCTCTGGGCTGCTTTGCCTGCAGCGCAAGGGTCCATAGGCGAATTCACCAATCTACCTAACCTGGCCCTATCCTCCTGTGAAAGCAACTTTTCTGCTAAGGTACTAAATTTGGGGTGCTTCCACCCTGAATATGTAGTCTTGTTTATTTCATATACCTATGTATTGGACACCTTTGCACCCATTCCTATTTTAGGGCTTTACATCTCCCTCTCTATTCTGGGCGCTCTGCATCCCCTCTCTATTTTGGGGTGCATTTGCACCTCCCTATTCCAGGCACCTTTGCGCCTTCCTTTTCTTGGGGTGCTTTTGCACCCTCCTATTCTTGGGGTTCCATTCTGGTTTACCCAAACTCAGGCGTGAGCATTTTATGGCTCTGTATTTCTTTATGCCTTGTTAACTCATTGGTGTAAGCCCAGAGGATTCCTAAGCTTATCCCCCAAAACTTTGTGTTTTTGTTTGTTAAGTTTATTTTGAGAGAGACAGAGCTCGCATGTGTGAGTGAGTGGAGGAGGGGCAGAGAGAGAGAGAAAAGAGAGAACTCCAAGCAGGCTCTGCACTGTCAGCGCAGAGCCAGATGTGGGCCTCAGTCTCACGAACCTGAGGCAAAATCAAGAGTTGAGCACTTAACCGGCTGGACCACTCAGGCCCCCCAAATTTCACTTTGTATAAGTGATATCATGTATTTGTATATACTGCAAATACTTTTGACCTAGTTTGTTATTTGTGTTTTGACATTTATGGTGTTTTATTCTCATTTGGGATTTCTCATTTTTCTTGTAGTTGAATTTCTCAGTCTTTGTTTTTTTGACTTTTGGTAATTTTTAAAATTGTTTCTAACACTTCATCTCTTATTCTCTACAGCAATTATCACTTCCTGATATATAATTAACTTATTACATATATTGTCTCTCCCATAGAATCCTAAATATCATGAACACAGGGGTTTATTGCACTGCTCTATTTTATGCACTTAGAATAATGCCTGGCATAGAGTGATCTATAAATATTTGTTGAGAGAATGAATGTAGGTTTTGTAGACTAGAACTTTATAAAGGATAACTCAAATAATGGTGTAGACCTTGGATTAGAGTTGAAAGACCAGCTGAGTATTACTGTCCTTTGTGTTTGGTCCATTCAGTTGAAAAATAACCAGGAAAAAGTTCTGATTAAAGATCAATGATTAGGAGTTAAGTACCCTACCCATGAACTGTCTGTCATAGAAGAAAATGAGAGTCCATGTTCATCCTTGAAAGATAACCAAATGGATGATTTTTTAAGTTACATATATATGTATATATACACATGCACATACATATTTTTATGTGCTTCTAAAGAGTAGCTACTTGAATTACCACTAGAAGTCATATAAGGCATTAACTTTCTGTGTCTCTACCTATACAATTTAAACTTCTTTTAAATGTTGAAAACTTTAAGAGCAACTTCAAGACTATTGAATTAAGAAGAAAACTGACCTCATGAAAAATTTCCAAACGAAAATAGAGCTGGAACAAAAAGGAACTGCCAAAGAAGAAGTGGGCAGGTTGGCACTTGGTGTTCCCTGAAAGGACAGGATTTAAAAGTACTTGGAAAGAGATAAACTAGGATGTAGATGTGGGTAAAGGCTGGAAAGTGAATCTGAAAGATGTAGAGGTTCGGTTTGGTATTGGGTGGGGAGGAAAATGTGGATTTACTTGGCTTTTGTTCATGAGGCTACATTTAAAGAGAATATCTAAGGGGCAGTTAATAGCAGTTTCGGGGTTTCTCTTTGCAACACGCATTAGAAAAACACGGAGCAAGATGGTGCCAAAAATGTGAAGGCAAGCTCCTTGTCATTAGAGGTATGTTACTGAGTGATGGTCAACTGGGAGACAAGTTTTGTCACCTTTACTCTGAGCAATTTGTGTTACTGAAGATGGAAATTTAAAGAATGTGTTTTGAATTGCTCATAGGTGAAGGGCACATGTAGCCACACTGAGAGAAAGGCTATTGGCAAAGGAATGACTGTTGGTAGCAAAAGGTGTTATGGGTTGAAATGTGTCCCAGCAGAATTCAGGTATTGAAGTTGTACCTCAGCCCCCCAATCCCCAACTCCATCCCACCACTGCAGCTCAGGGCAGGACCTTGTTTGGACACAGGGTCATTGCAGATACAGTTAAAATAAAGACCTACTGGACTAAGGTAAACCCCTTTATCCAATATGCCTGGTGTGCTTATAAGGGGGAATTTGGGCACACAAATATACATGCACGGAGGTAAGAGGATACAAATAGATAAGGAAAAGATGGATGTCTACAAGCCAAGGGGAGAGGCCTAGAAGAGTCCCCACTTTCACAGTCTTCAGAAGGAGCAAACCCTGCTGACACTGTTTTTGGACTTCTGGCCTCCAAAACTGAGTAGGCAAATTTCTTTTGCTGAAGCCGCTCACCTGGTATTCCCTTATTATGGCCTTTTAATTTAAACAGCAAAATTGTCACTGTGAAGTTTTAAAGAAATGAGTTTTCGCTGAAGAATAAATATTACTTTATCTGGCATAGGTTTCCAAAAACTATTCTGATTCTTAACGGAGGTCTATTTTTTCTGGGCTGTTTTTTTTTTTTTTTTCTTTTTATGCCTACTGGCAGACTTCTATTTATTTTCTGAGGAATATTTAAGTAAAAGCCCTAATTTTAACACCACTTGCAGAGTGATGTTTCTTTTAATCAGTTCCTAGCCTCCTCTACTAAGAGTCAAACTATTCCTAACGAACATGGCAATTAATGCAAAGAACAGCTACAGGTTTATGACATATAAGATGCATAATTTCTCTGGCTTTGATATCTACAATTGTTTGACATTAATGCTGTTTGAACTTTAAATAAAATAGTTTCTTGCTAGTTTCTACAAGCTACACAAGATTTGGGAAACAGTGTTCATTTTGCTATTCCAAGGACATTTCAATAGAATACAACTAACCCAGCTGATCAAGGTCAGAGAAGCAGGTTAATCAGTTTTATCTATTTCTTTTAATTTTTGTTTCTATTGAAGTGTTACATGTTTATTTCCGAATTTGTAACAAAAGAAGTAGCAGAGTTCACTAATAATACAAGCAAAAGGCTAAAGCACAGTGGGAATGCACTCAGTTGTCAAGGAATAGCACTTTTTTTTTCTATTTTTTATACAATGTCATTCTGGGCATTGTTACACTTGGGCTTATGACAAACTGGCTCAGTACTTTATAAAAATGGAATTTTCAAAGAAATGACTGAAGTACCATTCCACATTAAATATCTCTAAGTGCTTCTGTATTTACATATTAAAAGATAGATGTCCAACCCTTCATTGTCCTTGGCTCTGCTTTATGGAAACCAAGCTATATGATGGATTAAGTAGGTTTTAACCAACACAGTTCTTGCTGGTCATTTTAGGATAAAAATTTAGTGGTGACAAGTCTTACAAAAAAGTCCTTATTTTTCACCCAAATCAATTTTAGTTGTAACTTTATACTTGGCCATAGGTATTGATCATTTTATACCTATCTATTCACCTGTACAATTACACAGAAACAGATACAATTTAAAATATTTAATAGTTTTAACTTATTATTGACCAAGAAAATTATATCAGAGACTATCACTAACAGAATTAATATTGTCTAGATAGGAAAGTCAGTACTACTATGATGGCTAATTTATAAGTGTTTTACCTGTGCCAAATAAGTTAATTGCAACTACAAATCTCTGACAAGAAATACTATTAGTATTTACTTTTTACAGATGTAGAAATTGAAGCATGGCCAGGTGAGTTTAGTGCTAAGCAATTAAAATATGATACAGCATATGTAGTATAAGAAAATACATAGTACTCTTCAGTCATGCTGGGGACAGAAATTCAATTTGGCCCAAGAAGGTAGAAAATAAATTCATAGAGTTGGCAATGTTTGAGCTAAACTTTGACATAAAAGTAGGAGTTTTACAAGGGGAGAAAAATTTGCCAGAGGGGAAAAAATACAAGGTGACCAAGAATAGCCTGTTCATGTCAAGACTTTTTCGGTGGAAGAGACCAAACACCTACTAAAACTAGCTCAAGAAATAAGGGAAAGCTTATTTTAAAAAAGGCACAAAAGTCTCAGTGAAATAGCATCCAGAAAGTGTCATGAATCAAGGCAGCCTGTCCATATTTCTCTGTCTGCCTCTGTCTGGGTGTCCTCAGTGACTACACTTCTGAGCCTGAACCTCTTTCTGTTTCTTTCTTATGATGGACTTGCTATGCTGTTATTTTCTCTGTACACATATAGCTGATGCCTTCCCAGTTTCACCCTACGTGACTTTCTAGTGGAGTTCTCCATGGATTACTATATTACTCCTCAATGTAAAAATCTTATATTGTCAGACAAATCTGATTGGGTCAGGCCATCTTTTCATGCCACAGCACACAAGTTATTTCTAGTACATTTGGCTATAATCAGAAGAGTTGGTTATGACCCACTCTATTGTCAAGCCTATAAACAAACATTCATGAACCAAGTCTACTGGGTACTTAAATAGGTTAGTAATCATTTCAGTATGGTAGGTATGCATGCATTTGTTATTTGACCATAAAGTAGAATTATGAGGGCTTTCTTTCTCAGTGCACTGACCTTGACCTTTGATCTGTAGGAATAGGGAAGGTATAATTTTAAAAACTTTAAGTTTCATAATCCTACTGGTCCTTTAAAAATAACACTTCTGGGAGGGTGAAGAATAAGAAGTCAAGATAAATGGAGATAATAGGGGACAATTGTGGTGATCCAAACTAGAGAAATAACTCAAAATGAGAGGCACCAATCCCTGACATTGATGGAAAAATTTAAATATTCCCAGAATGTCTTTCTGATTCCAAAATGTTACGGAGGATGAAATGTTCATTTACTTTTGGAAGAATGACTTGATGGGTGAAAACAAGAAAAAAATATGAGGAAACAAAGATGTAAACCAGAATTGAGAAATTGGTGAATGGAAAAACAAAGAAAAGGAAACAACAGCAGAAAACATTGTTGTAGAATTCTTGTATTGGCTATATTGTTTTTCAAATAGGGAGGAGATAGAAGGGACTCCTATATTTCAAAAAAGAGTGGCATGTTTTATCCTCTAAAAAACAAAACCGTCTTCAGATAAGAACAGATGCAAGGAATTTAGAAGGAAGACACAAGTAGTGTGAGCTGGTAGTGCTCTGTGAATGGAAGATCTCTACTGGGTGAAATTAAACTCAAGAATAGGTAATAATGGAAAAAAAAAGTCTCTTAACTGTTTAATGCCTCCATCAAGGATAACTTTAAGAAAAAGATCTAACAAACTATAACAGTAACAATAATAAGACAACCACCTATTAAGCACTGCCATGTATCATGCTAAGTACTCTATTCAGGTTATTATATTTAATCATCACAACACCTCCAAGATGCATATAATATTATAATCACTTTATGGAGAAGAACATGAAGGCATCAAATAAGTCAATACTTAAGTTATCAACCATTCTAGTAAGAAGAATAGAAACTATTAAAGCTGTGGTATTTATGTTGCATTATAATACCTTACTGGAGTAATGCTGAGAGCAGACAAGCACCATGAGAAAATGGAATCATGTAATCCTTAAGTTTATAATACTTAAAGGAGAAGCTGTTAGAAATAGGCAGACATAAGCTCCGTAATTTAGGACTAAGGAACTACACTCAAAATGGAATTTTGTTTTTGAGAATGAGGATTTCTAAAACTTGGAAATACTTCAGTTTTATTACAAATTACCAAATAAAGAAGTAAAATGTAAGAGATCAACTAAGTAAATCAAACCTGTGAGGATTTTAAAGGAGCACAGATTTTACGAGATTGCATCACTGTTGGAACAAATGGCCTAGATAGAATATAGATGTACAAGTGACATTTATAGTGTCAGGAATACTAAATGATAGACTGTGCCAAAAGCCTGTGAAAATGATTTTTTAAGAAGGATGTGTGTGTTTTAACTATGTGAAGAGAAAGAAGACAGAGAACTCTATTGCTTGAAGATCTAATATTAAAATAAGTGGAAAAACACCATTAAACAGGAACTTAATCTCTAGTCTAAATGTGTTTAAGAAAAAAACTTAAGAAAGAATGACACACTGGATACAAGAAGAGACCACATAGCTGTTTCAAGTTCAGTTCTTTTTCCATTTATTGAGAACTTCAAGATATGCTTGCATATCAAGTCATTGTTAAAAACTATGGAGGAAGAAATATATAACTTCAGAAAGAAAAGAATTTTCTACAAGCTATTAATGGCAAACCTAATAAAGCTCTGAGATTATTCAGTAGATGGTTTATAAACATTTGTAAAAGAAACTGATGTTTACTAAAGTCACTATAGGCCTACAAAAAATTTCAATAGAAATCAAATTTATTAAAATTTTCAACATGCTTCAACAGGTTATAAGTGTTTATACTACATATATATTTTTTCCCTTTCTTGTAAAAGAACCCTTACTTTTTTTACGTGGAACCATTCCTACTCTACTCTTGGTTCATGGTGTTGTTAATGCCTGGGCTAGACATTTCCAGTCAGAGAATTCCATCTTGCGGGCAAGCTGATAGAATCAGCCAGACAACAAGCAGAAGACTGGGATACTTTTGGAACTATTTGCAAACAGGAAAGCCCCTTTCTCTGCCACTGCTGAACTAGAGGAATATGGGTTTGTGTTTTCTGGTGGCCATTTTGTATCATGAGGGAAACTTAGAATATCACCAACAAAAGAGAATTTCTAGACTGAGAGAGAGGCAGAACTCTAGCAACAATCTTAGATTATTTGCAATTTTAAGGTAATGAAACACTTTTTGCTTATGCTACTTTGAGTTAATTGGAACTAAAAGAGTTTTAATTCTGAAATTGGTCCCTGGAAGTGGAATATTACAATTAGAACACATTTAAACTGTGGGTTATTTGCTAAAGAATACAGAATGAGGCTTCTCCCAAACCTTACTTGAGATATTAGTGACACCTGTTATAAAGTGGAAAAATTAAATTGCCATGTTAATGCAAATTCACTTGGTTCTCAGATTTTTAGTTCTCTGCTACTAAGGCTTTTGGAAATCCTGTAGAGAAATGCCAGTATTGTGGAATGTGTCAATTGTTCTGTGTGTGTGTGTGTGTGTGTGTGTGTGTGTGTGTGGCTTTCAGTAAGTTACTCCAAAAAGGAGACTAGCTTCTTCTAAACAGCTTCTCTGAAAATGGAAGAAATAAATACAACCTATTGAAGAAAAGCTCTTTTTGCCTGAGGCTAATGACACTGGGTAGCTTAGAATCTGACATTTCTTAGTTTAACAGGACTGTAAATCTTACTACCCTGCCCCAAGCTAGAGTTCATGGTAGAAAACGCAGCAAAGGGAGTAAAAAGCAAAAGAATGATAGTATTGAAACCCTGGAGAAAACACTGTCCTCCCCACGTAGCTAACTTTTTCAATTTCTGACTGGCAAGTGTAAAAATTACTCCCACTGTAGAGTACAATCCATTGGGAAACAACCTTTAAAGCAAAAACTGTATTAGTTCCATTGTTGCAGAATAGTGGCCAGATGGAAGCCATTATACTTACTGCTAGGGAGAGGGCAGAGCACCAAAATTTCTTGTAAAAAGGAAGGGATCCCAGTCAGTGCTCTAGATTCTAGAATTATGACTGGACTAAATCTCTAATTATGGTTATCAGTTCATGAAGCTTTATATTTATGGTCTATAGGTTTCTGAACCATAAAGAACTTGACATGCCTGTCACTCAGAAATCCTGTGCTCAGAGTTAAATGTAGCAATTTAACTGTGAGTGCATCTTGCCTCGGTGTCCTTAATAATTTAAGAGAAATGGTATTGGATAGTTCAAAGGCTCAAATTCTCTATCATGAGGGAAAGTAATTAAAGAAGTTTCTCTCTTTGTAATCATTCTCTACTAGGCCTACATAGATTCTTCTCTAAGAACAGGCTTGATCTCTGTTTACTGCCTCAAGTGGCCTATAAAATAATGGCAATTTAGGATTTAGAGTTATTCACATAGTTGAAAAAAATCCCTTAGGTAGAAGACTAAATGCAAGAAAAACATACATGTTTAGCATCATATTTAATAGGGGATAAAGGTACTGTGAAACAATATAATTGGTCCCTGACTCTTTGTCTCAAACGTTTTGGTCTGGACACATTTAGATAATCACATTTTAATTTTCTCCAGAGATGAGAGGCCACACTCTTTGGAAATCCTCAGATCCTACCACTAAGGATGACCAAAATCTGAGAGAAACTTGATACTTAGAATCTACAATATCTAAGAAGGCAGAACTAGGATTCAAAAAGCACCAATATAGTTCATATTGTCCATGTATCGTTTTCAAAAATTTAAACCATTCTTTTAGAGATACAGAGCAAAATGTCGAAAATATTCAACTCATTTTTGAAGGACCTAGCAAAACAATAAATCTGGCCCAAATGAAAATTAATGAAATAAGGATGATATAGTCTTCCCCCAAAAAGCATTAAAAGATGGAGCTTGCTAGGTTAGATACACAAATGGTTAATATCTTACAAGGCAATATAACCATAACCTTTGGACATTATCCTTGATGCTGAACAGAAAGGTGCAAATTAACACGTAAATTCACAGAACCTATGCCTTTGCTTTATAGAAAAGAACAAAGAGAAACATGAGTGTATTTCCCTTGATCGAAGGCCAACAAATTATGCCTGCTGCCCAATTTCTTGTTTTCATAAAGTTTTAATGGAACACAGCCACATCAATTAATTGATTCCCTGTTTGTGGCTGAGTTGAGCAGTTGTGATATAGACTGTATGGTCTGCAAAACCTAAAACACTCTAAGAAAAAGTTAGCTTATCCTTGCCTTAGATGTTTGAATAACTTTTATTAACAGTACTATCATTTTGGTAATAAATTTCTAAGCAGTCTTGATGACAAAAAGGTTGCTTTTTTGTGTGTATTTATGCTTATTAGCACAGATTTACCAAGAGTTGCTAATTGACTATATAAGCCTCTTTAACTATATAGTGTCAAAGTAACTATGGAAGCCAGATAATTAAGTTCTTTCAAGAAATTTCATTTAGAAATCACTTAAAAGCCTCTACAATTTATTCTGTCCTGAGGCTTGAAAATCCAAGTGAAAGAAATTCTCTTCACCAGATTTCTCCAGCAATATCTGGAGAGCCCCAAATTTTTTATAGTTCCTAGCAAGGGAGTCACCTTGTTTACCACCTGAGAAGCTGGGGCCCTGGAAACTCAATGACAATCCTGTTTTCTTGAAGAGATTTTGAGGTGTTGGTTCCATGTGTAAAGTACAGTCCCTTTCAATTAATGGTAGACTTGTTATTAGCTTGTTACAAAACATGACACTCCAGGTGTACTCCTGATTATTACAAAATCAATTTGATCAATTATATCTTAGTATAGAGGAGGCTTAAGTTTTATTGTACTTATGTGAATAACAATATTATGAAAAGTAAGGAGACAGAATGAAAGTAATTTTTATCAAAGCCGCTTTTCATTAGAACAAAACTACTCTTTTTCCTTGAAAAACAAAAAGATACCCCATTACTTTGTGTACACAGTTGTGTTTCTTTGCCATTATTTCCAGTATATATTCAATCACCCATGTTAACTATCACTGAACCCAATTAGCTACTATTTCATAGAGAACATTGGGAGTTGAAATATCGAACAGTGTATTTGAAAATTGTCTGTTATGCAACAAGCATTTTAGCAAAGTAGTAAAAGCTTATGTTCCTACCTAATGATCACCTTTATCTACCCACATCACATTTCGACCAGGTATAAGCATTAATGAACATACAAAACTAAGAAACACCCCTTTCTATTTTCTAAAACTGTGTTTCAGTAGTCTGTCTTAGGCAATATTAGATATGCAAAGATTACTTACTAATGAACTCAGTATTATGCAAGACTTTAAAATTAAGGACATTGAATTCTGAAGTTAACATACTGCTAAGCATAATTATTACAAGTATTTTCAGAAATCTGGTTTCATGCATTTTTTTCAATCTTTGACATGGTGTAAGAATTAAATTAGCTCATTTGATAGTAACCAGTGTAAGAAGTTTAGAAATTTTGAAATAGCTATTTCTCCTATTAAAAAACAAACAAAAACCATTGAATACTTGTATTATATTTCAAACTGATAAAATCAGAGAAAACCTATTAAGTTGGCTTGTTTCCAAATCAAAATTTCAAACCATCTGGTGGGTCTAAGGATTTATCTTGATTGAATAGATTTGTCTCTTTATATAAAAATGTTGCTAGAGTAGCAGTTTCTGTTAGAATGATTTTTAAAAGGCTAGCATATTTACATTATTAGAAGTTAAATTAAAAACTTATTCTTGACAATTGGGATGGATATTATACTTATTTTGAATTTATAAACATGTGCTAATCTTTCCAAACCAATCAAAATAGACCTGTTTAAGATGTTTTATAATCTTTTTTGTTTCTATCCTTCGAAGATAGAAAAATATTTCACACTCAAACGGTAAATGCTTTTCTTTTAATATTTAATTATTTTTGAGAGACAGAAAGCATGAGTTGGGGAGGGGCAGAGAGAGGGGGACAGAGGACCTGACACCGGCTGTGTGCCGACAGCAGAGAGCTGATGTGGGGCTCGAACTCACAAACTGTGAGATCATGACCTGAGCCAAAGTCAGATGCTTAAGCGACTGAGCCACCCAGATGCCCCAGTAAATGATTTTCTAATTCTTAAATCTCAACAGTGGGTCAAGACAAAAGAAGCAGGAAAAACTCATAATTTAGGGTTCAAAGGGCTATCTTCCTGAGTCCAGAAATATTTTCTTTAATGAGGTCATATAAAAAATAAGCCAGCGGAACCTGGGTGGCTCAGTCCGTTGAACATCCCACTTCAGCTCAGGTCATGATCTCACAGTTTGTGGGTTCGAGCCCCATGTCAGGCTCTGTGCTGACAGCTTAGAGCCTGGAGCCTGCTTCAGATTCTGTGTCCCCCTCTCTCTCTGCTCCTTCCTCGTTCACTCTCTCTCTCTCTCTCTCTTACAAATAAATAAACATTAAAAAATTTAAAAAAATAAAACAAGCTAAAAACACAAAAAAGAAAACAAATCTAGCAAACATTTGTTTTATTATTGTTTTTTGACTGACAGAAAACAGGTTTTATAAGCCATACAATGATCATTAAATAAAACCATAATTCACAATCACTGCTGCCACCAATGGGGAATAACTTATTTATCATACATAATTCTAAACCAATACTAAGCTTAGCTAAGAACCAGAAGCAACAGAGAGGGAAAGATTGACAAGAGAGGAAAGAATCAGTGAAGATCAAGTTCTATTGTTTCTGTTGCCTTCAGGGACCAAAAAAAAAACAAAAAAAAACCCAAAAAAAACAAAAAACAAACAAACAAAAAAACCCCAAAAAACAAAACAACAAAAAAGCACTTGTGGGCTTAAATAGTCTGTAAAATGTACTTTTCAGGCAACACAGTTTATTGGCCCCTACAATCAAATTCCCTAAGGCATTCTAAAGGAACTACCATAGATTTCAAAATATAATTTTCAAAGAATTGGAAAAGGACTCTGATGTACTTATCAAGTTAGCATATGCTGAAGCTGTATTTATTTTATAAATGAGAAAATAGTGAATTGGTAAATCTGGTTCAAAGAAGAATGTGAAAAAGTGAGTAATAATAGACATTAAAATATTGAGGTAAGATTAATAAATATAGATCTGGTTAATGTTTACAAATCAATCATACTACAAACCTTGGCCTTATCATTCTTCTCTGACAAAAATTGAAGTTCACGTGTAATTTCACAGGTTCTGGGCTCCAATTATACAACAAATAGCTAAGCCAAGCACAAGGTGAATTGTCTCCTAGGATTGAATAATTCTCAGTTCAGCTTGTTAAACATTGTCCTATCACGACTCTGAGAGTCATACCTTCCTCCTGCCTTATTTCCAAATTTTGGTTAATTTTCTCAATATCTAATAGATACATAAAGTCAATACAATTTAGTCGTATGGCAAAGCTGCCATGTAAACTAAGGTAACCAAGCTTTATTTAAAAATATTTTTTATGAAGAAAGGAAATCACTAAATTATGGGAATTGAGCTAATTGACAAACTGTGGAAGAGTGAAAATACAAAATAGGAAGGAGACATTAGTAGAAACTATATCCTACTGGAAACATTAGAAGGAATTGTAAATAAATAGAAAGACAAGACATAGCAGAGGTATAATAGTTATCATTGGAAGAAGCTACTGCTATGTAGGAGTAGAATTAGATTGATTTTTGTTTAGCTTCAAAGTGTGAAATTAAGCCTGGTGAGTGAAGGTTATAGGTAAACTAATTGTAAGAATGAGTTCCATTAAAAAAATAAAAAATTCTATCTTGTGTTGTAGCAAGTTGCAAGTTACTCATTACCAGAAGTTTTCCAATTGAAGTTGAACAATAGTGTTTCTTTTCTTGGGGAGAAATTTAAGGATAATGCCTATTTCTGAATTGGTCAGGCCTTTATTTAGGTTTCTAAATTGCTTTAATTTAATTTCTTTGTTTTCTATTTCTGAACCTGTTGTCCCTCTCTCCCCCACTTCTCCTTGTGTCCTCCTCCCTCTGCCTGTCACTTGTTAACAAACTGCTGTGTGGTGCTGCTAGCAATGCAGCATTGGGCATGTTTTCTTCAATCTAGAAAGTAAAGAACAGTTGCATTCCTCCAATAGTTATCTAATATTAGAATAATAAAGGGTAAAAGTTCATTTTTAATAGACTATTTTTTAGAACAGATTTAGGTTTGAAGCAAAAGTGAGTGGAAGTTACAGAGATTTCTCATAAGCCCCCTGCCTCCCACTCATGCATAGTCTCCTCTCATTATCAACATTCCCCATCTGAGTGATACATTTGTTATAACTGATGGATTTACATATCATTATTACGGTCTATAATTCATATTAGGGGTTTCTCTTGGTGTTGTTATATTTGTCCAAACCCATGAAATGTACAAGTATCCACCATTATAGTATCATACAGAGTATTTTCATTGCTTTAAAAATCTTCTGCTCGACTAATTGATCCTTCCTCCATCTTAATCTCTGGCAATTACTGATCTTTTTTACTGTCTACATATTTTTTTGCCTTTTCTGGAATGTCATATAGTTGGAATCATACAGTAGGTAGCATTTTCTGGTTGACTTCTTTTGATGAATAATAGGTGTTTAAGCTTTCTCCATGTCTTTCAATGGATTGATAGCTCAGTTTTTAGGGTTGAATGATATTCCATTGTCCAGATTACCACAGTTTATTTATTTATTGATACAACTACTTTAGGGCATTTTGGTTGGTTCCACACTTTGGCATTTATGAATAAGACTGCTGTAAACATCCATGTGAAGTTTTTTGTGGGGACATAAGTTGCCAACCCTTTTGGTAAATACCAAGAAACACAACCTTTGGATTCTAGGATAAGGGTAAGTTTACAGGAAACAGCCAAATTGTCTTCCAAAGTGTTCTTACCATTTTTTTCATTCCCAATGGCAATGTGAGAGAATTCCTTTTGCTCCACATACTCACCAGCATTTGGTGTTGGTGTTCTGGATTTTTGTCATTAATAGGTATGTGGTGGTATCTTTGTTTTAATTTGCATTATCCAGATGACATGACCTAGAGCATCTTTTTATGCACTTATTTGATGTCTATGTCTTCTTTGATGAGGTGTCTACAAAGGTTTTAAGCTAATGTTTTAATTGTGTAATTGTCCTTTTTTAAAAAAAACTATGTAAGATGTATAATATGTTTTGATATACACAGTGAAATGAGTAGTGTAGTCAAGCTAATTAACATATCCATGTTATTGTGAATTGCAAGATCATTTTCATTTTTTATAAGTTTATTTATTTTGAGAGAGTGTTTGTGTGTGCATGGACGGTTGGGAAGGGGCAGAAAGAGAAGGGGAGAGAGAATCCCAAGCAGGCTCCGTGATGTCAGCACAGAGCCCAATGTGCGGCTCAAACTCCTCAACCATGAGATCATGACCTGAGCAAAAATCATGAGTTGGGCACTTAACCAACTGAGCCACCCAGATGCCTGATCATTTTCATTTTTAAGGCTAAATAATGTCTCAGTGCATGTATATGTGTGTGTATAATTATGATTTCGTTCTCCATTCATCCATAAGCATGCACTTAGATTGTTTATATCTTGGCTATTGTGAATAATGATGTGGTGAACATGATTGGGTTGTTTATTTTCTCATGGATGAGTTTTAATAGTTCATTGTATATTTTGGCTAGCAGTGCTTTATCAGATGTCTTTTTCAAATGTTTTATTCTAATCTGTGACTTTTCATTTTCTATTGTCTTTTACAGAAGAGTCTTTAATTTTAATGAAGTTCAGTGTATCAATTATGTCTTTTTTTTGTTGGTGTATATAAAAAAGAATACAATACCTAAAGTCATCTAGTTTTTCTCCTATGTTATCTTCCAACAGTTTTATAGTTTCACATGTACAGATCACATTTAGGTATGTGATCTATTTTGAGTTTTTATGAAGAGTGTCAGATCTATGTCTAGTTTCATTTAAATCCCATTTGGTGATGGTGTATAATTCTTTATACATGTTGGATTACATTTGCTAATATTTTGTTGAGAAATGTGTATGTATGTTCATGAGAGCTACTAGTCTGTAGTTTTCTTATAATACCTTTGTCTGGTTTTGTTGTTACGGTAATTCTGGCCTCATAAAATGAGTTAGGAAATAATCCTTTACTTTTATGTTCTGGAATAAATTGTACAGAATGGATATAATTTCTTCCTTTAACGTTTGGTAGAATTAACCAGTAAACTCATCTGGGCCTGCTACTGTTTATTCAATTTGTTTAATAGATTAGAAAGAACTTGTAAAAGATTTGTTCAGGCCTATTCAAATTGTCTGTTTCTTCTTTTGTGGGCTTTGGCTAATTGTGTTTTTCAGGAATTGGTCCATTCCATCTAAGTTATTAAATTATGGATATTAGAGTCTTTCACAGTATTTCTTTATTATCCTCTTAATGGCTATGAGATCTGTAGTAATGTCTTTACTTTCATTACTGGTATTATTAATTTGTGCCTGGTTTTTTTGTTATTGTTGTAGTTGTTGTTTTTTGTTTTCCCTAAGTTACCCTGATTAGAGGCTTATAGATTTTACTGATCTTTTCTGAGAACACTCTTTTGGTTTTGTAGTTTGTCTATTGATTTCCTGTGTTCAATTTCATTGATTTCTGCTCCAAGTTCACCTAATGTTTATTCTTTCAGAAAACATTTACTGAGTTTTGGCATATGTTTGATACTCTCTCAGGCTCCTGGAAATGAATAGTGAAACAACAGACAAAATCCCACACCAAAATGGCATGTGTGATGATACTGTGACAAACACAAGCATGATGTAGAATGTAGATTTTTTTTTTTTCTGAAATTTATTGACAAATTGGTTTCCATACAACACCCAGTGCTCATCCCAAAAGGTGCCCTCCTCAATACCCATCACCCACCCTCTCCTCCCTCCCACCCCCCATCAACCCTCAGTTTGTTCTCAGTTTTTAACAGTCTCTTATGCTTTGGCTCTCTCCCATTCTAACCTCTTTTTATTTTTTTTTTTCCTTCCCCTCCCCCATGGGTTCCTGTTAAGTTTCTCAGGATCCACATAAGAGTGAGACCATATGGTATCTGTCTTTCTCTGTATGGCTTATTTCACTTAGCATCACACTCTCCAGTTCCATCCACGTTGCTACAAATCCATCAACTGATGAATGGATAAAGAAATTGTGGTTTATATACACAATGGAATATTACATGGCAATGAGAAAAAATGTAGATCTTATAGTAGATGTAAAGAATAGTAGTTTTTGGTCTAAAAATGTTGACTTTTTAAATAGTTTTTCATTATTGATAGTGATGAAGAGGAAAAAGTAGATTTGTGGGAGTCATTTATTAAGTCATTCAGTGGTCCAGATGAAACTTGACTTAGGTCACTTGAATTAGATTTGTGGTGGTAGAATTGGAGAAGTGAACTGACTTAGGAGCGGTATTAACTGGTACAATTAAGAGGTTTGGATTGAGTTACATGGACATGGAAAACAAGTATGTTGTGCCAGGTATGATACTGAGTTATTTTCTAGCTTGTGGAACCAGATATATAGTATTTAGAAACAAGAATTGTTTACTCATACTTAATAGTATTCAAAATAGGACAAATGCTCCAAATAGTACAAATATTTTTTAGTGTCAGCGTCCCTCAACCCCTATACTTTTTTTTTTAAACCAAACATACCTGTCATTTGCCAGCTCAAAAATGAGTTGGAAATCTAATTTTAGGAATTATTCAAGATTCCTGCAAAGTAATGCCTTGGTATCTCTGTATCCATTAGGAAATATTTATAGAGCAAAATACATCAAATATATATTTTATTTATTAGGACATTGAAGCATTAGTTTTTATATTCTTCTAAAAATTTAGCACCATTATCAATTTGAATAATAACTCTTTTAATTCTTTACCTTTTGCTTACCTTGGGAAACATCTTAATTTCAAGGTGCTTAATAGTGATACATTTAGCAATATAACTTGAATATTTTTATATTTGCTCCGTTAAGTAGACGTCCTGTACAATATATACATATTTTTGAAAACCGAAAAACTATTCTTCTTAACCTACTCATAAAGTAGCTTGAGTTATCTGCTCAAATTATCTAATAACTAATATTTATATTAGTTATTACTTAATTATATTAATCTATTTTTGCCAGCATAGCTTAGCTTACTGTATATCAAATGTATATGTCCTATACTTCTATATAGCAGTCTTTGGTTTTTAAAAAATATATCAAACTTGGGCACCTGGTGGCTCAGTTGGTTAAACATATGACTCCTGATTTTGGCTCAGGTCATCATCTCATGGTACATGAGTTCAATCCCTGCATTGGTTTCTGTGCTGATAGGGTGGAGCCTGCTTGAGATTCTCTCTCCATCCCCCCACCCCCCCTTCTCTCTCTCTCTTCCTTTTTGTCTGCTCCTTCCCTGCTCGTGCTGTCTCTCTCTCTCTCTCTCTCTCTCTCTCTCAAAATAAATAAGCTTAAAAAAAGATGAAAGAAATTAAAAAAACTATCAAACCAAGTTACCATAAAGACTTTACTTTGAGAATCAATTTCTAGTCTGATATGTAAAGGTCAACTCATTTGGTGGTCAATTTTTTCTATCTGCTAACATGATCAAAATAAAAATTACTTAAGAACATTAAAGTATACATCAAAATTTTCTACAAGTGTTTTTGAATACTTCCATAATGGTGTATATAGAAAAGGCAAGATGTATATTAAAAAGAGAAATAATGTGTTCTCTTTGGCAGCACGTACACAAACTTAGAATGATACCAAGAGGATTAGCATGGCCCCTGTGCAAGGATGACATAGAAATTTGTAAAGTACTTCATATTTAAAAAATATTTTCTACATCTCTAAAGGTTTTGAAAACCATTATGCCATGAGAAAAATGCATTCAGATGGAAACTGATTTTATGATCAACTCCTAAGGGGTATTTTTTTATTTAAGTGTATCCATTGAATAACAATAAAGAAAACTCTGTTTTGTTTTTGTTTTTGTTTTGCTTTCCAATGCTATTGATTTGGAATAGTGAATTACATTACATTTGAGGTCTGATACACTGGGCTGAGCTTTGTTGACAGCCTAGTTTGTGGCATGGATTCTGTAAGATGTGGATTTTGAGTGGTACATTTTGACTGCTAAGGAGTGCTTGAGCTATTTTTACTCACTTGGTCAGCCCTACTTGTGAGCAGTAGAATACTGTTTTTTAGGTGACTGGCAAGATTTAAGAGCGCTGTTAGAAACATTTATTATAGACATTGGCCTAAAGGGTGGCCTCTCAGGCGTTTTTTGACCTACTTTAAGCAAGAAATCACACAAAAATCTGTTGATCATTGGGATGGAATTTAAAATCTAGGGACACGTAATTATACCACAATGATAATTATGACTATTTGCTATCAAATACAGTACATAATCATTACTTCTTAGAATCAGAAGCATCAGAAAATACAAAATACTGTGTTTTAAAACTTTTCCGGTGACCATTTTCTACCCTTTGTCCTAAGGGTGTGAGGTAACAGATTTGACTTACTCAATATGTTAACTCAGTATAAATTTCCTCTGTGGATTATATTATTTTCATGGTCAGAACAAAAGTATGCTTCTCAGACAATTGGATTTCTTTTTAATTCTTTCATTTCACCTCATGTGTCAAAATTATAATGAAGATACGTGATATTGTATCTCCTGTGTCATCCCCAGGACATATCAGGTTATGATTATCTGATTAGGTTACTGATGTTGCTGGGCACATCCTGCTTGTTCTGCTAATTTCTTTAGACATACTTTCTCAAAGAGAAAGAACAGATAAGATATTCAGCATCTTAAAATCTTTAAGGAATTTCTTTATATTTTCCCACAAAATTGTTTTGAAAGAAGATTTATGTTTCGTCCACTTCTGAATATTTGAAATATAAATGAACAATTATGAAAAGTTAGAGATATATAGTGCTTTTTGTTGATTATGAAATAAGAAACAGTAGTGTGTGTCATATTGTCAAACAACAAAAATATGTTAAATAGGTAAAAAAAAATTCATGTTATGAGCACCACCATGAATACACATAAAAGGAACATATACTGTCCAATGTTTCAAAGTAATAAATGCTGGGGTGCCAGGGTGGCTCAGTCAGTTAAGCGTCCAACTTCGGCTCATGTCATGATCTCACAGTGCGTGGTTTCAAGCCCCACATGTGGCTCTGTGCTGACAGCTCAGAGCCTGGAGCCAGCCTTGCATTCTGTGTCTCCCTCTCTCTCTGCCCCCTGCCCCACCAGCTCACTCGTGCTCTCTCTCTCTCAAAAATAAACAGACATTAAAAAATTCAAAGTAATAAGAAATGCGTATCTCAATCCAGGGAAATTTTCATATAAGATAGGTAATCATTAATTGAATCATAGGGCATATATTTGGAATTATTTACAGATTCCAACTCAATAAAAATATAGATAGTATTTCTTATAGACTGGTCCTTGCAAAAATTGTAATAAACTGTCTTTAACCCAGTTCCCTAGGCATATACTGTGGAGATTTGCCTACAGAAAGTTTATTGGGAGATCCTCTCAGTATCAAAACCTGTACTATAGTACAGATTGAATGTTTACAACCGCCAAATTTATTTGTTGAAATCCTAAACTCAAAGGTGATGGTATTAGGAGATGGAAGTTGTGGAGGTGATTATTTCATGAGGGTGTAGCCCTCTTGATTGGGATTGGTACCTTTATAAAAGAGGCCCATAGAGCTCCCTCACCCCTTCCTCCATGTGAAGTTACATAAGGAAGAGGACCCTCATCTGACACCAAATCTCCCGGTGTCTTGATCTTAAACTTCCCAGCCTTCAGAATTATGGGAACTAAACCTGTTGTTCATATAAGCCACTCAGTCTGTGGTATTTTGTTATAACAGCCCAAATGGAATAAAACAACCTGTGAGAGAGGGTTCAAAGTAAGCAGGATATGGTACACATACTGCAATGCCATGAGGAGTGCTGTAGCTGGGTGGTCCTGGCAGTCGGGAATTGAAACAGGAGAGCAGGGGCTTTGTATCCATGCATAGATGAGGAAAACTTTTAAGGTAGGATGAAGCAGCTCCTTTGGGCTGCCGGCAATTCTAGGGGAGGGATTCAGCTATGAACTGGCAGCAGGTAAAATTTGTAGCAACTGAGGCAATAAGGGCTCTAACACACCCTAGAATTTACTACTGATCAATAAACTCACATTCTGATGATGTTCAGGATTTCTTTTTTTTTTTCAATGTTTATTCATTTTTGAGAGAGTGAGTGGTAGAGGGTCAGGGAGAGAGAGGGGTACAGAGGATTCAAAGCAGGCTCTAGTTGATAGCAGAGTCTGTGGTACTCAAACTCATGAATCATTAGATCATGACCTGAGCTGAAGATCATGACTGACTGAGACACCCAAGCTCCTTTAGTGATGTTCAGGACTTTAATACACTTTTGTAATTATCATGAAATGGTAATGACTTCTATATAGTCATATAAAACCAACTAATACTTAAAGGTAATGCTTATTTAATATTTTCAACAATATAACAACACAGTAAAATAAAACCATTTAAATGTCACAAAAGAAACACATACAAAAGAAAATTATACTTTAATAGAAGACTCAAGTTATAAATGCAGCAGGAATTTCTTTTAAAAAAAGTAAAATTAAAAAGAAATTATGCCGAAGTATTCACAGTGATAATTGTGTTAGGTGTTTTGGGGAGCAATTTTTCAATACTTTCATCTTTCAATTTTTTATCAATGAGTATGGATTTATCCAGTGTACTTCAGGACAAGCACACTGCATACTCTTGATGATTTTGCAAGCTTTGGATTTCTTGGCTTTGGTTTACTTTGTTTCTGGGCATTCCATTGTTATTTTTAGCTATTTTTAGCATTGTTATTTGCCCTGTGGGCTGAATATTTCATATTCAGCATTATTTCTGCTGAATCAAGACCACACTATCCTGAAAAGCAGTATACTACTATTATTTTTCAACTTTATGTTGTGTTTCACCACCTCCTTAAGCAGTTTATCCAGATCTCTTTGAGTGGTTTTGTTATTTTGCTCTTCATATCATATGTCTTAAAATATTATGTAAGAGTCTATCCAACTCCTACTCTTGAGTTTTTCTTGCTTAAGTATGATAATCCCTAATAACTTCTAGAAAAAGTGAGGTGTACAAAGCCTTGGAATATGTGAGCCACTTTTTGAGGAAAGATGTTGGGGAGATAAAGAGAAAAAAAAAGAATATGAATTGAAAAAGGTAAAGTGAAGGAAACAAAATAGATATTGAATGAAAATATAAAAATTATATCCAGGTAGGTCTGTCTTCACTCCATTAGCTAGAGAAACAGCATGTAAAACACTTATAGCCTCTGCTGCGAGGCTAACTCTATGTCCAAGACATGAAGGTGAAGGCTGTGCTGCTTTAATTTTATTACAACGACATCTGTGTTCTAAACCTATATATTAATAAGGTAAATGGTCTTTTTTTATATCATCTATCTAAATACAATACTTTTGTATTAGCTGATTTTCTGTGATAAATTCTCTAGGCTGCAACCCAAATAATATGGGGATGTGTGTATATGAAATCATTGTTCCTATAATTTTTAAATTCCAGTATAAATAACAGTGTTATATGCGTTTCTGTGTACAATATAGTGATTCAAGAATTCTCTACATTATTCATTGTTCATCATGATAAGTGTGCTCTTAATCCCTGTCACCTATTTCACCCATTCTTCCATCTACCTCCTGTACTTTTGTATTACAAGGCATCTTGATCTATGGGTATGTAGGATCATACCACGTAGGAAGAAGCTCTGTAATAGGATATGGTGGTGGCATCATGAGTCATTATTCAAAAAAAGTGATATAGAAATATAGATAAAACAATCAAATTTAGTATTTGTTTTATAGATGGATATAAGTAAAATAACACCCTGATCATCTTGGTCACTCTTGCCATGTCGGCTTCCAAGAACTTTAAGTGCATGGACTGGAACTTTTACTCCACGGTGAATAACTCAAATCCAATCAAAACATTAATATGTGTAATTTGTGCGGTATGTTCAGTAAGGGAAGTGTCCATTTGCAGTTGTTGTTTTTTTTAATATGAAATGTATTGTCAAATTGGTTTCCATACAACACCCAGTGCTCATCCCAACAGGTGCCCTCCTCAATACCCATCACCCACCCTCCCCTCCCTCCCACCCCTCATAAAGCCTCAGTTTGTTCTCAGTTTTTAGAAGTCTCTTATGTTTTGGCTCCTTCTGTCTCTCACCATTTTTTTTCCTTCCCCTCCCCCATGGTCTTCTGTTAAATTTCTCAGGATCCACATACGAGTGAAAAAATATGGAATCTGTCCTTCTCTGTATGACTTATTTCACTTAGCATAACACTCTCCAGTTCCATCCACGTTGCTACAAAAGGACATATTTCATTCTTTGTCATTGCCACGTAGTATTCCATTGTGTATATAAACCACAATTTCTTTATCCATTCGTCAGTTGATGGACATTTAGGCTCTTTCCATAATTTAGCTATTGTTGAGCGTACTGCTATAAACATTGGGGTACAAGTGCCCCTATGCATCAGTACTCCTGTATCCCTTGGATAAATTCCTAGTAGTGCTACTGCTGGGTCATAGGGTAGGTCTATTTTTAATTTTCTGAGGAACCTCCACACTGCTTTCCAGAGTGGCTGCACCAGTTTGCATTCCCACCAACAGTGCAAGAGGGTTCCCGTTTCTCCACATCCTCTCCAGCATCTATAGTCTCCTGATTTGTTCATTTTGGCCACTCTGACTGGCGTGAGGTGATATCTGAGTGTGATTTTGATTTGTATTTCCCTGATGAGGAGTGACGTTGAGCATCTTTTCATGTGCCTGCTGGCCATCCGGATGTCTTCTTTAGAGAAGTGTCTATTCATGTTTTCTGCCCATTTCTTCACTGGGTTATTTGTTTTTCGGGTTTGGAGTTTGGTGAGCTATTTATAGATTTTGGAAACTAGCCCTTTGTCCGATATGTCATTTGCAAATAACTTTTCCCATTCCATTGGTTGCCTTTTAGTTTTGTTAATTGTTTCCTTTGCTGTGCAGAAGCTTTTTATCTTCATGAGGTCCCAGTAGTTCATTTTTGCTTTTAATTCCCTTTGCCTTTGGGGATGTGTCAAGTAAGAAATTGCTACAGCTGAGGTCAGAGAGATTTTTCCCTGCTTTCTCCTCTAGGGTTTTGATGGTTTCCTGTTTCACATTCATGTCCTTTATCCATTTTGAGTTTGTTTTTGTGAATGGTAAGAAAGTGGTCTAGTTTCACTCTTCTGCATGTTGCTGTCCAGTTCTCCCAGCACCATTTGTTAAAGAGACTGTCTTTTTTCCATTGGATATTCTTTCCTGCTTTATCAAAGATGAGTTGGCCATATGTTTGTCGGTCTAGTTCTGAGGTTTCTATTCTATTCCATTGGTCTATGTGTCTGTTTTTGTGCCAATACCATGCTGTTTTGATGATGACAGCTTTCTAGTAGAGGCTAAAGTCTGGGATTGTGATACCTCCTGCTTTGGTCTTCTTCAAAATTATTTTGGCTATTCGGGACCTTTTGTGGTTCCATAGAAATTTTAGGATTGCTTGTTCTAGCTTCAAGAAGAATGCTGGTGCAATTTTGGTTGGTATTGCACTGAATTTGTAGATAGCTTTGGGTAATATTGACATTTTGACAATATTTATTCTTCCAATCCATGAGCACGGAATGTTTTTCCATTTCTTTATATCTTCTTCAATTTCCTTCATAAGCTTTCTATAGTTTTCAGCATACAGATCTTTTACATCTTTGGTTGGGTTTATTCCTAGGTATTTTATGCTTCTTGGTCCAATTGTGAATGGGATCAGTTTCTTTATTTGTCTTTCTGTTGCTTCATTATTAGTGTATAAGAATGCAACTGATTTCTGTACATTGATTTTGTGTCCTGCGATTTTGCTGAATTCGTGTATCAGTTCTAGCAGACTTTTGGTGGAGTCTATAGGATTTTCCATGTATAATATGTCATCTGCAAAAAGCGAAAGCTTGACTTCATCTTTGCCAATTTTGATGCCTTTGATTTCCTTTTGTTGTCTGATTGCTGATGCTAGAACTTCCAACACTATGTTAAATAACAGTGGTGAGAGTGGACATCGCTGTCTTGTTCCTGATCTCAGGGGGAAAGCTCTCAGTTTTTCCCATTGAGGATGATAGTAGCTGTGGGCTTTTCACAAATGGCTTTTATGATCTTTAAGTATGTTCCTTCTATCCCAACTTTCTTGAGGGTTTTTATTAAGAAAGGATGCTGAATTTTGTCAAAGGCTTTTTCTGCATCGATTGACAGGATCATATGGTTCTTATCTTTTCTTTTATTAATGTGATGTATCACATTGATTGATTTGCAAATGTTGAACCAGCCTGCATCCCAGGAATGAATCCCACTTGATCATGGTGAATAATTCTTTTTATGTGCTGTTGAATTCGATTTCCTAGTATCTTATTGAGAATTTTTGCATCCATATTCATCAGGGATATTGGCCTGTAGTTCTCTTTTTTTACTGGGTCTCTGTCTGGTTTGGGAATCAAAGTAATGTTGGCTTGATGGAATGAGTCTGGAAGTTTTCCTTCCCTTTCTATTTTTTGGAATAGCTTGAGAAGGATAGGTACTATCTCTGCTTTAAATGTCTGGTAGAATTCCCCAGGGAAGCCATCTAGTCCTGGAGTCTTAATTGTTGGGGGATTTTTGATAACTGATTCAATTTCTTTGCTGGTTATGGGTCTGTTCAAGTTTTCTATTTCTTCCTGTTTGAGTTTTGGAAGAGTGTGGGTGTTCAGGAATTTGTCCATTTCTTCCAGGTTGTCCAGTTTGTTGGCATATAATTTTTCAAAGTATTCCCTTATAATTGCTTGTATTTCTGAGGGATTTGTTGTAATAATTCCATTTTCATTCCTGATTTTATCTAGTTGGGTCATCTCCCTTTTCTTTTTGAGAGCCCTGGCTAGAGGTTCATCAATTTTGTTTATTTTTTCAAAACACCAACTCTTGATTTCATTGATCTGCTCTAGTGTTTTGCTTTTTTGTTTTTGTTTTGTTTTGTTTTTAGATTCTATATTGTTTATTTCTGCTCTGATCTTTATTATTTCTCTTCTTCTGCTGGGTTTGGGGTGTCGTTGCTGTTCTGCTTCTAGTTCCTTTAGGTGTGCTATTATATTTTGAATTTGGGATTTTTCTTGTTTCTTGAGATAGGCGTGGATTGCAATGTATTTTCCTCTCAGGACTGCCTTTGCTGCATCCCAAAGAGTTTGGAATGTTCATTTTCATTTGTTCCCATATATTTTTTAATTTCTTCTCTAATTGTCTGGTTGACCCACTCATTCGTTAGTAGGGTGTTCTTTAACCTCCGTGCTTTTGGAGGTTTTCCATACTTTTTCTTGTGGTTGATTTCAAGCTTCATCACATTGTGGTCTGAAAGTATGCATGGAATGATCTCAATTCTTGTATACTTATGAAGGGCTGTTTTGAGACCCAGTATGTGGTCTATCTTGGAGAAGGTTCCATGTGCACTTGAGAAGTAAGTATATTCTGTTGCTTTGGGATGCAGAGTTCTAAATATATCTGTCAAGTCCATCTGATCCAATGAATCATTCAGGGTCCTTGTTTCTTTATTGATCCTGTGTCTAGATGATCTATCCAATGTTGTAAGTGGGGTATTAAAGTCCCTGCAATTACCACTTTGTTATCAATAAGGTTGCTTATGTTTGTAATTGTTTTATATATTTAGGGGCTCCCGTATTCGGTGCATAGACATTTATAATTGTTAGCTCTTCCTGATGGATAGACCCTGTAATTATTATATAATGCCCTTCTTCATCTCTTGTTACAGCCTTTAATTTAAAGTCTAGTTTGTCTGATGTAAGTATGACTACTCCAGCTTTCTTTTGACTTCCAGTGGCATGATAAATAGTTCTCTATCCCCTCACTTTCAATCTGAAGGTGTCCTCAGGTCTAAAATGAGTGTCTTGTAGACAGCAAATAGATGGGTCTTGTTTTTTTATCCATTCTGATACCCTCTGTCTTTTGGTCGAACATTTAGTCCATTTACATTCAGTGTTATTATGGAACGATAGGGGTTTAGAGTGACTGTGATGTCTGTAGGTTTCGTACTTGTGATGATCTAGTACTTTGTCTCACAGGATCCCCCTTAGGATCTCTTTAGGGCTGGTTTAGTGGTGATGAATTCCTTCAGTTTTTGTTTGTTTGGGAAGACCTTTATCTCTCCTTCTATCCTAAATGACATACTTGGCTGGATAAAGGATTCTCGGCTGCATTTTTTTTCTGTTCATCACATTGAACATTTCCTTCCATTCCTTTCTGGCCTGCATTTGACAGCTTTTTAAATTCAAGTTCAATTTAGTTGTTTCTGTCCCTTCTTTTCTGTCTCTTACACTTTATTCTTCTTAACTAAGAGCTCCTCATCTAAGATAGAGTTGACAATGGATATTGTAAGAACAGTGTTGAAAAAAAATTTCAAATGCATATTCTGAAGACATCAAAATGTATAGGTTATTCCATAAAATAGTATGGAATGGCCAAGGGAAATTTTACTAAGCAATAAATGGAGGTTTATCAGTGTGAATTTGCCAAAGAATAAGGAAAAAGTTTCACTCCCAAAAAAGACCAAATATGAGCATATGATCAAAATTTTAAAATGACAACAACCAACTATCATCACATTTCTTAAAGATGTTAAGGCAGAGGTTTTAAGATCCTTAAATAACTTAAGTAAATGCTCATTAAAAACAAGCTGCTACTATTATCTTCCATATAACTTTCTTCATATAAATCAAGCAGAAGTTTTCAGTGATCTTAGTTTTTATATAGCTTGGCATACCCGTGTAAGAAAGTTTTTCCTCAGACTCTTAAATAATGTTGATGAATCACCTCATTTTTTTCATTCTAATGTCAAAAACTGAATTTAACATACCCTAAAAGATCATTTTATATGAGTCTAGTCTCATCTTTAATGTAGGGACTTTATCACAAATTGACAGATTTCTTCCTTTTAATATTCTTAGATAATAAACATAATATATGTATTTTAAAAATAAACATTAAATAGCATCTTTTGTGATGTTTTTCAAATGAGAAAACAAAAGAAACAAAATCACTTCTCTGGACTGCCTTAAAAAAATCCAAATAGAGTTACATCTATTAGAGAATTACTGCTAGAGAGTAATAGAGAATGTAAATATGTCAACATTTATATCTACAATTGGGAATGTAGGCTACTAAAGAGACAAAATGAAATTTAAGATCCACAGTAAAATGCTAGTAGATTTAGAAATATTTTGTGATTTTTTTTTTAATATTTATTTTTGAGAGAGAGAGAGAGAAACAGAGAGAGAGAGAGAGAGAAAGAGAGAGTGAGCGAGCAAATGTGGGAGGGGCAGAGAGAGAGGGAGACAGAGGATCCAAAGCAGGGTCTGCATTGACAGAGCCCGATGAAGGGCCTGAATCCACAAACCATGAGATTTTGACCCGAGCCTAAGTCAGATGCTTAACCCACTGAGCCACCCAGGTGCACCAATATTTTATGGCTTTTAAGATGAAACCTTGAGATACATATTCATAGTTATATCTTATTCTTCCTTTTATTAAATTTTGTGTTAATTAAAACATTTTAAAAATGATGTTTAAAATCTAGTTAACAGTGACATACTGCCAAATCTGGACAATGGGGGCTTCGTTTTCCTCATAGAAAATGGTCTTGCTCTATCTTCTGTGTATGAAGGTGAGGGACAAGGAAACCAAAACAAATTCTTTCATTAGGTCTGACCAAATACAATTTTTGATAGGCTTCCTTCTGCCCCAAACCCTTGCTTTCCAGTCTACCCCCTTTTTTCCCTTCCTAACTTCATCAAATATTTACTGTGGTACTATGCTACCCCCATAGTCATTTTTCTTGAATTTGACTTTTTCTTCCTCTTCTGATAGGAGAAACTCTGCTGTATGATCTAAGAGAGTATTCATGACTAACCACAAAATCCTTCATCTCCAAAACGCATTTTGAACAAATTCTTTGTTGGCTGTATCTGTTATCTACAAACATCATCAGTGCCACGTTTTTATTTATCTGGGTAGTTAGCTTTATTATTTTTTTTTCTGAATAAATTATGCTCACAGATTCATCCTTTCTCCAGCAAAATTTCAACAAAATATCCTAAAATTAATGAAAACAAGAATACTCTTCACCTATGTCCCTAATTTCAATCTTATCCTAAAATATCAGTAGGAAAATTGGTTTCTCTTTTGAAAATTTTTTATTTATTTTTATTTTTTACGTTTATTTATTTTTGAGATACAGAGAGAGACAGAGCATGAATGGGCAAGGGTCAGAGAGAGGGAGACACAGAATCTGAAACAGGCTCCAGGCTCGGAGCTGTCAGCACAGAGCCTGATGCAGGGCTGGAACTCACGGACCGCGAGATCATGACCTGAGCCGAAGTCGGCCGCTTAACCAACTGAGCCACCCAGGCACCCCTCTTTTGAAAATTTTTAATTTAAAATAAGTGCTTGCCTAATTCCATTATAAAATATATAGCAAGCATTTGTTATTTGTTGAGTGTTAACTAGCACTTGTGACTCTGTAGGTGTTGTCGTGACTTTCAAATGGATATCCCAATCCTCCAGAAACTCACAGTCTGTAGGAGGCAGACATGTGCAGAAATAATCTTTATGGGAAATGCTATGAAAGCTATTCAGCAAAGAAGAAAAGCAGATGATTTGCAGAAAGATGGATCTTACAATTATTGAACCCTCCCATGTTTGAAGTTTAGTTAGTGAAATAAGAAACATAAGAAAGTTAAAAAGCCATACCAAGTCCCAGATAGTAAGTGGAAGCTTAGTATCATGTTCAATAGATTGTACAGACATTTAGATGGAGCAGTCCTTTCCATTTATGAAAGTTGATGATAGGCCTTATAAGAAGAAAATGGAAGTTGATAAGGTAATTGAAGATAGCAGGCTCTGTCTCTAAAGCAAGGTGAATTGAAACTCATCACTTTGATCCTCCAATGAAGATATTGTTCTGCTATAGTAAATGTTTGTGGCAAGGTTTTTTTCTTTTTTTTTTTTTTCAAGTTTTTATTTAAATTCTATTTAGCTAACATACAGTGTAATATTAGTTTCAAGTGTAGAATTTAGGGATTCATCACTTACATACAACACCCAGTGCTCATCACAAAAAATGCCATCCCTAATACCCATCACCCATTTAACCCATCCCTCTACCCACCTATCCTCCATCAACCCTCAGCTTGTTCTCTAAGGTTGAGAGTCTGTTTTCTGGTTTGCCGCTCATTTTTCACCCTCTATATTCATCAGTTTTGTTTCTTAACTTCCACATATGAGTGAAATCATAGGGCATTTTCTTTCTCTACTGATTTATTTTGCCGAGTATAATATTCTCTGGCTCCATCCACATTGTTGCAAATGGCAAGATTTCATTCTTTTTTATGGCTGAGTGATATTACACTGTATATGTATACCATTCTTCTCTATCCATTCATCAGTTAGTGGGCATTTGGGCTCTTTCCATAATTTGGCTACTGTTGGTAATGCAGCTAAAAACATTAGGGTGCATGTATCCCTTTAAATCACTATTTTTGTATCCTTTGCATAAGTACTTAGTAGTACAATTGCTAGATTGTGGATGTGGCGCAAGAGGAACCCTCTTTCACTGTTGGTGGGTATGTAAACTGGTGTAGCTACTCTGGAAAACAGTGTGGATATTCCTCAAAAAGTGAAAAACTGAACTACCCTGTGGCAGGGTTTTCATTGAAACTCTGTGCTAGTCATTGCTGAGAAGAACAATGAGGAATAAGTTGGGAGTCAGGAAATTTCCATTCTGATTAACTTGTTGACATTATTGTGTATGTGACATTTGCACAAGAAATGAAATCTAGTTTCTTGATTTAGGAGATGAGGATAATAGTGAATATGCCTATGCTGCTTATAGGATGTTATAACCATGAAATTTGATAATAGGCTTGCAAAATTAATGTATAATGTCGTCTTTTGTAAAATAAGTTTGGGCAATATAAGCCTAAGAGAAATGTAAACTGGTTTATTACTCCTTTTCTCCACTAGACTCCATCTCTGTAGTCTCTTCCTCTCTTCACTAGAATTACTAAGACATATCATTGTAATACTGAAAAAAAAAAGAGGTTTTATTGTGTATGTTGAATTTCCAAGATAAACAGTCCTTATGTTAATAGGTGTTGGGTACACATACTTTATTTCAAAAGTCATCTTCTTGGAAATTCTAAAATACCTTTTAAAATTCCTAAGGTAGGTATCATAATGCATTTAACTAATAAGGAATCAGAGTTAAGTTATATAACACAAGGCTAATTAATGGCAAAGTTAAAGCACAACCTGAATTCTGGAATCCTATTTCATTGTTTCTCCTGAGTGTATAGAGCAATATGTTTGTTTTAAGTTTTTATTATGTTTGAAAAAGAAAACTCCTGTCAGTGAGAACCACTTTTAATTGCTTATCACTTGCTGTTTACTTTAGCTAATCAGAAGCATTAGTTCCCCTGTAGGGAAAATTAACATTTATAAGATATATTAAAGATCTTGTCAGTTTATCATATCTTTGGAAAGTGTAAGCATACTTTCTGACTAGATTTATGCATAAATTAAGTAGTCAGAGTTGTAAGTGTATTTTCTATTAGTTTGTATTATGTGTGTCTATATTTTGTTGTGTTATATACTTTTCTAAGTACTTGTCTGGTATAATTAAAAATAAACATCTAATTATTTCCCACTATAACCACCCAACTCTTTAGATAGATTTTTCATGATCAAGTGTTTATGATTTAATTTTTAGTTAATTAGCAAAAAGGTTTAAAATATTAAACTGTATGGACTTGAAATTGATTACTTTAGACCTTATTTTCAGTGCTTTGTATAATACTAACCATGAACAAGGGGTTATTAAATATTCCTGATACTACTACATACAATACTGATAATGATATCCAAAGTGGAAATTCAATACAAAACTTGGCATCTATGACAAAGTTAGTTGCAAAGAGGTTATCTACTTTGATGATTTCTAAGTGTTGCTAGGATTATTGATTTATAACTCTAAAAAGTCAGTTGACTCCATTTGTTACACTGTATACTGGAAATTATTAAAGTATTATATATATTTATATATGTATTTGGATTTTGACTTTTAGGCTGACTTCCTAACCATAATCAACTAGGCAGGCTTATTGGAAAAGAAATGTAATAAAATACATATGATTTGAACTGAGGCAATAGTTCGTTGCAAACAATATTTTTTAAAAAGTAGGTTTTTTTAAATTAGTGCCATTTAACCTACAAAGAAAAAAAAGCACATTATTTACCTACCCTTTTGAACATGACCTAGAGACCTATTTTAAGGCATTTTAAAATGTGGTTAATAATCAATATGAATGGTGTTTGGAGTACATGACAAGGGAAAGTTGAGAGATAATCCATTAAAATAAGGTCTAAATAAAATCCTCTATAGGGCCCTAAGATTTAAACTGGCTATAGTGATGTGGGAAGAACATTATATTCTCTGGTATATATAAAATTTCTTGTTCTGGTTTGGTAGATGCAATTTATTTGCAAAATGGCAATTGCAGAGCTGGGTATAGTTTAATTATAATGGTCTATATAAGTGTGAGATGTAGTGGCATTCTTACATGACTGGTTTTATGGAGGAAAAAAATCAAAGCTGCTTCAAGATTAATGGATAAAAGTGACTGTCCTGTATTCAGGGAAAATCTAAAGTGCCTTGTAAATGTATAACATTAATTAACGTTCATGTATGTTATCTCCTTCAAATTATAATAATATTAATTTTAGAATTAGAACATAACTTTTTAAGCTTTTTATTAGTGTTAGAGATAGGCTACATAAGGGATAGAAGAAAAGGTATAGTAAATTCATAGAGTTGGTTTATTGGTGTTGTGTAGTTTACTGAAGTTTGTAATGGTTGTAAACTTGTTATCTAAGAAATATATTATAGCCTATCGGTAAGAGTTGTAAGATCAAGGATCACGATATATTTTCTAGTCTTCTCATTTGTGGCATATCTTTGTTATTATGAAAAGAATTACTATTTTTTTAAAGTTTATTTATTTTTGAGACAGAGACAGAGCATGAACGGGGGAGGGGCAGAGAGAGAGGGAGACACAGAATCTGAAGCATGCTCCAGGCTCTGAGCCATCAGCCCAGATCCCCACGGGGGGCTCCAACTAACTGACCGTGAGATCGTGACCTGAGCTGAAGTCGGTCGCGAAAAGAATGATTTTTTTTTTTAATTTTTTTTTTTTCAACGTTTATTTATTTTTGGGACAGCGGGAGACAGAGCATGAACCGGGGAGGGGCAGAGAGAGAGGGAGACACAGAATCAGAAATAGGCTCCAGGCTCTGAGCCATCAGCCCAGAGCCTGACGCGGGGCTCGAACTCACGGACTGCGAGATCGTGACCTGGCTGAAGTCGGGCGCTTAACCGACTGCGCCACCCAGGCGCCCCTTGAAAAGAATGATTTTTAAGGCTAATGCATCAAAGACAGATTCTCCTAAAGCATTTTGATTTATTTTCATACTTCTGTTTTTAGAAATATGAATAGCAATGAAAATCTGCTTTTAGACATTAATTTTTTTTATAAACAAATATGAGAATTTTCAAGTGGATCTAATGTGTCCAATAGAAACAACAAAAATGAGGGGCGCCTGGGTGGCTCAGTCATATAAGCGTCTGTCTCCAGCTCAGGTAATGATCTCGTGGTTTGTGGGTTCCAGTTCTGTGTCAGGTTCTGTGCTGACAGCTCAGTTCCTGGAGCCTGCTTCAGTTTCTGTGTCTCCCTCTCTCTCTGCCCCTCCCCCACTTATGCTCTGTCTGTCTCTCTCTCAAAAATAACAATTAAAAAGAAATAACACAAACGATTACATTAATCACTCCATAAAATTATTATACATATCTTTATATATACACAAAATAAGACCTAACTTCTTATAATCTCATCTTATTGCTTGTGGCTGTCTCTATCTCTAGCATGTTTTTCTTTATGCACACCATGTGAGGTAAAGGCTATCATGCTTCTTGGGTAAAGCAAGTACTTGCAATCCCAGGTACCTTTGTAGGAGCTTTTATAGAAGTGTGTGAATAACTTTTATAGAAGTGTGTGATTATAGTTCCTAAATCTGGTTTTTTATTTCAAAAATAAATAACGTAACAAGCTGTGATTATTTATTATTAAAAACATTTTTTTACTGTTTATTTTGGGGAGAGAGAATGATAGCCAGAGTGCAAATATAAAACAAAAATATTAATCTAAAAGGATACCAATTTGAGGCCTGTTCCCTGTGTGTTATAGGACAAACCAAGTAGAATTTAATAACTGTGAAAGATAGTCATTCAGTAGCTGTAAGAAAGCATTTTTGTAGAACATAAGATGTTAACCAAATGAAAGACAACCCAGAAGAAGAGGGGAAGGAAATAACCTTTAGACTTATTACGAGGCTAATGTGATAAGTGATTCTCATCAAATATTATAGTATTAGGTCTTTCTGTCTGATCTTAGGCATACAGTTGTATTACAACAGTCTCAGAAATGTAAAATTAAATTCTTGCTATAAAAGAGGCAACAGTGTTGTTTCTCCTACTCTAATATGTAGATAATAACCAAGCATTAAAAAGTTTTAGAGGAAGACGATCATGTGAGGTATGAGGTATTTCACTTTGAAATGATATATTCTAAGATATAATTGATGAGCACTTCTCATATTTAGCAAAATATAGTGCAGAACCTTAGCTTACATTTTGTTTCACATATTAGTGTGTACTAATCTGTGAGGGTAATAAGAATTAAGCTATTGGAAGCATCAAGAAGGCTGAGTGTATGTACCTCTACATAAAATAACAAACTAGAGTGCAGTAGTTTTGTTTAACACTTTACTTAAATTATTCACATTCTGCACTAACCATGTAAAATATAATATTCTAAATAGTTGAATATTAAAGTAAATATATTGATGTTCTAGCTTGGAAAAAATAAATTATTTAAAGGGCACGCTTCATTTTCAATTTTCATAGTGCATGGCTTTAGACTGCTAGCTAAGATTATAAGAAATTTAAAATATTATGCAGGTCTGAATGAATTTTCAGGGAGGATAGCACACAGGTCACCCAAATAAGCTACCCTGGGAAAATGTACATAAAAGCAGTCATAATTTAAAATCTTTTCACTGTATTTCAAAATTTTATTTTCCTAAGGACTCAAAATATTACTAGTAAATGGAGGAACCAGTTAGAGTAAGCTTTTTGTACCAAATAAAAATAAAACAAAACAAAAAACATATGTTCTCCTAAACTAGTGAATCTTTTTAAAGACAGGAAGCAGTATACAATCCTGGAGTTTGGTCCCATGACAGCTGGTAATCAACAGAAGCTAGCAGCCCCATCGGGGCTCACTATAATCTTATTCCTTTGATTCTGAGCTGCATTTTAAGACTGCACACCAGCTGCTCTTTTAGAAACATACATTCATACAACATTCTTGCCTTGAGATTAGTTACTTGCACATGTTAAATGTTGTGAGAACAGATTGAAAGTTCCCTTTTGGAGTGTTGCCCTGGTGGCTCACCAGTAAATGGTGAGTTCCCATTGGTGTTTGGCACATTAAAAACTATTTTGTAACTAGAATAGATGCTTAATATAAGTTACAGATTTAAATAAAAAGTGACACTACTGAAATTTGGTGGCTTATTTTTTAGTGGTAAGATTGGTCCCGAGTTGATGAATCTTCATAAGCCATTTAACTTTTTACTCTTGATTTAATTGAGGCAAGGTAGGCAAATGCTTAAGTCATTGTTCAGAAACTTTCCATTGCATCACTTACTGAGATCACATCTAGAAATTAAACCCTTTGGGACTTGCCTTAATAAACTAAATGTATCTTGACTGATAAATAAGAAGAATAAAAACCTTTCCTTTAGAAGTGACTTACCTCAATTGTAGTCAATACCATTCGTTTTACAAAATAATAGCAAGATTCTTTGATTATAGTTCCTAAATCTGGTTTTTTATTTCAAAAATAAATAACATAACAAGCTGTGATTTATTTATTTATTATTAAAAACATTTTTTTACTGTTTATTTTGGGGAGAGAGAATGACAGCCAGAGTGCAAGCGAGGAAGGGGGCAGAGAGAGGGAGACAAAGAATCTGAGGCAGGCTCCAGGCTCTGAGCTGCCAGCACAGAGCCCAATGCGGGGCTCAAATTCACAGACCCCGAGATCATGACCTGAGCTGGAGTTGGATGCTTCACTCACTGAGACACCAGGTGCCCCACAAAAGGATTTATTTTTTAATAAATTTATTTAACTTATTTCTTATTTAAAAAGTCTGCTTAATTTTTTTTCCAGGAAAACAGAAACAAATCACATTTTTTCATTCTCTTGGGTAAGCAGAATGATTGTTCTCAACAATGGCTTTTTAATATTATGGGTAAGAGCAGCAAGAATAATTTTGAAATTGGAATTTTGAAATTGAATTTTGGAATAATTTTAAATAGCTAACTTTATTGAACTTAATGAGTGACATAAAAAAGTGAGGATTATGTGATGTTTTTTGAGTTAACTTCAGTATAAACTTAATGTTAATATTAAAACAGGTAAGACTAAGAAATAAGACTGTTTGAATTAATGTAATTAAGGCACTGAGTCAACATAGTTTAGTCTTATCCTTTTATGAAATTATAGCAGAAAATTTAGGAAATGCTATTTCCTTTTATTACTTTGTTTCTGGCTGCTCTCTAATATAATTTGAGGCTAATTATACTAGTTCAAAGCAACTTTTTATGTGCTCAGAAATTAGACTGAAATTAGAAATACTATGATCTTTCTCAAAGGTGAGCTGGTGTGATAGATTAGACTTAGATAAGAAATAGCATCTGTATTCCTTCCAAGGATGAGTCCAAGGATTTCCTACTTAATAGGACAAGTAATGTATAGTTTTTTTTAGCCTCAAGACTCAAGTTTGAATGAACTGAAACATGTAACATACTCCTCAAAACTAACTTTATGGCCTAGAAAGGAAAAATTACAAAACTATAAAAAGTAATTTTGGGTGTAACTTGTAGTAGGAAAAAAGGATTCATAGAAGAATCAAGAGGGAGTTCTTGGAAAACTAAAAACTTAGACTAACCAGGCTTTCAAAAGGAAATAATGCCTGAGCCAAAACTTTTTGAAGGATGGATATTATCTATTCAAGAAAGGTTAACAAAAGTTAATAGCATGGGAAAGGTACTAAGGTATGAGAGATTAAAGTATGCAAATTAATTACTATGCTACAGGGTATAAAGTATAGGAGAAATAAAGAATGTGCTTTGGGCTATAGGAGAAGTGTAAATTATTTCAATTTAGAGCACCCAGTCAGAGAGTCCTTGCAAGCAGTCCTGTTTGGGATGTGTCTTAAAGAGTGAGCAATCTCAATATACTTATTCATGCTTCCTGGCCCCTTTATTCATTTTTTCTTTTTACCACTCATTTTGTCTATGAATCATCTTGCCTTACCCTTTAATTTCTTGCCACTTTAAGAAAGCTTGTATATTTTTAGAAAATCAATCGATTTATTTTTGAGTAAGTAGTGCATGCAATGACTATAAAAACTAAAATGTTAGGAAAGAATATAACATGAAAAATATATTTTTCTCAATTCCTATTTTTCAATGATTACTGTGACTTTTCTATGTATTTTACAAATATTTTATATATTACAAGTATATATGTACTCATTTAATTTTATTTTTATATAAATGACTATAATATATATGTGCGCATATATATATGTATACATATGCACACATATACTATTCTGTTCTTTTTCACTCAATAATATGCCTTGCATTGGTACAAATAGGAATGAATTTTTTATTGTATTAGCGAGTCAGTATTACATTGTATGAATGTGCCATAATTTAAATGCAATAGCTCCTTTGGGGAAGTATAATGCATTTCTTATAGAAATTTTGCATTCTGATAGACATTTGCTGCTCTATCATTTTTTAACTATTATAACTTTATAATAGATTTTTATTAAATATGTACATTAAAATATATTATTTGCTTAGGAACATAGTGAAATGTGTGAAATATGTTAAAATATTTCAAACAGCCATCCTGAAATATCTGCATTTATTATGTAGTTGTACTGGATACTACAGGCTAATATTTATAGAGTTTTTAAATATTTTTCTGTTTTTCCTTGTGATTATTTCTTGGGTAGTATATGTTAGCATTATTTTAAAAAAAATTTTTTTTCAACGTTTATTTATTTTGGGGACAGAGAGAGACAGAGCATGAACGGGGGAGGGGCGGAGAGAGAGGGAGACACAGAATCGGAAACAGGCTCCAGGCTCTGAGCCATCAGCCCAGAGCGCGACGCGGGGCTCAAACTCACGGACCGCGAGATCGTGACCTGGCTGAAGTCGGAGGCTTAACCGACTGCGCCACCCAGGCGCCCCTATGTTAGCATTATTAATGAAAGTTTCTCTTTATCTTCCTCCATGCTTTGAAACCATTTATATAGCATTAAATGTCTCAGCTTCTTAAAGGCGTTTTGTTGTTGTTGTTTTTTGGTTTTTTTTTTTTTTTTTTTTTTTTTTTTTTTTTTTTTTTCTGAAATTTATTGACAAATTGGTTTCCATACAACACCCAGTGCTCATCCCAAAAGGTGCCCTCCTCAATACCCATCACCCACCCTCTCCTCCCTCCCACCCCCCATCAACCCTCAGTTTGTTCTCAGTTTTTAACAGTCTCTTATGCTTTGGCTCTCTCCCTTTCTAACCTCTTTTTTTTTTTTTTCCTTCCCCTCCCCCATGGGTTCCTGTTAAGTTTCTCAGGATCCACATAAGAGTGAGACCATATGGTATCTGTCTTTCTCTGTATGGCTTATTTCACTTAGCATCACACTCTCCAGTTCCATCCACGTTGCTACAAAAGGCCATATTTCATTTTTTCTCATTGCCATGTAATATTCCATTGTGTATATAAACCACAATTTCTTTATCCATTCATCAGTTGATGGACATTTAGGCTCTTTCCATAATTTGGCTATTGTTGAGAGTGCTGCTATGAACATTGGGGTACAAGTGGCCCTATGCATCAGTGCTCCTGTATCCCTTGGATAAATTCCTAGCAGTGTTATTGCTGGGTCATAGGGTAGGTCTATTTTTAATTTTCTGAGGAACCTCCACACTGCTTTCCAGAGTGGCTGCACCAATTTGCATTCCCACCAACAGTGCAAGAGGGTTCCCGTTTCTCCACATCCTCTCCAGCATCTATAGTCTCCTGATTTGTTCATTTTGGCCACTCTGACTGGCGTGAGGTGATACCTGAGTGTGGTTTTGATTTGTATTTCCCTGATAAGGAGCGACGCTGAACATCTTTTCATGTGTCTGTTGGCCATCCGGATGTCTTCTTTAGAGAAGTGTCTATTCATGTTTTCTGCCCATTTCTTCACTGGGTTATTTGTTTTTCGGGTGTGGAGTTTGGTGAGCTCTTTATAGATTTTGGATACTAGCCCTTTGTCCGATATGTCATTTGCGAATATCTTTTCCCATTCCGTTGGTTGCCTTTTAGTTTTGTTGGTTGTTTCCTTGGCTGTGCAGAAGCTTTTTATCTTCATAAGGTCCCAGTAATTCACTTTTGCTTTTAATTCCCTTGCCTTTGGGGATGTGTCGAGGAAGAGATTGCTACGGCTGAGGTCAGAGAGGTCTTTTCCTGCTTTCTCCTCTAAGGTTTTGATGGTTTCCTGTCTCACATTTAGGTCCTTTATCCATTTTGAGTTTATTTTTGTGAATGGTGTGAGAAAGTGGTCTAGTTTCAACCTTCTGCATGTTGCTGTCCAGTTCTCCCAGCACCATTTGTTAAAGAGGCTGTCTTTTTTCCATTGGATGTTCTGTCCTGCTTTGTCAAAGATGAGTTGGCCATACGTTTGTGGGTCTAGTTCTGGGGTTTCTATTCTATTCCATTGGTCTATGTGTCTGTTTTGGTGCCAATACCATGCTGTCTTGATGATGACAGCTTTGTAGTAGAGGCTAAAGTCTGGGATTGTGATGCCTCCTGCTTTGGTCTTCTTCTTCAAAATTCCTTTGGCTATTCGGGGCCTTTTGTGGTTCCATATGAATTTTAGGATTGCTTGTTCTAGTTTCGAGAAGAATGCTGGTGCAATTTTGATTGGGATTGCATTGAATGTGTAGATAGCTTTGGGTAGTATTGACATTTTGACAATATTTATTTTTCCAATCCATGAGCAGGGAATGTCTTTCCATTTCTTTAAATCTTCTTCAATTTCCTTCAGAAGCTTTCTATAGTTTTCAGCATACAGATCCTTTACATCTTTGGTTAGATTTATTCCTAGGTATTTTATGCTTCTTGGTGCAATTGTGAATGGGATCAGTTTCTTTATTTGTCTTTCTGTTGCTTCATTGTTAGTGTATAAGAATGCAACTGATTTCTGTACATTGATTTTGTATCCTGCAACTTTGCTGAATTCCTGTATCAGTTCTAGCAGACTTTTGGTGGAGTCTATCGGATTTTCCATGTATAATATCATGTCATCTGCAAAAAGCGAAAGCTTGACTTCATCTTTGCCAATTTTGATGCCTTTGATTTCCTTTTGTTGTCTGATTGCTGATGCTAGAACTTTAACTATGTTAAACAGCAGCGGTGAGAGTGGGCATCCTTGTCGTGTTCCTGATCTCAGGGAAAAAGCTTTCAGTTTTTCCCCGTTGAGGATGATGTTAGCTGTGGGCTTTTCATAAATGGCTTTTATGATCTTTAAGTATGTTCCTTCTATCCCGACTTTCTCAAGGGTTTTTATTAAGAAAGGGTGCTGGATTTTGTCGAAGGCCTTTTCTGCATCGATTGACAGGATCATATGGTTCTTCTCTCTTTTTTTGTTAATGTGATGTATCACGTTGATTGATTTGCGAATGTTGAACCAGCCCTGCATCCCAGGAATGAATCCCACTTGATCATGGTGAATAATTCTTTTTATATGCCGTTGAATTCGATTTGCTAGTATCTTATTGAGAATTTTTGCATCCATATTCATCAGGGATATTGGCCTGTAGTTCTCTTTTTTTACTGGGTCTCTGTCTGGTTTAGGAATCAAAGTAATACTGGCTTCATAGAATGAGTCTGGAAGTTTTCCTTCCCTTTCTATTTCTTGGAATAGCTTGACAAGGATAGGTATTATCTCTGCTTTAAACGTCTGGTAGAACTCCCCTGGGAAGCCATCTGGTCCTGGACTCTTATTTGTTGGGAGATTTTTGATAACCGATTCAATTTCTTCGCTGGTTATGGGTCTGTTCAAGCTTTCTATTTCCTCCTGATTGAGTTTTGGAAGAGTGTGGGTGTTCAGGAATTTGTCCATGTCTTCCAGGTTGTCCAATTTGTTGGCATATAATTTTTCCTAGTATTCCCTGATAATTGTTTGTATCTCTGAGGGATTGGTTGTAATCATTCCATTTTCATTCATGATTTTATCTATTTGGGTCATCTCCCTTTTGTTTTTGAGAAGCCTGGCTACAGGTTTGTCAATTTTGTTTATTTTTTCAAAAAACCAACTCTTGGTTTCGTTGATCTGCTCTACAGTTTTTTTAGATTCTATGTTGTTTATTTCTGCTCTGATCTTTATGATTTCTCTTCTTCTGCTGGGTTTAGGCTGCCTTTGCTGTTCTGCTTCTAGTTCCTTTAGGTGTGCTGTTAGATTTTGTATTTGGGATTTTTCTTGTTTCTTGAGATAGGCCTGGATTGCAATGTATTTTCCTCTCAGGACTGCCTTTGCTGCGTCCCAAAGCGTTTGGATTGTTGTATTTTCATTTTCGTTTGTTTCCATATATTTTTTAATTTCTTCTCTAATTGCCTGGTTGACCCACTCACTCGTTAGTAGGGTGTTCTTTAACCTCCATGCTTTTGGAGGTTTTCCAGACTTTTTTCTGTGGTTGATTTCAAGCTTCATAGCATTGTGGTCTGAAAGTAAGCATGGTATAATTTCAATTCTTGTAAACTTATGAAGGGCTGTTTTGTGACCCAGTATATGATCTATCTTGGAGAATATTCCATGTGCACTCGAGAAGAAAGTATATTCTGTTGCTTTGGGATGCAGAGTTCTAAATATATCTGTCAAGTCCATCTGATCCAATGTCTCATTCAGGGCCCTTGTTTCTTTATTGACCATGTGTCTAGATGATCTATCCATTTCTGTAAGTGGGGTGTTAAAGTCCCCTGCAATTACCACATTCTTATCAATAAGGTTGCTTATGTTTATGAGTAATTGTTTTATATATTTGGGGGCTCCAGTATTCGGCGCATAGACATTTATAATTGTTAGCTCTTCCTGATGGATAGACCCTGTAACTATTATATAATGTCCTTCTTCGTCTCTTGTTACAGCCTTTAATTTAAAGTCTACTTTGTCTGATATAAGTATGGCTACTCCAGCTTTCTTTTGGCTTCCAGTCGCATGATAAATAGTTTCCATCCCCTCACTCTCAATCTAAAGGTGTCCTCAGGTCTAAAATGAGTCTCTTGTAGACAGCAAAGAGATGGGTCTTGTTTTTTTATCCATTCTGATACCCTATGTCTTTTGGTTGGCGCATTTAATCCATTTACATTCAGTGTTATTATAGAAAGATACGGGTTTAGAGTCATTGTGATGTCTGTATGTTTTATGCTTGTAGTGATGTCTCTGGGACTTTGTCTCACAGGATCCCCTTAGGATCTCTTGTAGGGCTGGTTTAGTGGTGACAAATTCCTTCAGTTTTTGTTTGTTTGGGAAGACCTTTATCTCTCCTTCTATTCTAAATGACAGACTTGCTGGATAAAGGATTCTCGGCTGCATATTTTTTCTGTCTAGCACCCTGAAAATCTCGTGCCAATTCTTTCTGGCCTGCCAAGTTTCAAAAGAGAGATCAGTCACGAGTCTTATAGGTCTCCCTTTATATGTGAGGGCACGTTTACCCCTTGCTGCTTTCAGAATTTTCTCTTTATCCTTGTATTTTGCCAGTTTCACTATGATATGTCGTGCAGAAGATCGGTTCAAGTTATGTCTGAAGGGAGTTCTCTGTGCCTCTTGGATTTCAATGCCTTTTTCCTTCCCCAATTCAGGGAAGTTCTCAGCTATGATTTCTTCAAGTACCCCTTCAGCACCTTTCCCTCTCTCTTCCTCCTCTGGGATACCAATTATGCGTATATTATTTCTTTTTAGTGTATCACTTAGTTCTCTAATTTTCCCCTCCTACTCCTGGATTTTTTTATCTCTCTTTTTCTCAGCTTCCTCTTTTTCCATAACTTTATCTTCTAGTTCACCTATTCTCTCCTCTGCCTCTTCAAGTCGAGCTATTGTCATTTCCATTTTGTTATGCATTTCGTTTAAAGCGTTTTTCAGCTCCTCGTGACTGTTCCTTAGTCCCTTGATCTCTGTAGCAAGAGATTCTCTGCTGTCCTATATACTGTTTTCAAGCCCAGCGATTAATTTTATGACTATTATTCTAAATTCACTTTCTGTTATATTGTTTAAATCCTTTTTGATCAGCTCATTAGCTGTTGTTATTTCCTGGAGATTCTTCTGAGGGGAATTCTTCTGCTTGGTCATTTTGGATAGTGCCTGGTGTGGTGAGGACCTGCAGGGCACTTCCCCTGTGCTGTGGTGTATAACTGGAGTTGGTGGGCGGGGCCGCAGTCAGACCTGATGTCTGCCCCCAGCCCACCGCTGGGGCCACAGTCAGACTGGTGTGTGTCTTCTCTTCCTCTCTCCTAGGGGCGGGATTCACTGTGGGGTGGTGTGGCTCGTCTGGGCTACTTGTACCCTGCCAGGCTTGTGATGCTGGGGATCTGGCGTATTAGCTGGGGTGGGTAGGCAAGGTGCTCGGGGGCAGGAGGGGCAGGCTTAGATCGCTTCTCCTTAGGTGATCCACTTCAGGTGGGGCCCTGTGGCAGGGGGAGGGAGTCAGATCCGCTGCCGGAGGTTTGGCTCCGCAGAAGCGCAGAGTTGGGTGTTTGTGCGGAGCGAGCAAGTTCCCTGGCAGGAACTGGTTCCCTTTGGGATTTTGGCTGGGGGATTGGCGGGGGAGATGGCGCTGGCGAGCGCCTTTGTTCCCCACCAAACTGAGCTCTGTTGTCCGGGGGCTCAGCAGCTCTCCCTCCCTTTGTCCTCCAGCCTTCCCCCTTTCCGAGCAGAGCTGTTAACTTATGACCTCCCAGACGCTAAGTGGCACTTGTTGTGGGAACACAGTTCGTCAGGCCCCTCCGCTTTTGCAAGCCAGACTCGGGGGCTCTGCTTGGCCTGCGAGCCGCCCCTCTTCCCCGGCTCCCTCCCGCCAGTCCGTGGAGCGCGCACCGCCTCGCCGCCCTTCCTACCCTCTTCCGTGGGCCTCTCGTCTGCGTTTGGCTCCATCGACTCCGTTCTGCTAATCCTCTGGCGGTTTTCTGGGTTATTTAGGCAGGTGTAGATGGAATCTAATTGATCAGCAGGACGTGCAGTGAGCCCAGCATCCTCCTAAGCCGCCATTAAATTAAATTTTTAAAAACGTTTTATTTCCATAGTAAATTAAGCACAAAGCAGAGTTCCCATGTATCTTCTACCTCTCCACCCCTACACACACAGAGACTCTTCCGTTATTGGCCTCCCTCATCAGAATGGTATATTTATTGATGAACCTATATTAACACATCATTAACATGCAACAGCCATAGTTTATATTATGGTTTACTATTGGTGTTTTGTATACTATAGGTTTTGATTAATGTATAATAACATGGACCCACCATTACAGTATCATACAGAATAGTTTCAGTACTCTAAAAATCCTCTTTGACCTATTTAATCCCTCTCTCCCCCCTTCCCATTGGCGACCACTGAGCTATTTACAGTCTCCATAATTTTATCTTTGCCAGAATGTCATTATTTGTAATTATATTCTATGTAGCCTTTTTAGAATGGCTTTTCTTTCACTTAGTAGTGTGCACTTAAGATTTCTCCATGTCTTTCCATGGTTTGATAGTTCATTTATTTCTAGTGCTGAATAATATTCCATTGTCTGCTTATGCCACAGTTTATCCTTCCAATGAATGGCATCCTGTTTGGTTCCAAATATGCAGGAGTTGAAGGGACATAGGTTTCAAATAATTTGTAGGAGCATGCTTGCTGGATCATATGGCAAGAATATACTTAGTTTTGTAAGAAACTGCCCAAATGTCTTTCCAAGTAACTATACTGTTCATTCTTACCAGCAACGTATTGAGAACTCCTGTTAGCTCACATCCTCACCAGCATGTTGTGGTGTTAGTGTTCTGGATTTTAGTCATTCTAATAGGTGTGTTTTGGTATTTAATAGTTGTTGTAATTTAACTGTTACTGCATTTCCCTGATGACATATGATGATGTGGAACAGCTTTTTTTTCTGTTTTATTTCTAGTATGGTTAACATACAGTATTATATTAGTTTCAGGTGTACAATATAATGATTCAACAATTCCATATATCACTTGGTGCTCATCACAATGAGTGTACTCCTTAATCTCCATCAACTATTTCACTCATCCTCCCACCCACCTCCCCTCTGGTAACCATCAGTTTATTCTCTATAGTTAATACTCTGTTTCTTGGTTCCTCTTGCTCGCTCTCTCTTTCTCTTTTATCTTTGCTCATTTGTTTTGTGTCTTAAATTCCACATATGAGTGAAATCATATGGTATTTGTCTTTCTCTGACTTACTTCACTTAGAGTTATACTCTTTAGCTCTATCCATGTCATTCTAAACAGCAAGATTTTATTTTTTTTTGGCTGAGTAATATTCCTCTGTGTGTGTGTGTGTGTGTGTAATATAATGTGGAACATCTTTTAAAGTATTTATTTGTTATTGTATATCTTCCATAGTGAGGTTTCCAGGTCCTTGGTCCATTTTTTAATCAGGCTATTTATTTTCTCAGAGTTTAAGAGTTCTTTGTACATTTTGGGTAACAGTCCTTTATGACGTGCTTTGCAAATATTTTCTTCTCATCTGTGGTTTCTTATTATTTTGAAATAAGGTCTTTCTTAGATCTAAGGTCTTTCTTAGATCAGAAGTTTTTAGAAAAATCTTAACTACAGCTTATCAATTATTTCGTTCATGGATTATGCATTTGGTGTTCTTTCTGAAAGTCTGCATCATACTCAGGTTCATCTATGTTTTCTCCTGTGTTGTCTTCTAGGAGTTTTATTGTTTTGTACTTGATACTTAGGCCTATAGTCCATTTTCAGTTATTTTTTATAAAGAGTATAAGATCTATGTCTAGATTCATTTTTTTTTTTTGCATGTGGATGTCCAATTGTTCCAGCAGCATTTACTTAAAAGATTGTATTTTTTCCAGTTGTATAGCCTTTGTTTCCTTGTCAAAGATTGAATAAATTTTGGGGGGTATATTTCTGGATGTAATTTTTATTTTTGATATTAAAATTTTATTCTATTTGGCCTGCCTAAGTTGGTGGAAACCGTTACATCTTTTTAACTTTCTTTTACTCTAGTATTCAGCTAATTCATACTTATTCTTCATATTTCAGATTAAATGCCAGATTGGACTGTATGGTTCATGGTACCTATAGTTTTTTTTTATTCATTATAATAATAACTAATTTCTTTAGAAAATTTGTCTCTCATTTTACAGGTCCCTTAACTGGGGCATGTATATACTATGTTAAATACGTATAAAGGAATACTACTCAGCCATAAAAAAGATGAGCTACTAATATATCCAGTAATGTTGATGAATCTCAAATGCATTATGTTCAGTATAAGTCAGACTCAAAAGGCTACACGTTGCGTGTATCTATATGGAATTATGGAAAGGCAAAACCACAGGGACAGGACTGAGATCAGTATTTCTAGGGGGTTAGGGTGGTGAAATTGTTGGCTAGAAGGGACACGAGGGAAATAGTGGAGGGTGATAGAACTATTATACATGTTGATTTACATGCATTTGCCCAAACTACCAGAATTATATATGGATAAGTTACAAATAAATTACACCTTAAGGTATATGTATAAGAGTTTTGTTTTTATCATTATTTTGAATTCAATATTTTTTTTCCAATTCATATTTTACATTTATTATTCTCAAATGGGTAAAACTTACAACTTTCCACTTTAACAGTTCTTTTAATAATTAAAAAAAATTTTTTTACTAAAATATCTTTGAGTGTATGTAATAATTAACAATAAGAGTTAATTTTAGTTCTCATTTTTATTTTTTTTTGTCTACCAGATTTTTGTTATCTGGTCTTACTGAATTTTGTGGACATTCTAAGAAATATTTAATAGTAATGGTGATAGTAGATACCCCACTATAGCATCTGATATCATTTGAAATTGTTTTTTACTTGGAAAAATGTGTGGTTGGTTTTGATAAATTATCTTTATTATACATAAAGAGTTTCCTTTTTATATTGTCCTGAAAACTTATTTATATGGAAAATATTAGATACAGGATATGTATTAGATTTTTAGCATCCTTTGATATAATTTTATGAAATTTTGGTACAGATACTGCTCTTTCAAGAAGATAATTGATTTTTTTGAAAGAGATATCATTTAATTAAAATATTTAAATTCTCTTGCTTGTGCAACTTTGAGGAAGATTGGAGTAATTAAAGATAATATGAAATGATAGTTTGTTAAATCTGCATCTCCATTGCAGGCGTACTAATTTGCAGATGTTTTGTCTTAGTGATCTGGATGAAGAAGATGATTCTTATTTTAACACTACAATAAGCTGTGTAGTTTAGGACATTATTTTACTTGAACTTAGTCTCAAAGGTATATGCTATTAGCCCTGCATTTCACAGAAACGTAGCACACAGAACTTAGAGATAAATACTGTGCAGAGACCACATAACTGATAAGAGACAGTACTGGAACCTCAGCCTGTCAGAAGAGTATGCGTGGTTGCAGGTTTTTTTCCTTTCAGAACCTTGAATAGATCAAGCTACCCCCTTCAAGGTCTGTGAAGTGACTCCTGCCATAATGAGAGGGATGAGTTTCATCATATTAATAATTCCATTTTTGCACTTTCAGATTAGTTGTATGGTTTAGCACACGCTTCTGTTGAATATTCAATTTAACTGTTCTGGTTCCATCAAATCCACTTGAATTTATAATACCTTCACAGTAGTCAACCTGTTCATGTCCTACTGTCCAACTTTACTTGAACTTCTTATGAAAATGTTCCAATTTTTAATTACAAGGAAGAAATATTCCTTAGTTTAGTTATATTGGTTTTCCAAATTTCAACTCCTTATGATATAAATTATGCCCTAGTTGTAGTAGAGACTGCAATGCATAAAAAATTATTTTTCATTTAAAATTATTTCTCATTAAGAAAATTCATTTAAATTCTAGTCTATTTCAATAGATAGTTTATTTAAGCCATAAAAATTATGAGCTTTGGAACCAGATCTATGTGACCACAAATCCTATTACAACATGAGCAAAATAAACTCCATGAGCCTCAGTTTCCACAATTGTAAAGGTGGGTATTAAACACTGTTTCCAGGGGTACCTGACTGGCTCAGTCAGTTAAGTGTCCTACTGTTGATTTCAGCTCAGGTCATGATCTCACCATTCATGAGTTCAAGCCCCGTACTTGGCTCTGGGCTGACAGGGCAGAGCCTGCTTGGGATTTTCTCTCTCCCTCTGTCTCTGTCCCTCCCCACTCTCTCTCTCTCTCTCTCTTTCAATCTCAAAATAAATAAACTTAAAAATGTATTTAAATACATATATAAATAAAAATCAACAGTGTTGCTACAATAATTAAGATATTTCAGAGGGGCATCTGAGTGGTTGAATCAGTTAAGTGTTCTACTCTTAATTTTTTTTTAAATGTTTTTATTTTTGAAAGACAGAGACAGAGCATGAGCGGGAGAGGAGCAGAGAGAGAAGGAGACACAGAATTCGAAGCAGGCCCCAGGCTCTAAGCTGTCAGCACAGAGCCCGACATGGGGTCAAACTCCTGAACTGTGAGATCATGACCCGAGCTGAAGGCAGATGATTAACCGACTGAGCCACCCAGGCGTCCCATTAAGCATCCTACTCTTGATTTAGGCTCAGTTCATGGCCTCATGGTTGTGAGACTGAGCCCGCATCAGGTTCTGTGCTGATCATTGAGCCTGCTGAAGATTCTCTCTCTACCTCGGCCCCTCCTCCACTTATGTGTATGCTATCTCTCTCTCTGTAAATAATAATAATAATAATAATAATAATAATAATAATAATAATACATACTTTATAAAGCAAACTAAATATTCCTGTTTACTTGGTATGTAGTAAAATAACCAAAAGGTAATGGTTTTTATATTTAGTAGTATTAGTTTCTGTTTAAATAGGTAGTGACATATTGAATAACAAGACATTTTCAATCTTCTCAGAAGTTGTACAACAAGTATTTCAGGGAATAATAAATATCTCCTCCCACCCTATAGGATGAATCATTTCTTTGATGGTGTCAGCTTTTGTAAGATTCTTGTCCACATCTTGATTAAATTCATCTGAAATAAAGCCGTATCCAACACCGATAAAACTGTCTGGTAACCTGCATACTGTAGATATTAGGTCTTGGGCTATGTTTGTGATCAAACTTGGAAAACTTTAAGTATTTGAAGATATTATTTCATTGGCAATAGCAGCAAAAATTTGATTAATTAGACTTATGATATGGATGCTGTTTTTACTGTCTTTTCACAGTACATTAATGCTATTATATGGTTCCATTTTAACATTCGGCTGACTGGTAGGAAAATTAGTCCTTAGAAAAATCAATCAATTCTCTGAACATTATTGTCATGTCAGTGCAAAACCATATGAAAAATGTTCAAACTCTTAATTATTTTTGTTGCAAAAAAACCCATTGTTTTCTTAGTTTCAAAAGAAAGTTCTCTTGTGGTTGTATCCATATCGAATATTGCAATAACATAGCAAAGGAACTTCAAACACAGTGCAGAGAGCCATCACTAGATGTTATTGTGGAGGACTGTGTGTGAATAAGTGTGAGAGATTTGATTGAATATGCACTGATCTTTAGACATACACTGATAGCATACTCTCATGTCTCCTACCTTTGATTCCTCAAAAGCAAAGTACATAAAAAGTAAATTCTATTTATTTAAGTTTATTCTACCATTGATAATAAGAAAAGAAAGATTACTGACAGTTTATTTCATCTTAAACATTATCCACATGCATTTATTTCCCTGGTCTTTGAAGATGAACAAAAGATCAAAGATTGTATAGTTTGAGAATAGTTCTTCCAGTTGGTTATTGGAAGAGATCAACTTGAAGTAAAAAATAAAAATTGAAATTAAATATTAGGAAAATATTAAAGTGTAATACAATTTAGATGAGAATATGGACTATAACTTAATAAAGCAACTATTTGGGGGGGAAATTGTGGTCATTTCATAAATAGATAGTTTTGTGTAGTGAGGACTTTGGCCTCCTCAAGCAACCTCTTTTTTTTTTTTTTTTAAACTTTTTGAGACAGAGAGAGACAGAGCATGAACGGGGGAGGGTCAGAGAGAGGGAGACACAGAATCTGAAACAGGCTTCAGGCTCTGAGCTGTCAGCACAGAGCCCAACGCGGGGCTCGAACTCACGGACCGCGAGATCATGACCTGAGCTGACGTCGGCCGCTTAACCGACTGAGCCACCCAGGCGCCCCTCCTCAAGCAACCTCTTGAGAGCCAGGACTCTAATACAGATAGGGTAATGAAAATACTATATGTATTTGATATATACACATTTTCCCTTACATGAGTGCAATAACACATTTTTGAAATGTGGATAATGATGTAACAAAATGAGAATATAATAAAGAACCTTCAGTAAGCATTTAAATGTGCTAGACAATATTATAAACATTTTGAATATGAAATAAGTATCATATAGCCCTTTTGCTGAAGAGAGTTTTCTTATTTCCATAAGCTTTCAGAGCTAGAAAGTGGTCAGTTGGGATAATAATATGTATGGGTGAAATGAGTAAGTTAATAAATTAAGCAAGAATGTATTGCATATCGCTTGTATACCATGGTATAGAGCAATCAGGCAAAAGCTGTACTCTGCAGGGTATTACATATTATTTGGGGAAGATGATATTGAACAAATAAATATACACAGTATTGACAGAGATAAATATTATAAAGAAAATTAATGTAATTTGTAGGATAGAGAGTTGACAGTCTAGAATGAGCACTGTGAAGAGATGGCATCTAAAGAGCCCGGGATGCTGTGTGGAATGATGAGAGCAGACATAGGATGAAGAAAATTCCAGACAGAAATGCAAGTCTACATGCTTTAGGTAGGCGTTACCTGACACAATCAAGGAATGGCAGAGTGGCCCAGGGATGGATCACAGAAAGAAATAGAAAGAGTCGTGAAAATGAAGGATAATCCTTTATTTCTTTTTTTTAATGAAGGATAATTCTGAAAGTGAGCTAGGGACCAGATGGCATACACCAAGGGAAGAACTTTGTTTTCCTACAACCTCAGAATAAAATGCCTTCAAAGGGTTGACAGAGAAAGTGGCTTGATCTCATTGCTATTTTATAAGGATGACTCTGAATTTTGTGTGGAGAATAGCAAGTGTAGCAAGAGTAGAGTCAGGGCTAGACATACCTGTTTTCTGCATTGTTCATTGGGAGAGAGGATGGGGGTTACACTGTGTTGTAGCAATGGTGGAAGTAATTCTGGAAATATTGGTTGGATAGGGTGGTTGAACTCCTAATTAATAAACTCAAATTGTTTCTTTTCTGTGTAATATTTTCAGTTACACAAATATATCATTTCAGTTTATTTTTTTCTTTCTCCAGAACTACAATGCTGCCATTCTTTGAAAGGAAGAGACAGCTCAATACATACCTGTTGAATAAATGACAGAAATATATCTCTTTCTGTTTTTTAGATCTATCTTCACATGCAGTATTGAATAATTTATCATTACATCATACTCCGGTAAGTTCAGCATGCTTCATAGTTTCAAGGTCTTTTTTAAAATATAGTTATCGAAGTAATTCTAAAATGTGCATAGAGTATTTGAGTTAAACCAAATAATCTTTGCCCATGTATTTTTCTAGTGGATATCACACTTTTTAAATGTCACCAATGTTATCTTTTGTTGTGCACTGATCAAATGCACTACAGATAAATGGTTACAGCAGTCTTAACTCTATTTATGAGATCCGGAATAAAGTGTGAGAAATTATTTTTAAAAATTGTATAAAATGAAAATGGTTTCTAGTGCTGCTATCATTTTTATCCTTACATATTTTTGAAGAAGAAATACTATTCACTTCATGTTCAATATATATGTAGGCAATGAATGAAAAGAATGGAAAACATATTTTCTTAATAAACTGTTAAATTGGCTTTGAGAACTGTACTGAACATACATTTTGTTTTTGGTACTTTCCCTCTTGTTTTTCTGAGAATTGTTTTTTTCACTGAATCATACAAGCCATAAGGTATAAAGATGCAGAGTTGTTGGTAAATATACTGTGTGCCATGTGGAGAAAGTTGGTCTTCAGGGAAAAGGAAAATCCAGTAGATATACATGGAGACTGGGGCAGGAGACACAGATGAGTCCTGACAAATTAAAGCCCCAATGGTACTGCTCTAGGATTGTGTGAGATACCACAAGTGTCTTACAAAGTTCCAGTTTAGTATGAGCTGGGCTTGTAACAGAGACTTAAGTAATATAAACAAAAGACAAGCTCTGGAATACTTGGAATAGATGTATGACTCCTCATTGTGAATACTTTAGCAAGAACATATTTAAAACTTTTTTTTAATGTTTATTTATTTTTGAGACAGAGAGAGACAGAGCGTGAGCAGGGGAGGGGCAGAGAGATAGAGGGAGACAAAGAATCTTAAGCAGGCTCCAGGCTCTGAGCTGTCAACACTCATGAACTGCAAGATCATGACTTGAGCCGAAGTTGGACGCTTAACTGACTGAGCCACCCAGGTGCCTCAGAATATTTAAAATATAAGATTCTACAACTTAAAAGAAAACTATACTGTTTCTATATTGTTAATCTATAGTACATGTAATCTTTATTGATAAACTCAGCTACCCTAAAACACTACAAATAAGGAAGGAATATCATTGGTGATGTCCTTCAGTCTCATGGCTAAAATATAAAATACTATTTCTATCATCACATTAAACAATACTATTTATATCTCATGATTTCCTAATTGTGTCTATAGGTCAGAATTTTTCACTTCAATTCCTATGCATATAATTTATTCCCATATACCCAGCATTTCCACTGAAATGTCAAATATACTTTTGAAACTCAACATATCCTTTTTTTTTGTTTACCATATCCAATTCATCTTCAAATCTTGTTGGCTTGACCATCAAAATCTGTTTATAATCTGATAACTCCTTGCCACCACCCCAGTTATTCTCCTGTCACAATTAGTTTTCACCAAAATATTTAACTACCTTTTGAATCTGTCTCCCTACTTCTGCTATTTTCCCCTTCAGGAAAGGTTATGTTAAAACGTAAATGAGATCATCTCACTCCTTCATTAACAAGTCTTTGGAGGGTGCCTGGGTGGCTCAGTCGGTTAGGCTTCCAACTTTGGCTCTGGTCATGATCCCATGGTTTGTGAATTCAAGCCCTGCTTAGGGCTCTGTGCTGATGGATCAGAGCCTGGAGACTACTTTGGATTCTATGTCTCCCTCTCTCTCTGCCCATCCCCTATTCTCTCTCTCTCTCTCTCTCTCAAAAATAAATAGATGACCATGAGTCTTATTCTCTAAACTTCTCTATTATCAGGGTCCAAATATTAATTCATCAACTTTTTAAAGTATTGAAAACAAGCACTTAAATATTTTGAAGTAGGAGATTTAACAGATGGAATTGGTTTAACACGTGTTGGAAATGCTAAGAACACATAGATTAGCTACAGGAGGAACCATCCAGCCTTGAGCAAAAGAGACCCAGGAAGGAGGCAATGTTATCAGAACTTACATCCTGGAGTCAACCAGAAAAATCCTAAACTATGGTTAGTGCAGCCAGTAAGAATTAGGGAGTGCAAGGCAGTGCTGGATGTACTGCCCAAAATGGGTTCCAGGGACAGGAAACAGCCTGTTATCTTTCTTCTCCCCCATTTTTTTGTTCTCCCATTATCCACACCCAGCTAGACACCACTAGCCTAGGTCAGAATCCCTGAATAGATCAGGGGAAGGCTGAGCAATGGATCTGAGACAAACATACAAACATACTTCTTCATGTATCCCTTTATTCAGCTCTTTGTTTGTTTTTTTCCAGATACCCCCCACTTTAGTCTGGCCTTTTCTGAACACTCCATCTAAAATTGCACCAACATCCCCACCTGGCAAGAAATCTCTTTCCTTTTTTCTTATGTAATTTTCCTCCATAGTATTCATCATCGTTAAATATTAAACGTTTTACTTCAATAAAATTGAAAGTACATTTTTCTTTGCCTGTTTCTCCCAGTAGAATGTGAACTTTTAAAAGTCTAGACCATTTCCTGTTTTATTTCCTACAGATTCTCTAGCACGTAAGACTGTTCATGGCACATAGTAATTGCTCATGAAATATTTGTGACTGAACAATTGAATGAGTAGGTAGAGTGATTATGAAAATGGTCTTGCACTGAAGAAGTTACCTTGAAATAAAGTTTTGTTTAAGGGATGTTTGGGCCCTCCCACTGAGCTAGCTAATTTATACTGCAGATGCAATTTTAAAATGTTAGGTGAAATCTTGTTTCCACATACTGCAATTCCAAGGAACTGGTTGGACATACAAAACTGAAGCACCCCAAAACTAGGCACACTCACAATCAAAAGGAACTAGGTGACAGGTCGCCTGGGTGGCTCAGTCAGTTAAGCATCTGATTTTGGCTCAGGTCTTGATATCACGGTTCGTGGGTTCAAGCCCCATGTCGGGCTGTGTGCTGACAGCTCAGAGCCTGGAGCCTGCTTCAGATTCTGTGTCTCCCTCTTTCTCTGCCCCTCCCTTGTTTGCACTCTGTATCTCTTTATCTCAAAAATAAATAAAAACATTTTTTTAAAAAAGGAACTAAGCGAACCATCCTTTAATTAAAGTAAAATAAAAACAAGAACATAATCCAGGTTCCACTAGAGGATAAGTAGACCTTCAGTATTACTTAATATATGATTGCTTCCTACAGAAATTATGGTCCTGTTGGTGACTTGACCAACACTGTCTAATAGGGATGTTAAAGTGCAATCAATGTATTTCTTTTTTAATTTTTTTTAATGTTTATTTTATTGTTGAGAGAGAGAGAGCGAGAGCACAGGGGAAGGGCAGAGAGAGGGGGTGACAGAATCCAAAGCAGGCTCCAGGCTCTGACAGAGCCTGATGCGGGGCTCAAACCCACAAACCAAGAGATCATGACCTGACCCGAAGTCGGATGCTTAACCCACTGAGCCACCCAGGCTCCCCTACAATCAATGTATTTCTTGAACATTTGCTAAAAAGCTGTAAAACTAACATCATGCTTAAGGGTGTAAATTTCTAGAAAATCATTTTATAGGAAATTCCCTTGATGTTGGATAAATGAATTTCTCTAATACATATAATATGTGTATTATATATATTACATTACATATATATAACATATAATGTATAATAATATATGTTATATATATACACGTAATGCACATATAAAATATAATAAAGTATCTTTAGTAATCGTGTGATCTTAGAGTATGTAATTTCAAAATAGGTCACAAGATGTTTGACTTTGGACAAGTTAATAAACTAGTTTGAAATTGGTTTTTCCATTTACAGTTTTACTGAAAGGATTAAATGAAATAACACTGATCTTTTAAATTATCTAGCACACTACTTAGCACATAGGGAATGCCATTTTAAGTCTTTTGAACTTTAATTAAATATACTCAAGGACAATTGAGTATGTAAATTAGAAAATTGTATTTGGTTGGATATGATTTTTATAATCATCAGTATTTTGAGATACATTCCTTGAAATGTAATCAGCGGTAAAACTCTAAAAATTTATTTATAATAACTTCCAAAATAGAAATGGAATAATTCTGGTCTATGTCAGTGAGATGTATTATTAAACATATTTTGAAAACAGGATTTCAGAATATTTTCTATTAAGTTAAAGTTAAATTCTTATTTGGGTTGTAGTCATAATGTCAAATGAAAATTCTCACTTTTTAATGTTTCTTTAATTTTCATACATAATATAGTTAAATTTCATTTTTTCTGAATTTTTTTGTATCTCTGATGTAGACTTGACTAAAAAAACAATCGCTCTTTATGTCTCATGATGACCATTTCAACATAATTGCCTAGAACAAAATTGATCAGATGATTATGTGTTACTCTTTTAAAAGCATTCAGTTTGGGAACACAGCAATTCATTGGCCTATTTATTTTTCCCAAACACAAGCATAAAGAAGATGAAGATGCAGTTTTGATTTAAGACACTAAGAAATTTTTTTTTCATGAAAGGTTAACTACACATTCCACAGTATCTGATTGTATTGTTTGGGATTTTATTACCTCAAGGTGTGAAATGTGTGATAATTATCAGTCCCTAGTAATTTGCAGGAATACCTTGGAAGCCACTCAAATTCCACTGATCTCAGGGTTGATGTGATGAAGAGTATATACTTCAGAAAATTTTAACTCCACTACTAAAATTTAATCACAAAGTGTATCAAAATAGTGATATCTAAAAGATAGAAATAACATGGGTAAGATGAATTGGAGTGATATTTTTCTAATTCTGAAGTCTAAGTAGAGCATGATAAATCATTTCTGTAGATTACAGTATTACATTCATAAGAGGAAATAGGGAGGGAGGACACCTGGGTAGCTCAGTGGGTTAAGCACCAACTTTGGCTCTAGTCATGATCTTACAGTTGGTCGGTTCAAGCCCCACTTTGGGTTCTGTGCTGACAGCTCAGAACCTGGAGCCTGCTCTGGATATGATTGTGTCTCCTTCTCTCTATGCCCCTCCCTTGCTTGTGCAAGTCTCTCTTGCTCTCAAAAAATGAATAAACATTAAGAAAATTTTTTTTAACATTTATTCATTTTTGAGAGAAGCAGGATCCAGGCTCTGAGCTGTCAGCACAAAGCCTGGTGCGGGGCTCAAACCCACCAACTACGAGATCATGACCTGAGCCGAAGTTGGACACTTAACGAATTGAGCCACCCGGGTGCCCCTAAAAAAAATTAAAAAAAAAAAAAAAGAGGAAATATGGAGGAATCGAATAGACATTGATACACATACCTCTATACCTTTATAACAATATTTACATATTTTATAGTGAAAACTGTTCATTTATATATTATAAAATGTTGTCCTGAGCTTCTACATACATAACATTGTGCTTTGTGGGAAACTCAAAAGGAAAGATATAGTTATATTTGCTTTTATATATATTTTTTTAATATATGAAATTTATTGTCAAATTGGTTTCCATACAACACCCAGTGCTCATCCCAAAAGGTGCCCTCCTCAATACCCATCACCCACCCTCCCCTCCCTCCCATCCCCCATCAACCCTCAGTTTGTTCTCAGTTTTTAACAGTCTCTTATGCTTTGGTTCTCTCCCACTCTAACCTCTTTTTTTTTTTTTTTTCCTTCCCCTCCCCCATGGGTTTCTGTTAAGTTTCTCAGGATCCACATAAGAGTGAAACCATATGGTATCTGTCTTTCTCTGTATGGCTGATTTCACTTAGCATCACACTCTCCAGTTCCATCCACGTTGCTACAAAAGGCCATATTTCATTTTTTCTCATTGCCACGTAGTATTCCATTGTGTATATAAACCACAATTTCTTTATCCATTCATCAGTGGATGGACATTTAGGCTCTTTCCATAATTTGGCTATTGTTGAGAGTGCTGCTATGAACATTGGGGTACAAGTGCCCCTATGCATCAGTACTCCTGTATCCCTTGGATAAATTCCTAGCAGTGCTATTGCTGGGTCATAGGGTAGGTCTTTTTTTAATTTTCTGAGGAACCTCCACACTGCTTTCCAGAGTGGCTGCACCAGTTTGCATTCCCACCAACAGTGCAAGAGGGTTCCCGTTTCTCCACATCCTCTCCAGCATCTATAGTCTCCTGATTTGTTCATTTTGGCCACTCTGACTGGTGTGAGGTGATATCTGAGTGTGGTTTTGATTTGTATTTCCCTGATAAGGAGCGACGTTGAACATCTTTTCATGTGCCTGTTGGCCATCTGGATGTCTTCTTTAGAGAAGTGTCTATTCATGTTTTCTGGTTATTTGTTTTTCAGGTGTGGAGTTTGGTGAGCTCTTTATAGATTTTGGGTACTAGCCCTTTGTCCGATATGTCATTTGCAAATATCTTTTCCCATTCCATTGGTTGCCTTTTAGTTTTGTTGGTTGTTTCCTTTGCTGTGCAGAAGCTTTTTATCTTCATAAGGTCCCAGTAATTCACTTTTGCTTTTAATTCCCTTGCCTTTGGAGATGTGTCAAGTAAGAGATTGCTACGGCTGAGATCAGAGAGGTCTTTTCCTGCTTTCTCCTCTAGGGTTTTGATGGTTTCCTGTCTCACATTCAGGTCCTTTATCCATTTTGAGTTTATTTTTGTGAATGGTGTGAGAAAGTGGTCTAGTTTCAACCTTCTGCATGTTGCTGTCCAGTTCTCCCAGCACCATTTGTTAAAGAGGCTGTCTTTTTTCCATTGGATGTTCTTTCCTGCTTTGTCAAAGATGAGTTGGCCATACATTTGTGGTCTAGTTCTGGGGTTTCTATTCTATTCCATTGGTCTATGTGTCTGTTTTGGTGCCAATACCATGCTGTCTTGATGATTTCAGCTTTGTAGTAGAAGCTAAAGTCTGGGATTGTGATGCCTCCTGCTTTGGTCTTCTTCTTCAAAATTCCTTTGGCTATTCAGGGCGTTTTGTGGTTCCATATGAATTTTAGGATGGCTTGTTCTAGTTTCGAGAAGAATACTGGTGCAATTTTGATTGGGATTGCATTGAATGTGTAGATAGCTTTGGGTAGTATTGACATTTTGACAATATTTGTTTTTCCAATCCATGAGCAGGGAATGTCTTTCCATTTCTTTAAATCTTCTTCAATTACCTTCATAAGCTTTCTATAGTTTTCAGCATACAGATCCTTTACATCTTTGGTTAGATTTATTCCTAGGTATTTTATGCTTCTTGGTGCAATTGTGAATGGGATAAGTTTCTTTATTTGTCTTTCTGTTGCTTCATTGTTAGTGTATAAGAATGCAACTGATATCTGTACATTGATTTTGTATCCTGCAACTTTGCTGAATTCATGTATCAGTTCTAGCAGACTTTTGGTGGAGTCTATCGGATTTTCCATGTATAATATGTCATCTGCAAAAAGCGAAAGCTTGACTTCATCTTTGCCAATTTTGATGCCTTTGATTTCCTTTTGTTGTCTGATTGCTGATGCTAGAACTTCCAGCACTATGTTAAACAGCAGCGGTGAGAGTGGGCATCCCTGTCGTGTTCCTGATCTCAGGGAAAAACTCTCAGTTTTTCCCCGTTGAGGATGATGTTAGCTGTGGGCTTTTCATAAGTGGCTTTTATGATCTTTAAGTATGTTCCTTCTATCCCGACTTTCTCAAGGGTTTTTATTAAGAAAGGGTGCTGGATTTTGTCAAAGGCCTTTTCTGCATCGATTGACAGGATCATATGGTTCTTCTCTTTTTTTGTTGTTAATGTGATGTATCACGTTGATTGATTTGTGAATGTTGAACCAGCCCTGCATCCCAGGAATGAATCCCACTTGGTCATGGTGAATAATTCTTTTTATATGCCGTTGAATTCGATTTGCTAGTATCTTATTGAGAATTTTTGCATCCATATTCATCAGGGATATTGACCTGTAGTTCTCTTTTGTTCCTGGGTCTCTGTCTCGTTTAGGAATCAAAGTAATACTGGCTTCATAGAATGAGTCTGAAACTTTTCCTTCCCCTTCTATTTCTTGGAATAGCTGGAGAAGGTTAGGTATTATCTCTGCTTTAAACGTCTGGTAGAACTCCCCTGGGAAGCCATCTGGTCCTGGACACTTATTTGTTGGGAGATTTTTAATAACCGATTCAATTTCTTCGCTGGTTATGGGTCTGTTCAAGCTTTCTATTTCCTCCTGATTGAGTTTTGGAAGAGTGTGGGTGTTCAGGAATTTGTCCATTTCTTCCAGGTTGTCCAATTTGTTGGCATATAATTTTTCCTAGTATTCCCTGATAATTGTTTGTATCTCTGAGGGATTGGTTGTAATCATTCCATTTTCATTCATGATTTTATCTATTTGGGTCATCTCCCTTTTCTTTTTGAGAAGCCTGGCTAGAGGTTTGTCAATTTTGTTTATGTTTTCAAAAAAACCAACTCTTGGTTCCTTTGATCTGCTCTACAGTTTTTTTAGATTCTATATTGTTTATTTCTGCTCTGATCTTTATTATTTCTCTTCTTCTGCTGGGTTTAGGCTGCCTTTGCTGTTCTGCTTCTGTTTCCTTTATGTGTGCTGTTAGATTTTGTATTTGGGATTTTTCTGGTTTCTTGAGATAGGCGTGGATTGCAATGTATTTTCCTCTGAGGCCTGCCTTCGCTGCGTCCCAAAGCGTTTGGATTGTTGTATTTTCGTTTTCGTTTGTTTCCATATATTTTTTAATTTCTTCTCTAATTGCCTGGTTGACACACTCATTCGTTAGTAGGGTGTTCTTTAACCTCCATGCTTTTGGAGGCTTTCCAGACTTTTTCCTGTGGTTGATTTCAAGCTTCATAGCATTGTGGTCTGAAAGTATGCATGGTATAATTTCAATTCTTGTAAACTTATGAAGGGCTGTTTTGTGACCCAGTATATGATCTATCTTGGAGAATGTTCCATGCGCACTCGAGAAGAAATTATATTCTGTTCCTTTGGGATGCAGAGTTGTAAATATATCTGTCAAGTCCATCTGATCCAATGTCTCATTCAGGGCCCTTGTTTCTTTATGGACCGTGTGTCTAGATGATCTATCCATTTCTGTAGTTGGGGTGTTACAGTCCCCTGCAATTACCACATTCTTCTCAATAAGGTTGCTTATGTTTATGAGTAACTGTTTTATATATTTGGGGGCTCCGGTGTTTGGTGCATAGACATTTATAATTGTTAGCTCTTCCTGATGGATAGACCCTGTGATTATTATATAATGCCCTTCTTCATCTCCTATTACAGACTTTAATTTAAAGTCTAGTTTGTCTGATATAAGTATGGCTACTCCAGCTTTCTTTTGGCTTCCAGTCGCATGGTAAATAGTTCTCCATCTCCTCACTCTCAATCTAAAGGTGTCCTCAGGTCTAAAATGAGTCTCTTGTAGACAGCAAATAGATGGGTCTTGTTTTTTTATCCATTCTGATACCCTATGTCTTTTTGTTGGCGCATTTAATCCATTTACATTCAGTGTTATTATAGAAAGATACGGGTTTAGAGTCATTGTGATGTCTGTATGTTTTATGCTTGTAGTGATGTCTCTGGGACTTTGTCTCACAGGGTCCCCTTTTAGGATCTCTTGTAGGGCTGGTTTAGTGGTGACAAATTCCTTCAGTTTTTGTTTGTTTGGGAAGACCTTTATCTCTCCTTCTATTCTAAATGACAGACTTGCTGGATAAAGGATTCTCGGCTGCATATTTTTTCTGTTTAGCACACTGAAGATCTCGTGCCAATTCTTTCTGCCCTGCCAAGTTTCAAAAGAGAGATCAGTCACGAGTCTTATAGCTCTCCCTTTATATGTGAGGGCACGTTTATCCCTAGCTGCTTTCAGAATTTTCTCTGTATCCTTGTATTTTGCCAGTTTCACTATGATATGTCGTGCAGAAGATCGATTCAAGTTACGTCTGAAGGGAGCTCTCTGTGCCTCTTGGATTTCAATGCCTTCTTCCTTCCCCAGTTCAGGGAAGTTCTCAGCTATAATTTGTTCAAGTAACCCTTCAGCACCTTTCCCTCTCTCTTCCTCCTCTGGGATACCAATTATGCATATATTATTTCTTTTTAGTGTATCACTTAGTTCTCTAATTTTCCCCTCATACTCCTGGATTTTTTTATCTCTCTTTCTCTCAGCTTCCTCTTTTTCCATAACTTTATCTTCTAGTTCACCTATTCTCTCCTCTGCCTCTTCAATCCGAGCTGTCGTCGTTTCCATTTTGTTTTGCATTTTGTTTAAAGCACTTTTCAGCTCCTACTGACTGTTCCTTAGTCCCTTGATCTCTGTAGCAGTAGATTCTCTGCTGTCCTCTATACTGTTTTCAAACCCAGCGATTAATTTTATGACTATTATTCTAAATTCACTTTCTGTTATGTTATTTAAGTCCTTTTTGATCAGCTCATTAGCTGTTGTTATTTCCTGGAGATTCTTCTGAGGGGAATTCTTCCGCTTGGTCATTTTGGATAGTCCCTGGCGTGGTGAGGACATGCAGGGCACTTCCCCTGTGCTGTGGTGTATAACTGGAGTTGGTGGGTGGGGCCGCAATCCGACCTGATGTCAGCCCCCAGCCCACCTCTGGGGCCACAGCCAGACTGGTGTGTGCCTTCTCTTCCCCACTCCTAGGGGTGGGATTCACTGTGGGGTGGCGTGGCCCGTCTGGGCTACTTGCACACTGCCAGGCTTGTGATGCTGGGGATCTGGCGTATTAGCTGGGGTGGGTAGGCAAGGTGCACGGGGGCAGGAGGGGCAGACTTAGCTAGCTTCTCCTTAGGTGATCCATTTCAGGAGGGGCCCTGTGGCAGCGGGAGGGAGTCAGATCTGCTGCCAGAGGTTTGGCTCTGCAGAAGCACAGAGTTGGGTGTTTGCGAGGAGCGAGCAAGTTACCTGGCAGGAACTGGTTCCCTTTGGGATTTTGGCTGTGGAATGGGTGGGGGAGATGGCGCTGGCAAGCGCCTTTGTTCCCCACCAAACTGAGCTCTGTTGTCCGGGGGCTCAGCAGCTCTCCCTCCCTTTGTCCTCCAGCCTTCCCGCTTTCAGAGCAGAGCTGTTAACTTATGACTTCCCAGACGCTAAGTCGCTATGTCACGCTTACTGTCGGAACACAGTCTGTCAGGCCCCTCCGCTTTTCCCAGCAAGACTCGGGGGCTCTGCTTGGCCCGGGAGCTGCCCCTCCACCCCAGCTCCCTCCTGTCAGTCCATGGAGTGCGCACCGCCTTGCTGTCCTTCCTACCTTCTTCCGTGGGCCTCTCAACTGCGCTTGGCTCCGGAGACTCCGTTCTGCTAATTCTCTGGCGGTTTTCTGGGTTATTTAGGCAGGTGTAGGTGGAATCTAAGTGATCAGCAGGATACGTGGTGAGCCCAGCATCCTCCTACACCGCCATCTTTGCCCTTATAATTTATGTGATAATAAATATAGCACAAGAGAGCTGTATTTGCAATCTATTTATCCTGCTCTACCCAGATGCAGGCAATAATATGTGTATGCAGCCCTGTCCTATTCAACTAGAGAACCAGGCTGAGGAAAACGGCAAGAGTTTTCATTTCCCAGTAAAATTAAGAAAGAAATTAGTTGTGCTTGCAATTTAGAATGCTGTTCATGGTATGCTTTCTGAACACCTGGTTTTAGCCTTTTTTCTCTGGTGTGTTTGCAATGATCCAGCTAACAGGCCCAATGCTGAGGTTCCTTATTCTGAATGTTTACTAACAGGATGAGGCAATTCCTTGTGTTAATCAACACCTCAAAATTTTCCTTGCCTTGATTGATTTTTGCTACTCATCAGTAGAGTCCAGCCAGCCACTTAGACAGGGCCACAGTATTCATCCTAGTACAAAGTGCTGACAGAATTAGTAATGGACGAAATTCCAGCTGGGCAGATCAGCAACACTTCATGGAATAAACTTATCATTGAACTTAACTTTGATGAATAGATCGGATTTTAGTAGACAAAGACTCAGAGAGAGTACTTTCTAAACAAAGAACAGCATTTTTTAAAAATGTTTATTTGGGGAGCAATGGAGAGAGTGAGAGTGGGGGAAGAGGCAGAAAGAGAGGAACGAGAATCCCAAGCAGGCTCTGCACTGTCAAATTGGAGCCTGATGCAGAGCCAGGTCTCATAAAGCATGAGATCATGCCCTGAGCTGCAATCAAGACTCAAACGCTTAATCGAGTGAGCCACCCAGTGTCCTAGACTCTGGGTCTAAATTTCTCTCTTGTCTAGCAAAAGAGTGGACACAGGATTGAAAGTGAGAGATGGCTAACATCCAGGAAAAGACAAGAGCCCCGAATAAGGGTTCTTGACCCATTTTTTTTATTAGGATCAGAAGGCTTACAAACATGGTGATGATGTGCACATAGGGGCAATGAATCTGTGAACATTAACTTGTGGACATGAGGGGAAGAGGGTCTTGAGGATATTTGGAGTTAGGGTTTTGGGTTAATACAAAACAAAATCCGGGTACCGGGAAGTCGGGAGGAAGGTAGCCTCAGACATGAGGCTCAGCAGACATGAGGCAGCATCTTTGTTTATCTTAGCGAGCCTAGGGGATGAGACAGATGGGGAATAACCTCAGGGTTGACAAAGCACTTTTCTTTTGTTAACCAGATCCACTCTGGGCTGCTTTGACTGCAGTGCAGCGGGCCTTAGTCCAACTCACCAATTTATCTAACCTGGACCTATTCTCCTGTGGAAGCAGCTTTTCTGTGATAGTACTAAATTGGGGGTGCTTCTGCCCTGAATATCTAATCTTGTTTATTTCATATACCTATGTATTGGGCACCTTTGCATCCTTTCCTATTTTACTCCTTTGCCTCTGCCTGTCTATTCTGAGGGCTCTGCACTCCCTATTTGGGGGTGCATTTGCACCTTCCTATTCCTGGCACCTTTGTGCCTCCCTATTCTCAGGGTGCCTTTGCACCCCCTATTCTTGGGGTGCCAATCTGGTTTACTCAAACTCGGGCATGAGCATTTTATGGCTCTGTATTTCTTTATGCCTTGTTAACCCATTGGTGCAAAACTGGGGGATTCCTAAGCTTATCACCCACAATCCAGATGCCCCAAAGAACAGATTTTAAAAATAAATACAAGCCAGCATCTAGAAAGTACACAAGATATTTAAGGAGTCATAAAATGTCTTGTTTGGAGAGTAGGACATGGGTATAAAACCAAACTACTAATAGAGAAGAATGTATGTCAGATTACAGACCATCCCATATCAGGCCTCATTTTAGCCTTTCAGAATGAATACCAAATATTTTCTATTTTTGTAATCTCTGCTAGAACCAAGGAGTAACACAGTTTAGCATATCAGCTTCCTTCCTAAGACCAGTAAGTTTTATGAACACCATTTCTGAGTCTCACTCTGAAATTAACTTGCACATCACACATGCCTTGCTGTCCTCCAAATTCTGATTATTCTTCTGGAACAGGCAAGTCACCTATATGACTTGCCTTGTTTGGAACTCTCAAAGGTAGGGTTATTTTATCCCTGTGTAGGAACCTAATCAAACTGTGAATACAAAGGAAAAAGAAAAATCTATCTAAGACTACTTTGTTGTTAATGACAGCCCATATTGAGGACATTGAACTTCTTCTGGCCTCCTCTGCCTTTTTTTGAGATAAATGCTTGGAATGACCCTGACTACAACACATCTGCCATCACTGTTCTCCACTTAGAAAATGGTGTCCAAGCTCCATTCCCAAGAATGAGTTCTTTAATGGAACTGCCAACCCTTGAAACAGACTACAGTGAAAATACAAAATCTATACTTGAACTTTGGACTACCCACAGTTTTTGGTGACCTGTTATAGAAGTGATTGTGGTTAACTTAAACAGAAAACAATTTATTGGAAAGATTCTAGAACTATCACATATTAAGACCAACAAAATCTTGTGAAGAATAAAAAACAAAATCTTATTTGTGAGAGGGAAGGAACAGATGCAGTTAAGACATTAAAAAATGCTGCCACTACTCCTTGTCTTAGGAATCACACACAGGCCTCCATGTAGAGTAGACATTGCTACTGTCACTGGGTGTAGCTGTTGTTCAACCCAGGCGTGAGTCTAATCAGCCTGTCCATTTTTTTTTCTTGAATTCAGCAGAAGATCATAGGGTAAACCATAAAGTTATGGTCCTCATCCTGAACTTGCAATGAGTAATTAAGTCCTACCTGTCACCAAATTTTAGAAAATGGAGTATTCCTTCACAATATAAAGGTTCAGATGCAGGACAAAAATTAAAATGACAAATGTCCATTAGGTCTACCTTTTAACTACCCAGATTACACATACATTTTTTTACACTTATATTTATAAAATTAAAATGCTTCAGAAATCTTTGAGTTTTTTGTTTCATATTGTGCCATATACTATCAACTATGTTTAGTATTCAACACTCCTAAGTCCAGGTTTCCATAAAGCAGCAAGAAAACAATGTTAAATATTCCTAGATCTATAAAATGAGGACCACCAATGCAGAATTTCTGGCTGATGCACCCCTAAAAAGTTCATCCCATTCTAAGTTATGTTCTATACACCTTTGTAACCCATTCCTCTATGTAACCCATAGATTTTTGTTCATAGAAGTTACCATCGTCCTGCAGTTCAGTCATGTGTCCTTCTCTTCCAAGTTTGACTTTGCAATTTGGCACAATTGTGATTTTAGATATATAAGTCTGCAGACTACAATTGGTCATGAGGAAACTTAAGTTTATCAAATAAAAAAGTATTGGTATTATTATGCCTCATATGTAGGAGAAAATTGCAAGTATGATCAGGGAAATTCAGTGGGCTTTGGGAATTTGGGTTACTATTGGGTTCTCTGAATCTTCATGTATTTCTCCATTGCAGTGTTTGTGGTCTCACTTCTTTCTGAAGTGAGGTTTCTTTGGTTTTGCCTACTGTGGCTAGAAAAGGAATAAATTCTTTTTTATAGTAACAGAAAGCCATTATGACTCATGGTTGAAAGGAGTCATTCCATTCCATGTCCATGAAATTCACATGCCCTTCCTACCATTCATACTTTGCTATGGCAAGGGCTTCACAGACTCCAAAAACATTTTACTAAATTAATTTTCATGTAACTAGAGACAATTATTTAATAAGCTATTTCCCTTCTGCAGCTAGATTCCATACCTTGACTACCAATAGAATTTTATACCTTCTGATATACACAGGTTAGTTTACCAAATTGCACCTTTCTCTTAGGAAATTCAACCTTCATTCTAGATATGGTACTTGGTTCTTTTCATAGATACTGACTTACTTAACTCAAGCAGAAAATACTTTATTGGAAGCAATTTTGCCTACTTCCTTAAGTTGTTAAAATAGCTTGAGAACTGTATTTTGAAAATGTTTAAGAACTAGTGGAAGTTGGGCAAAAGCCAATCTGACCACAATATCATCATGGACAAAGGCCATCTCTGTAGTGACCATATGTACAGTTTACAGATCTTGTCACTCTACACTACTAAATATTGCTGTTGCTGCCACAGATTTAAACTCCTATTCTTCCTTATGATTTTTTTTTCATGAATCCTGTTTCTAGAGGATTATGCCTAATTGGCTGACTTATTTGCCTTCAACTTGGCTTGCAGGATGTAGAGAGAAGAAAATAGGCTATTTTTGGGGGGTGCCTGGGTGGCTCAGTTGGTTGGGCTTCTGACTTCAGCTCAGGTCATGATCTTGTGGTAAACAAGTTCAAGTCCCACGTCAAACTCTGTGCTGACAGCTCAGATCCTGGAGCCTGCTTTGGATTCTGTGTCTCCCTGTCTTTCAGCCTCTCCCCTGCTCATGCTCTGTGTCTCTCTCTCTCTCTCTCTCTCTCCCTCAAAAATAAATAAAAAATTAAAAAAAAAGACACTAGGCTATTTTAGGCTATCATGGTAAGAAGATATTCCATCTCCTCCAGAGACTCACAGTGTGAAAAATTGCCTCTAAATAGAAAGAAGTTGGGGCTCATGGGTAGCTCAGGCAATTAAGTGTCAAGTCTCGGTTTTGGGTCAGATCATGATATCACGGTTTTCTCAGTTAAAGCCCCGCCTCAGGCTCAGTGCTGAAAGCGCACAGCTTACTTGGGATTCTCTCTCCCCTTTTCTCTGCCCCTTCCCAACTCACCCTGTCACTGTCTCTCTCAAAAAATAAACTTAATTAAAAATTAAAATAAAATAGGAAGAAGTTTTCATAATAGGAAGTCCAAGAAAAGCAAATGTCTACAGAAAAGTTGATAATGTGCTTTCCCTAGTTTGCCTTGCATTCCTGTTGGATAGCTGTCAAATAACCCTTTTTCACCTTGGGTCTCCCTTAGATCTTAGAATTATAGCGGTATTCACAAGAATCCTACCCTGCCTTCTTACTAGGACCATGTGTTGATGATGTGGACTTTTTAGAAGATAAAGAGAAGCTGTTAGAGTATGTGGGCAGGGTGACTATACTTACAGTTAGGGTGACCCCAGGGGATATTATCTGATAGGAAAGATGGATGGTGGGCCAGCCAGCAGAAGCTGCATTTGTGTTTTAGATTTTTTTGTAAAAGACAAACTGAGAGGTAAGGAGGGACTTGAGTAAGTTTGTGGAGGTAATAAAATAAAACTCAAGTAGCCTTGCTGAGGTTCACTACACAAATGATGGTGGTTAATGATATGTGCTGAGGAGAAGGAGTTAAACTATATGCACAGCTCTTCCAGCACTAATGAATAGAAAGATGGTGATGCCATTGGTAGAAATAGGGAAGTCAGCAAGAGAATATATTGTAGGACAGGGACTAAATGATAAACAAGGTTTTGACTATTTTCAGTTTGATGGGCTGACAAAAACAAAAAAGAGAGTGTGGGACATTGGCATTGCTGAACTCCTGTGTGCAGTCCTTCATGATTTGAGTTTATTTTTTGGTGTAATTTATTATGATAGGTGATCTCAAGCTCTCAAGGCAACATGAGATGAGATGGTGAATGGCATTGAGCGCAGGAGTTAATGATCATAAACAAGCACTGGGTTGCTTACAAGTCTGGTGTAAGATCTAGAAAAAAAATTTCTGAAGTTTTAAAACCACTTGACGAGTAGTGAACAGGAAAAAACAAAGAGAAAAAAGCATGAGATTTATGAAGCTTATTAAACAACTTTAAATCCTTTTGAAAATTCTATATCTTATTAAGATGAAAGAAAAGTACTTAAACCTCCTAGAAATGACCAATGTTTGAATAAAAACAGTATTATATTTATAAATTTTTATTTTTTAATAAAAACAAAGGTGAGGTAATTGTTTGAGTTGATTAATTGGGTTTATTGGAAAGACAACTGTTAAGGAAATATGCTTTTAGTAATTTTCAAAGTAAGCTATTTAATTATGACAATTGGTACATAATTGCAATAGCAGAAAAATTTGATGTACTTTCATAATTTGGTTGTACTTAAAAGGAAAATTTATTTTTACAATCTTTATAAGTATATAGAAAATCTATGAATTCATTTTAAAGTATACCTTCTGTAGGCCACTTTGTTATGGCAGAATGGCTAACAACACTGGCTGGCTCACAGAAACAATTGGTCTAGCAAAAACCATTTCCAATTTGAGGTATTTCCATTTGCATTAATTAGAAGCTGGGTGAATACCTCATTAGGGAGTTTAACAACTGACTTGGGTGAAATAATTCTTACTGATTTAGAAAACAAAATACTTAAAAATTAAGATAATCTAACCCATGGTCCTACATTCCTCCAGTAAGATAACTATCCAAATCTATACAGCACTATACACAATTTTATCTTATTTTATTTGGTCTTGCATAGCCTTGGATGTCTAATCCTGATTAATTTTTCCTTTTTCTGAATTTATGACCAGTAATTTGCAAGAAAAATTCAGAAATATCAAAGTCTCATCCTTTATTTATCTCTTTGTTAGATTCTACTTAATATTTTAAACAGACTAAAGACACTGATTATAATTATTCTTTTAATGTAATGTCAACAAACATCTAACAGATTTCTGATAAAAGCTGTGTTTAATTAAACCCAACATTAGAAAAGAATTTGCAAGTTTATAGATCTCCATCTGTAAATATGATCTTATAAAATGTTCACAACAAAACTTTAAAAACTATTATGAGCTCAATTTTTATACAAGAGAGTAATTTTCAAAGTGGACAAGTAGCCTGTGTAATAGAGGACCAGATTGAGGTTCTATGACTATAAATCACAAACAGGTTTTTTTTTTGTCATTACACTGTTATTTGAAATACTACCATATTTCTTAAGTTTTCTTTTTTCTTTTTTGGCAAAGAAGGTGGGGTGTTATTAGAGACACATGACTGGTCCAGTATGTTTATTTATTCAGTAGTGAATAATACTTTAGCACATACCATATTCCAGCATTTTCTTTTTTAGTCAATGGTGACAAAATGCTAAAATTAAAATAAAATCCTTGCCCTGGTGGACTTTATATTTTGTATTAAAGATATGTATAAACAACAAATAGATAACATAATGTAATGTGATAGGTACTTTGAGGGGAAAAATACAGACGTTAGCAGAATGTCATCAAGACCCATTCATGCTGCAAATGGCAAGTTTCCCTCCTTTTCTATGCTTGACAAATACTCCATTTTGTGTATGTATATGTGTATGCGTGTGTGTAGCTTCCTCACCTCTCTGTTTTCATAGAATGGAAGAGTTAGGACCTTGCTCTGGCTTGGGCTTTGGGAAACATGCAAAAATAAACTATTGAAACTACACTAAGGAGAATCATTTCTAGCTTTTGATTTAAAGTCAGAGATGTGGGACTCTTTATTTCACTTAACCACTCAAAGTCACTATAGGGTTGTTAATTGGCCTACTTTCAGTATTGTGTCTTAGAGAGTAGGGAGGTCTAAGGAGAGGGAGAGAGATGGAGGAGAATGGTCATTCAGTGGATCAGTCGGAACACACAAACTTATCAATTAAGTTTGCACAATCGTGTATGGGCATAGTTGTGGAACCCCAAAATAGTTAAAATAGTAACATCAAAGACTACTAATCACAGATCACAATAACAAATAATCCTAATCATAAAGTTTGAAATAATGAGAAAATTCTCAAAATGTGACAGAGAAACCAAGTGGGCAAACGCTGTTGGAAAAATGGTACTGATAGGCTTACTCAACACAGGGTTGCCTCAAACTTTCAATTTGTAAATATGTAATATATGTGAAGTTTAATAAAAAAAAGTAAAACAAAATGAAGCATACCTTATTTAAATCATCATAATATTTTTACCCTTCATTTAGTTAATGTGGTGTAGCACATTGATTTGTGGATGTTGAACCGTCTTTGCATTCTGGAAATAAATCCCAGTTAATCATAGTGTATGATACTTTTAATGTATTGTTAAATTTGATTTCCTAATGAAAGAGAAGTACTGACTGACACTACAGAGATACAAAGCATTATAAGAGAAAAATATTTTGTTGAGGATTTGTGCATCTATGTTCATTGGGGATATTGGCCTGTGTGGCCTGTAACTGTCTTGTGTCCTTGTTTGATTTTGATATCAGGTTAATGCTGGGCTCATAAAATGAGTTTGGAAGTGTTTACTTCTATTTTTGGAAGAGTTTCAGGAGAATTCACATAAGGTCTTTTTAAAATGTCAGGTAGAATTCACCGGTAAAGTGGTCTCATCCTAGACTTCTGTTTGTTGGGAAGTTTTTGATTATGAGCAAAGAGATTGAATCAGCCTCTTCAGATTTTCTATTTCTTTATGATTCAGTATTGGTAGGTTGTATGTTTGTAAGAATGTACCCGTTTTTCTAGGTTGTTTACTGATACGTAATTTTTCATAGTAGTCACTTATAATCCTTTATAGTTCTGTGGTGTCAGTTGTAATGTCTCTTCTTTAATTTCTTGTTGTTTTGACAACTCTATTTTTTTCCTGATGTGCTTAGCTAAAGTTTTGTCAATTTTATCTTTCAAAAAATGTTTAGTTTTGTTAATCTTTTTCATTGTATTTTTTATGGCATTTATTTCCACTCTGATCTTTGTAATTTCCTTCCTTCTACTAATTTGGGCTTTGTGTGTGTGTGTGTGTGTGTGTGTGTGTGTGTGTGTGTGTGTGTGTTTTCTATTTCCTTGAGGTATAAAATCTTTCTTGTTTTTTGATACAGGACTTATATCTATGAACTGTCCTCTTAGAAGTGTTTTTGTTACATCTCATAAGTTTTGATATGTTTACTTCTGTTTTCATTTTTTCGTTTCCATCTTGATTTTTCTTTTGATTTCTTTTTTGACCCATTGGTTGCTCAGCAGCATATTGTTTAATCTCCACATAATTGTGAAATTTTGAAATTTTTTCTTGTGATTGATTTTTATTTCATACCATTGTGGTTGGAGTGAATTTAGCAGCTCTCTTCTAAGGTTTTTGGAGAGAATTGCAGTTGGCCCTTAGATGTACATGTAATTAGAAGCCTACCCTTCAGGCAACAACTGTAAAGGTGAATTGATAGGCCTCTTTCACAGAAATTCAGGGTGCCTCAGTTTGTTGCCTTTCTGCTGTGCCCTGGGGATAGTAAATGCTTACTGCATTGGTTACAATCCAGTGGGACCTGTGAGTGTGAGCACTGCTGGCCACTGAGGTAGGCAACTGAGACATATCCCCTGGATGGCAGCTCTAAAAATCAGGGCACCAGGTAAGGGTACAAACTTGTTTCTGGAAGTGAGGCAGAGGGAAAGCACAAGTATGCCGCTCTGTTCTCTTTCCCCAGAGAATATTTCAGTAGGTCTCTATAAGTGTGATAAATGCCTGTCATTCTGGTCAGTACTTTAAGATAAGCAAATAAACCTCTTTAACAGAACGTCTAAGTGTTTTGCCGTCAGCTACTTCCATTCTGGACCCTGGGGTAGGTATGTGCACACATATAAGCCTTTTACGAACTTTTCTCCATTTGCTATAGCCTTGTGGGTCTTGAGGATGCAAGCCCTGTTGGTTTTCAAAACTAGAGGTTTTGAGAGCTTGTCTCTCAGGTGCAGGTCTTAAAAGTCGGGGTGACTGATGTGGGGTTCAAACTCTCTGCTTTTCAGGAAGACACTTGGGCTTTTGCATTTGTACCCACTTGTGGGTAGTAGTGCCAGGGGTGGGATTTATGGTGATATTGTATCTCATTTTCTCCTACCCACTTTGATGTGGAGTTCTCTTTTTCACTAGATGTATAGCATTCACTCAACTAGTTTTTAGCAAAATTGTTCTGCACGTAATTATAGATTTGGTGTGCTGGTGGGAGGAGATGAGTTTAGGATATTCCTACATTGTTATCTTGAACTGGGACCCATGCAGGTGTTCTTTTATTTTTGTTATATATATTTCACACATAAATTATTTAGACACAGTATTTTGTTATTAAGCAATTTGTATTAAACATGACTTTAAAGGATGAGAATTAGGGGTGATAAGTAGAAGTAAGTATATCCAGCTCTTTCAAATAGTTTCATTGTAAAAGCAGAAAAGATATAGGTGGTAGGTGGAAGGAATGATTTGGCTCAAAAGAGGATTTCATAGGCTTGTTTATATTGGGGATTTTATTTAGGTCAGCATTTTTGGATGGTTTGTTTTGCTTCATTGTAAATTAATTGAAGTGTTCCAGTAGAGAAGGAAAATTGAACCTTATAAAGAGGTGCCATTTACTTCAGCCATGTCCTGGAGAGGAAGGGAAAGGAAGAGATCCAGTCCCAACATTCATTAACAGGAACTTTGTGCTCTGTCCACACTGAACATGGGCAGTTTTACAGAATGACTGTGTCTTTTACCACAACTTGCTTACATACCGTTTACACTATCTTTAATTCTCCTTCACCACTCTCCACATGTCAATATTTTTCATCCTTCAAGAAGTCAGCTCAAATGTCACCTTATTAATCAACCTTTCCTTAACAACCCAGATAAAAGTAGTCATTCCCTCCACCAAGATTCCACAACCTCTATATATGTCATTGGAAATCACATTTACTGTTATGCATTCCAACTTCCTCACTAGTTTGTGAGCATTTTGTTATACTCATTTGTGTTTACTTCTACTGTCTAGTACAAAGCCTGACATATCATAATTTGTCATAAAATGTTTAAATGAATAAAAAATAGAGATTTCACTTAAAAATAGTGGATTATATAACATGTTTTGAGGGCATAATTAGTTCCCCTATCTCCTCATATCCCAAAGGATGTAAAAGTCACATCCCAAAGGATGTAAAGGAAGTAAACATATTTTGATTCACTTTCTTCCAAGTATCTGTAATAACTTACAAAGAATGAAAAATTGAGACTGTATAAGTCTTCCATATTTAATGAAAAAGGAAAAGTGATCTAGAAGAAATATATGTGTGAGGCTACTAGAAAATCTGGTCTATCATTATACATACCTCCTATTACATAAGCAAAAACCACATGTACACAAAAGTTAGGCTCACGGTTCTGAATATACTTTGATTAGTTGTGGTGGGTAATTGGATTAAAGGACAGAAACTCCAGGGACATCTAGGCCAATAATATAGATAAGTAGGGAAGGGGATGCTGGAAAGGAAAACCCATGCTGAGGTACCATCTAAACTAGCTCTCTAGGCAAGAAGCTTTCAATTAGGAGATATGCTCTGAGTTCTATAAAAATGATCAGTTTTGTTAGACAGCAACTGACTGTAAACTTAATAGGCTAGAAAGCTGTTTCAGGTTAACTTTTCTGTTCCTTTTTATACTATTCTTGAACAACTAACTAGCCCCATTCAAAAATGAATAATAACTGTAAGGCAATGTTTCTTTGTGTTACACCAAAAAAGAACATTCTTAAAAGTGACAAAAAAATACAGAAATTATCAAAGCTTTAAAAGAAATATTTTGTAAAAGATAATACAAGATGTAAAGTAATCTGGCAAAGATCAGGTTACTAACAGTATAAGATGAAAACATAAAGTTATGTTGTCAATAGGGTATATATCACTAAAACCATAGTTACTTCAAGGAAATCAAACTGAACAGAATGGAAAGACAGTAACATTTATATATACCATAAACATATAAGACAGATGTCAACACACACACATGAACCCCACATACATAGATACACATACAATTGTTATATCATCTGACAACTTTGAGTGCCCACAATGTCACTGGCAAGCCATGTGGAAGAAGAATGATTACCATGTGGGCACACTTGCAGAAGTTTACCTTTCCAGTTGGATAAACCTACTGGAAAGAGGAAGACTCTTCACTTGCCATATGTGTGCCACACACAAAAGGAAGGTGTACTTGACAACTTTTTGCTCTCTCACAGAAAAGATCTTTAATTTAATAAACACAGTTTTATGAATGGTGGGTGTGGTGTGTGTGCTGTAAAGAAGGCCTTTTCTATTTGAAAAAACAAAATTGCACCTAATTGTAATACACAAAAATAGCAGGTGGCCACAAAAATCCCCCTAATCTTCATCATCTTGAAGGACATAGCAAGAAAAATCAGTATGATCAAACGGTGGCCACTAAGTACATTTCTTTTCAGTGTGATTTTGAAAAGAAGTAGTGATTAAAAGCTTCCTTTTTTCCCCCTTTTTATAAAGGAAGGTGGCTGTTAAGGCAGAAAGTTCTTGCTTGAGTTTTCAAATGGAGGAATGAGATAAAAATAATTCCTCCAGAACACAGAGAATACTGTGAAGACCATTTCTGTGATTTCAAGTGGCTTACTCTCAGGACCTATCTCGGGTCAAATCTAGGATGTGTCACATCTTCTCAAACTCCATTGCCCAAATCAGATCATTTGGCCAAGCCAGATAAATGCCAGAAGAGAAAGTAAGCTTCTCTTGAGGGAGTGTTTGTTGTGAATGTTGTGAAAAATAATGCAATCTATCATAAACACCAAACACTTTATTGTGGTTTTGAATATGAAAAATGTTTTTCCAATTACTTTACTTTTTTTCAAATTTATTTATTTTGAGAGACAGAGACAGATAGAGAGTGCAAGTGGGGGAGGGGCAGAATGGGAGAGCAAGAAACCCAAGCAGGCTCCATGCTGTCACGCATAGCCTGATGCGGGGCTTGATCTCAAGAACCATGAGATCATGACCTAAGTCTGAATAGAGTCAGATGCTCAACCGACTGACCCACTCAGGCACCTCCCCCCCCATTACTTTAGAAAAAGTTTCTTATTTATGTGAGTAAAATTTAAATACAGAAATTTTGGGGATATGAGCCCACATTCGATTTTCAGATGTCACTTCTAACATACAGCATTAAATAAGATTATTTCACTAACAGATATTTTCTTCTTATTCACATGCATTTCAGGTGTTAATTAGACAAAAGTTATCTTAATCTGAATATTTTTTCAATAAACATGCTTGAATATTTTAATCAGAAATTGTAATGAAAGTCATAGTTGAAGTAATTGAAGATATCCCAGTGAGAATTTGACTAGTGGAATAGCCAAAAGCTTGACATATATTGTTAAAAGATTGTTGTTCTACAGGACAGATTTAATTTATTCTATGTGATTCAAGAAATATGCTTAAAATTCAAGCCATGCTTAGAAAATATGGAAAACTGATGCTTTAGACTGAGTTGTGCCCCACCCTCTATTTACATGTTGAATCCCTAACCAGTAGTGTGCCTGTATTTGGACAAAGGGCTTTTAGGGAGATAATTAAGGTTAAATGACATCATAAGGATGGGCCCCTAATCCATTAGGACTATTGTCCTTGTTACCAGAGCTCTCTGTGTCATGTTGAAGACACAGCAGGAAGGTGGTTATCCATAAGTGAAGAAGAGAGCTCTCACCAGAAACCAAATTTGCTGGCACTTTGATCATGTACTTACAGCCTTAAGAGCTGGGAACAAATAAGTCTATTATATAAGCCACCATGTCTGTGCTATTTTCTTTTGGCAGCTCCAAAATACCAATACAATATAGATTGTTTCAATTTGGCAAACAGCTTTCTTAAAATTAAAGAATTTTTATAATATAATGTAGCCTGTACAATACAGTAAACTTATTTGTGAAGGAGAAAGAATGCCGTATACGCTTGTATAGGTATGGAAATCAAACCGCTAGTTTTGCTATTTTATATTTGTTTTACATAATACATGAGTAAGCTTCTGACTTATATTTTTGAAAGAGCAGTTCTTAAAGCTTCTCTTTTTTTTTGCTTGCCCACCATGCATTTATTTATTTTCAATATGAAATTTATTGTCAAATTGGTTTCCATGCAACACCCAGTGCTCATCCCAACAAGTGCCCTCCTCAACGCCCATCACCCACTTTTCCCTCCCTCCCACCCCCATCAACTCTCAGTTTATTCTTAGTTTTTAAGAGTCTCTTATTGCTTGCCTCCCTCCCTCTCTTTTTTTTCCCCCTTCCCCTCCCCCATGGTCTTTAGTTTCTCAGGATCCACATAAGAGTGAAAATATATGGTATCTGTCTTTCTCTGTATGACTTATTTAACTTAGCATAACACTTTTCAATTCCATCCATGTCACAACAAAAGGCCATATTTCATTCTTTCTCATTGCCAAGTAGTATTCCATTGTGTATATAAACCACAACTTGTTTATCCATTCATCAGTTGATGGACATTTAGGCTCTTTCCATAATTTGGCTATTGTTGAAAGTGCTGCTATAAACATTGGGGTACAAGTGCCCCTGTGCATCAGCACTCCTGTATCCCTTGAGTAAATTCCTAGCAGTGCTATTGCTGGGTCATAGGGTAGATCTCTTTACAATTTTTTGAGGAACTTCCACACTGTTTTCCAGAGTGGCTGCACCAGTTTGCATTCTAACCAGCAGTGCAAGAGGGTTCCTGTTTCTCCATATCCACTCCAGCATCTCTAGTCTCCTGATTTGTTCATTTCAGCCACTCTGACTGGCGTGAGGTGATATCTGAGGGTGGTTTTGATTTGTATTTCCTTGATGAGGAGTGATGCTGAGCATCTTTTCATGTGCCTGTGGGCCATCTGGATGTCTTCTTTAGAGAAGTGTCTATTCATGTCTTCTGCCTATTTCTTCACTGGATTATTTGTTTTTCAGGTGTGGAGTTTTTTGGTGGATTCTTTATAGATTTTGGATACTAGCCCTTTGTCCGATATGTCATTTGCAAATATCTTTTCCCATTCCATTGGTTGCCTTTTAGTTTTGTAAATTGTTGATTGTTTGCTTTGCAGAAGCTTTTTATCTTCATGAGGTCCCAAGAGTTCATTTTTGCTTTTAATTCCCTTGCCTTTGGAGATGTGTCAAGTAAGAAATTGCTGCGGCTTAGGTCAGAGAGGATTTTTCCTGCTTTCTCCTCTAGGGTTTTGATGGTTTCCAGTCTCACATTCAGGTCCTTCATCCATTTTGAGTTTATTTTTGTGAATGGTATAAGAAAGTGGTCTAGTTTCATTCTTCTGCATGTTGCTGTCCAGTTCTCCCAGCACCATTTGTTAAAGAGACTGTCTTTTTTCCACTGGATATTCTTTCCTGCTTTGTCACAGATGAGTTGGCCATACTTTTGTGGGTCTAATTCTGGGGTTTCTATTCTATTCCATTGGTCTATGTGTCTGTTTGTGTGCCAATACCATGCTGTCTTGATGATTATAGCTTTGTAGTAGAGGCTAAAGTCTGGGATTGTGAAGCTTCCCGCTTTGGTCTTCTTCTTCAATATTTCTTTGGCTATTTGGGGTCTTTTGTGGTTCCATACAAATTTTAGGATTGCTTGTTCTAGCTTCAAGAAGAATGCTGGTGCAATTTTGGTTGGGATTGCACTGAATGTGTAGGTAGCTTTGGGTAGTATTGACATTTTAACAGTATTTATTCTTCCAATCCATGAGCATGGAATGTTTTTCCATTTCTTCATATCTTCTTCAATTTCCTTCACAAGCTTTCTATAATTTTCAGCATACAGGTCTTTTACATCTTTGGTTAGGTTTATTCCTAGGTATTTTATGATTCTTGGTGCAATTGTGAATGGGGTCAGTTTCTTTATTTGTCTTTCTGTTGTTTCATTATTAGTGTATAAGAATGCAACTGATTTGTATCCTGTGACTTTGCTGAATTCATGTATCAGTTCTAGCGGACTTTTGGTGGAGTCTGTCAGGTTTTTCATGCATAATGTCATCTGCAAAGAGTGAAAGCTTGACTTCATCTTTGCTAATTTTGATGCCTTTGATTTCCTTTTGTTTTCTGATTGTTGATGCTAGCACTTCCAACACTATGTTAAACAACAGTGGTGAGAGTGGACATCCATGTCATGTTCCTGATCCCAGGGAAAAAGCTCAGTTTTTCCCCACTGAGGATGAAATTAGCTGTGGGCATTTCATAAATGGCTTTTATGATGTTCCTTCTATCCCGACTTTCTCGAGGGTTTTTATTAAGAAAGAATGCTGAATTTTGTCAAATGCTTTTCTGCATCGATTGACAGGATCATGTGGTTCTAATCTTTTCTTTTATTAATGTGATATGTCACATTGATTGATTTGCGAATGTTGAACCAGCCCTGCATCCCAGGGATGAATCCCACTTGATCATGGTGAATAATTCTTTTTATATGCTGTTGAATTCGATTTGCTAGTATCTTATTGAGAATTTTTGCATCCATATTCATCAGGGATATTGGCCTGTAGTTCTCTTTTTTTGCTGGGTCTCTGTCTGGTTTGGGAATCAAAGTAATGTTGGCTTGATGGAATGAGTCTGGAAGTTTTCCTTCCCTTTCTATTTTTTGGAACAGCTTGAGAAGGATAGGTACTATCTCTGCTTTAAATGTCTGGTAGAATTCCCCAGGGAAGCCATCTGGTCCTGGACTCTTATTTGTTGGGAGATTTTTGATAACTGATTCAATTTCTTTGCTGGTTATGGGTCTGTTCAAGTTTTCTATTTTTTCCTGTTTGAGTTTTGGAAGAGTGTGGGCGCTTAGGAATTTGTCCATTTCTTCCAGGTTGTCCAAATTGTTGGCATACAATTTTTCAAAGTATTCCCTGATAATTGTTTGTATCTCTGAGGGATTGGTTGTAATAATTCCGTTTTCATTCCTGATTTTATCTATTTGGGTCATCTCCCTTTTGTTTTTGAGAAGCCTGGTTAGAGGTTTATCCATTTTGTTTATTTTTTCAAAAAACCAACTCTTGGTTTCATTGATCTGCTCTAGTGTTTTGTTTTGTTTTGTTTTTTTATAATCGATATTGTTTATTTCTGCTCTGATCTTTATTACTTCTGTTCTTTGCTGGTTTTGCAGTGTCTTTGCTGTTGTGCTTCTAGTTCCTTTAGGTGTGCTGTTAGATTTTGTATTTGGGATTTTTCTTGTTTTTGAGATAGGCCTGGATTGCAATGTATTTTCCTCTCAGGACTGCCTTCACTGCATCCCAAAGCTTTTGGATTGTTGTATTTTCATTTTCATCTGTTTTCACATATTTTTAAATTTATTATCTTATTGCCTGGTTGACCCATTCATTCTTTAGTAGGGTGGTCTTTAACCTCCATGCTTTTGGAGGTTTTCCAGACTTTTCTTGTGGTTGATTTCAAGCTTCATAGCATTGTGGTCTGAAAGTATGCATGGTATGATCTCAATTCTTTTATACTTATGAAGGGCTGTTTTGTGACCCCGTATGTGATCTATCTTGGAGACTGTTTCATGTGCACTCGAGAAGAAAGTATATTCTGTTACTTTGGGATGCAGAGTTCTAAATATATCTGTCAAGTCCATCTGATCCAGTGTATCATTCAGGTCCCTTATTTCTTTATTGATCCTGTGTCTAGATGATCTATCCATTGTTGTAAGTGGAGTGTTAAAGTCCCCTGCAATTACCATATTCTTATCAATAAGGTTGCTTATGTTTGTGATTAATTGTTGTATATATTTGGGGGCTTCCAAATTTGGCACAGAGACATGTATAATTGTTAGCTCTTCCTGATGGGTAGTCCCTGTCATTATTATATAATGCCCTTCTTCATCTCTTGTTACAGACTTTAATTTAAAGTCTAGTTTGTCTGATATGAGTATGGCTAGCCCAGCTTTCTTTTGACTTCCAGTAGCATGATAGATAATTCTCCATCCCCTCACTTTCAATCTGAAGGTGTCCTCAGGTCTAAAATGCGTCTCTTATAGACAGCAGATAGCTGTGTCTTGGATTTTTATCCATTCTGATACTCTCTGTCTTTTGGTTGGAGCATTTAGTCCATTTACATTCAGTGTTATTTTGGAAAGATATGGGTTTAGAGTCATTGTGATATCTGTAGCTTTCATGCTTGTAGTGGTGTCTCTGGTAATGTGTGGTCCTTGTAACATTTCACTCACAGAGTCCCCCTTAGGATCTCTTGTAGGTCTCCTTTAGTGGTGAGGAATTCCTTCGGTTTTAGTTTGTTTGGGAAACCTTGATCTCTCCTTCTATTCTGAATGACAGACTTGCTGGATAAAGGATTCTTGGCTGCATATTTTTTCTGTTCATCACATTGAAGATTTCCTGTCATTCCTTTCTGGCCTGCCAAGTTTTAGTAGATACGTCTCCTACTATTCTTATGGGTCTCCCTTTGTAAGTTAGAGCCTGTTTATACCTAGCTGCTTTCAGAATTTTCTTTCTTCCCAGGTCTCTTAAAGCTTCTTTCTTAAGACATTGTATGGAGTGTCCGAGTGGCTCAGTCAGTTGAGCATCTAAATCTTGATTTGGGCTTAGGTCATGATCCCCAGTAATGTGGGATCAAGCCCTTTATCACGCTCCATGTTGGGCATGGAGCCTACTTGAGATTTTCTCTATCTCTCCCTCTGCCCCTCTCTCCAGCTTGCATTCTCTCTCTCTCTCTCTCTCTCTCTCTCTCTCTCTCTGTCTTTCAAAAAAAAATACATCATATAATATGGGGGACATGCTCTATCTATGTATCTATGCTTTATTTCTCCTAATGTGCTAGAAAAATGTGTGAACTAGAACTAGCACAGAGAACAGTTGGATTAGCCATAGAGGCAAAAAGTTGAACTAATGTTGACATAAACCAAGAGAAATTCCTCAGTCTTCAAGGGCTATGTGACTATTCAGTCCTGGTCTTGCATATAAAAAATGACTGCAATATGAATTAATACCATCTTTTCTAAAAAAGGCAAAAAATCCATTAAACAGAATTTCTGCATCTTTTGTAAACATGTGGTTTAAATATTGTACATGATGGTACCCAATATCCTTTCTACTTAGGTATGTAAGATATATTTATATTTTAGTGTAACCTCAAGAAAAACTTTAAAGATTATATCTGGTTTTATATTTAAAAAGTAAAAGCAAATTACAGCATCACATTTCTCCTTTCAGCAATTAATTAATTGAAAGGCATTTCCATTTGTAAGGTATAGGTAATTATTTCATCTAATGTTATCTATTCCCTTTGATATTGAAGATGGTCTTTCAATCTATTGAGGTCTTAGTGGGAGCTGGATAAACTTCCAAACTCGTTAATTGGGGATAATTTTAAAAGTTGACTATTTATTTATCAATGTAGAGGCAGAAATTAGGGAAACGAACAAAAGAGTGTTTTTCAGGGGACAACAGAATCTCTATTTTTATTAATAAAACTATATTTAATTATGTTTAACTTACATATAAGCTTAAATCATTTAAGAAAATTCTTACAAAGTAAATAAAATACTAAAAAAATAACCTAATAAACACTAATATTTATTTTATATTCAAATCATGTGTTATAAAATCCACTTCATTAAAACATGAGTATTTGTTACAGGTGTAATGAAGATATTCTTAATGTGAGCATGGCTCATAATAATACTTCATCATTAATTACCTTGCAGAAATTTCTAGTATAATCCTTTTTATTTGTATAGTACTTTACATTTTACAAAGAAGCTTTATAACTATTATCTTATTATGAAGAATAACTCAGTAGAATGAGTGCTAATTTTCTAGATAATTTTCATTTAGTTGAATGAAAAAAATTCAAAGACCTAATTGAGTTTGATAGCACATATGCAAGGTTGAATATAAATAAAATGGTTAATTATAGAAAACTGGTTTTATAGCCAAGGCTTACCAGGGAAGTAAAAAAGTAAAGCCATTAATTAAAAAACAAAAACAAAAACAAAAAACCCACCAGGGTAACTAGGTAGTTCAGTTGGTAAGCGTCTTACTCTTAACTTTGGCTCAGGTCAAGGTCTTGCCATTTGTGAGTTTGAGCCCTGAATTGGGCTCTGAGCTGACAGCTTAGAGCCTGCTTGAGATTCACTCTCTCCGTCTCTCTGTCTCTTCCCACTCATGTGGGGAATACAGCATTGTGAAGAAAATAATAAATATTGTGAGGAATACAAGATTAACCACATTATTATATATTATTTATGTATAATTGATCAACTTAGGTAGTTTAGTATCTTTTATCATAATCAATTGAAATATATGGAAGATATTAAATTTATTTAAATCACTTAAGTGGTCACTTTCTGGCCATGATACTATTTCCCTCAAACATGATCCCGTTAATGAAGAACAATTTTTTCCACACATTAATAGCTGTATGGGGAAGCAGAAGAAAATCAGAATTTTATACATCAATAAGTTGTTTTTTTCTTTAATATGTAGGGAAAATAATCCTCTACTAAGTGTTTTTTTCTTATTTCAGTTATTTCTTAATGAAAATAAAGTTAATAAGTATATAGCTGAGCCTTTGTTTCAAGTTAATAGGCATGAGAAAATTAGAAATTTACTATATTGCATTTTTTGTCCTATTTAAGTAAATTAGAGTTATTTAAAAATATAAATCATTTATAAGCTTACCACCAATAAACACACTGGCATATCATCATATGAATTATATGTATCTATGAAATTTGTTTTTAAAATGAAAATTGCTCATTTTACTTAGATTTCATTACTTTTCAAGAAGTTCTCAAAGTGGAAGCATTTTCATATGGGCCTTTAGAGTTGATTTGAGGCCATATATAAATTGTAGCTTCTAAGATTTTCTGTTATAGAATTTTTTGATGAGAGTATAGACTGGTTAAATTATTTTAACATTATTTAAAGCTAAATACTTCTTTTTAGTTTCATTTATTTATTTTTGAGAGAGAGAGAGAGAGAGAGAGAGAAAGAGAAAGAGAGGATGCATAGGTGTAAGAGGGGCAGAGGAGAGAATCCTAAAGAGGCTCTGCACTGTCAGTGCAGAGCTGGATGCAGGGATCATACCCACAAACTGTGAGATCATGACCTGAAGGGAAATCAAGAGTGGGATGCTTAACTGACTGACCCACCCAGGTGCCCTAAGGCTAAATACTTTTTAACAATCTATTAAAAAATTATGCAAAATAGATATTTTGATTTCATGAATTTTTTTTTTGTTTAACCCTTTTACTAAGGCAGTGGGTTTAAAAATTTTGCAAATTGTATTGAAAATATCTGTTTTCCATGATGCATTTGTTTGAGCTGTGTTCAAGTGCCATACCCAACAAATAATGTATTTTGAATTTATGGTGTCTCAACTACTATATCCTTGAGATAAAGGACCATATGTCACATGCTTAGAAATCATACTTTCCTATAGCTATTTTTGAGAGGAATTTCTCTGATTTTGTTTGAAGAATTTTCTAAGTAGCTATTTTCTTTTATCTAATGGGTGCTGTGTATTTTATAATCTTTTCTATATTCACATGACTTGCAAAAGCTTAAAAGTGAATTTGTGACCTCTTAGTACATACATTCATAAGTCTTCATGATATAACTTTTGTATACTAACCTCATTCTTGATGTCCTCTTATATTTATCATCTTAAATATATGTTGCCTCTCACTTAGTTTTTCTATTTGTTTTGCTATGTATTTTTGTTTTGTATAATTAAAAATGGGATAAATTAGATAAAAATAAGCAAAAATATTGTGATGGGTAATAAAGATTGAGTGACAATAATGATAGCTAACATAGGTGGCAGATATAAAAAAATAGTCTACCTTTAATTTAATCATTCCCAACAGTATAATGACCGTTGTTCTATTATTAGCATCTATTTTTACAGATGAGAGTGACACATAAATTTTGCATAATTTATTGCAAGCTAACACTGAATAGTAGAACTAGAATTCAAATTTAAATGCAGGCCAACTACTGAGTGCTTATAACTACTAAGATGAATATTTGAGATTTAGGGAAGTTTACTTTGTAAGCATGTATCAGTCCATTTGCCACTGCTGCAAAATTACTGTGAGCAAAAAACAAAAAACAGAAATGCATAGGTTTAAAACAGTAATGATTCATTCCTATAGATTTGGGGGTTCTTTGAGGAGGTTTTGATATTGGCTTGACTAATTCATGCTTCCTTAGCTAGTTGGAGTTAACTAGTCTGACTGGACTTGGCTGGGGTGGCTCAGTTCCACTTGTCTTTTATTCTCCTCCAGGGACTATGATTGCCTAGGTATATTCATCTCAAAGCAAAGACAATGGCACAGGAAACCAATTCAGACCCACAAGTTCTCTTGAACATTGTGGTTAGGCTATCATTTTGCTGATGGTAGGACTTGTGGTACTTTGGCTGAAGCCATAAAGGAGACATGAATAGAATATGGAAGACAGACCTTGCATTTAAAAGGTGGTGTTCAGCATGCAGCTTTTTTTTTAATACAGGAAGAAAATGATTATAATTATGTAGAGTTCATGCCAAAAATATATAATGATACATAAATATTAAGATATATTTAGTATTTTGTAGAAGTGCATATGAATAGATCTAGACGTTTGGTGAATCCAGAAAGACTTTCTGTTTACCACAGTTCCAAGATGATTATTATCTTCTGTGAAACTGAAAAAGTGTGAAACCAGGCTTGCAGAAATAGTTTTCAGAATCTGTGAGATCTTATGCCAGTTTTACCTACTGAAATAATATAGCTTAAATAAATTTGGAATGAATATCCTGAGACTTTTACTACATGTTCTAGAAGTAATTACACATGATCCAACTGCAAATATACAAATCACATATTTTATTGTATACTTTTTATAGTCAACATTCTTTTAATCTACCACTAAAGAAAATCAGATTTTTGAATGATGAATGTCTGAAAGATGAGAGCACACAATTAAAATGAAGTGAGGTGGATACCATGGCTCTCATTCAGATTTCTCCTGGAAACATTCCACAAAGCCTTGGGTCTCATACCTTGAAAAACATAGGAATGGGGAGTAAAGTCCTTTTCATCAAGATTGCTTTGCAAAACAGAGGAGTAAGAGGCTGGTTACTACTTAGGAAAAATAAATTAGCATGGAAAAATAGGGACTACAAAGAAAAATAAGTAACTATGTGTGACCATATCTAGCTCAAGGAAAGACTACAAAATTAAAATTTATTCACATAAATGCATTTGTTATTGAAAGGTCAGGTCTGCATACTGGTTAACATGAGGCTTAGAGCCTGACATCTAGTTTAAAAAATAAATGGAATCCTAAATAGTGTTATATAATAAATACTTCCCTCTGGCAAAAGATGTTTATAAATAAATGGTATTTTATTTCTAGAAAAATATTATTTCAATAAAGGATATCTATGGCTAGCAACTGTTGGCTCACATTATTGATTGCAATTTTAAAAAGTCTACTCTTTATTAAACATCAAATGAATTTAACATTGAGGACATTATTTGTTTGAGTGTACTTTATACTCAGGTGAAATTCTTAGTAGTCTGGTGTTTTGTTTGTGTGAGTGGCTGAGGTTACACTAAAATTAGACATCTCCTTTTTTAATTACCAGGGAGATGATTGCTCATTGTATTATAAATATTATCTGAGATATGAGGCTCTACCATTGAATTTATAAGTTATTACATAGAAAAACTTATTAATTCCAGGCTTGATAAATATGATTTTATTTTTAGGTGAATGAGTTCAAATATTTATTACTTAGAAGATAACCTTGTGAAAAATATAATATGAATATAAAATTTGTGCACAGTTAGGATCTTTTTCTATAAGAGTCAATATGAAAGTGGCTTACGTAAAAGCAAAACTGTGGTCCAATGATTGAAAAGGAAAAATGCCATAGAAAAAAGTAACCTTCCTTTTAAAGCAGTAGGTGACTTTGTTGAGAACACTGAAACAATTGTCTGAGATGCCAAATATGAGCAAAGAGATATATTTTTAATTTTACCACTTCAAAACTGTTTTTTGTTCAGAAGACATTAATGAAAACATTAAACATTTCTGGGAAAAGTAAAACTGCCTTACAAGATGCTATTGCCCAAAAATGTGTTTTTTTTTTTTACATAGTTAGGAAAAGTGAGAGATTAAAACATTTTTAATCCAAAATATATTCTACTAAAATACACAAAGGGGACTTTTATGAGCTTTAAACTTCAATTGTTTTTCCATGATTCAGTTATTCTTCTCATGTATTCATAGTCACAGTTTTATGATTGTTCATATCATTTTAAAGCAGTTTTATAAACATAAAACCACCAGTTACAAAGTCATAAATAAAAACAACAGTGGAAATGCTTTGATTGATTTTAAGAGGTGGTGGAGAATATAGATTATAATAAAACTATACCTAAGTTTAAACACTTACATTGTACAGGTCACTGTACACAGTTTATACATTTTAATGTAATTTTATCCTTATACCAGTCCCAAGAAGTTGCAATATTAGTTCTCAAATTGGAAGACAGGAGCTGAAGATGAGAAAGAAAAACTGGTTTAAGATTACATAACTAGTAAATGACCCAGGAGACACATTCAAGTCTGTCTGATGACAAAGATGACTTTCTTAACATTTAGACGTTTCTGGTGTCGAAATCCATAAGGACCCAAAAAGGAAGTCTCCAGACTAATTAGCATTTGACTATGTACAAGGTATACTCAGTATATTACTTTTGGCAATTTACAACATAAACTTGCATCTGTCATTTTCCATCTTAATTATAATTCCAAGACACACTGCTATATTTGTACTTAAAGACACATATCTGAAAAATTAATAATCATGCTGGCAGATAAACAAAAAGTGATTATTGTAAAACCTTGGTTGGCGAGCATAATTTGTTCCAAAAATGTGCTTGTAATCCAAAGTACTTATGTATTTCCCCATAAGAAATAATGGACACTCAGATGATTTGTTCCACAACCCAAAAATATTCATATAAAAATGATTACAATACTGTAATACAATACAAAATAAGAAAATAAAAAATATAAAGAAAAATAAATTGCACTTCTTTTGAAAACCTTTGTGGCTGGTGTGAGGGAGACGAGAGAGAGGAGGGTTATTGTGTAGGATGACTTTCACTAACAGGATCACTGCTATCAATTGGCTCCATGGAATCTTTTTCTTTTCGTGCAGCTTTAACAAGACACCTATTCTAATGACACTTGCTTTTGCTTCCTTTTGAGGATTTTGCAGAAATGTGACATTGCATTGTCGTTAAACAAATTCATCACTCTCATTGGTACAGCCTTATTCAGGTGGTGCTTTTCTACAAAATTTTGCACTGTTTCTCAGATTTTATACATCTCCCTAATCTCATTTGAAGTGAGGAATCCTCCACCTTATTCTCCTCCTCCTCTGCAGATGAGATGCAGACATAGACTTCTCATAAAATCTTGCGATTTTAGCCACTCATATACCTCATTCGTATTTCTCAATGATTTCCTTCTTAGCGTCCACAGTAATTATCTCCTTCTTCTTACTGCCTTTCTTTTCAACCTCTTCCTGCATGGGGCCCATTGTATATGCTCGCACGGATGTTGACTACAGTAGAGTATTAATAAACTCTTGTTGTAAACTGTATTTAATGTCACTGGCAATAAGGCAGCAGAGGAAAGGGGCTGTATCAGCAGGCAGCCTGACCTCAAATAAAGCTAAACATTCCTAAGCTTACTCTTGTGTGGAAAAGCAAAGGACTGAACATAGGTGCTTTGAAAAGACAACACAATACACTAGTGCCAGTTGTGGGCACCTTCCAAAATTCTGAAAAATCACAGATTTCTGCCAAACACAGTGGCCTGAAACTGTACATCCAAACATGGGAGATGATTACCCACAAACCTATAGTGATAGAGGGGGGGTGGCTATTGGCTCAGGTGTGATCATGTGATGTTTGGCATAATGTACTATGCATATTGCAAGACATTGTTCGTTTATTAAGTTTAAATTTATTAGAAATGTTGCTAGTCTTGTGGAACACTCACAGAACAAGTTACTCACAATCCAAGGTTTTACTGCATTTTCTTAGCCTGCTTCAACACCTTTTTCTTGAAAGAGCCCAGATCTCTTTCTCCCCATCCAGGTTCCTTTGGTTTCCAAATCCAACTAATTTCCATCAACATGTCTTCTCAATATATACATAGTTTCCTTCATCTCCTCTGCCTAGATCTAGATGTCATCATCTTTGCTTGACCCATTGCTACTCAGGCTCCTCCCTCTGCTATTTGCTTCACTTCCTCCAGATAAATAGATCTAAAACCAACAATGACATCAAGAACAAAATGATTCTATAAACCAATGTAATCCGTTATTTACCATCTTACTTTAATGTTGAATTTACTGACAGGGTAGTTACCTTTGTGGCTATGCTCTTTTCTTTTCTTTTCTTTTCTTTTCTTTTCTTTTCTTTTTTTCCTTTTATGCTCCTGACATACAGTAAACTGCTCTTACTGAAAATTTACCAATTGATTAGTACAGACATATGCCTACATTTATGAAATCATTACCAAGATCAAGATAATGAATCTCTCTCTCTAAAGCTTCCTTAGGCACCTTTGCAATCCCTCCCTCCTGCACTGCCATGTATCTCCTGCCACCCGCTCTGGTCTGATCTGGTTTCATACTCTCCAGGTAAAGTTTAATGCAACTATCAGTGTAACTTAGAGAGCAACTATGTCAAAGAGAATTTCTGTGTTATTTTCTTGAAATCCATACCATCTCCTTATTCTTCCGAGTGAGGGATTTTTGAGTGATTTCAGATTTACTTCAGAAAATGCACATCTTAATCTGTGCCAATGAAGAATTGCACCAGATGAAGTTAAACAGCCAACGAAGATACGTTATTTAAGAAAGCAATATATTAGGGGTGCTTGGGTGGCTCATTTGGTTAAATGTCCAACTCTTGATTTTGAATCACATCATGGTCTCACAGTTCCTGGGATCAGGCCACATAGGGTTCTGTGCTGACAGCCTCTGCTTGGGATCCTGTTTGTTTGGGATCCTCTGTGTGCCTCTCTCTCTGCTCTTCCCTTGCACTTCTGAGCTTTCTCTCAAAATAAATAAATGTTAAAAAAAGACAATATGTTATTCGAGAGTACTGTAGAGGTCAAGACTTTTGCAATAGAGGTGAGAGATTAACTCAACTCTGCAGGAACAAAAGGCAGGATAGTGTCTTAAGTGCTGGGGTGAACTAGTGGAAAAGTACAGGGGACATTGGGCTCAGGTTAGTCAAGTTACTAGGCTATCTGTGCTAGTTGGTGCTTATGCAAGTTTGTCTTCTATCCTCTAACATATATTAAGAAACAGGGAGACTATCTTTTTTGATGATTATATTTCAAAGACATGGCTCCCAGGTATTTGAGAAGGACTATTCTGGGTTTTAAAACTGGCAAGAGGCTGGGAGAAGATTTGCATCTCAAAGGGACAGGGAAAAAATTTACAAAGGGAGGTTAGGGACCTATAGTCAGGAAGAAATCTGAAGTCTAGTCAAGCTGAGGGAAACTTTCAAGTCATTGTGGCCATCTGGCATCTCACTTTGGTATTTAATTTCTGTGTAACTTAGTGGTTGAGTTATATATATATCAACATGCATACATACATGTACGCATACATGTACACCTAGAGAGCTGTCCCTAGGAAAATTCTTGTCACTAGGTCATAAAGACCAGATAAATAGGAAAGAAATGTACTTGCTTACCCATTATGAAAATGATCAACCTTACTTAAAATTGTATATTGAGACTGCAGTGTGAATTACAATAGCACATTTTTATTCAATAGCATATTTGCTTATTAAATAGCATGCTTAAATTTATTAAGTAGGTATTTTCCCCTAATGAGAATGTTGAAGTTTTCATGAAGATGTTTACTCCAACATTATTGTAGGACTAAATTAATACAGTCTTATGAGAAGTAGATAGCAAACAGAAACATGTATAAACTCATATTTTTTTTCTGTTTTGATTCAAGAACTTTAATTTTAGTGTTTATCCTAAAGGAAAACCTAAATGAGAAATAAAACCTGTGAATGTCTGTGTGTATGTGTGTATATATAGATATATATGCGACAATGTATGTGTGTATTTCACATATATAGAGAACGAGCTCAAAATAGTAGTAATGAAATGTTCTAGAATTATGGGTCTTGTCTCCAGAAACAATATCTACAGGTACTAGAGTTGTTACCTGTAAATTAACAAATAACATACAAGTGTCTTGATTCTTTTTTAATACCTGACACCTAAGTGTACATTCTTTCTATAAATGCACAATAAAATATTTGGAGGTGCATTTACAGATAATGATTCATTTGTCCTTATGAATCCCTAGTTTCTGGTCTACATCTCCTGGTAAACATTATCATGAATTGACTATGATAATAGATAACAGGGGTGCAGTCTGGGGTCATTGAAAAGAAAACGACTCATTCACCCATGTCAATAATATTAGATACTGTCTTCTGATAATAGAATGACTTAGGACATTTTAACTTTGTACCACGTAAGTTTTTAGGAGATATGTTTAAAATCATTAATGTGCCTGTAATAACAATGATAACATTGAGATTAATGTTTTCTATTTTATAATATTGATAACATAATAATAGCTAATATCTAGTGAGTATTTATAATAAGTAAGGCACTATTCTGAATTACTTACATGAATTACCTGACCTAATCCGTATCACAACCCTCTAAGGTGGGTGCTTTTATCATCTACCTATAGTTTATATATGAAGTCTGGAGCATAAAGATCTTAGTCATCTTGCCCAAGTGATAGTAATAGAGCTGAGGTTTGAACCCATGATCTTTGGTAGAGCTGACAGTGTGTTCTTGTCTAGGTATTTGCAAACTGAGTCTTCATCATTTTCTTCCACTGAAGAATATTTGAGAATTTCTAAAACTAAGAATAAAATTGACTTTGAGTCTTCAACTAAATTCTTAATATGTGAAAGACATTAAAACAATAATTTTTCAACCAGGGGCCTGTTTTTCATGATAATAGCTTTTCTTTCTTTTTTTTTTCTTAATCTTTTATTCTTTCTTTTTTTTCCCTACTGTGGAACTTGATTGGAGAAAAATCTCAGTTCAGTAGTCTGCTCTCAAAAGAATACCTAGTAAAGGCAAACAACATTTAGAAGAATAAATCCTTTTGTTCCCTGTACAAAATATGGGAATATGGTACAATGAAACCCCTCAAATGAATACTCAGCAAAGAGGGAAAAGAAACCTGTTAAGATGTAATAGCTATTTGAATTTTTTCCAAGATAAATCAAGTACATTTCATTTAAAGTGGAACCTTCTTTTATGGAAGTTGTTGGAAGATAGATTGAGCAATATTAAAGTAATTGGACACTTCCTGTGAAGTAGAGGCAGCCCATGAGAAACAGTTGGTGAATCATACATCTCTATATACATGATCAGTCCAATCGGTCCTTCACTAAGGCAGTTTGAAAATATAATTCAGAATAAAAATATATTTTATTTAAATAAGATGCAGGCATTACTTATGAATGTTTAGGGAAAGTATTATCATACAAACAAAGAAGAAAAATGGAAAACACATCAAATTCAATCCTCTAAGATTACACCACCAATAACTTTGTGTATGTGTTTTAGCTGTTTTACTTGGTGTATGTTTCACACGTAGTACAATTTCATTTTGGTTTTCTTTATACCTGTCTTTCAGCTCTGTTTATCATTTGAAAATTCTGTTTTCACTTACACATGGTGCATAGAAATAAATATTTCACCATAAGATGATTGCTAATGACTAAATACAACTTCCTTGTACTATATAACTTACTCTAAATTACTGATATGCTATCATTAGCCATTCAGCTCATTCGCTAAAGTGAACAATCACAAAAGTCTGTAGATGGGACTAAAAAGATGTGACTAATACAGTAATGATTAATAAAAAAAAAGGAGAGGACTAAAATCCTTTTCTGTGGTAAACTACGAAACAATTTCATCAGTATTTCTTCACTGATTTTCCCAGGGGTCAAAATCTGTTATGCACAATAATAGCATTACCCAGATCTATATACCTTCCAATCCCTTCTATAAGCACACAATTTCTCACACGTGTATATACATTAATAACATTTCAGCTATACAAAAATGTTTTTGATTTAGCATTTTCTTCTCCTGCAGTTCTTAAAAAAGTGCTGATATACTTAAGAACTGTAGGACATACCATACACTTAGGAAACACAGTTTTAGCAAAATTGAATCAGTAATATATAGAAAGGAAAATACATAACGACCAGGTGATATTTATCCTCAGAATACAATGTTGGGGTGATATTTAAAAAATAAGTTAATTAAACAGATTAACAAAATGTAAAGAAAACTATATGCTTTACTTGATAAATGGGGAATAGGCATTTGCCAAAATCCAACATCCATTCTTGATAAATTGTACAGCAAAGTGGGGATAGAAAAGAACTTCCTCAACCAGATAAAGGGTATTAGTTTCCTGGGGCTGCTAGAACAAAGTACCACAAGCTGGGTGCCTTAAACAACAGAAGTTTATTGTCTCACTGTTCTGGAAGCTAGAAGTATGAAATCAAAATGTCAGCAGGTTTGGTTTCTTCTGAGGGCTGTGAAGGAAAAAAATTGTTACATGCCTCTCTCCTAGCTTCTGGTGGCTTGAAGCATTCCGTTGCTCATAGGGTGCTTTCCCTATGTCTTCACATCATCTTCCCTCTGTGCTTGTCTGCCTGTGTTTTAAATAGGCATCTAAATGTAAAAAGGGGTAAGACTGTGTTTATTATAAGATAACATGATCATCTATGTTAATAATTCAATGGAATGTACAAAAATGCTGTACGAACTAACAAGTGCATTTAGCAAGGTTGGAGGATAAGATCGATATACAAAAATCAATTATATTTAAGTATATAACAACAAACACTTGAAAATCAAAATTAATCACTATTTCTGATAGCTTTAAATGATCTGAACTACTTAGAATTGAATCTGACAAAGTCTGTGTCTGACCCAAACACCAAACAACCACAAACATTGTTGAAGAAGACCTAAATAAAGAGAAAGTTATACTGTATTCACTTATTAGAAAACCAAATAGAAAGGGGCACCTGGGTGGCTCAGTCAGTTAAGTATCCAACTCAGGATCAAGCCCTGTGTCAGACTATGAACTGACAGCACAGAGCCCGTTTGGGATTCTTTCTCTCTCTCCCTCTGCCCCTTTCCTGTGTGTGTGCTTGCTCTCTCTCTCTCTCTCTCTCTCTCTCTCTCTCTCTCTCTCTCTCAGAATAAATAAACTTAAAAAAAAAAAGAAAACCAAATAGAAAGAAGATGCTAATCTCCAAATTTGATGCAAAGGTTCGATGAAGTCTCAACCCAAATCTCAGGAGTTGTTCATATAGAAGCTGAGAAGCTAATTTTAAAATTCATAACAAAATGCAAAAGACCTAGAATAGCCAACACAATTTTTAAAAGAATAATATTAACATCACTTGATTTCGTCCAGTATTTCTTATTTCTTTTTTCTATTCTCCCTTTCTATCTTCTTTTTTTGTATATATTTTATATATCTTGAAGTTGTCCAACAGCTCAATGATCCTTTGATAATTTTTCTTCTTTTGTATACATTTATTTCAGTTTGTAGTACTCCAATTGTTATGTCTTCATGTTTATTGCATTTTACTCTGTGATATCTGTTGTTAATTCCATAAGGTATATTTTTCATCTCAGGCACTGTAGTTTTCACTTCTATAGGTTCTATTTGAGTCTCTTTTCTAAGTTCCATGTCTATACTTAATTTGTTCAATATTTCTGCTAGGTTTTGAACATATGGACTATATTTTAATATCTCTTTTAATGTCCTTTGCTACTAAAACAGATGTGACAGTACTGTATTGTTTTGATTAGTTCATTTTTTCTCTTCATTATGGTTCGTATTTTTCTTCCTGTTTGATGACTGGTAATTGGGATTCAATGTCATACATTTTGAATTTTATCTTTTGATTGGATAATTTTATATTTCTATAAATACACTTGATCTTTGCTCTGAGATGCAGTAAACTTACTTGGAAATAATTTGATTCTTTCAGTTATTGATTTAAAAATGTGTTAGACAGGAATTGAGTAACATATAGACTAAAGCTGACTTTGTCCTAATAAGGAGTCAAGAAGTTTCATGCAATGCCCTATAAATTTTGATGTTTTTTAGTTTGCATGGTCCTGTGGGAACGTTAACTACTCTTTCCTCTACTTCTTTCAGGTGGTACTGTACTTGGTCTTTGATAGTTTACTCACTGCTTATGCTAATCAGTACCCTGCTGAGTACTTAAGTGAGACTCTTCAGATTTTTGGACTTCTCTTTCTGCTCATTTCTTTCTCCTGTGGTTCTCCGTTCTAGTTACACTAGACTCTCAACTCAACAACTCTGTCAGTTCACATGGGTTGTTTTCACCTTTTGTCATGACCTGGAAACTCTGTTAAAGCAGTGATCCAGAACTCCTACAGGGCCACCTGTTTGGGTCCTGTCCCTTAGGGATAACTGTCCTTTGTTGCATGATTTCCAATGTCTTGAAAATTATTATTTTGTATATTTAGTCTACTCTTTTTAATGTTTTAGGTAAGAAAGGAAATCATATCTGTTTTGCAGCATCTTACCTTGAGGGAGTAAGTGATCCTTTATTATTATTTTTTTAGAGCAAATGATATTTTTGTCAGGGGCTCATTAAGAAAATTGACTTTTTTTTTAGTTGACACATATTATGGGATAAGGAATCAAATCTAGTGACTTGCTTGCTAGCTGACAATAAATTATTTGAGAGTAAAACATAGGTTAAAATCTATATCTAAATAATTAAAAGTGGGTTACACCAACTAAGAGTGACTTTTGACATTTTTAAAATGCTGTTAATAGCACTTACCACAATCTTGAACTCCAGAGGGCTAAAAGATTAAAAGCTAACAGTCTTTTTTTCAGTTCATTGCTTGTTGATTTCAACTTCACCTTAAAAGAAACTTTCTAAACAACTCTATAGGATATACTCTTTTATGATAAAGGCCTCAACGGAAATTTTATATTATACATACACACATATACAATCAAATATGTATTTGGAAACACATTTTGGGTCAAAGCCTTTTAGCTGACAAAGTGCTAATGTCAGTTGAGATATGTGTTTAAAAGAAATCACTAATGTTCTTCCACGTTGCTTTTGTCTTTCATCAGCAAAAAAGAATGCATAGGGATATACACACATTAAATATAGAATAGGACTGACTTTTAACATCTTTAAAGAGTACATATGGGTTTTCCTTCCTTGTTCTCATTAAGGGAGAGACCGATTTGTATATATAATAAGATAACCCATAAAACATGTATACACAATAAATTTAGTAAACATTAGATTCATCTCTTTTTCAGTAAGTTCTATGTATAAACAATTGTTCAAGGCACGGATATTCAAGAATAAATGCAGTCTCTGTCTTTTTTTGAGGAGTTTAGGTTCTGGAGAGGAGCAAAATGTTTGAATTATGTATTCAGTAACATGTGATGTTGCTATGGTAGAAGAGAAAAGAACTTTGGCAATCTGGGAAGAAGTCCAAAGGGGAAATAATTCCAGAGCACAGACATTAAAAATATTGGGAAATAGGAGAAAATGAGCATACAGAAGTTTTCAAAAGGGAAGAACCTTATGTTTAACATCTCCAACTTTACTCTTAGAAATAACTAATAATGTTTAATTTTCTTAAAGATCTTTATTGGAATGATTTAAAAAACACATTTTCCATATTAAAAAATTTAGATTAGTTAGATAAAGCTCTATAAAGCCCACCTGTGTCTCTAGTCCATTGTCCATATTGTAGGTGAGATATGCTTTCAAGCAGTACAGTCTCTCGATGGCAATCTTCTGCTTGAATCTCTTTAATAGCTATTCAAATTCCATTAGGAAAAAGTCCACCATGTTTAAGATGCACTCCAGGTTGCTTAATGTTCTGTTCACTGGTAGTCACTTTAACAATATCTCAATTTCACTGAGAAATTGATGCCCACTGAATTTAGCATCAGTCATATTTATTCTTATGCTGTTCCTTTTAAGTTTCAGGCTGTTTTTTTTTTTTTTTTTTGCCAGAAAATATTCCTGTGCTGTTGGTATCTTTTCCTGGAATTTTGCCTACATCAGCAAGAGTATATAGAAATTTCTGCATGCTGGAAATTGGACTTTCTGATCCTAAACCCCCAAACTTCCAACAGCATTTCTTAAGAGAAATTTACACTTACTTAGAGCAGACAAATACTGGCTTCTACCCACTTGGTTTCCACATCTTTATTTACCAAGTTGGAGAAGAGTACAGGGCTACACACTTATCCTCTCAAAATTTACCACCTTGTTGGCACTATCTGCCCTCAACCATCACCAGTGCTCTTCAGCCATTATCACACGTGGACCTAACTCCTGTTTATGTTAGTCACCATGAGAAGCAAACCTGCAGTACATTCCTAATTTCCCCTCCACTAAGCAAAAACTTTTAGTTGTTTACAAGATCCTATCTCTTTTCTTTTATTCAAGCACATTCTTTCATGAAATCTCCCCACTACCTAATGAATCTCTGGTTTTTCCTTCACATTGAGTGTTTCTCAGGGCCATCAAACTTGACCACATTCTCTAGCTACTTCCCAATTATCTTTCCCTTTACATCAAATCTTCCCCTAGAAAGCTGCCTAGGTTCTTCCTTTCACATCTTATTTTATTCCCATCTCAGCATTTTCAAAGTTGCCAATGATCTCCATGTTGCTGTATTCAATGATAAATCCTCATATCAAATCACATTGACCTTTTAGTTGAATTCATCAAAATTATCATTTCTTCTCTTCAAAATGTATTCTTTATTGACTGTTTGAGATATGTCCTTCTCTTGTTTTCTTTCCATCTCATCATTCTGTTCCTCAGTATTCATTGTGGGATGTCTCTCGTTTCTTTGAGTATATTAACATAGGGATGTTCCAAGCTTAGTCCTTGGTGGTCTTTTCTATATATACATACTTAATCTCTTGGTGATCTCAGTCTCACAGATTTAAATTACCATCTCCATTTGCCCCAAATGATCTGGCTCCTTCTTTCTTCCCTTGGCTCATCTCCAGTATTTTTCTTCTTGGCCTCTCTGTTTCTCTCTACTAGATTCCTTGCTGGTGTTGAGGGTTTTTTACACATAACTTTTGAACTTTGTATTTGCTGTTTTTTCTTCCCTGAATGTCTTTGTCTCAGATATTTTTATGGTTCTCTACCTCACCTCCTCTAAATACCTGTTTAAATATAACCTTCTCAATGAAAAGTTTCCTGTCCAATCTTTTTAAAATTGCACATCACTTACACCCTGGCAGTGACTACACACTTTTTCAATTTCTTTTTCTCCATAGCATTTATCACCTAATTTATTACATACTTCATGTATTTATTTTTATTTTTTATGTGCACCCAATAGAATGTAAACTCTATAAGAGATTCTTTTATCTTTCCTATTGTATTCAGTGATGGTTCTACTGCCTTGAAAAGAACAGGTAGGTATTTGCACATTCTTGTTGAATAAATAAGTTAGCGAATTGAACACTCGTACATATTGTCTAAGTCTTAATTTACCTTTAGTATTTACAACAGTTATCACTTTTTTCAGCAAGTTTAACCTAACCCTGTGTGGCCAGGTCTCATCATGGTGTGCTTTCCTTTTAACAAGAATTACTGGGCTATACACATTATACTACTTTTCTTACTGCCTGTCTTCCTTCCTAAACCTGAATCATAGGCTAAAAGAAGTTAGGGACTAAGTCATATTTGCTGATAATTTTTTATTTGCCGATAATATTTTACTAATATTTCCTATGAAAATGGGGTTTTCCACTTAATGGATTCTTAATATGTCTTGTGATTGGATTAAAAGGTATTTGGAAAATACTTTTGAAACTGATTGAAATAGGTTATAATTTATATAACTTCTTTTAAGGTATTCCTTTTGTTAGAACTAGTACTCAAAATGAAAGGTTGTGTTTTTTGTTTGTGTTTTTTTTTTCCCCTTGTATCCTCTGTATTTCTGAACTTTCCAAGCAGCCATCAGGGAAGTCAGATGTCATACCTTGTAGCACAGTGGGAAAAACAAGTGCCTCCAGTCATCTGGAAAAGTTAAATGTGGGTAACAGAGCTGCTGAGAATCCTGCTATAGAGGACCATGGTGGGCAGGATGAAGCCAGGCCTAACCATAAGGGACACTGAGTCAGCTACCTGTGTTGTTTCAACCTTTTTTTTGTTGTCTTTTAATAAAACAGAAAATTATTTGTTTTCAATGTAATAAGATGTTCGTGAGCAGATTTAAACTGTCATATCTGTGTTTGCACAATGTAATTTATTTTTTATTTTTTTTTAAATAAAATTATAATTAGCATACAGTGTTACATTAGTTTCAGGTGTAAAATAGTTCATCAATTCTACAAATTACTCAGTGCTCATCAGAATAAGTGTACTCTGGATCCACTTTATGTTTTTAATCCCTATGTCCACCTACCTCCCCTCTGACAGCCACCAGTTTGTTCTGTGTATTTAAGAGTGTTTTTTTTTATCTCTTTTTGTCTGTATTCTGTTTCTTAAATTCCACACATATGTGAAATCACATTGTATTTGTCTTTCTCTGACTGATTTAGTTTGCTTAACATTCGACCCTTGAGGTCCATCCATGTTGTTGCAAATTGCATGATCTCATTCTTTCCTGTGGTGGATTAATATTCTATTATATATATACAAATATCTTCTTTATCCATTCATCTACTGATAAACAATTGCTTTGCTTCCACATTTTGGCTATTGTAAATAATGCTGCAATACACATAAGGGTATGTGTATCTTTTCAAATTAGTTTTTTCATCTCTTTGGGTAAATACCAGTAGTGGAATTACTGGATCATATTGTATTCCTTTTTTAAATTCATTTTTGAGAGAATCAGAGACAGAGTGCAAGCTGGGGAGGGGCAGAGAGAGAGGAGGCACAGAATCTGTAGCAGGTTCCAGACTCTAAGCTGTCAGCGCAGGGCATGATGTGGGACTCGAACTCATGAACTGTGAGATCATGACCTGAGCCAAAGTTGGCTGCTTAACTGACTGAGCCACAGGTACCCCCATATAGTATTTCTATTTTTATTTTTTTGAGGAATCTCTAATGTTTTCCACAGTGACTGTACTAATTTGCATTTTCACAAACAGTGCACGAGGGTTTGTTTTTCTTCACATCCTTGCCAACATTTTTGTTTTGTCTTGTATTTTTGATTCTAGCTATTGTGACAGATAGAATATAATAATCTCATTGTGTTTTGTTTTGTATTTCTCTCATGAGTAGTTACATTGAGCATCTTTTCATGCCTCTGTTGGCCACCTGTATGTCTTTGGAAAAATGTCTATTCAGTTTCTATGCCTATTTTTAAATCAGATTTGTTTTGTTTTGTTGGTGTTGAGTTCTGTAAGTTCTTTATATTTTTTTGAATATTAGCCTCTTAATGGATATATCATTTTAAAGTATCTTATCCCATTCAGTAGGTTACCTTTTTTTCCCTGATGGTTTCCTTTGCCACACATAAGCCTTTTATTTTGGTATAGTCTTGATAGTTTATTTGTGCTTTTGTTTCCTTCAGCTGAGGAGACATATCTAGCAAAATGTTTCCTTAGCTGATGATAAAGATATTACTGCCTATGTTTTCTTCCAGGAATTTAATGGTTTCGTGTCTCACATTTAGATCTTTAATCCATTTGGAGTTTTTTTTTTTTTTGTGTGTGTGTGTGTGTCAGAAAGTGGTGTCAGGAAGGGGTAATATAGTCTGAAGCCAGAATTGTGAGGCCCCCTTCTTTGCTTTTTTTTTCAACATGGCTTTGTCTATGAGGGTTCTTTTCTGCTTCCATACAAATATTGGAATTGTTTGTTATAGCTCTGTGAAAAATTCTGGTGTTATTTTTATAGGGATTGTGTTGAATGTGTAGATTGCTTTGGGTACTATAAACTTTTTAATAATTGTGTTCTTCCAACCCATGATCATGGGAAGTTTTTTCCATTTCTTTGTGTCTTCTATAATTTCTTTCATAAGTGTTCTATACTTTTCAGAGCAGAAATCTTTTACTTCTTTGGTTAGGTTTATTCCTAGGTATCTTAATGGTTTTTGATACAACTGTAAATGGGATTGATTCCTTGATTTCTCTTTCTGCCACTTCATTATTGGTGTATAGAAATACAACAGATTTATGTCCATTGATTTTATATCCTGCAACTTTCCTGAATTCATGTAACAGTTCTAGCAAATTTTTGGTGGAGTCTTTTGGGTTTTCCATATAGAGTATCATGTCATCTGTGAAGAGTGAAAGTTTGACTTCTTCCTTGCTGATCTGGATGACTTTCATTTCTTTTTGTTGTCTAATGGCTGAATCTAGGACTTCCAATACTATGCTGAACAACAGTGGTGAGAGTGGCTATCCATGCTGTGTTCCTGACTGTAGAAGAAAAACTTTCAGTTTTTCCTCTTTGAGGATGATAGGAGCTGTGGGTATTTCATAGATGGCCTTTATGATCTTGAGATATGTTTCTTCTAACCCAACTTTCTTGAAGGTTTTTATCAAGAAAAGATGCTATATTTTGTCAAATGCTCTTTCTGCATCTATTGCGAGGATCATGTAGTTCTTATCCTTTCTTTTATCAATGTAGTGTATCCTGTCAATTGACTTGTAGATATTGAACCACCCCTGCAGCCTAGGAATAAATCCCACTTGATTGTGGTGAATAATTATTTTAATGTACCGTTGGATTCAATTTGCTTGTATATTGTTGAGAATTTTTGCATCCATCTTAATTAGGGATATTGGTCTGTAATTCTCCTTTTTAGTGGAGCCTTTGGTTTTAGAATCAAGGTAATGCTGGCCTCATAGAATCTGAAGTTTTCCTTCCATTTCTATTTTTTGGAACATTTTCAAAAGAACAGGAATTAAGTCTTTAAATGTTTGGTAGAATTCCTCTGGGAAGCCATCTGGCCCTGAACTTTTGTTTCTTGGGAAATCTTTGATTACTGATTCAATTTGTTTGCTGGCTATAGGTCTGTTCAAACTTTGTATTTCTTCCTGTTTCAGTTTTGGTAGTCTATATGTTTCTAGGAATTTTTCCATTTCTCCCAGATTGACAATTTTTTTTGGCATATATTTGCTCATAATACAGTAAATCCTTGGTTTCCAAGCATAATTCATTCTGGAAACATGCTTGTAATCCAAAGCACTTGTATATCAAAGCAAATTTCCCCATAAGAAATAATGGACATTCAGGTGATTCATTCCACAACCCAAAAATATTCATGTAAAATGATTACAATACTATAACATAACACAAAATAAGAAAGAAAAATAAACAAATTAACCTGCACTTACCTTTGAAAGCTCAGGAGATCCCTATACCACACTGTCTGTTTTGGGGCCTCTGCCCTCCTTGTACCCAGTAGCCCTGTTGCCTAAGCATCTTGACTCTGGCAAATAGTATGGACTTCTAAAATCTCAGAATTTGAGGACTGCTGTTTGTAAAAACGTGTGGTAGTCAGTTCCTCTCGATTCTCCAGTCAGTGGTTTTGGACAAGTGTTTTTCTTATGCAAACCTGATGCACTATTCTCTCTCTCTCCTACTCTCTCTCCTCTCTCTTCTCTCTATGAAAAAAGGGCTCCCTCTTCTCTGTAGCACAGCAGTTTTTCTCACCTCATCCAATTCATGTCTCTACACTTCATGCCTGTCACAATTCTCTCCCTCTAATTATCCAGACTGTTCTCTTAATCCTCAGATTCATTTCCTAGGTGTTCATAGTGATTTGATGTTAATCTAGCTGTGTGTTCAAAGAACATGACCAGCCCAGCATTCCCCTACGACTCTGCCATCTTAATCAGAAACCCCCATTTTTATCAATTATTTTTGACCCAGAATAAAACAATGTCAATTAAAATTTTGTCATTAAAATGCTAAATACTCTTATTCTTAAAGTTGTTTGAAGTATTTCTAAGTGTAGTCAGAGGTAGACAGTGCCTGTTCATAGCTCTCTATTTGTTGACCCTTCAGTGCTGCTCATACACAATTAAAAACCTCACTTTAATTAAGTCTCACTTAATACCTAGGAGTTCCTCAGAAGTGTTTGTTTTGTTGCATGCAAACTTTCCAAATGTCAGTAATTAATATATAACAGTCTCATGAAAACACAATCTTAAAAGCTATGACAAAAATATTTTAGAATTTCACCTAATGTTGATATTTTCCACATATTAAGATAACAAAACTCAGCATATATCATACATACATATTAACAACTAAAACAACCTATCCTAGATTATTTTTATGTGTATATATATATATGTGTGTATATATATACATATATATATATAGGCTAAATACATATAGGCTAAATACACATATATATATAGGCTAAAATAAATATAGGTTACATAGAAGTCTTTTTTTTAATTAAATAAAATACTCTTTAGTTCTCTGATGTGTTTTTGTGGTAAGCTGGCATTTTTTCTCAGCATAGCTTTGGGTACTCAGCTGACTTTCCTTTACAATTCCTACATGCCATTACCTGAATAGCACCACAAATGAGAAGTAGATTTCTGCTCACATAGAAGCTTCGTGCCACATTAAAGGGGTGTGTATATGTGCATGTACATGCAGGGTTTATTTGCATTTATTTACAGTATATTAATTTTTAATATTATAGGGTTTGATGTTTCATCAGTTATGGTTGTAATATTCTAGAGGAAAATGAAAATGATTGGATAAACAGAATATATTTTTTGAGAGCTGATATACCCTGATTTGTGCCATTTATTTTTGGGTAGAAAAACTTACAAGGGGAAATGGATTCAAATGCAATAAGATAAAATTTTAGGAATTGTGCTAAAATGGTAAGTAATGTTGAAAGAAGCTATAAAGTGTATGAGATTATCTTATCATGTTTCACATGTAAAAATCATTGTTTAGGAAGATTACTTTGTATATTCAAAGTCACATAATTGGTAACTAACACAGTCTGGCATCCGTTATCTTTCTGGCATCCGTTATCTTTCTGTCTGTACCACTTTCTGGTACACTATCCTAAAATCAAGGGCTTTTGACATGTAACTGGAGAGATGAAATTGTAGTTCATCTAGGACAGATTTTATGTGTTCAAATTTAACTCTGAAGGCTGGAGAAAGTAAAATAAATGAAAGAAAGGAAGATGCATTTCAGAACTGAAGAAAAAAGTAAGCAAATACACTTCCAGGGTTTGACAGAGCAGAGGGAGACCAATTTGACCAGAACATATACAGGAAAGTTGGGTTCAAATAATATCAGGTTGGAAAGACTGGGTGGAGCTGAACTAAGGAAGGTGTCTATGACCAGACAGAAGGGTTCACTTATAATATCATTATATTATCATTATATATATATTATCATCATATTATTATTATATAAGGAGCCATGGTTGTTTGCATGAAAGAACTAACATGATGGAAGTGACATTACTGATGATTAAAGAGGGTTGAGGTAAATTGAAAGAGAGTGAAATTAGAAGATCATTAGAAGATTAATATCCTTTTTTTTCAGTCAACTGATATTAAGGAATTTTTCCCAATTTCATGTTTGATTTCTGGATATATCTATAGTCTCAAAACAAACACATGTAACACATAGTCACAAGTAAGGCACTATTTGGATTTTTAGGATATAGCAGTGAACAAAACGAGGTCCCTATCTTCCAACAACATACAGTTTAGTGGATAATTTATGCAATAAACAAACATATAAATCCAAAACATGTCAATTGTGACAAGTGTTATGAAAAATAATTTTTTATCCCTTATGAACATTATTTATAATATTGTTATTCATTTTTTTCCAATATCCATGTTTTTCCTTTTTTGTTTTTCTGTGTCTTAGTGGTTTTTTTCTGCTTTTTTTTTTTTGCAGTTAATTTAGTGTGTTAAAACAAGGTAAAATATCACACAATTTCCATAGTCAGGAATGTAGGCACTGTTTATTTGATTCTTCTGTTCACTCAAGACTGCAATCAAGAGATAAACTAGGGATGGTTTCTCTTCTGAGGCTCAAGATCCCCTTCCAAGCCCACTGCTTTTGATAGAATTCACGTCCTTGCAGCTCTAGAATTCATGGCAGCTTGCTTCAAGACCAGCATGAATGTCTATCTCTGAGATATCTAAATTTCCTTTTAATGGGCTCATCTGTTTAGGTCAGGTCCACCTGGGATAATTACCCTTTTGATTAACATGAAGTTTATTGATTAGAGACCATAATTACATCTTCAAAATCCCTTCACCTTTGCCATATTTTGTTGGTTCGAAGCAAGTCTCAGACTTAGACCGCACTCAAAAAGAGGAGGTCAAACAAAGGAAGGTTACCCGGAGTGGGAATAAGTGGGACCATTTTATAATCTTGCCTACTACACTCTGTGACTATAGTTTAAAAATAGTTTAAGAGAAAGTGAGTAATATTTTGTTTATATTATCTTAATTTGTAATTTTCACACTTAATTGTAACCAGCAAGATAGTACTCAAAAAGCACTAATATTCTAAATATTAAGCAATACTGTCGTTATGAAAGTTTTATTATCTTTTCATCATGACTAAAAGATTTTCATGGCCATTGTCTTATTAAGGTAATTTTAACATAATCTATAGAAGTATTTTTCAGATGCTTGACCTAATTCCGAATTGATGCTTTGGAGAAGAGACCCTCTCTAAATGTGGATATACTTGAAAACTTTCATGATGTGAAGAATGAGCAATCTTAAAAGATTTTCCCATCATTTGGACTTTTAGCATAGCCTAACATTTATCCATATCAGTCAAGGAGTACTTGTGCCCTACTTGTGTTTTAGATTTTATAATACAAAAGTGTCTAATGTTATCAAATAATGTTTTCCTGAATTTAAGATTGTTTCAATCTTTCAGGAAATGGAAAAAATAGTCAAGATGATCCATTTCATTATACTGGATTTCATTTTAAAATCTTAATGATTTACTGAAAGTTACCATTAATAAATAAAACATTAATGTGCATGGAAGTATTTCCATAGTGGAATAATCTTTTATTTTGAAATAGTTATGCCTTGTATCTTACCTATTTATGTACCTAAATAGCTATATTCAAATTAATATACAAAAACTTTTGCAGTCCTTTCTGGGTAAACATATTGCCTTTAAGTTTTAAAAATATGTTATTTATAACTTGATTGAGTCTAACCTACAAATTCTACCCTCAGCTTCTATTTTGCCATTTTTATTTCCAGTGTAGGCTATAGAAGAAATTCATGTGATAAGTCAAAATAGAAGTTCTGTCATTGACTCCTGTAATTTGAAACTTTCCTGAGTAGGGCCAAATGATGACAGATTTGACTAGAGAAACTAACTTTAGTTATACAGCGATGCCCATTATTCAAACACTACTTGCTCTTATATCATAAAGTAAATACCATCTAAGTGGTTATACATAATTAGAAACATAATCTTTCTACAATTAAACCAGAACATCTTCCTGTGCCAACTCCCTGGAATGTTCATATTATTGTGATTGAAATGTTTATAAGTAGTTGAACATTCTCTGTTCATCAGGGGTTCTTTTTCTCCCCTAAAATTTAGAAGATTTTAAAAGCTATATTGATCTAAAAGCACTTTCTCCCAGCCTATGTTGCTTTCTCTGTCAGCTTTACTGCCCATTAATTGCTATTGAATTGATAGCCATTATAAATAACTCCCACTGTGGTCAATTATCAAGCAGTAGAACTTAGAACAGTGGGGACTATCTATTAGTGTGATTCTTTGATCAACTCAAAAAATATGAAGACTTTTGAGGATGACACTGATTGCATGCGGATTTCATTTTGCGCACAAAAAGAAAGCCTAATAAAAAATTCCTACAATTGATGAGGACCATCATACCAAGAAGCATAAGTGCTGGAAGGCACTTAGCATGAAGAAAGAGAACACATATTATTATACTTTGTCAAGGCAATACAGCCTAATGGATACCAGTCCTAGAGCTTTTCAAGTGCCTACAAAGATGTAACGTTATTTAGTTGTGATATGAAAGACTACTAAAAAGAATTCCTAACCTCCTAGATTCTCTCTCATAAGAACTCTGACTTAAAACTTGGGAATTCTTGTTAAAATAAAAGTATAATCTCAGCAAATGGTAGCAAGTCATATGTCAAGTCACGTTACAACCGACTTCATTAGAATATGGTCCTGAATGCCACTGAGGCAAAGAATTTTTGTTTTGTCTTTGAATCCAGAGCATGGCCTAGAATAAGTGAAAGGCTCAAGGTGGGCACATCTTATTGGCCTTAAAGACTCCTTATCTGCTGAGGAGAGGTGTGGTCATGGTAAGGTCAAAACTGGACACTCTAAAGACTGGATCAAGGACAGGAGTCCTCCTTATTTTTAATTTTTTTTTTCTTTAAAATGTTCTGCTGAGCTATATATACATATTTCCCTTAATTCACTGATTTTTATTAACTGGTAAACTTTAATAGCTAATATTTTTCTCCTTCAATATAATAAAATTATTTTCTTATTAATATTATATAACATCAATGAAATATTTTCTTTTTAAAAGAGCATATTAATTTCTTAGAATTACTTCTATTATGTCATTATGATTTTAAGTTATTTTTATTTAATTTTGAATTTAACTTTCATTAATCTAAATTTTACTCATCTTTTGCTTGACCTAAATGTCTAGAAACATTAGTTTTATCTTTTCCTTCTGTAAATTTATCTTGATAATTTCAAAATTTTGTACCTAAATCTAGAGAGTTCAGACTCGAAACAAATTAATTAGGTTGATTTAGTAGCTTAATTATTCAAAAGATAAGAAACCTAATTCCACAATGCTTTTGTTGATTTATTTGGTATTAAAAGGTAAACACAGCTGAGTATGAAATGCCATCGATAATATTTTTCATAATTTCAGAGGAAATTAATTCTAAATAACAACTATATATGGTTTAATTTTGAGAGAGATCAAGGGAGGTTTATGTTTATTAAAGATTCCTGAGGTGTGCATGGGTGGCTTGGACTGTGAAGCAACTGATTTGGCTCAGGTCATGATCTCACAGTTGGTAAGTCAAGCCCCCAATGGGGCTCTCTGCTGTTAGCACAGAGACCCTTTTGCATCCTCTGACCCCCTCTTTCTCTTCCTCTCCCCTGTTTGCTCTTTGTTTCTCTCTCAAAAGTATTACTTGGCAATCAAAAAGAATGAAATCTTGCCATTTGCAACTACGTGGATGGAACTGGAGGCTATTATGCTAAGTGAAATTAGTCAGAGAAAGACAAAAATCATATGACTTCACTCATATGAGGATTTAAGAGACAGAACAGATGAACATAAGGGAAGGGGAACAAAAATAATATAAAAACAGGGAGTGGGACAAAATAGAAGAGACCATAAATATGGAGAACAAACTGAGGGTTACTGGAGGGGTTGTGGGAGGAGGAATGGGCTAAATGGGAAAAGGGCATTAAGGAATCTACTCCTGAAATCATTGTTTCACTATATGCTAATTAATTTGGATGTAAATTTTAAAAAATAAAAAATAAAATAAAAAAATATTCCCAATAGTTCTCCAGGATGGCAATAATTCATTGACCCAAATGACAGAAACACAACTCAGCTCTGGGAAATATTCTCAGATAGGGGGACATGTGCCTTCTAATATGAGAGAGCATGATAAGTCTTCTCTGTTGTCCATGTTAACACAGTTAATTATGGAGTAAAATTCTCAGCTGGGCCATAAGATGAGATTGAGGCAGAGGAAAGGTTAATGATCTTCCTTCTGTACTAAATGGGAAATATGACTAATTTTCTCTTGGCTTGTAAGAGATAATATCTCCTACACTTGTTTCAACATGGTTGGAAAATAAGTAAGTAATTTCCAAGACTATATTTTGAAAACTCCTATGTTAATAGCAGCATCAAAAAAGTCTGATTATGGGATACCTGGGTGGCTCACTTGTTTAAGTGTCTGACTCTTGATTTCAGCTCAGGTCATGAACTCGTGGTTGTGAGATTGGCTTCTGCACTGGTCATGGAGCCTGTTTAAGATTCTCACTCTCTCCCTCTTCCCTTTCCTCTCTCTCTCTCTCTCTCTCTCTCTCTCTCTCTCTCTCTCTCTCTCTCTCTCAAAAATAAAAGTCTGGTTAGACTAAAGCAATGTATAAGGTTTGACATTATTTAAATTGATAAAGATAGTAGGTCTTTTAAAATACAAAGTACATTTATTGAACTGGACTTAGAGTTCCTTTTTAACCTAAATTTTGATCTTCCCTCACCCCCTAGGTGACAGTGATAAAATTCATTGTATACTTTTAAGGGTTATGAAAAAAAATCTCATGGTTAATACTTTTCAATTCCTGTTAAGAAATAGCACATAGTTTCATAAAATAGCTTATGAGGAAGTATTATTTTTATTAGTTTTTGAAAAATGGGATTTGAAAAATAATTACAAGATCTGATATTAAGTTCCAATTCTTTCAATAATTAGTTGTATAATATTTACGTTTTCTACCTGGTATCTTCATGTGTTACATTGTAGGAGCTAATACTATTTAGGCCTCATTTATTTATTTATTTTTATGTTTCATTTATTTTTGGAAAGAGGGAGTGTAAGGTGCATAGGGGCAGACAGAGTGGACAGAGGGTCTGAAGTGGGCTTTGCAATGACAGGCTGACAGCAGTGAGCCCCATGAGGGTCTTGAACTCAAGAACTGTGAGATCATGGCCTGAGCTGAACTCAGACACTCAACTGACTTAGCCACCCAGGTGCCCCTAGGCCTCTTTAAACCCTAAAATTCTATCATATTTATTGGCAAGATAATAAGGGAAGGGTTTCCTCTTAATTATAAATTATACACACTTATGATATTTTACATAAATTTTACATGTATAAAGCATTAACCCTTATAACCATTTTGAAAGGTCTTAAAATGTTCTTTATACCAAAATATTCTATCCAGTAGTAATACTCCTAACCTGACATTCTTTGTACATTATACATACAGCAACAGATGCTATAGATATATAGATATAGATATAGATATATAGCTTGGTAGATAATAGACTTAGTAAATATCTGTTGAATGAATAAACTATACAGTACATAAATCTTTATATGCTTTCTCTGTTGTAGTCATTTGGGAGAAAATCACATTAAGTTGCATCCATTCACTTACATAACATATTTCCTAGGGTGATAGGACAAGGTATCTTGCTCTGTCAAACAGGAAAGGGTTTGGACCTCCTCAGGGCATTGCCAAGTGAAAAAATTGCCAGGGAGCAAGGAATAAGAAACACTTGAAAGATGAGAAGTTCTCAAGGCAAAAGATGAATGATGTATTGTTGCTCCCAGTTTGTTGAAAGGCAAACCCAGATATATACTTTTAAACAAAATTATTAAATGGTGGGGGGTATATTTTTGTTTTCAGCATATCCGTATTAGAAAGAAGGTGGAAATGACAATTTCCTTTGTCAGCTTTAAAAATTCAAGTGTTGGTGACATAAATGAAAGGCATTTTCTGGGTGTTTCTATTCTTGCACTATAAATGTAGTGTTAGGAAGAAACTATATTTTCTTTACTCAGCTCTCAATTGAACTTTTAGTTCTGATAGTTTACTAATTCTATTTTATGTCATTGTCCTTCTCTGAGAAATTTGTCTAATTTAGATATATTTTAGAAAAATAAACACAGGATGAATAGGACAAACAGTTTGGTCAGTGCAAAGCAGATCAAGAACATTTTCAATCTCTGAGATGAATTGAGAAACTTAGGCAGTTTTGGAAATAGGAGAGAGATTTCATACACCCAGGTCCATTGTAGCTTGATCTTGAACATCAGAGTTTATCTCCAGCCTAGTCCAACTATTTCTATGTTATATGTAAGTCAGTACTTTAGGTCCTGATCAGACACACCTTGTTTCTCAATATTGGGAATCTGGAGCCTTAGGCATTACCTGGCAGCTAATGTCCTTTACCAGAACTGTTTTTAGGAAATGTAATAATCTTTTCTTTCTTTGTTTTTTTTTTTTTGGCTTACATGAAAAAAGGAAATGGAAAAGGTATTTTTTGAATACTCCTTTCCCTCTTCTCTGTAATGGGATAGTGTATTAGAGTTAAGGTAAGAACAAAAGGGAAAAAAAGTGATCAAAATATGTTTATAAATAAATTCATTCCTGTAGAATGAGATATATTCAGCAAGCTTGACCTTAAATATATATAGTGGGAGGGAGGGGAGGGTGGGTGAAGGGTATTGAGGAGGGCACCTTTTGGGATGAGCACTGGGTGTTGTATGGAAACCAATTTGACAATAAATTTCATATATTAAAAAAAAAAAGAAAATATATATATATAAAACCAAAGCAAAACATTCAAAAATCTCCTAAAAAAGGAATCTTCCTTTGTTCCTGAGTCAGTATGTAGTCAAGAAGTTTGAAAGCCAAAGATGAATGACAGAGTATCCAGGGGACTGCCACCAAAATGTGAACTTTAGGTTTACTAGAATACAACAAACAAAAGGGCCAAGGTAATGGTTTCATTTCTCTAAGTAGCTAATGAAGTATTATGAAAGGATGGTGACTGTCACCATCTCAAAAACAAACCAGAAACCAGAAGGTTAAATTGCAGCACAAAGAATTAATCGTAACAGTTATATATATTTTTTTCTGACTTGGATTATAAGCCATTGGAAAGATTAAGCAAGGATAATTTTTGAGATTTCTAGTTCTTTGCTGTAAGAAAGTTTATAATGTATCACATTTGGCTTTAAGGAGAAGTCAGGGCTAGTAAATTTTTTTGAGATGTGTAATCTGTAATTATAGCCATATCAATATAAATTATCTTTATGCTTGTCCATAAAATTTCAAGACCGAGGGGCGCCTGGGTGGCGCAGTCGGTTAAGCTTCCGACTTCAGCCAGGTCACGATCTCGCGGTCCGGGAGTTCGAGCCCCGCGTCAGGCTCTGGGCTGATGGCTCAGAGCCTGGAGCCTGTTTCCGATTCTGTGTCTCCCTCTCTCTCTGCCCCTCCCCCGTTCATGCTCTGTCTCTCTCTGTCCCAAAAATAAATAAACGTTGAAAATTTCAAGACCGAGACTTAACAAGTGTTCCTTTGTTTTAGTGCACTCACTAGTTGCAAATAATTTTTAGAGTTCTTTTATTTTATTCTTCTGCCACATTTCAGGATAAAGTATGTGGAAAGTAGAGAAGATAGAATATGGAAAGAAATATATGTTTCAGTAAAACTTTTAATGTGTTCCACATTGGCACATGACTTTAGAGAATAATGTAAATTATTTTCATCTTAAGAAACAAGAGGAAAAAGGCTTAACTTGCAGCAAAAAAATACAAATTATACAAAAAATGGCTTTTAAGTTACTACTCTGCTCTCCAAACATACACCAATGATAAGGTGTTCCCTTTCACTGACATTCTCGCATAATTTTCTAAATACCCCAGAGAAAATAAAATAAAAACAATTTAAACTGTTGACAACATGAAACTCAAGTGTATGTGAAATGAGCCCCCAAACTATACAAAACAAGTTGTGATAATATTAACTTTTGGTAAACATAGGAACTAAAAGCTAAAGAATACCGGTATACCAATTTTAGACAAGACTCATTAGCTTATGTCTTTGCCCCCACAACTATTTTAGTAATAGTAAACCATACTGAAAGGAAAGGATTGACAAAATGAAATGGGATGTTGGATGACTTTTGAGGCAAGCATTATTTATTCTCTTATTTGGTATATGTGTGCCTCAGAGGTGAAAATGGGAGGCATAGGCATGGTAAAGAAGCTTGTCGGCCATTTATTTACCATAACTCTAAGGGAAACCAGGTGGTATAGATGATACAACCAACACTGTGAATCATTTCTACTACCCATGCCAGAGGAAGGCCCTGGATACTATATAATAATCATTCTTAGAAAGAATTGCATTGAGATGAAAATTCAAAAATTAGAAAATGGAAAACTAGCAATAGAAGTTTCATTAGTCACGATTCCTTTGTGGTAGAGTCCTCTCCCTAAGGAATGTGGTGAGGAAAAAAAAAACACCTCAAGGTAAAGGAAGGCAACCTGGCTATGTGTGAGTATATGACATTCCTCATGACTCTGTATGTCTGTACGTGATATCCCTCACAAACCTGTATCATAAGACCACTCAATCAGAACATGTCTGTATGTTACCATGTATGGGAGACAAAGAAGTGGAAAATTTATAAAGGCTACACCTCATTGCTCTGGGGGCTCAGTTTTTTGGGTACAGACCCAACAGAGCCCTGGTTGGCATGAATAAAGCTGGTTCCTGGATAGAAAGGCCTCAGTGTTCCATCTTTTTATGTAAGAATCCTGCTACACCTTTAGACATTTGTGACAAAGAGTTGGGAAATTCATATTGGAAACAAATGAAGAATCGATGAGGAGAGAAGATAGAGCACTTTTTTTTTTTATTTTTATTAAAAAAAAATTTTTTTTTTCAACGTTTATTTATTTTTGGGACAGAGAGAGACAGAGCATGAACGGGGGAGGGGCAGAGAGAGAGGGAGACACAGAATCCGAAACAGGCTCCAGGCTCTGAGCCATCAGCCCTGAGCCTGACGCGGGGCTCGAACTCACGGACCGCAAGATCGCGACCTGGCTGAAGTCGGAAGCTTAACCGACTGCGCCACCCAGGCGCCCCATATAGAGCACTTTTTAAAACAAATTACCTTATTCTGTCTCAGAAGCAAATAAATAAGAAACTGAGGATATACAGGATGGAACAGGAACTGTGTGTTGCATGTCATGGACTTTATCACAAAAGTGAATTCTAACCTTTGATGTAGTGAGTATCTTTAAAGAGAGTTGGAAAGTAAGTCTATAATAGATGTGAGGTTACCATGTTCTCTTTATACAGCTAAAAGCAATTTTGCCCTAAAGTTGGAATAATTTTTATAGTTTCAGTGAACCTTTATACATAAAATATGTGAAAATATTAAAGCAAGATGGGAGTTACAGGAAGGTCATCTTGAAAAGAAAGCATAATGAGACTTATACTTTTCTTGCAAGTTGACATCACTGCCCTAATGAAGTTTGATTTCAAGTTACTTTATCTTGCCCTTGGATGACCCATTCAGCAGAAAGTTGAGAAAAATAAAACTACAGTATTGCATTGGGAACAAATTACATTTTGCTTCCTTTCCAGTAAAAAGGTCATAATAGTATTTATTCCACTATTAAAAGTAAATTTAACCACTCTAAATTATTAAAGCAATATGAGGTTAAAACATAAAAGTGTAAAAATGGGTCTTAGTACTAGCATATAGCTCTCACCTTAAAAGTACAGTCCTTAGTTCTGTATTTCCCTCCTGTGTGCTCACAATTGCTTATCTTTTCCCCAGAGAAGAAACTCTTTGGGCTTAATATACATAAAACAGTTGTTTGCCACACTCTCAAATGGGTATACATTTTCAATATGGTTACTCATCCAGCATTTGCGGCTTTTTAAAAAATTTCTTTATTTGGAATTTTTATGGAAAGGCACTCAGTTAGGCTCTCATTATGGATGACAAAGTGAATAAATAAGAAACTCTAAATACGTTTAGAGGTAACCATAATTAAAGTCTTCCTATGGTAGCTCTCATTAGGGGTATACTTATCGTTATCCTGAGAAGAAGCCATCCATTAATTCTACTGGAGTGTTCTGGGAAGGCATAAGAGTAGAGCTGGTGTTGCCGCTGAGTTACAGATGATGGGTTGAAGTAGGTGGTGGAAAAACTAAAGAGTAATCTAAAAGAAATCTTATGAGCAAACATTAAGAGGTATGAAAATTCAAAGAATTAGAAATATTCAATTCAAGAAATATTTAATTGCTTGATCCTATGCATGAGGAATGATTAGAAATATGAAATTTATAATTCAGGGTGCATTACAGATTGATTTTCAACTGATAAACCTTGATACAACTGAAATGCTGTGTTTCCACTTGATAAATAGTCACAGCCTGAGTCCTTCACAGATACTGTTCTGCTCTGTCCAGGTCAGATCCTTCCTTGGAATTCACCAGACCTCTCTCAGATCTAAAAATGAAAGCAAAAACCTGCTTGACACAGCAGAGACTTCAAAGAAACTGGTTCATACCAAGGCTTTCCAGTATCAATTTTTGTCAGTCAGTGAATTTACCATACTGGTTATTATGTATTTTGAGTTTAACTCCTGGGTAGATGGATAAGAATGAAGGATATATCTAGAAAGAAAGATTGAAACGTAATGTGATGGGCTTTGAGTATAAGGCTCAGGCTTTAGGGGGAATTTAGTGTTTTTGTTTTTTAGTTTATGAGAAGTATATGACATGATTGGATACTGTAATTAATTAAAAAAAATTGCTGCAATGGTCAGATAGTACATAGATTTGATATTTGTGTCCAAATTTGATATAAGTGTCCAAATTGGCTAGGAGAAAGTTATAATTACAGTACAGGAAGTGAAATCACATAGATTCCATCCAGTGTAATTTTTGAAATCTATTCTTGTTCTTTTTATTTTAATGTTTATTTATATTCAAGAGATAGAGCATGAGTGGGGGAGGAGCAGAGAGGGAGACACAGAATCCAAAGCAGGCTCCAGGCTCTGAGCTGTTAGCACAGAGCCAGATGTGGGGCTCGAACTCACAAATGGTGAGATCATGGCCTGAGCTGAAGTCAGACACTTAACCCACTGAACCACCCAGTTGCCCCCTATTCTTGTTCTTTTTATATGTAATGTGTATTATTTATAATTTTATTAAATATAATTTTTCAAATCACTCATAAACTGATGTAAAACAAATGAGAACAAGTCTCCTTTATGGGAAGACAGCTGGGGAGAGTTGGTTTAAGTGCAACAAATTCAAAGTAAATCATCATGTCTGTGTTCTTTACACTCTCTATGGCTTTAGAAGGGCCAAGGCAGAAAAAATGAGAGAAAGAGGAGTGTTCTTCCTGTCTATTCCTTTAATAGGAGGTCAATGTCCACTATTCAGGACATTTTACCAGCTGAAATTCCAAGTGAAACCCATCCTTTGTAAAGATCACCACCACTCCCAAGATTTAGTGCTTCCTGAAGAATTAGTTTTCACGGTTCACAAACTACAGTAGCTTAAGTTAAGGCAAATTAATTTCATTTGATTGCTTCGCCTCATATTACTCTACCCTCTATTGCCCACAATTAAGCTACATTGCTTGAAATTATAATTCACTTTGTGCGTATGCTTTTGCAGATGCAGTTCTTACTCCCTCCTTTCGACAGTCCATCTGGGAATTGTTTGCCTATCTTCAGCAACTACTTGCAACTATTAGAGCAGTGATCAGCTTTGCTCTCAGTTGGTGGATTGACAAGCCTTTAGGGGAATAACTCCTGCCTAATCTATTTCATACTTATTGTAGCTTCCAGGTTAGGCTGATTAATTTAAGGAGCTTACTTTGCCATCTGTGAGATGAACAAATCTCTGAGTGGTGTTATGTTGACATTTTGAAAGCAATATGCATACTGAAAGGGAGCACTGCCAAGGAAATTTTGGCTAGCTAGCAGGATTCCCAGCTCCTTCACAGAATATTATTGTCAGTGGATTTAACTGGGTCTGTGGTCTGAAACTCCTCCTTGTAGGTTTAGGAACAGGATTTTATCAGTGCACCCAGAGCCAAACACTAAGCAGAATGCTTCTTGGTGAGCAAGGTATTAGCCTCTAGAATGATAGTTTTGAGAACTATTTTGACCAGGCTAGTGGTTTTTAAGCTGTCTTCCATGATACTCTAGAACTTCACCATACAATATGGCAGCTTCTATTCATATGTGGGTTTTGAACAATTGGAATTTGGCTAACAGAATTTTAATTTAGAATTTTAATATTACTTAATTGAAATTAAAAGTTAAAAATTTAATTTGGAAAACTTATGTTTAAAATATGAGTATGTGAATATATTTTTGAAACTCTAATCTTTCAGAAATGTCTATACATATCGCATATTTCCACTGAAAATTAAGCATCTAAATTGAGATGTATGTTAAGTAAAAATTGCACACTGAATTTGAAGAATTAATTGAAGAAAAAGAATATAAAATATCTTATAAATACTTTTTTCCTGGGAAAGGATTTATTTCTCCTTCATATCTGAAAGATAACTGCTGGATAGAATGTTCATGGATGGTGTTTTTATCTTACTAATATTTTGAATATGTCACTCTTCTCTCGCTTGTCCAGTGGCGTTTCTGCTGAGAAATCTACTGAAAGCCTAATGAGGGTAGTTTGTAGGTTACTGTCTTCATCAATTCCCCTGACTGCCTTTAAAATTCTTTCTTTTTCATTTACTTTTGACAGTTTTAAAATAATGTCTTGGAAAAGATCTTTTTTTGTGTTGAGACAAGGTATTCTATTAGCATCATGGACTCTTGTATATCCATTTTCCTTATTAAGTTTGGGAAGTTTTCAGCTATTCTTTAAATATACTCTCTCTGCTTCCTTCTCTTCTTCTGGTGTACTCATTATTTATATGTTGGCTTCCTTAATGGAGTTGGATAGTTTTCATAAAGTTACTTTTTAAAATTCTTAGTTCTCTTTCTTCTTCCACCTGAATCATTTCTATATTCCTATCTGTGAGCTTGCTAATTTTGTCTTCCATATGATCTGCTCTATTTCCAATGCATACTGATGCATTCTTGATCTCATTTGTTGAGTTCTTGAGACCAGAATATCAGTTTGGTGATCTTTTAGAATTTCAATCTCTTTGGTGAATAACATCATCTGTTAATTTTATTCCTGAGATCATTGTATTACCTTTCTGAGTTTTCTTGTAGCTTGTTGAATTTCTTCATAACAGCTAATTTGATATCTTAATCAGAGAGATTGTAATATTCCATCTTTGGGTTCAGTTGCTGGAAAGTCACCTATTTATTTTTGTGATAGAGTATTACCATGATTCTTCATGGTGTTTGATGAAAAGTGCCTTTGCTGCCACGTTTGAAGTAGCCAACACCTTTCTTATTTAGGCAAGATTTTGTTTACATTGATTCTTAAATTCAACAGGTTGGTAGTTAGGAGACTTCCTTTTGATTTCCAAAAAGTGGCACGATAGCACAAGTTTTTGGTTTCTCTTACCATCTCTGACTCCCTGCTAAGGTTGGGAGGCACCTGCGTGGCTCAGTAGTTTAAGCTTCTTGTGTTCTGTGAGTTCAAGCCCCACATCAGGCTCTGCACTGCCTGCTTCAGATTCTCAGTTCCCTTCTCTCTCTGCAACGCCCCCCCCCAAAAGAAATATATATTAAAAAAAAAGTGGTGGGAGGTGGTGTACTTAGGACTTGGGGCTTTGAGTGTGCCCAGACCGGGAGGGGGACCTTCCAATTGGGGGGATCCCAGAGGTCCATGGGCAGTCCTCTTGTCTCCTACAACAGAGGGCATGGCACATTTTCCTTTAGTTATGTGCCTGCTTGTCTTTATTTTCCTCTCCCTAGTCACAGCTGTCTCTCCTCAGAGATTGGTGCAACTGATTCCTCCAGCTGTAGCACATGCCAGCTCCATTCACTGCCTTCACCATCTACCTCCTCTGCCAGAAAGGTCTTGGGGCCCACTGTCAGAACTGTGGCTACCTTCTCTGCTACTGCTGCCTATACTGGCACTCCCCTTGGTCCACAGCCTCTTTTGTGGTCCAGTACAGTCACTTTTGGGTGCCCAGATGAATGGATCTCTCAGGTGTCCTGGAATGCTGGGCAAAGGCTCTTTTTGCCAGTTATGGGTGTCTGATTCTTGTAAATCCCAAAAGAGAAAAAAGGAAGAAGAACTCAACAGTGCCATGATGCTCATGTCACTCTCTCACTGATAATTTTTACATTGATTACTTACTGATATTTTCATATATTAGGTAAAATAAAATATTGTTGTAAAATTTATTTCACCTATGACTTGTTAAAAAAAATTGTGGCTCCTAGAAAATTTACAATTATGCATGTAGCTCACATTATGTTTTTATTGGACAGAGCTGTTTTAGGACCTGGGGGTGTGTGGAGATGAGGGTCACCTGTGTTATGCTTCCCACACTAAACGTCCCTTAAACAAGTGCCACTCTTCTCTTATACTTTTGTTTTATATGTTGGAATTCTATGTAAGATTTAATCTCAAGAAAGCACTCTGTTGTTGGAAATCATGTTTAAAAACCTGATTTTAAATTAAAATAAGGTTTAAGACCACACTTAAGATATCACCTCACGCCAGTCAGAATGGCCAAAATGAACAAATCAGGAGACCATAGATGCTGGAGAGGATGTGGAGAAACAGGAACCCTCTTGCACTGTTGGTGGGAATGAAAATTGGTGCAGCCACTCTGGAAAGCAGTGTGGAGGTTCCTCAGAAAGTTAAAAATAGACCTACCCTATGACCCAGCAATAGCACTGCTGGGAATTTACCCAAGGGATGGATACAGGAGTACTGATGCATAGGGGCACTTGTACCCCAATGTTTATAGCAGCACTCTCAACAATAGCCAAATTATGGAAAGTGCCTAAATGTCCATCAACTGATGAATGGATAAAGAAATTGTGGTTTATATACACAATGGAATACTACGTGGCAATGAGAAAGAATGAAATGTGGCCTTTTGTAGCAACGTGGATGGAACTGGAGAGTGTGATGCTAAGTGAAATAAGCCATACAGAGAAAGACAGATACCATATGGTTTCACTTTTATGTGGATCCTGAGAAACTTAACAGAAACCCATGGGGGAGGGGAAGGAAAAAAAGAAAAAGAGGTTAGAGTGGGAGAGAGCCAAAGCATAAGAGACTGTTAAAAACTGAGAACAAACTGAGGGTTGATGGGGGGTGGGAGGGAGGGGAGGGTGGGTGATGGGTATTGAGGAGGGCACCTTTTGGGATGAGCACTGGGTGTTGTATGGAAACCAATTTGACAATAAATTTCATATATTGAAAAAAAATAAAATAAGGTTTAAGACAATAATGTGGTGCTATTTGATTTTGGTTTTCTGCTATGTGAATATGATATGCAGAGGTGTAGATTTTGGGGTAGTTTTCTGGCTTAGAATTATTTGAACTTCCTGGATGTATAGTTTGATGTACATCATTAATTTTAGAAAAAAATTGGTCATTATTACTTCAATTATTTATTCAGCTCTGTTAAGTTTTCCTTCCCTTTATGCTATTCCAGTTATGTGTGTGTTATACCTTTAATGGTTTTCTTAAAGTTCTTGCATGTTATTAGATTTTTCACCTTTCCATTTATATTACCCATCTATTCATGCATGTTATCATTTTTTCCATTACAAACTTTAATACTTTAATCATAGTTATTTGAAGTTTCCTGTTGGTTGGTTGGTTGGTTTGTTTATTTATTTATTTATTTATTTATTTATTTATTTATTTATTTATTTATTTATTTATGGGAGACAGAAAGAGAGAACACATGCACATGGGGGAGGGGCAGAGGGAGAGAGAGAATCTTAAGCAGACTCCACACCCAGCACAGAGCCCATTGCTGGGCTTGATCCCATGACCATGAGATCATGACCTGAGCCGAAATCAAGAGTTCGACACTTAACTGACTAAACCACATGGATGTCCCTGAAGTTTCCTAAATTATAATTCCAAAAATCTGTCCCACCTCTTATTCTGCAACTTGCTTTGTCTTTTCAAACCTTTTCCCCTTGATTTTTAGCATGCCTTATGATGTTTCTTGGAAGCTAGACATGGTGTATTGATTAAAGAAAGCTGAGGTAAATAGGTCTTTTTGTGAGAAAGCAGGTTAATCTAGCTAGGAGTTGGGCTGTGTTTAGTGTTTAATGTAGCAATAGGTTCAAGAGCCTTCAAAATCTTCTAGTGTCCTTGTTTTGGTCTCTCTTGATGTCTTTGTGCTTCCCTAAAAACTATTTCTTAGTCTGAATTTTGCACATATTTATGCTGTAATCAACTTATAAGGATCCCTGTTGTGGCTGTGGAGAGGTATAGGAGAGGGAAAGCATTCTGTAAATGGTGATTATGTCAGTGCTTAAATGGGTCTGTGTTTCTGACCTTCACAAATGTTCCTTACCTTTCCCACCCTCACCCTATTAGGTGATCTAGGAAGACTGGAAGGCACCAAGGTCTGAGAATGCCCTTACCTCAGGTGGGATAAAGTGTGATAAAGTCTTTCCCACTAGAGAGTAGGTATTTTTTAAGCAGAAAAAGGTGTGAGTATTTTTCACAATGGTTAATCTTCCTCTCCCCCTGCCAGATCTACAAGGGAATCTTTTTGGCTGTTTACTGTACCTGTAAAACTATTGAGAAATATTTAGTAACAACCTGCTGGGGTTCCTAGAGATAAAATCAACGTAGTTGTTGTGTTCCCCCTAAGATTGTGGCTTCCAGGAGTTCTCGCTCCCATGGCAAGTTTCCAGCAGTGTCAAAATTACTATGTAAATGTTCCAACTCCATTCCGTTTGTTTGTCCAGAGATTTCTGCTCTGGGTAAACAGAGCAGAATCCAGTAATACTATCTGGATTCTCCTGTCTTGGCAGATTGTGAATTGGCTCTTGGCTGTGTGACTTAGCTTTCATTTGACTTTCTCCTCATATAATGGAGTTAAGAAAAGTTAATATTCATAACTTTCATTTTCAAATGAATCACAAACTACTGAGCTTAGTGCTGTTGGAGTTACAAACAAAAATAAAACAAAATTTAATCCCCAGGGAACTGTATCATGTATATAGACAGACAAATCTAACTGTCTTGAAACAATTAAAAAGAAAAAAGAAAAAAAGATTAATTACTGATGAAATTTGGAGAGTGGAGAATGGCTTTTAAAGACACATCAGTGTTATAAGAAATGATGTACTTTGGAGTCTATGTAAGCAGCATGCAGAGTGTGAGACCAGGACAAAATGTGAAGGCATTTAATTAAATTGTCTTATTTTATAAATTAAAGACATTGGGAAGAAATACTTTTAAAATAGTTATTGGTGTATCTGAGGATAGCTTTTAAGTTTTCTAAATATTTATTTTTAAAAACATGATTTAGAATTAAAAAATTAAATTGTTGTTGATATACCACCTGTATGTATGCTAGCATTTTCAGATGGTGTATTTCCACTAAAGTAAGACAATTCAGGGGTATTGTCCAGTACTAAATATTTAAATATGACTATAGCTTGGTGTGGTGTTACATGGAAGCTGAGATTATAGTCTTAGTCTCTACCAAACTGATTAACATCATTCTGAAGTGCATGATCCTTTCTCTGGTAATGAATACATTTTCTTACATGTTCACTTACAAACTACAGCCATCAGCAAATAATAGTTCATAAATGACAGTTCCAATAATTTTTAACTTGGCAATAACTCAATCTGTAATTCTCAATATTTTTACTCTCCTTTGGGAAATTGCAAAATTTGCAAATAGCACTTAAATACTAGGAGTTTTGTTTTATTAATAGAAAATATGTTCAATATATTTATATTATGCTATTGTCATAAAATAATAAAACATATAACATTTAAAACTTGGCAGTAATTATCTTTAATTTCTTTTTAAATTTAGATTTTAACGCTGGAATAAAATTCCTGTAATCTCTGGATTGGGCGTTAATAAATAAGATTTAAATGTGGGGATTTTGTTATGTCCTAGTATGAAAATAAGATTTATCAAACCTTACCTCTTACTACTTACCAATATGCAACTTCTCCTCATTTTTACCTCCTCTTCTTATAATCCCATCCTGGAAAGGCAGCACCAAATAGTCATTAAAAATGCAGATGCTGAATCCTGGGAATATATCTGACTGATAAGTCTTATTAGCTATTGACTCTGGTAAGGCCACTTAATATATCTTTGTGCAATTTCCTCTTAGTACAATGGGGACTACTACATATTTCATAGGATTTTGAAAAAAATTAAAGTAATAAATTCACCTTTTCACTAAGTATTTGTAAACTAGTGACGCTGTGCCAAACCCTGTTTTAGATCCTGAGTATAGACCAATGAAGTAAAATTGAAAAAATCCCTGCCTTTATAGCACTGAAATTCTAGTTAGAAGAAATAAATAATAAATAAATACATAGCATCACAGACAATAAAAAAAATGTTCTAAAGAAGAATAAAGCAAGGTAAAGACATTGAGAGTAAGTGGAACTATTTTATTTTATTTTGCTTTGTTTTATTTCATTCTATTTTATTCTTCATTTATTGATTGGAACCACTATTTTAGATGCAGTTATTATGAAAGAACTCTCTTAAGAGGTGATCTTTGAGTAGAGGCCAAAATAATGTGACACTAGCCAAGTGGTTATCATGGAGAAGACGGTTTGTTTTTTCTTTTTTGCTTTTGTTTTTAAGAAAGAATAGCAAATAAGTGCAAAGGCCCTAAAGTGGGTATGTGTTGACATGTTTATTTTATTTTATTATTTTATTTTTTTAATATGAAATTTATTGTCAAATTGCTTCCATACAACACCCAGTGCTCATCCCAAAATATGCCCTCCTCAATACCCATCATCCACCCTCCGCTCCCTCCCACCCCCCATCAACCCTCAGTTTACTCTCAGTTTTTAAGAGTCTCTTATGTTTTGGCTCCCTCCCTCTCTAACATTTTTTTTTCCTTCCCCTCCCCCATGGGTTTCTGTTAAGTTTCTCAGGATCCACATAAGAGTGAAAACATATGGTATTTGTCTTTCTCTGTATGACTTATTTGACTTAGCATAACACTCTCCAGTTCCATCCACGTTGCTGCAAAAGGCCACATTTCATTCTTTCTCATTGCCACGTAGTATTCCATTGTGTATATAAGTCACAATTTCTTTATCCATTCGTCAGTTGATGGACATTTAGGCTCTTTCCATAATTTGGCTATTATTGAAAGTGCTGCTATAAACATTGGGGTACAAGTGCCCCTATGCATTAGTACTCCTGTATCCCTTGGGTAAATTCCTAGCAGTGCTACATGAATTCAGCAAAGTCGCAGGATACAAAATCAATGTACAGAAATCAGTTGCATTCTTATACACTAATAATGAAGCAACAGAAAGACAAATAAAGAAACTGATCCCATTCACAATTGCACTAAGAATCATAAACTACCCAGGAATAAACCTAACCAAAGATGTAAAAGATCTGTATGCTGAAAACTATAGAAAGCTTATGAAGGAAATTGAAGAAGATATAAAGAAATGGAAAAACATTCCGTGCTCATGGATTGGAAGAATAAATATTGTTAAAATTGACATGTTTAAAGAAAAGCAAGAAGGCAGAAGTGGCTGGATCAGTTAACACTTAGATTAGATAGGTAGTGGGGAAAAGTTCCAGGTCTTGTAAAGCTCTAGCAAAGATTTTGGATTTTATTCTGATTCTGGAAGAAAAACTATTAGAGTTTTGTGTGGAACAGTAACATGATTTTTCTTGGGATTTTAAGGAATTATTACTCTGTCTTCTTGTGGAAGAAGAAACTATAGGAAGGCAAATGTAAGTACAGTGAGACCAACCAGAAAAAATGGTCCAGGAGAAACATGTTTGTGGGTTTGATGAGACTATTGATGGTAGATGTGATTAAAAGCACCAGACTCAGGATATGTGTTGAAGTAGAGCCTACAAGATTTGTAGATTGATAGCCCCTTGCTGACCACTTCGTACTAGTGAAATTTACTGAGATGGGAAAGGCTGAGACGGAGTAGGACTTCAACTGGGGAGGGGTATGTGGTGGACATGGGCCAGATTGTGACCTGGCTTCTATGAAGAATACAGTATGTATTAGCTCTGCCTTTCCGCCATACCTGCTATTTCTATTCTTGTGTGCCTTTAAGTTTACTCTTACTCCTTGTCATCCCTAACTCTTCCTTTCCTTCAAAATCCAGTTTGAAGTTAATCTTAAATCTCACCCTGATAATATTCTTTCCCTTCTATGAAATCTTAAATGTGAATAACATGTATAGATTTCCTCACATAATTCTACATTGCTTTATATTTTTCTCTCATTCAAGAGACTATTACATTGTGTGTGTGGGTGAGTGTACAAAGTTATCATGTTTTTCGTATCTCTAAAACTTTAGGATGACTTGGTTTCGAGATATACCAAAAATTGAAGTCTTATAAAGAATAAGGGGGCTGGGGTCATGAAATATTTACTACAGAATTTTCTTTCCTTTTGAAAACACTTGTAATCATCTAGGTGTTGAGTTTGCCTATAACTACAACCTGAGATGTTCACCAACCAGTCTCTGAGTTCTATTGGAAAATGGTAATCTTCATTGTGAGAACATGTTTGTGAAATGTTTCTGATATATGTTCTTATACATTGGTTGCTTACTGCCTCTTTCACAGTAGATGCTTTCTTGTTGGAATTCATATGTCAATAAAAATCTTCACATTTATCCACTCTCGTACTTCCATCCATACTGTCTCTTCCCCAAACTTGCCCACCATCTTGTAACCTTTCTTCTTTTTAAGCTCCTGGCCAAGTGATCAGTCAGTTTACTGCTATCTGGGTCACTCCTGTAACCAGCTATCTCAGAACCAGAGATTATGCCTTGAGTGCAAGTACATTCCTGGTCAGGAACAGGATGGGGAGAACAAGACAGAACAAAACAGGGAAGGAGAAAAAGCTCTTCAAGAGTACATCATTGAGCTGGTTACCACTGAAAGCAATTGGGCTTTAATCACATGAAGGACCCTCTGAGGAAGCATGTAAAATATCCCTCAGCACTGTCTGCTTGGGACACAGAGAGGGACCATTTGTACCCACTCCATCCAGTTTCCCATTTGTCAAGGGTTGTCCAAGGAGAATAAATACCTCATTCTTCCATGTTTATTTTTCTCATGTGCTAGAGTGGTTAGTTGGGCTATTGCAATCTATATGGTGGTGGCAGAAACATCCAGGAAAAGGAAGAGATGTATTCACATTAACTGAGCCTAGGTGTTGTTAGTATACATTTGTGCATGGCTGGGTGCCATAGTAGTGGCTGCAGCAAAAAGATAATGTTTAAAAGTTGTGAGGAAGGGCATAAAAAGATGTTCTATACATAGAAAGTATACTTATAAACACATGATTCTTCTATTAAAATAGTTCATTTACCAATGTTCATAGGTCATAAAATAGATCTTACATTTGTCTTGAGTGTGGATCATTTTCAGTTAACCTCTATCAAGCTTTTCTTTCTTTGTAAAAGTAGTGTTTGTGTTATCAGTGTTTCAACGAAGCAGCTGTTCACTAAACAGCTTTCTTTTCTTTACTTTTTGCTTTATTTTCTTGTGTTTTACTGATTATCTCAATGGCTAGTGAAGGAGTGGATTAAGGTTTTAAAAGTATAATTATGATAGCTGAGTTAGTGTTCTATGTGTCATCCAAATTTCTTTTAGCAGGGATGGTCTATGTCAGCAGTTTAAAATCATCAGGGCTTCATTTACTTTTAAGGGATAAAATTGTCTTCATAGCTTGGTGATTTTAGAGAAAATGAGAAAAGATCCATGATTTTAATCTCTGCACTATATCCCTCTTTCCAAAAGAGTTTCCTGCCACTTTTCCTTAGAGGTTAGGGTCTAAATTCCATAACTGAGATTCCTTTCTGTGTCCTAGGTAGTTACCCTGTATTAAAATGCAAATAATATACTCTTTATATCTTAATGTATTTGTGCTAATTAGATCCTCACCTGAAATCAGGTTTTGACATAACAGTTAAGAATAAGGGCATGAATGGGAAGATACTACTAGCATCAGCAGGTATTAGTTGGACTTTGATGATGGAAAAATGTCTGCCTACTTCTCAATGTTTCCTTGAGTTCTCTTTGACAGAAGAGATTATTAGTTAAGTTGAAGAAAAGTTAAAACAAATGGATCTTAAGAGGGTAGAGGGAAGTGGAAAAAAGGTTCCGACACAACTTAGTAATTAATCTGGAAAAAAAAAAAGAGAAGAGAGACCTAACTCTTACTTTGCTGATTTATACTATCAAAAGTGTTGAGCATTTCCTTGATCAGCGGATTTAAGTAGAAGACAAGTTTGAAATAAAAAGACCAACAATGCTATGCATTTGCCAGCTGGAGACTAAGTAACATGGGTTCCTTTTTTGACTGAAAAAATCATCCCGAACTCCATCAAAATCACTATATGAAAGCAAGTGTATTCCTGTTTATGATTTTAAAAGAACTTCATGGATAGTTTTAATAACAGTGGGTCCTTGTTTTGAAGACCTGATAAACTGATCTTTTGAATGAAGTTGCAGAGGCTTAAAATGAACACTTCTCCGGTGACAATTTTGATATGTAACTCTTCTTACAAACTTTAGGACTGGGTTTGGAGACAGAACAATTTGAAACTACAGTTTAGCAACTTATTAAATTGAATAATTAACAGAGCTTCCCTGAGCCTCATTTTCTTTATCTGTAAAATGGAATAAAAAGAACTCCTTGCTTTAAAGTTAAGCGAATATGTGTAATGTATTTTGGCAATTTTTATTATAATTTTATTATCTCAAATTTCATCACAAAAAGGCATTTTATAAAACACGAGCATATATATTGTAATATAAAATGTAAAATTTATAGCTCAATAACAGATCACTATAGTATAGTTGAGTATTGTGTATTTCAATCTAATACAGTGCTAATATAAGATAAATCAGAACAATCAAAACATATTTCACCTAGTCTAAAATTCTCAAGACCAGGGCACAATCTGAAAATGAAGATAAATATTTGAGATAATATCTTTTTTTCCTTTAACCTATTAAAAGATTATATCCTAATGTTCTGAGAAACTTAGCAGTTTGCAATATCCCTAGAGCTCACACAGTTTCATTTTGTTTTGTATGTTAACTCATTAGAATCTGGCTATAAAAAAAAAATCCATTCATTTTCATAGTACTTCTGTGCAGTAGAGAGGCAATTACTGTCTTGGAGGTAATATGGATGAAAGGTATTTCAGGGCTCACTCACCTGGATTATTTTAACAGTCTCACTGTGACCAGTTTTTACTTCACTTTAGCCCTTTTAGCCATTTTTATGCATGCTGCTTCCTTTAGCTTCATAAAGAGTAATTATAATTTTGTCCTTTCTCTAAAAGTTTTCCATAATATTACCTATTTCCTAAGCTGTGTGTTCTCTGTTTTCCATGGCACTGTTGTCTGGCAAAGAATTATTCACTGCTTCTCTGCATTCCCCAAAACTTCCTGATTCTATATGTAGGCACTCATTGTTTTTAACAGCTGAGGAATGTTATTTTTGTTCCAATTTCCATATCCATCTTTAACATAAGCTCATATGGTATTCATAAACATAATTGGCCACTCTTCTCCACTGCTATCTTACCACACCAGAGCAAGACTGTAAAGGAGAGGTTTTTGAAGTTAATGTTTACATTAAATGAATCTAGTGACTTTAGAAAAAGGGCTGGTTAGTTTAATTAATAAAATAGATATTTTTAAATGTCTATTTGCTTTTGAAGAGAGAGAGAGAGAGAGAGAGAAAGAGAGAGAGAGAGAGAGAGAGTATGTGCATGCACACAAGTCATGGAGTATCAGACAGAAAGGGAGAAAGAGAATTCCAAGCAGGTGCTGTGTTGTCAGTGCAGAGCCTGACAGGGTGTTTGATCCCATTAACCATGACATCATGACCTTAGCTGAAATCAAGAATCACATGCTCAACCAACTGAACCACCAAGTTCCCCAATAAAATAAATTTTTAAAATAATTATGTAAACTATATTATCCATGGAAATTAGTATTTGTATTTGGGAATGTGCATATGCTTTACTGAACAGAAATTTTAAGGGGAATGGCATATTTCCTCCTCACATAGGTGGGAAAATAAAAAAAGAGATCCTAACCAAAAAATTCATCCTGACCCTCAGGAGGGGGTTCTAGAGTCCCTGAATCATCCACAACTTGGGGAACATATATAACATTGATGAAACCCAGGTGTTCCTGTAGATAGACCAACTCAAAGCTGGTGAAGGGAGGAGGTTGCAAGGGACAGAGAGACATAAGGAGCAAGATCTCTTCTTGTCAGTAGGAGAAGGTATGTTTCCAGGAGTGTAGATGGATATTTGGATGAAGAGACTTAAAGACGGACTACTTGAGGAGATAGAATAAACCTGAGGGAGGGGTAACCTACCTGGGGAGGAGAGAAGCACACAAATTAGAAGAACTCTCAAAGATTCCTTTCCTTTGAAACCTAGGGTATAGTCCACAATACTACATCTCACTTTTTTATTGGAATTGTTATATTTTTCTGTATAACATAGTTTGACTATCTTGGAGGACACTGAAGAAACAGAGAAGTATATGATAGGAGCTCTTTCTCACTTCATCCCCTCACTGACTCCAGGAGAGAAGTAGTTAAGCATGAATCTGACTTCTATTTGGTAATCAGACATAGAGAACTATTGTGTATAGAGTTTGGGAATCACTGGTAAAAGACCATCAGTACTAATAAGGATTCTGAAATAAGAACACAAGAAAAGATGTCAAATTTTATTTTCATGTCATATGTCAAAAGAAATTTCCCTTGGCCAAGAGGAAAGGAAAGTTGGAAATGTAGGTTATGGCTTCTGTACTATAAATGCTCTACTGCTTTTTAACACTTTCTCCCACTCTTTCTCTCTCACTTTGAACTGACATGGCTTTTTAATCTCAATTATGTCATGTATCCCTTTCTAACTTACATACTAAAATATTTGTATAATAGTATCCTGCCTCAAAGTATTGTCATCTAAATCACACCATTGGGTTTTGCCATATCTTAATTTACAACCAGGGATCTAGGATTGGATAAAAGATATTTTAATTGATTATATAGTCTTAATTCATCATAATTTAGATTTTTAAAATATACAGAAGATATTTAATAACATTTGTATAGTAAATTAGCTTAAGATTGATCATAGATGATAAAAAGAGAATGATAATGAAAAAAGTACTTAATTTCAGTGTTCCATTCAACAGTTCATCCATCCATCTCTCCATCTGCTATTTAGACACTTAATCTGCTATACAGATTTATTTCTCCCCAAAATAGCAGATTATAAACCCACCCATAATAAAACAAAGGAAAAAATTCAAAATAGAGTACAATTTTCTGTTATTTAAGTTTAATATTTTTCCTCATGCCATATAGCTTTCGTACATCTTTTTCAGACCAATTTCTCTCTCTGTGTTTTGTTTGGCTAATTCTCATTTAAGGAAGGAGGGAGGTGGTTATGACTATAAAAAGGTAGCACAAGGGATCCTTGTGATGGAACTGTTCTGTATCTTAAATATTGTGGTGATCACATCAACCTACAAATATGATAAAATTGTATAGTACTAAGTACACTTTTACCCACAAATGAATGTAAAACTCTTGATATCTGAATGAGTTTTACAAATGTCAGTTTTCTAGTTGTGCATTGTACTGTAGTTATGTAAGATGTTATCACTAGAAGAAACTGAGTGAAGGGTAACAGGATCTGTCTGTATCATTTCTTAAAACTGCATGCGAATATACAGTTTTATTTTGAAATTAAAATAAAAAAGTTAAAAAATAACTTTCCCAGATATCCATAAATATTTGTATTGTCTGTATGACATTAGCAGTGTCTGTTTATTAAAGAGATTGAGATTTTTCACAGATCTATGAATAAGTCATGGTCAATGGTAATGGCTTATTAGTCTCAGTATAAACTCCCCACTACTCAGGTTGGGTTAAGCTCCTTAGTTCCTACAACGTACTGAATCCAGTGGCCAATTATCTATTCAAACACTTGGCATCAGAAGAACAAATATGACCTCCCATTTGAAACACATTTTAAATGTAGGATTCCATGAAAAACAGTAAAATAAATTCTTCTGGATTTGCTTTGATATGACTGGGCATTATTTTTTATTCTCCTTTCCTTCATCCCCAGTTTCTCTTGATCTGACATATTGACTAGACCAAAATGTCATTCTTTTTCTCTTTTTCCTTCTTCATTTACATTTTCAAGAACTGTGATGGTTCTGAAATTTTACCTTAATTTCAAGCTAACAAATAAGCTTGCCAATGTTTTATAGATCCTGGCAAAAGACTCAAGATTCTTAAGTCAGAGAAAATAGACTTTACTGATCATAGTACAATAGGTAACATGAGCTTCATGTTTACATATTTCCCTTTTTTTCTAATGCACACAGAATGGATACAGAATGACCCAGGTGCATACTATGGCACAGATCCATCACATGTTCAGGAAGCCCCTGAACTGATCTTTTAAAGACTACAAGCAAATATGCCCAGCATTTTTGCCTGATGGTTATTCTTTCTGTTACCCTGGTCAGGAATCAAATTTCACCTCTGCTTCATCTCTGTCTCCCAAGGCAATCTACTACACAAACATCCTTGAAAAAGATAGTTACAGACAAAAACTGCAGAAATGTCTTGGAGAATTGTTTCTCAACACCGTCTCTGGTGATCTCATCTCTTTCCATGGTTTTAAAAATGATCATTGTATGAATGATTCTCAACTTATAACCCTAATCCTAACCTGTCTCCTAACTGTATACTAACTTCACATAGGCCTGATAGGTCTTTTAAGCCCTATAAACTTGAAAATATCAAAAGAGAAATCTTGGGTTTTCTCTCTGATCCAAAACTTGTTTCTTCTAAATTAATGTCATCTATAGCCAAGCAGTTTCTCAGGTCCAAAACCTATAAATAATCCTGAGTTCTTCCTTCAATTCTCATATGCCAAACACTAATAAATCTTGTTGACCCTGACCCTAAAACATAATCTGAGGCCATACTACATTGCAGAGATGATTACTGCCACTGTTACTGTTATTATTTCACTTGTAGCTAGAAATGGCCATACAATATGTGGTAACTCTACAAAGTCTATGTAAAAAAGCTGATTCAATAAGAAATAAAGCTTTTTTTTTTAATTTATTTTTTATTTTGTCTTCCCTCTTTCCTGGAATACACAGTAGGATGCTTGAAGTTCTAGAAATGTTAAGGCACTTGAAATGCTAAGGATTGAAGGAAACTCAAAACCTGATAACTTTGTGCATCAGCCCGGGAAAAGATAGAAAACTGTATACAGCCTGTCTGTAGTTGTATTCATTCTTATAGGCACGAGGAGTTGACCAATTTCGAATTACTTACTCTCAGATTCTAAGAAAATGGCCAGTGATGATAAAGCATAGGAGGAGTGGTGATAGGATCATGTAGAAACTAGACTTTAGAGCATCTAAGAACCCCCTGCTCAACGATAGAGCCCCTTTTGAACTGTTACCAAAAAACTCTCTTTTTTTTAATTCACTGATTCTTCATCAGTAGGACACATATGCCTAACTTATTCTTACCTATTGAGTTCTCTGTCTCTAAAACTAAGAGATGGAAAGGAGCAGTAATGCCTAGTCCATGTTTCAACACCAAAAATATTTTTTTATTGATTTATTGATTTATTTTGAGAGAGGAGGGGAGGAGCAGAAAGAGAGGGAGAGAGAGAGAGAGAATCGGTACTATCAGTGGAGAGCCCAACGTGGAGCTCGAGCTCATGAAATGTGAAATCATAACCTGAGCCAAAATCAAGAGCCAGATGCTCAACCAACTGAGCCACCCAGGCACCACCCCCCACCCCCTGGCCCAAATAAATCTTTTAAAGGGCCAAGTGCTTATTTTAATTAATCCAGCAAATGAAGACAATAAAGGAAATTTTTACTGAGTGCTAAAAACAGTGAGTTTACTTTAGGGACTGGATACTGGCTTGAGGACATTGCACCACAAATAGTTCAAATGCTACTTCCTCTGGGAAGCTTTTCCAGATAAAAGACTGGGCCTCAATTAAATGAACCTTCCTTGTGTTCTAATTAGAGCCGAGTGCATGCCACTATTATAGCGTTTATCTCCTGCATTGTAATTAGGGTTTTAAATTGTGTCTCTTTCAGTACACTGGAAGTCTCTTAAGGCAGTACTTGCATATTATATTCCTAGATCTTGAGAGCTAAGGCTAGGCTAGATTTTATATGCTCAATAAATATTGATTGATTGGACGAATGAGTGGATCAATGAATGGTATAGGAAAGAAGGAATGGGTTAATTACTTTTCATTGTATAAGGACAGATACAGTAGCACAGAATAATTGTGAGTTGCTTAAGTCCATACAATGATCGACCTCAGAAGCAAGACATTGGTTATTGTTGACTATTAAATCAGAAAGCCTGTGCATTTTATGGAGTTCTGCAAAAGCCCTAGAAATTGAGTCATGTAATTTTGTCCCAGAGTCCTACCTTCCTACACTGTAAATGTTGGATCATTTTGTCTATACTAGATAATTTTTACTGAAATAAATAAAATGATAAAGTTTTCGGCATAGTCTCTGATTTATAGTAAGTGCTTAATAAACATTTATATTTTAAAAATTACATTCACTTACCTTAAATACTGCTTCTAGGTTACATAGAATCAAATAAACATTTGATGTAAATTATTCCTGACCCATAGACTTAAGTATAAAAGCATTCTCATATCTGTTTTTAGTTGTCAAAGAAGAGTAACAAACGTGATGAATAAGATATATACAAATTTGTTTTAGACAATAGATGATTTCTTCCTTAGCAGAAATCATGTCAAAAGTTAAAAATAATTTAAACCATTTCTCTATTTCACTTGATGTCCTTTCTGTAAAGTGGTGTTAACATATTCAAAAAGTCATATGCATCAAATATCTAGTATTATATTATACTTTATTATTTTTTGGGTGAATATAGTTCGATTATTTGCTGCATTTAGTGGGACTTAGTTTATTAAAACCCTAAGAGATCTATAGTAAAATATGCATTTTTAGAAATGAAAATTGTAAGAATGAGAAAGAAAGGTGTGTTTCCAAATGCATTTTTAGAACTCTTTCAGGTAAGCTTATGTTCTTAGTGTCTTGTGGACCATGGGTGGTTGGGCAGATAGGTGGGAAGGGAAAAAATGCAAAAAAAAAAAAAAAGCTAGAGGCGGAAATGAATCATGGCATCATTGCATATTGATACCCAGCAGGTTTCTTTTTATTACAAACTTTTCAGCTTTTCCAAAAATCTGGGCCAATTGAAGTAAATTCAAAAATGTTATTCCTGGTGAGTTCACTTTATTCAGGAAGAATAACAAGTGAGAACATTTCTTGTAACCTAAGCTATAGAATAATATATTATTTTCTGTTGATACTATATTTTTACTTAACGTTGGAAATAAGGATCATCTCATACTTTATGGGATATAATAGGAAATGTATATGTTGGATGTAAAAGGATAGGATGCCATCATGTTCATTCAACAAAATGTATTGAATATCTATTATGTGTATCACTTTACGATTCAGAAGTCTGTGGGGATATCAAGCTGTGAAATCATAATCCTCAGCTTCAAGAGCTTACATTGAATTAGAAGAGACAAGGAGCTGTGGAAAAACAAGAAAAAGCTACTGATGAAATGTAGAAACACAGAAGTTATTTTGTCTGAGAAATCTATTGATTGGTAGAGAAATATGTAAATAGATACAAAAAATTAAAATGCACCTTAATAAATGTTGTTAATTTGCAGGTTGGTATAGGATTTTACTGCTTCAAAATATTTTCAATATATTACTTAAGTAACATAACCACCAAGGCTGTATGATTCATATTGTTCGTTTCAGTTTTACAGATAAGGAAAATGAAGCTCACTGAAGTAATGTTCACAAATTAAGGAAAAAACATAGATGTCTCTTCATTCCAAATCTAATATAACAAAATTACTTTCAACTATAAATAATTGTTTTTATATGCATGTTTAATTACACATAAGTTGTATGAGAGGCAATATAGCATTGAAGCTAATAGCTTGGGCACTAGAATCAGATACAGCTGATACTTAGTTTGGTTTTGACACCAGCCATGTGACTTTAAGTTCCCTTTTTGACTATATATATATTTTTTAGTCTGGATAATGAGAATAAAATTAGTAATTGACTCAGGGTAGTGTATCAGTGAAGATGCTTTCAACTACAAATGACAAAATTGTGGCTTAAATAATGTCAACATTCTTTTTTTAAAAAAAATAGAATTTTATTTTTTGAGAGAAAAATTGAAGGGAAGGTATAGAGATTTCCCATATATACCCCCTGCCTCAACACATGCATATCCAGCCCCATTTCCAATTTTCCCTGAGTAGTACATTTATTACCACAGATGAACCTACATTGACACATTATAATCATCCAAAGTCCATAATTTACATTATAGTTTACTCTTGGTCTTGTACATTATATGGGTTTGGTGATTATATATATTCATCATTGCAATATTATAGCATTTTCACTGTCCTATAAACCTTCTGTGTTTCACTTTTTCATCCATCCTTCTCACCCAACCCCCAGTGACCATTGATCTTTTTACTGCCCCATAGTTTTGCCTTTTGCAGAATGTTATCCAGTTGGAATCATACAGTATTTAGTCTTTTCTTACTGGTTTATTTCATTTAGTACTATGAATGTAAGCTTCCTCCCTGTCTTTTCATGGCTTGAAAGTTCATTTTTCAGTGCTAAATAATATTCCTTTGGATATACCCAAGTTTATTCATTTACCTACTGAAGGACATCTTGATTACTTCCAAGTTTTGCAATTATGACTAAAGCTGCTATAACCCCACACCCCCACCCAGACAGGTTTTGGAGTATGTTTTCACCACTCTGGGGTAAATATCAAAGAGAACAATTGTTGGATCATATGATAAGAGTATATTTGTTTCATAAGAAACCACTAAACTTTTCCTCAAAGTGACTGTGCTGTTTTACGTCCTTGCTAGCGATGAATAAGCGTTCTTGTTGCATCACATCCTTGTCAGCATTTGGTGTTGTCAGTGTTCTGGATTTGAACATTCTAATGGACATAGCGTTATCTCATTGTTTTAATTTGCGTTTCCCTGATGCCATATGTGGAGCATCTTATGCTTGTTTGTCATTTACATGTCTTCTTTGGTGACGTGTGTCTGTTAAGCTCGTTAGCCCATTTTTAACTGGTTGTTTGCTTTCTTATTATTGAGTTTTAAGAATTCTTTGTACATTTCGAGTAATAGTCCTTTATCAGATATGTCTTTTGCCAATATTTTATCCCAGTCTCTTTCTTGTCTTCTCATTCTCTTGAATGAAAGATGACCCACATAAAATCATGTAAAAAGAGATTGTCCTGCATATCTTCCATTTTCCTCTCCAGATTCCTTCTTGACCCTCTCTAGTCATTCTGTGACACAGAGGCATAACATAAAGGGACTACTTCAGCCAGCTATGATTTCTGGCTTATTTCAGCTAATGATACCAGAAGGTTGAAAGTAGAAAGGAGATGTTGGAATATTCATTTCCCATAGCATCTTACCAGGTCATCGTGGGTTGTTTATCTACCACATCGATAGTCCTCTCAACCCAGCTATTCTCACAAAGCAACTACTTACTATGCCAGTGACTCAATACGTACATATACTGGACTCTTAGTGATCGATATGTATATTATCTTAGAAGTTATTACATAAAAAATTTCTTTTCAAAATGTTATACAAATAAGCACACTTTTCTAACTTCTTCTAAAATATCCATAAATAGACTTAAAAAGAACACTCTCTGTACCAAGAAAAGCAGTAAAAGGTAACCTGTGATGCTGTGGTTTATAAGAATATATATTTGGTATTTGTCCCTATTCTTGCAGCAGAGCTCCTAAAATCCTTGAAATGTCTTAAGTAATGAGAACAATAAAAGTTTATTATTGTTATATTAATAATGTGACTTTTGGAAAGACTTCAGGTATGGGGACTAGTGGCAAGGGGAACCAAGTATGTGATTAGAGGTTGGCATATCCAGTCCCAGACCCATGATGGGCGAAGGATTTCAGAAAATTGAGTTTACTGATCAATAGTCAATGATTTAATCAATCATGGCTATGTTATGAAGGCTCCACAAAACCCCAAAATGATGGAGATTGGAGAGCCTCCAGGTTTGTGACCCAGAACACATCTGTGTGCTGGAAGGATGGCATACCCCAAACTCCACCAGGATAGGGGTGTCTGTGTTTTGGTTCCTTTTGGACTTTGCCCCCATGTAGCTCTTCATCTGGATGCTCATTCGAATCCTTTAATATCTTTTGTTATAAAGTAGTAATCTAGTAAGCAAACATTGCCCTGAGTTCTGTAAGTCACTCCGCAAATTAATTGACCCCCTAGGAGGTATTGGGGACCTCCGATTTATAACCAGTTGGTCAGAGGCATAGATTAACAACATGCCATGTAACTTGCATCTGATACGCAGTGTCTGCTAAGAATTTGAGAATTGCTTGGTGGTATTAGAAAATATACATTGGACAATCTAATTATAAAATCAGGAATAAACCACAACTGAACATGAAATTAATATTTTTTGGAAAAAAATCTATTTTAACTCCTGGAGTTTGTACTTTACAATATGAAATAAACCCAACCTAAAATACAAAATGTACAATCCATGATTTAGATTTTTAGGACCTAAACAAACTTAAACCTGTGTTGCCCACTCACTTTTCTTAAGAGTTGCTTTATGAAGTAAGCAGAGTGCTCTTTCCTCCATTCTATTTGCCTTGAGTACTGATAGCAACATAATTTTCTGTCCCTGAGCTGAACACTACTGTGACCAGGCAAAAACAATTTAGCAATTTGCCCTAAGAAATGCTTGTTTCTAAAAGATAAGACATGGAAAAGAACTCAGATAGCTTACTTTTCAAAACTATTCACTAGTCATCAAGACTTGCTTCAAGACTCTCACTTCACCATGTCAATGAAGCTAAAACTATTATGTTGTAAACTTCCTTATCATAAAGAGTTTTCCACCTTGCAAAATTCACCCTAAAATCATTTAGCCAAGTCCCCACTCCCATGAAAACCAAGCCAAAAACAAAACCTTGAAACCATTCAGCCAAGTCTCTGAGGCCCTTTATGTGTATGCCCTGACTTTACCCTTCTGAGACAGTAAGATTCAGTCAAAATAATGTCCTCCTTACTGGAGTAAGTCTAATAAACTTTGCTTTGTTTGATCAGTAATAGTTTTTTCTAGTGGTCTTTGGAGAGTTGATATTTGACAGTTTCTACCTGACCTTCAGCTGTGCTGAGATCTTACTGCACCCAGATGAAGAATCCTAGACAATAAAAGAAGTAAGGATTGTGAGGGGGTGGATCAATTCATTCCATGGTTTTAGACATTTTTAATGTTTATTTATTTTTGAGAGAGAGAGGAAGAAGGAGAGAGGGGGGAGGGAGAGGGGCAGAAAGAGAGGAAGACACAGAATCCAAAGTGGGCTCCAGGCTCTGAGCTATCGGCACAGAGCCTGATGTAGGACTTGAACCTGGAGACGGTGAGATCGTGACCTGAGCCAAAGTTGTATGCTTAACCAAATGAGCCACCCAGGCGCCCCACATTCCATGGTTTTAGATTTTGTAAATCAAGTGCAGTTTGGGGTGTCAGGCAGAAATAGGAGGGTAATGGTTTATATTTGAAAGTAGTTTTTCATGTATTACATTATTTCAGAGTATCAGACCACCAGGAGGTGAATACAGTACTGTGTTGTAGTTTGCTGGAAAAAAGGAATAGGGCTAAAATATGTGCACTTCAATTGCAAATCTAAGAAGGATATTCATCTACTTACACTGGAGACTAGTAAACAGCAATCTGTAGTTGCGTCACACTTTTGTCATATGTGCTTGTTGAGCTTATATAGATATTTGGAGGAATTAATAGAGGGGGAAAATCAAACAGTGAAATGGAAGAAAAATACTTTCTTACTAGGATTGATTAGAATCTCAACATTAAAATCATTGAGGAAGCTTTTACAATGTAAAAAAGCTCAGCAGACCCCAGTAAAGGGATTATGATTCAATTTATTGGTTCCGAATCTTGTTCCAATATACAGCTAGAATTGAGAAGTACTGATCTAGAACAAGGCTGGCAAACTACAATTTTGGGGCAAAATCTGGCCCACTGCCTATTTCTGCATAGCTCACAAGCCAAGAATAGTTTCTACAATTCAAACGAGTTGAAGAAATAAAATGAAGAAGAATATTTGAAGACACATAACAATTATATGCAATTTAAATCATAGTGTCCATAAATAAAGTTTTATGAGAACATAGCTGTTCTCATTCATTTGCATTTTGTCTGTGGTGGCTTTTGTGTTGCACAAGCAGAATTCAGTAGTTGGAACAGAGAGTATATGGCTTGCAAAGCCTAAAACTTTTAATATTTGGCCCTATACTCCTGACTTCTGTTCTGTAAGACTCAGAGGAAAAACATATCTCCAACAGGGGTCTGCAGCACAGTTAAAAAAAAATGAGGAACACTTTTGATGCATTAATACATTATAACTTAACTATTAAAAACTGGTAATATATAATTATGTGGAGAAAGCCCTTAATCACTGTCAAAAAGTACATGAGAAAATGATAGAAATGAATTCAATGAGAAAGTGGGTAACTGAGATACAAGAGCAATGCTGGACATATTCCTGTTCATGCCTTTACAATGACAAATCAAAATTTGACTCTTCTTCACTACAGTTTCCATTTTACAACAGCAGAAATATAGGATGGGAAAATACAAACAACAAAGAAACATATATTCAGCTGGCAAACACACCCCTGTTCTCTGATGCATCTATTTTTGTGTAAAGTGATAACTTTCAAGGAGCTGAACCCAATGCTTGAATTGAAATCCTTGAGTTATAACTTACCTTATCCAACTAGAGTCATATGTATTCTTCTTTATTTGCATGAAAGTGATGTTATTAACTCTACACATCATTGCAGCTGTAAGTCATTATTATAGCAATGGATATGATTGTATTAGTCTGCACTGGACCAGTTTTCAGCAGTAACTCTATCTGGCCAAACAAAAAATGGTAGTGAATACAGTTCATGCTATATAGATTAGTTATCTTTCCTCTTGACATTTACCAATGAATTACCCACTTTGATGATAAGCCTGCAAATATATGAACTATTGGAGGTGGTGAGAAGTAAGAGATCTTGTGAAGGAAAAATAGATCTACTGTTATTATATTGAAGTGTAATTTTAGGCAAATAATTTTTTTCAAGTGAAAAATACACAGATTAAAATTGGCAAAATTAAACAATATGCATTTGGGAATAAAGAGGAACACGTAGATTCTTTTTTTAAGTTTATTTGTTGAGAGAGAGAGAGAGTGCGCACCCAGGCATCACAGGGGCAGAGAGAGAAGGAGAGAGAGAATTCCAGGCAGGCTCCCCACTGTCAGTGTGGAGCTTGAACTCATGAACCATGAGATCATGACCTGAGCCAAAATCAAAAGTCAGACTCAACAGACTGAGCCACCCAGGCATCCCAGGAGCAGGGAGATTATTAACAAAAATCCGGAATAGCAGTTATTTCTGGGCACAAGGAGAATAATTCTTTTTTGGAGGCAGATACAGAAATTCAAAGATAATGCTGTTGTTCACTTGATTTTAGTGGATAAATAATTGCTTTATTTTTTTGTCTGTAAGTTGTACCTATTACTTTTTACAAAGCATGGTTATAAAATTGCAGAATGAAATATTTGAATATAGCATTAAGTATGATTGAACTTTGATGGCAGTTTTTAATAGATACAATAAAAAGTTAAAAATCATAGACCTTTGCTTATTTATATTGAGGTTTGACCCAATATATTTCAGAAACATAAATCTTCTCATGTCAAAGCCAATCAGAATAATGAAGAAAATTTTTCATAACAACCTGAGAGAACATCACTCAGGTATTTAATATTAAAAATAGGTAGAAAAAATAAAATTGCTATTACCTATGTATGTAAAAACATGAGAAATTTTAAATTTATTTTTTAATTTTTTTAATGTTTATTTCTGAGACAGAGACAGAGCATGAATGGGGGAGGGTCAGAGAGAGAGGGAGACACAGAATCTGAAGCAGGCTCCAGGCTCTGAGCTGTCAGCACAGAGCCCGATGCAGGGCTCAAACTCAGATTGTGAGATCAGGACCTGAGCTGAAGTCTGAAGCTCAACCGACTGAGCCACCCAGGCGCCCCAACATAAGAGGTTTTAAGACTTAAGTTCCATTGTGTTGCCTTTGGAAGATAACCTTCTAAACCAAAAACAAAAGCCATGAATATTTTTCAGCTAGATTTTAATATTTAAATCTGTAAGTATGCAGTGAATTCATGCATTTACATATATATTTGGGGGGGGATGTAAATCTTCACATTTTATTTCCAATGATGCTCTTGTAAGTGAGGCATTTATCTTTCAGTTTTTTTGACATTATTTGTTCCATTTGTGGGAGTTTGGGCATAAATATTTCATAATGTCAAAGTGTAAAATACTTAAATGCCTCGTTTCACACCCCCTCTTTCTATAGATATATAGATATAGACGTAGATATATATCTGCTTTTTAAAAGATGCTTTAGAAATGCTCTAGTGCTGGGGCGCCTGGGTGGCGCAGTCGGTTAAGCGTCCGACTTCAGCCAGGTCACGATCTCGCGGTCCGTGAGTTCGAGCCCCGCGTCAGGCTCTGGGCTGATGGCTCAGAGCCTGGAGCCTGTTTCCGATTCTGTGTCTCCCTCTCTCTCTGCCCCTCCCCCGTTCATGCTCTGTCTCTCTCTGTCCCAAAAATAAATAAAAAAAAAAAATGAAAAAAAAAAAAATTAAAAAAAAAAAAAAAAAAAAAAAGAAATGCTCTAGTGCTAATGTTTGCTGGAATATTGTGTGTGTGTGTCTGTATAAAGCTTTAAGTAGGTTATCAACAATTCCCTTTGATCATATAAATTATGCACTTTTCATAGTACAATATTAAGTTAAATGTTTTGGAAATGAATGACTCCTGAATGCAATCATGGTAGCAGTTGTAAAATTAATTTTCATTACAAACCCTAAAATATTTCATACATTTGCCATATTTCATGGACTCTAAGTTGCAATCTATAAAACAAGCCATTATTTTATGTACTATCAAGAAATAAAAAAATGCATGTAATTATCAATGAATCATGAGATGTAAGAAAACTACCATTTCAGAGATGTTAAAATGTAAAACAAAACAAAACAAAACAAAACAAAACCTAGGTCTTAACATTTATGACAATAGCATAAAATATCTTATCCATTTTCTTGTCATGTTCTACTGACCAAAATTTTCAACACTTGTTTAGCATCTTCATTTTTATTTTCTTTCTTTTCTTTGATTTTCTGGTTAATATTATAACTATTACATCTTATACATCAAAACAGTGTCTTACATTTTCTTCAGCTCTTTCATAATAGTTTCTTTCAACAAGCGCTCTTGTTGAGAGAAATAAAGCATTTGTCTTTTAGCTACAATTGTATTTTAACATACCTGATACATTTTAGTGAATGGTAAAGTGAGAACATTTCTAATGGATCCATGTTATATAAAAACTGTAAGTATGAATGGCTTCAAGACAGAGCAGATGTATCCCTTTTTCCAGATTATTAGTGCTGAAAGATATTCTGTAAAAAAAGATATTCTATAAAAAGTTTGTAAAAGATTTCTGTACCATTCACTCAATTTTGCTGTGAACATAAAACTCTGAAAATAAAGTGTGTATAGATAGATAGATAGGTAGATAGATCTTCTGAATGGTGGCTTTAAATACAACTGAGAAAGCTGGAGAGAAAATAAGTAAAATTCTGAGAAATATATAGACTAGGCCACATAGAGAATATATTTGATCTAATTTAGAAGTTCAATAATATCCAGAAGTGATTTAACCACTCACCAGCAGCATAGTGACTATGGTCTTTTTCCATATCCATATGGGTGCTTTATACTCAAAAATCAGATGAAGAAATATGGAGAAATTCTGGGCATTTCATAGAGACCTAATAAAATATGTACTGAGTGCCAGTGATCTATAAAATACTGTGCTGATAAAACTAGACTCCCCAACATCAAGGACCTTACAAGTTTGTAAGATGGAGAATATTTTCAAAAGATTTTGGGAGAAGGAAAATTGAGATTCTTTGAAAAAAAAACATTCATTACATAAAGTGCTATACTATGATTTTTCTGATGGTCAGAGAGGAAGGGTAAGAGAAAGATTCTAATTGGGCTTTATCTTATATTAATCATTAGAAATTTTTGAGCATGGAATTGAAATTGAAAAAGGAGATGTTTGGCAAGATAGGAATGCTTAAGTAGGAAGACTAAGGAGAGACAGTGCACTCATGCTGTGTTCTAAATCTAACATAAGGGCCTGTAATAAGGAGGTAGAGGTGAGCATAAAAAAAAAGAACGATGTGATAGATATTGTAGAATTTTAAGAGCAGTAGGATTGCATTAAGATATTGTAATATATTTGAAAAGGTGGTCAAAGAATATCCTTAGACTCTTTTCTCTTTTGCCATGTTTCCTTCGTGTTACATGGCACAATTATTGGTGAGAAATGGGAGCATTGTATTGGTGTTATTGGGGTGAAGAACAATTATAATACATTATGCATACATAGATGTATCTGGATTTGTAAATTATATCTCAATACATTTTATTTGTAATTATAGTATAATTTTAAATATGAAAATATTATCCAGTGGTAAATTTATAGCAGTGCAACTCATGACATGTGATAAAAAACTAAGAGTAAGCATAAGACAAAATTGTGTCTGGTATGGGAGCTACAAATTCTGTTGTGTCACACAAAATTGAGAAAGCCAGCTATGATGAATGGTGAAATGAGATTAAGTTGGTAAAAAAGACTAGTACTTATAAAGAATATGCCTGCTCTAATATCTCTACTGTCAAAATGGATTTATAAAAATTCCTTTCAGTTATGAGTAATTAATTAGAATTCATGTTCTCTCAGTAAAGTAATGTAATTATGATGAACAAATGACCAAACCAGAATTAGGACCCAAATACATTTGCATTGTTTTAGTCAGGTTTGACTAGTTTATGTTATGGCAGCAAACAACCCCAAATGGTTATAAGTTAGCACAAAAAGGATGGGTTTCTTGCTACACTGTGTATTATTCATCTTGGCTTAGATGGTATTCCGTTTTCTGTTGAGCTCACTTATGGATGCAGACTGAGTCTTTATCATGAATATTATCTGTCTTCATGACAGTTGGAAAGAGCAAGAATCATGCAGTACTTCCTAAAAACTTTTGTCTGGAAATGACACCTATCAAATTCACATATATTTCCTGACTCAAATATGAGCAGAGTCTAGGGCACAGTTGGATTTCCTGGCTATTCACCATTAATATCAAACCACTTGTACTCATCTAGGTCCTACAATACATATGGCTTTCTCTAGGTTTGTTATATACATGGGCTAAAGATGGCCAATGCATATTGATCTCTATGTTTACTGTTATTCCTGGCATATGGGAAATTTCTGACGTTACATATTGTGTGGCTAAAACTTTAATTGGTGGTCTTGAGCTTCCTGGATCTAATAGGAATATTTTTGGTAACTTGCTGCATGTTTCTCTATTTCTCGACTTGTCTGTTTGCTAATCATCCACAGTTTGGGAATCTGTGAAAGGGGCAGAGCAAATCCCATGTGGGCATTGGGCAGATGTGATATAGGAGAAATTCCTGTATGCTATAGAAAGGTTAGGTAAGAAGCCTGCTCCTCCAAACCTGATGGATGTAGAAGAGATTAGGGATATGGAAGCAAGGGGGACAAATAATTAGATACATGTACATGGATCTCCCCGTGAAAGTCAGATGTTCTCTTAGATTCTATTAGATAGATTCTATTAGATAGAAAGGAAAACAAACAAACCAAATCCTCAAAATATTCTGTCTTGATTCCTATTTGGAGTTCTAGCAATGGCACTCTGCTGGGGAAATTGAACAGTAGTGCCACAAGGAGATGAGCAAGACAGGTAAGACTCAGGTAGAACTTCTGACTTCCCACACCCTTACTTTGCCCCATAGAAAATCAAGAAACATCTCTATCCCAAGGTAGTAGACAAGAAGGTGCAAAAAACCCCAGATAATCCACTAGAGATCTGAAGTGAGGGATTATTTGAAAGACTGTTTATGTGCCTTGAAGAGGATGAATTATCCAAAGGAGACTGTTTAAACTATAAAACACTTCAATTCCTGAAATACTCAAGTTTAAAATGGTGTCCTGTATTACCCTGTGGGGTCCATGCTTACTTATGAGATTTGATTTGTTATAAAATATACAATTGTTCATTTGAATAGTAGTAAATATTCTCTCAGAAATAATATATCATTTATCTATAATTATTACTTCGTTCCCTCTGTTCTCAGAAAAACAAACCCAGATATAACTGGATTATATATAAGTATTTTATTTTTCCAACTTTTATAAATGATGTTCAAAATGCTTCACTTTAGCTATTTTATAAAAATCTTTGTAAGATACCTCCTACCAATAACATAGTTTCATGTTTATTTACCTGGATATTTAACTTAAAATATGAATCCATTTACTTTATGTGCTTAACAAAAGCATTAAGTGAATATTTTCATATAATGTATATTTATACTGCTAAAATTGATAAATAGAATTGATGGAAGTAGTTAGTGTTAAGTTGGTTGTTGCTTTTAGCTGGAAAATTTTATAACAGAGCAACAAATATATTTGTCTTTTTTTTGTTTCTAAGATGTGACCTCTCATATCCTCTTAGATATACTTATCTTGACACCAGCCTGTCAGATGAATTTAGTTCTCTTTGACTATGTTCTCATAGGATACTGCACATACACAATATTTAGATATTCTACTGCATTATGAATTGGAAATTTTGGCCCGGGCCTTCCGCTTGGACAGTGGCCCCCTGACAGTAAAACTTTGGTTCTCTGTGACCTTTAGCCATGATACAATGTTTATCATATGATAGGTATTAAGTAAAGACTTGTTAGACACTGAATGAGTATAAACTCAGAAAAACAAACCCAGATATACCTTGATTATATGTATTTTATTTTTCCAACTTTAATAAATGATGTTCAAAATGCTTCACGTTAGCTATTTTGTCAAAATCTTTGTAAGATACCTCCTACCAATAACATAATTTCATGTTTATTTACCTGGATATTCTAACTTAAAATATGAATCCATTTACTTTGTGTGCTTGACAAAAGCAACAAATTGTGTTTTGAGAATATGCATTTGATTCTAAGGTAGAAGTGTTGTCTGAAAATAGACATTAAAATTACACATTATCATTATTATACTGTCATTAGAGATTTCTTTAAAATATAATTAACCAGGGGCGCCTGGGTGGCACAGTCGGTTAAGCGTCCGACTTCAGCCAGGTCACGATCTCGCGGTCCGTGAGTTCGAGCCCCGCGTCGGGCTCTGGGCTGATGGCTCGGAGCCTGGAGCCTGTTTCCGATTCTGTGTCTCCCTCTCTCTCTGACCCTCCCCCATTCATGCTCTGTCTCTCTCTGTCCCAAAAATAAATAAACGTTGAAAAAAAAAATAAAAATAAAAAAAATAAAATATAATTAATCAGAAAGATGATGCATATAATGCATGAATAATCTTTGTTTTTGGTGTGTATGTAAAAAGGAATAGAAAGTGAATAAGTACTTCAAGATAATGAGAGTTTTCCTAAATTCCACTGTTTTTTTTTTCTCTGACTGATTTAAATTTCAGTTGAATCAGGCACCAATTTTTCATTTTGTAGGAATTCTCAGTTTGTGATATTTCTGAATTAAAAATGAGATCAGAATTTTAGATGATTTAAAGCAAAATTTTAAAACATGTTAAATCAATCATCAGTTTCAGTTGCTTAAAAGTAAGAATTGTCACTCTTCTCTGTTGCTTAATATGATGCATACAATTTATGATACTTTCAAAAGTTAAGAAGATTGAATATGCAGAGGTTTTTAAATGAAACAAATTCTATTTTAATTAAAATTGAAATGTTGAATTGTGCTTAGGAGCAACTGAATAAGTAGTAGAATGCAATTTGAAGAGAATAATGACAAATTCAATAATTATCTGAGTTAGTATAAACTGAGAATAAAAAATGATGAGAGGACTGATACTATAGAGCTGAGTGAGAATCCATTTGCTTCACTCCTTCAGGTTCCTCATCTGTAAAGTAAGCACAATATACTAATTGTATTATACATAAATTACTCTGCAGTTTTAAATATCTTATTCAATCTATGGGGAGAAGATGGACTCCTGTAGTGTGGCAAAGCATAGATTTTTAAAAATAAACAATAAAACTCTAAAAAACCAACGTTATCTTTTAAGAAAGAACCCTGTCTTCTTACTCTGTTTTGTTAAAGAAAGTGAATTAGTTAACAAATTAGCCTATGTGATATATATAGAATAAGCTATTTAGCAATTGATTTAGAGGGTAAAGGCCATCAATTACTGATTTCAACTGGTTATTTGTTGTTTTCTGAATTTTAAAGATGACAAATTTTATTTATAATTTTAATAGAAAATAAAAATTATAATAGGAAGCCATGCCTTTGAATGTGTTCCTGTGTTCTGTGCTCATAAAGACTTAAGAAAAACATTCCACTGTTTTTTCCCCTTATAAAAGCAACTCATGGTCCTTATAGTCAAAATATTCATAGTTCATAAGGAAAAAATAGATTTCTGGGTATATAGTGACATGGAATAAGTTCTTGACACTCTCTATTCCATATTCTTCTCTAAAATAATGTAAAGAAAGTTTAACAGTAGGAACTGATGCATTTCTAAGTAGTGATTATAGTTGGAGCAGAGAGAGGGTTTTCCTGGGGAAAGAAAGAAGACAGGTGATCTGTCCTAATATCTTTGTAAACAGTATGATAACTGATCTCCTGGTAAATAGACTAAAATATTTGCTAGGAGTGTCCTCATTTATGGAATGTTTTGAGTAGGACATCCTTAGTTTAAGATTGCTTATAGTAACTGAACACAAGATCTATGGATTAAGGGGGCATGGCTTCCTGACAAATGCCACATAAACTGGTTGAACATCTAAATATAAAATGGGCATGTTTCATATTCTTCATGTTCTCCATTTGTGATATTACTTGCAAATCTCAAATAAGATATCATTCACTACTCTGAGCCATAGAATGTGATGCAAGAAAGGAGGATCTGTGGAGCCATGTGGTTTGTCTTAGACTTCTATTTCACCTGTGCCTCTTGATTTCTTATATTCTTGAACTTACTATAAAACTTGATACTGGGTAAGTATGACTTAACAATCTAATGTTTCTGTTACTCACATAAGCCAAAGCAAGTTGAGATAAAGCACATGGCTGATATACCATTCTATGCTGATCTCCTTAAGGATAAAGATCTAGAGAGGATGAATAGGACTTTGTTTTCAGAGATGGGGTACTGCTATTTGTACTTTTGATTATTGGATGGGTGACATGGTCACGCTAATATTTATGGAACTGGAAGGGTATGGAGTAAGAGAGATATTGATATATGATGCATTACTTAAAACCTATGTGCTTCAGAAATAGGACCATTTGAAATACCAACCTTAGACCTAGGTAAGAAGGACCCTTTAACAAGGCTGTATACTTTATTTTATTCTTTTATGTATGTATGTATGTATTATTTGAGAGAGAGAGAGAGAGCATGAGCTGAGGAGAGGGGCAGAGGGAGGGAGGAAGGGAGAGAACGAGAGTGAGAGTGAGCGAGAACGAGAGAGAGAGAGAGAGAGAGAGAGAGAGAGAGAGAGAGAGAGAATCTTAAGCAGGTTCCATGGTTAGTGTGAAGCCTGATGCAGGGCTCAATCCCACGACCCTGTGATCATGACCTAAGCCGAAATCAAGAGTGGGATTTTCAATGGACTGAGCCACCCAGGGGCCCCTAGGCTGTGTTCCTCAGATGGTCTTACTCTGGTCTTCCATTGGCTGAAGCCCATTTCAAGGTGAGGATTCTATAGAACCAAGGGTGTTACCTATATGAGTTCACACCACACTGCAAATTAGTATTTTCTGCTCAAATAGTCATGAAACTATTTGAGAAACCTCTGGTGGCTGATTCATGAGTCTGTTTTCCCAAATATAGGTTCACACTTTGGGCTAAAGAGTTCATGGGGCTGAGTGTAAAGCATGGGCAAGGAGGACAGGCTGGGCTTCAGGAAGCATGAGGCTTCTCAGATTCACAATGGAACTAGATACAAGATACAAAAGAGAAGATAGGCCAGGGACTAGCTATTGGTGATAGAATGATGAGGTATTACAAAACTCTAAATTTCATATTCTTGAACTTCTATATTTGTTAAAATTAGGAGAATGGAAATATTTCCTCCTTTTTATTGAAGGTACAGAGATTTCCCATAAACCCTCTGCCCCCACACATGCATAACTTCGTCATACCAGCATCCCCCACAATTGGTGAACTTTAACTGACATATCGTTATCACCCAGACTCAATAGTTTACATTAGGATTCACTCTTGGTGTTGTACATTCTATGGTTTTGGACAAATGGGTTTGGACAAAATGACATGTATCCACCATTATAGTATTGTACAGAGTATTTTCACTGCCCTAAAAATCCTCTGTGTTCCATCTATTCTTCCCTTCCTTCCCCTAATCCCTGGAAACTACTGATCTTTTTACTGTCTTCATAGTTTTACCCCTTCATACTGTCATGCAGTTGGACTCATACAATAAGTAGACTTTTCTGATTGGCATCTTTCACTTCTTCTTTTACTTAGCAATATACATTTAAGTTTCCTGAGTATCTTCTCATGGTTTGATAGCTCATTTCTTTTTAGCACTGAATAATAGACATCTGGATGTACCACAGTTTATTCCTCCACCTACTGAAAGGCATCTTGTTTTTATTTTTATTTTCCTAGGTTTTGGCAACTACGAATAGAGCTGCTATACACATCAGTGTGCAGGTTTTAGTGTGATAATAAGTTTTTGACTCCGTTGTGTAGATAGCAAGGAACTTAATTGCTGGATCATATGATAAGAGTATGTTTAGTTATATAATAAACCACCAAATTGTCTTGCAAAGTGGCTGCATCACTTTATATTCTCACCAGGAGTGAATGGGAGTTCTGGTTGCTCCACATCTCACTAGCATTTGGTGTTTTCAGTGTTCTAAAGTTTTGACCATTCTTATAGATGTGTTTTGATTTCTCATTGTTGTTTTAATTTGTATTTCTCTGATGTTATATGATGTGGAGCATCTCTTCGTGGATTTATTTGCCTTCTGTATATTTTCTCAGGTGATGTGTCTGTTAAGGTGATAGACCATTGTTCAGTTGCGTTGTTTTCTTATTGTAGAGTTTTAGGAGTTCTTTATATATTTATATATTTTAGATAACCATCCTGTCTCATATAGGTCTTTTGCTGTTTTATCTCAGATTGTGGCTTGACTGTCCACTCACTTGACATTGTTTTTCACAGAGGATTTTTTTTTAATTTTGATAAATCTAGCTTATAAATTATTTCTTTTATGAATTGTGCTTTTGGTATTATATCTAAAAAGTTACCAACAAATCCAAAGCCATCTAGGTTTTCTCCTATGTTATATTCTAGGAGTTTTATGGTTTTGCATTTTACATTTAGGTCTGTGATCCATTTTGAATAATTTTGTGAAGAGTGAAAGATCTCTGTTTAGACTTATTTTTTGCATGTGGATGTCCAGTTCCAGTATCACTTGTTAAAAGGAGTATCTTTCTGGGGCACCAGGGTGGCTCAGACGGTTGAGTGTTCTACTTGATTTGGGCTCAGGTCATGATCCCAGGTTGTGGTATTAGGTTAAGCCTAATGTTGGGCTGCACACTGAACATGGAGCCTGCTTAAGATTCTCTCTCTCTCTCTCTCTCTCTCTCTCTCTCTCTCTCTGTCCCTCCCTCCCTCTGCCTCTCTGTCCCCCGCCATTCTAAAATTTAAAACTTTTTAATCTTTCTTTTCGAGAGAGGGACAAGAGAGTGCGAGTGGGGGAGTAACAGAGAGATAGGGAGACACAAAATGTGAAGCAGACCCCAGGCTCTGAGCTGTCAGCACAGAGCCCGACATGGGGCTCAAACTCACGAACCACGAGTTCATGACCCGAGCTGAAGTCAGACGCTTAATGGACTGAACCACCCAGGCACGTTACCCTCCACCCCAATTTTTTTTAAAGACTATCTTTCTCCATTGTTTTTCCTTTGTGAAAAATCAGTTGGCTATATTTTTGTGGGTTTATTTCTGGCTGTTTATTCTCTTCAATTGATCTATCTATTATTTCACCAACACGACATATATTAACCTATTGTCAGCATTATCTAGATTTTTAAATATTTAGATATTTGGTACGTATATCTTATTTTTACTCTTGTACAAGGCACAACAAATGTTGAGGAAGTCAACACTTTCATCAAAAGCTATATGGAATAAAATTTATAATTGTCTGGTAGACTTTTTTAAAAAATTAAAAATTTTTTTATCCTTACCTACCTTATCCATCTATCCTACACCCTGGCCTCATAGCTGTTTCATTTTAGATATTTAGATATTTCTAAATATCTAACCCATTGTTAAACATAAACTTCTGTACATTTACATCAAATATGCCCTTGCTATAGTTGTACTTTGACTTTATACCTATGGTTTCATAATTCTGTAATTTTCTAACACTTGTAGTCTCCTTTCTTACCAAACCTGGATTATTGTTTTTCACTGTTGCTATTTCCCAGCAAACTCTTCTGTTCAATCTGAATAGGCCTCACCATTCCTAGAAAATACTACAATCTTCTACTTCTCTCTGCTTGGGCAACTGAGTACTAATCCAGAAACCTATATGACCAGGTTGAGTGGTACAATTTTCTATTGAAGGGGTGTCATCTCCATAGGGCTGTGAGTACACTCATCAATTCTTTCACTATGTCATAATGCATTCCCTAGAACATTTTTCACAAGAATGATTCCAAATTTGGTAACCTTCATTCTGCTTTTAGATTTGTGCATCTAGAAAAAACAAATTGCTTCTTTTTGTTGTTGTTACTCAGTAATACACAATATATATATATTTTTCTTTTTGTCTTTTGACTCCTTCACCATTTCTCTGATACCCAAGCCCCCACCTCTGACAAACACGGATCTGTTCTCTGCATCTATGAGTTTTCTTTCTTTTTTTTAATTCCAATATATGTGAGATAATATAGTATTTGTCTCTCTCTGACTTATTCCACCTAGTGTAATGCCCTTGATGTCCATCCATGTTGTTGCAAATGGGAGGATTTCATGCTTTTTAGTGGCTGAATAACATTCCATTATGTATATATATACCAAAATTCCTTTATCCATTCATCCATAGTAGACACCTAGGTTGTTTCCATATCTTCACTATTGTAAATAATGCTGAGAGATACATCATTGTATATATATTTTTCTATTGTTTTTTTTAATTTCTTCAGAAAAATAATCAGAAGTGGATTTGTTGGATATGGTAGTTCTGTTTTTAGTTTTTTAAGAAACTTCCATACCATTTTCTGTAGTGGCCCCATCAAATTTACATTCCCACCGAAGGTATACAAGAATTAAGAATTCCCTCTTCTCCATATCCTTACCAACACTTGTTATATCTTAACTTTTTAATACTAGCCATTCTGACAGGTGTGAAATGTCATCTCATTGTGGTGCAATTTCCTGATGATTAGTGATATTGAGCAATTTTCCATTTGCCTATTGGCCATCTGTATATCTTCTTTGGAAAAATATCTATTTAGATCTTATGCCCATTTTATTATTGGATTGTTGGTTTTTATACTATTGGATTGTATGTGTTCTTTATATGTTTGTTGTTTATATTTTGGATACTAATACCTTAGCAGGTATATGATTTGCAAATACTTTCTCTTGATGAGTAGGTTGTCTTTTCATTTTGTTGATGGTTCCTTTTCCATTCAGAGATTCTTCAGTATGACATGGTCACACTTACTTGCTTTTGCTTTTGGTGTCAAATTCAGAAAATAATCACTAAGATGTGTCCCCAAGATCTTACCATTTAAGTTTTCTTCTAAGAGTTTTATGCTTTCAGGTCTTATTTTCAAGTCTTTACTTTTGATTTTTTTTTTGTATGATGTAAATAGTGGTCCAATTTCATTCTTTTGCATGTGCTTGTCCAATTTTTCAACATCATTTATTGAAGAGACTATCCTTTCCCCATAGTATATTCTTGGCCCTCTTGTTTTAAATTAATTGACTATATGTATGTGTGTGTGTGTGTGTGTGTGTGTGTGTGTGCGTGTGTGTATGTATATATATATATGTATATATATGTATATATATATGTATGTATATGTGTATATGTGTATATGTGTGTGTGTGTATATATATATATATGGGTTTATTTTTGGGCTCTCTATTCTGTTCAATTGATTTATATGTCTGTTTTTATGCCAGCATCACAATATTTTAATTATTATATCCTTATATATAGCTTGAATTCAGGGAGGATGATGCCTTCAGCATTTTTCTTCTTTCTCAAGGTTGCTTTGGCTATTCAGAGTTTTCTGTGTTTCCATGGAAATTTTAGGATTATTTGTTTTATTTATTTGAAAAAGCCATTGGAATTTTAATAGACATTACATCAAATCTATAGATTACTTTGGGTCATATGGAGATTGAATCAGTAATCAAAACCTCCCAAACAAAAATATTCAGAACCAGACAGCTTCACTAGTGAATTCTACCAAACATGAAAGAAGAATTAATACCATCCTTTCTCAAATTCTCCCAATAAAATAAGAGGAGGGAACTCTTTCTAACTCATATCTGAGGCAAGCATTACCCTGATACCAAAACCAGATAAGGATGCCACAAGAAAAAAAATACCAGCCAACATCCCTGATAAACATACAGGCAAAATTCCTCAAAAAAATACTAGTAAGCCAAATTAAACAAAACATTAAAATGATCATATATCATGATCAAAATAAGATTTATTTCAAGGATGCAAAGATGATACAACATCTACAAATCCATGTGATATGTCGCAATAACAAAAAGGATACAAATATGATCATCTCAATAGATACAGAAAAAGCTTTTGACAGTATATTTATCTCCCAAAGCAATATATATTTTTATGTGGCTTCCTGTCCTCCTGGTTTGTCACTCCTCTATAAACTCCTTTTACTTGAGCAATAAACTCCTGATTTTATATGACAATGAATAGGCTTGTAGATATTAAAACATACTTTATGGAAACTATAAGCATAGTTCATTAATGGAATCCAAAAATTATACAAAAATAGAATCACCCTGCACACAATTAATTAAATCATATGTAATTATATGCCCTTATATTTATGCAAACTGGTATTTTATATAATCCAATAATTTCTTTTTTTTAAATATATGAAATTTATTGTCAAATTGGTTTCCATACAACACCCAGTGCTCATCCCAAAAAATGCCCTCTTCAATACCCATCACCTATCCTTCCCACCCTCCAACCCCCCATTAACCCTCAGTTTGTTCTCAGTTTTTAAGAGTCTCTTATACTTTGGCTCTCTCCCACTCTAACCTCTTTTTTTTTTCCTTCCCCTCCCCCATGGGTTTCTGTTAAGTTTCTCAGGATCCACATAGAAGTGAAAACATGTGGTATATGTCTTTCTCTTTATGGCTTACTTCACTTAGCATCACACTCTCCAGTTCCATCCACGTTGCTACAAAAAGACATATTTCATTCTTTCTTATTGCCACGTAGTATTCCATTGTGTATATAAACCACAATTTCTTTATCCATTCATCAGTTGATGGCCATTTAGGCTCTTTCCACAATTTGGCTATTGTTGAGAGTGCTGCTATAAACATTGGGATACAAGTGCCCCTATGCATCAGTACTCCTGTATCCCTTGGATAAATTCCTAGCAGGGCTACTGCTGGGTCATAGGGTAGGTCTATTTTTAATTTTTTGAGGAACCTCCACACTGTTTTCCAGAGTGGCTGCACAAGTTTGCATTCCCACTAACAGTGCAAGAGGGTTCCCGTTTCTCCACATCCTCGCCAGCATCTATAGTCTCCTGATTTGTTCATTTTGGCCACTCTGACCGGCATGAGGTAATATCTGAGTGTGGTTTTGATTTGTATTTCCCTGATGAGGAGCGACGTTGAGCATCTTTTCATGTGCCTGTTGGCCATCCGGATGTCTTCTTTAGAGAAGTGTCTATTCATGTTTTCTGCCCATTTATTCACTGGATTATTTGTTTTTCAGGTGTGGAGTTTGGTGAGCTCTTTATAGATTTTGGATACTAGCCCTTTGTCCTATATGTCATTTGCAAATATCTTTTCCCATTCCGTTGGTTGCCTTTTAGTTTTGTTTATTGTTTCCTTTGCTGTGCAGAAGCTTTTTATCTTCACGAGGTCCCAATAGTTCATTTTTGCTTTTAATTCCTTTGCCTTTGGGGATGTGTTGAGTAAGAGATTGCTACGGCTGAGGTCAGAGAGGTCTTTTCCTGCTTTCTCCTCTAAGGTTTTGATGGTTTTCTGTCTCACATTCAGGTCCTTTATCCATTTTGAGTTAATTTTTGTGAATGGTGTGAGAAAGTGGTCTAGTTTCAACCTTCTGCATGTTGCTGTCCAGTTCTCCCAGCACCATTTGTTAAAGAGACTGTCTTTTTTCCATTGGATGTTCTTTCCTGCTTTGTCAAAGATGAGTTGGCCATACGTTTGTGGGTCTAGTTCTGGGGTTTTTATTCTATTCCATTGGTCTATGTGTCTGTTTTTGTGCCAATACCATGGTGTCTTGATGATGACAGCTTTGTAATAGAGGCTAAAGTCTGGGATTGGGATGCCTCCTGCTTTGGTCTTCTTCTTCAAAATTACTTTGGGTTTTCGGGGCCTTTTGTGGTTTCATATGAATTTTAGAATTGCTTGTCCTAGTTTTGAGAAGAATGCTGGTGCAATTTTGATTGGGATTGCACTGAATGTGTAGATAGCTTTGGGTAGTATTGACATTTTGACAATATTTATTCTTCCAACCCATGAGCATGGAATGTTTTTCCATTTCTTTATATCTTCTTCAATTTCTTTCATAAGCTTTCTATAGTTTTCAGTATACAGATCTTTTACATCTTTGGTTAGATTTATCCCTAGGTATTTTATGCTTCTTGGTGCAATTGTGAATGGGATCAGTTTCTTTATTTGTCTTTCTGTTGCTTCATTATTAGTGTATATGAATGCAACTGCTTTCTGTACATTGATTTTGTATCCTGCAACTTTACTGAATTCATGTATCAGTTCTGGGAGACTTTTGGTGGAGTCTATTGGGTTTTCCATGTGTAATATCATGTCATCTGCAAAGAGTGAAACCTTGAGTTCATCTTTGCCAATTTTAATGCCTTTGATTTCATTTTGTTGTCAATACTATGTTAAACAACAGCGGTGAGAGTGGTCATCCCTGTCATGTTCCTGATCTCATGGAAAAAGCTCTCAGTTTTTCCCCATTGAGGATGATGTTAGCTGTGGGCTTTTCATAAATGGCTTTTATGAAGTTTAAGTATGTTCCTTCTATCCCAACTTTCTCGAGGGTTTTTATTAAGAAAGAATGCTGAATTTTGTCAAATGCTTTTTCTGCATCGATTGACAGGATCATATGGTTCTTATCTTTTCTTTTATTAATGTTATGTATCACGTTGATTGATTTGCAAATGTTGAACCAGCCCTGCATCCCAGGAATGAATCCCACTTGATCATGGTGAATAATTCTTTTTATATGCTGTTGAATTCGATTTGCTAGTATCTTATTGAGAATTTTTGCATCCATATTCATCAGGGATATTGGCCTGTAGTTCTCTTTTTTTACTGGGTCTCTGGCTGGTTTAGGAATCAAACTAATACTGGCTTCATAGAATGAGTCTAGGGGTTTTCCTTCCCTTTCTATTTTTTGGAATAGCTTGAGAAGGATAGGTATTATCTCTGCTTTAAATGTCTGGTAGAATTCCCCAGGGAAGCCATATGGTCCTGGACTCTTATTTGTTGGGAGATTTTTGATAACTGATTCAATTTCTTCACTGGTTATGGGTCTGTTCAAGTTTTCTATTTTTTCCTGTTTGAGTTTTGGAAGTGTGTAGGTGTTTAGGAATTTGTCCATTTCTTCCAGGTTGTCCAGTTTGTTGGCATATAATTTTTCATAGTATTCTCTGATAATTGTTGTATTTCTGAGGGATTGGTTGTAATAATTCCATTTTCATTCATGATTTTTATCTAGTTGTGTCCTCTCCCTTTTCTTTTTGAGAATCCTGGCTAGAGGTTTATCCATTTTGTTTATTTTTTCAAAACACCAACTCTTGGTTTCGTTGATCTGCTCTACAGTTTTTTTAGATTCTATATTGTTTATTTCTGCTCTGATCTTTATTATTTCTCTTCTTCTGCTGGGTTTTACAATCCAATAATTTCTAATTAAATACAAAGAGAAAAGATGTATTAAAGAAATTGACTCATTATGGTAATGGTGTTTTATCAAAAATAAAGTGCAACACTCATACTAAAGGCTAAAGCAATAAATGGACTTATAATAGTCATAATTAAGAAAGACATGTCTACTAAAGTACTATTTTTAAAAACATTTTTTTAGTGTTAACAACTTCAGTAAAATCTGAAAATGAAATTAGTAAACCTTGAAAAATGAGCTAAAATTATCTTAGTTATTGCTAAGACGACAATGAGGTACAAAAAAGACATATGAAGTAAATATAATTACAAATTGAAGGTGCTTGGAGAATGGAAAAAGTACAACAATTAATAGCTTGTCTTTATTTTAGCTATGACATATCTCAAACATGTAGTAATATATACAATTTATACAACATGAAACAAAAGTTTTATCAGTAGATTAGGTTTTGGCCAATGTTATATTAAAACCAATTATATTACTTGTTTGGTGAATTAAAAAATATGAATGTACAATACATTTTATCAAATAGTTTGCTGCATCTGTGTAGGTGATATTTTTAAACTAATATTTTAATTATTGAATTATTTTAAAGGATATTCATTTATTAGCACTTTCTTGTTTTCCTTGGGAAAACCTAGTTTGTCTATTATATATATTTATACCTTCAATAATTTCATAAATAATATTGGTTTTTAACTTTCTTTCTTTCATATACTATTATACTGGCATCCTAAAATAGGTTGGGATTGTTTCCTCTTTTCTTAGTATACCAAAGTGATTGATAATAAGATTATAAATTTTTCTTTTTGTTGTTGATATAATTGTCCTATAGAAAAAAGTTGAAACTCCTGGTTATTGTTTTTTATGTGGAGTAGACTTCAAATATTTATTTATTTTATATTTACAGGCCCTCAGTGGGGTGCCTGGGTGGCTCAGTCGGTTTAGCACCCTACTTCAGCTCAGGTCATGATCTCCCGGTTTGTGAGTTCAAGCCCCAGGTGAGGTTCTGTGCTGACAGGTCAGAGCCTGGAGCCTGCCTAGGATTCTGTGTCTCCCTGTCTCTCTGCCCCTCCCCCGCACATGCTCTGTCTCTCTCTCTCTCTCTCTGTCAAAAATATATAAAAGCATTAAAAAATAAATTTACACTTACTGGCCATTCAGATATCTCCTTCTTTTTGAGTCAGTTTTGAAAAGTGGTAATCCTTCAGCAAATTGTTTAGTTCTTTGCCTTTTAAAAATTTACCGGCATTTTTATATTATTATTTTGCTGTAATTGTTCCCTTTCTATTCCTAATGTTGCTTACATCTTAATTTTCTCTTAAACTTTAAATATTTTGTTAGTTTTATATTTTTATTTTGTATTTTAGTATTTTTTTTAAATTTTTTTTTCAACGTTTATTTATTTTTGGGACAGAGAGAGACAGAGCATGAACGGGGGAGGGGCAGAGAGAGGGAGACACAGAATCGGAAACAGGCTCCAGGCTCCGAGCCATCAGCCCAGATCCTGACGGGGGGGCTCCAACTCACGGACTGCGAGATCGTGACCTGGCTGAAGTCGGACGCTTAACCGACTGCGCCACCCAGTCGCCCCGTGTATTTTAGTATTTTAAATTAAAGTCCAATATTTATAAAAGAAGTGTGCCTATAATATATAACAAGTTCTCACAAAATGGACCCATTTAGGTAATATAGCTAGATGAAGAAACAATCTTTCCAGACTCTAAACACCCTTCATGTGGTAGTCATCACTATCCACCCACCCCCAAACCACCACACCAGCTATACTCTGTATAGACTTCTAACAGCATAATTTTTGTCATTTTTGTATTTTCTGTGACTACCTGATTTCTATTGACAAACATTCACATTAGGCTTGTGAAATTCATCTATATTATTGCATGTGAATTTCAATTATTATTCCATTATATAGTATTTATTTTTTTTACATTTATTTATTTTTGATAGAGATAGACAGAGCACAAGTTGGGGAGGGACAAAGAGAGAAGGAGACACAGAATCCGAAACAGGTTCCAGGCTCCGAGCTGTCAACACAGAGCCTGATGCGGGGCTCAAACCCATGAACTGTAAGATCATGACCTGAGCCGAAGTCGGACGCTTAACTGACTGAGCCACCCAGGCGCCCCAGTATTTACTCTTAATAAAAGTTATTCATTCATTCTATGCTTGATGAGCTTTGGGGTGGTTTCCAGATTGGGGCCACTAACATGTGAGCATTATGAACATGTACATACAATTTTTTTAAACACATTATTTGGGAAATTCTGGGCATAAGGTATGCATATATTCAGTAGATAAAATCAGTTGTCTAAAATGTTTGCCAAATTAAGTACACTTCACCACCAATAGCAATAGTATATGAAAGTTCCTGTTAACCCACATGCCTTCTAGTACTTGATATTCTCCTTCATTTCTCACTTTTTGTGGGTGTATGGTATTATATCACTGTGATTTAGTTTATATTTATCTGATGTTTAATGTATACTTAGTGTTAAGTTCCTAAGTTATGAACTTACATTTTTTCTTGCATATTTTTCGTAAAACCATTCCTTGTAACTTTTGCCAGTAATGTCACTTCTTAATTTCCTAATGGTTAAAATAAGTAGATCAAACAGAAAGACCTCTAAGTTACATTCAGTTTTATACATCTTATTCAGTAGGGGCGCCTGGGTGGCTCAGTCAGTTGAGCATCTGACTTCAGCTCAGGTCATTATCTCACAGTTCATGAGTTCAAGCCCCATGTCAGGCTCTTTGCTGACAGCTCGGAGCCTGATTCATATTCTGTGTCACCCTCTCTCTCTGCCCCTCCCCTGCTCTTGCTCTATCTCTCCATGTCTCTCAAAAATAAATAAATGTTAAAACAATTAAAAATATATATGAAAAAATGAATTCCTATAGTGTGCCAAAACAGTGTTGCTAACCAAAATGATAGGTATTGAATATATAGATTAATGAACTATTTGGCAGTTGATTTAGGAAAAGAGTCTATTCACAATTGACTTCAGTGGGCTGTATTTATTGTTAAGAATTAGAAGGATGGACAATTCCATTTACCATTCAAGCAGAAAAGAAAAATATAACAGAAAGTCATATGTGTGTAGAGTCAATATTTTCCTGTTTAAGCCCATATTGAAGTTTAATATTGAGAGACTTATTTTCTCTAAATATATTTGTACATGCAATGTGATATATATTTTTATATATCAATATACTTGATATATTTGAAAGAGCAGTTTTTATGTAAAAAGATATAGATTAACTGATTAATGCCAAAAGAGGAAAAAAGGTGTGAAACAGAGTTCTTATGTGATTTCACACATATGCCTTTTTCCTGTGCTGATTTTGATCTGTATTTTTTTTCAGTAATAAATCACAACTGTGAGTCTTACAGTTTTTCTGATTTCTAAGTCCTCCTAGTGAGTCATCACACTTAAGTTGCACTTGGGGACCATATAACTTAAATAACCTACTTATTTTTTTCTGCCTAAACAAAGGGTCCTTAAATTGTAATATTTAAAAATGTTGAATCTTATATAGATGAATAAATACATGAAAAATTGGTAATTTTTCTGATACAAAGATTATATAGCATGTTATATATATGTAAAAATGTATTTAAATTAAAAAAAATTTTAGTTTATTTAGTTATTTTGAGAGACAGAGGGAGAGTACAGGGAGGGGGAGAGAATCTCAAGCAGGCTCTGCACAGCCAGCTCAGAGCCTGATGCAGGGCTCAAATTCACAAACCATGAGATCATGACTTGAGCTGAATGAAATCAAGAGTCAGATGCTTCACTGACTGAGTCATCCAGGTACCCCTAAAAATGCATGTTTTTTAGAGTGGGTTTGCAAGTAATTTTAAAACCATATCACTTAATGGCCATGTGCACACACAATTTTTAAAAATGTGGAGCTGCTCTGATAGCTGTTAGTTCAATACATGTAGTATCACCCTCCTTGCTGCCAACACATTTCTGCTATTACCAAAGCATCCCTAGGGCTCTGAGGAGCAGATCAAGAATGAGTCAGTCATGTTAAAGTAGGAAAAAATAATATCAAGTCAGTAGTTTGGTTTGGGAGAGTTTCTGTGATGAGAAGCAAGTGTTGCAGAAAAGTCAGTGTGGAACCTCAAAAAAGATGATAGTATCCAATCTGATTCCAAAGTTTGAGAAGTCCTGCAGTACCCCGGAGTTCTTTGCATACACCCCAGTAAGTAATAGATGTTACCTAACAATAATTTTTGTGTTCATCATTTTTGAAGTGATTATTAAGTTTTTAGGACATAAATACTTACTAAGTTTTTTAGCCACTTGAAAAACAATTATGTATTTTTTTTTTGGCCTAAGGGTGCTGTTAAATAAAACAAAACATGACACAACACTAAGAATGCTGAGAACAGAGAAAGTTTGGGAATGTCTTATCTATGGCATTTAATAATATAGAATCCCAGTCTTTCATTACCTTAGAGTTATTGAACCAGAATCTATATTTCATAGAGACCAACCAGAAGTTTCACAAGCATTGTCACTGATTCTCATAATTGACATCTACATTTTCAGAATTATTCTTTGTTATTGCCTATCATTATTGCTTGCCTAGTGATGGTGTAGATACCACGAAGTTCAGCTTAATGATATTGCTCATATTCATTATGGTCAAATGGTAAAGTGTTTTATATTAATGTTGTTATTTTCATTATTATACGTATGTGGGCATTTTTGCAGCAATGCACAAGTTTCAAAGAAATTTTAATCTTAAGATTTCCCATTGGAACCAATTATCACTTAAAATGTTTATCATGAAAACTCTAATTGTTCCTTAATACATACACTCTCAGTTAAATGTTAATGAGGTTATTTATTTAGTTCTGACAATGGGCCTTTATATTCTACACGTGCCTTTGATGATGAGTATTAATGAGCTAGTATAAAATAGTTCTCTATAAATAACTTCATATGATTCTTTGATCTGTAGAAGTGTTACAGTTTTGTCACTCATTAGCTTACAAATTCTAAGAGCAAAGGGTACCATTGACTCTTGGAGGAAAACTTAACTCTGAATCAACTGTGGAGAAAGAAAAAGTGTGTAGAAGAATGTTGACTTAAACTTAGTCATACAGATAAATCGGTAGGAGAGATGCTGCGAGAAAGGAAGTTTGTGCAATAAAATCATTTGGAAAAAGCAGGATATAATGTATCTTCATGATTCATCATTCCCATTTTCATAATTAGTTCCCTGAGTGTGTCTGTACTAAGGTAAACATTGTTAAATTCAGTGATTGGCTACCAAATGTTTCCCCCCCCCCACAATAACACTCATCTGTCCAAATAATTAGCATTCCTAGCAAGATACTTTGAGAAATGTAATATAATATTCAACAACACTGAGTGTTGATTGAATGTCCGTTATATATCAGTTACTGCTAGATGCCAGGCATGAAGTGATAAAGATATGTAGACATAATCTCTTATCCTCCTGGAAACAGTCAATTCAATAAGCTACTGAAATAAAGTGTGGGCATATTTTATTGCCATTCTCTGATTTGACATCATGTGCCAGGTGCAATCTGATTCAGTCTAGAAAAGAATTGTTAGAAAAAGAGCCAAATAAAGTAATATCTGAAATATGAGTAGTTGTGTGTGCATGTATGTGTGTATAGTCTAGTGGCATGAGACAAAAAGAAACAAGAGAGAGAAAGAGAGAGACAGGCAGGCAGCCTTGTGGGAGGTAGAGATAGGTATATTCCATATTCCAGCTTTGGAAATATATTTAGGGACATTGTATTTAGTTACTCATTTATTACCCTTTCCCACTAGAATAAAAGCATCATGAAAGCAGAAACAGTGTTTGGTTTCCCTTCAGATGTTGCCCCAGATAGTGAGAATGTTGTCTAGAAGGCTGCAGATGCTTTAAACAAAAACTTGTTCCAGGTGCCTGGGTAGCTCTGTTGGTTGAACATCGGGCTTTGATTTTGTTTCAGGTCATGATCTCATGGTTCGTGATTTCGAGCCCTGTGTCAGGCTCTGCATTGACAGTGCGGAGCCTGCTTGGGATTCTCTCTTTCCCCCATCTCTCTGCCTCTCCCCTGCTCTCTTTCTCTCTCAAAAATTAATAAACTTAAAAAGGTAAAAATAAAAAAATTAAAACTTGTTGAATAAAAGGAACATGAAAATATGCAGTCAAGTTGAAATTAGACTGAAAAAGCTTAGCATGAAGAGAAAAAGTGTATGGCAGAAACAAGCTCCTGATTTATTGCCATGTGTTATGGACTGAATATTTGTGTGTCCATAAAATTTATAAGTTGAAGTCCTAATAATCCCCAGAGTGAGTGGTATTTGGAAATAAGGTCCTAAGTAATTAAGGTTAAATGAGGTCAGGTGGGGACCTGATTTAATAAAATTAGTATCCTTCTAAGAAGAGACAAAAAGAGGTGGCTCTTTCTTTCTTTGATGGGCACACACTGAGCAAAGGCCATCGAAGATAAGGTGAGAAGGTGGCTATCTATAATGCAGGAAGAGAGCTCTCGTGGGAAACCAGATTTGCTGGTACCTTGATCATGGGCTTCTAGCTGTCAGAACTGTGAGAAAATACATTGCTGTTTAAGCCACCTGGTCAGTGGTATTTTTTGTTATAGAAGCCCAAGTAGACTAAGACAGCATGCTTTATCATTTAGTATATATTTATGCCACATGAGGAGCAATTGAAAGTTTTTAAGCAAGTTTTTAAGCAAGTGATTTATGAGGAAATCACTCCAAGTGAAATGCAGAACATTGTTGTGGGCTATTGTGGAAAAGCTGCAATGGGAAGGTTTAGGTGTATTTGAAAATGTAGGTTGACAGAATTTTATTTCTAATTGCATAGTAGAATTTTATAACTATGAAATTCCAATTTGAGTTGTTGGGGAAAGCTGAAGTACCTTTGGTCATGTGAGTGTGATGGTATAAGATATCTAATAAAGACATCCCAGAAAGGTTCAGTATATGTGTGTGGAACTTGAGGAGAAGGGTAACCTGGAGAGCAATAGAGAATTGCTCTTAATTGAGATTTATGTGTGACTTCAACCCATGGAGGGATCTTTTAAAAAGAGGAGAGATGAGAAATTAGAAGAGAAACCTAAGGAAGAAAATTTAAACACGAGAGGAGACATAAAGCTGGCAGTGACATTATGTCCAATCGTGAAGAGGAAAGCCAAAGCAAGAGGATATTTGTGGAAGAATTCATAGTGGGAACTTTTCAAAATTGGGAATATGATAAATGATTTCAAATTGGAAACAGTATATTTCTTCAAAAGACGAAGAAAGCTATTTCTTCCTTCTAAACCTGACATAAAGCACAAAATATGGGTGAAGGTGGTCCAAATATACAAACTTTCAATTATAAAAAACTAAGTTCTGGGGATGAAATGTACAACATGATGACTAAAGGTAAAAATATTGCTTTGTATATTTGGAAGTTACTGAAAGAATAAATCTTAAAAGTTATCAGAAGAAGTAAACAAATTTTGTAATTATGTGAGCTGATGGATTGTTAGCTAAACTTGTGGTAATCATTTCATAACATGTAAATATACCAAATCATCATGTTGTAGCCCTTAAAGTTATACAACTACATGTCAATTATGCTTTAATAAAAGTAGAAAAAAGTGAAATCCTATATTCAAATATTCTACTCATCAAAATTTTATTTCAAAATCAAAGACATAAAACTACTCAGATATCCATTTTAACTGCCCATATGAAGAAATCCTTCTAAATGTTTTCATTTGTTTGTCTGTTTCTTTATTTATTTATGAGAGGGAGAGAGAGAGAGACAGAGAGACAGAGAGAGAGAGAGAGGAGAGAGAATGTGAGCAGGGGACAGGTAGACACAGAGGGAGAACGAGAATCCAAAACCGGCTCTGTGCTAAGAGCAGACAGACCAATGTGGGGCTCAAGTTCACGAACCATGAGATCATGACCTGAACCGAAGTCAGATGCTTATGAGCCACCCAGGCAGCTATAGAAATCCTTCTAACATGAGATATTATTTTACTTTTCTTTTTTTTTTGGGGGGGGGAGAGAAAACTAATTTTTATTTCTTTTTTTTTTATGAAATTTATTGACAAATTGGTTTCCGTACAACACCCAGTGCTCATCCCAAAAGGTGCCCTCCTCAATACCCATCACCCACCCTCTCCTCCCTCCCACCCCCCATCAACCCTCAGTTTGTTCTCAGTTTTTAACAGTCTCTTATGCTTTGGCTCTCTCCCATTCTAACCTCTTTATTTTTTTTTTTTTCCTTCCCCTCCCCCATGGGTTCCTGTTCAGTTTCTCAGGATCCACATAAGAGTGAAACCATATGGTATCTGTCTTTCTCTGTATGGCTGATTTCACTTAGCATCACACTCTCCAGTTCCATCCACGTTGCTACAAAAGGACATATTTCATTTTTTCTCATTGCCACGTAATATTCCATTGTGTATATAAACCACAATTTCTTTATCCATTCATCAGTTGATGGACATTTAGGCTCTTTCCATAATTTGGCTATTGTTGAGAGTGCTGCTATGAACATTGGGGTACAAGTGACCCTATGCATCAGTACTCCTGTATCCCTTGGATAAATTCCTAGCAGTGCTATTGCTGGGTCATAGGGTAGGTCTATTTTTAATTTTCTGAGGAACTTCCACCCTGCTTTCTAGAGCGGCTGCACCAATTTGCATTCCCACCAACAGTGCAAGAGGGTTCCCGTTTCTCCACATCCTCTCCAGCATCTATAGTCTCCTGATTTATTCATTTTGGCCACTCTGACTGGCGTGAGGTGATACCTGAGTGTGGTTTTGATTTGTATTTCCCTGATGAGGAGCGACGTTGAGCATCTTTTCATGTGCCTGTTGGCCATCCGGATGTCTTCTTTAGAGAAGTGTCTATTCATGTTTTCTGCCCAATTCTTCACTGGATTATTTGTTTTTCAGGTGTGGAGTTTGGTGAGCTCTTTATAGATTTTGGATACTAGCCCTTTGTCCGATATGTCATTTGTGAATATCTTTTCCCATTCCGTTGGTTGCCTTTTAGTTCTGTTGGTTGTTTCCTTTGCTGTGCAGAAGCTTTTTATCTTCATAAGGTCCCAGTAATTCACTTTTGCTTTTAATTCCCTTGCATTTGGGGATGTGTTGAGTAAGAGATTGCTACGGCTGAGGTCAGAGAGGTCTTTTCCTGCTTTCTCCTCTAAGGTTTTGATGGTTTTCTGTCTCACATTCAGGTCCTTTATCCATTTTGAGTTAATTTTTGTGAATGGTGTGAGAAAGTGGTCTAGTTTCAACCTTCTGCATGTTGCTGTCCAGTTCTCCCAGCACCATTTATTAAAGAGGCTGTCTTTTTTCCATTGGATGTTCTTTCCTGCTTTGTCAAAGATGAGTTGGCCATACGTTTGTGGGTCTAGTTCTGGGGTTTCTATTCTATTCCATTGGTCTATATGTCTGTTTTTGTGTCAATACCATGGTGTCTTGATGATGACAGCTTTGTAGTAGAGGCTAAAGTCTGGGATTGGGATGCCTCCTGCTTTGGTCTTCTTCTTCAAAATTTCTTTGGCTATTCGGGGCCTTTTGTGGTTCCATATGAATTTGAGGATTGCTTGTTCTAGTTTCGAGAAGAATGCTGGTGCAATTTTGATTGGGATTGCATTGAATGTGTAGATAGCTTTGGGTAGTATTGACATTTTGACAATATTTATTTTTCCAATCCATGAGCAGGGAATGTCTTTCCATTTCTTTAAATCTTCTTTAATTTCCTTCATAAGCTTTCTATAGTTTTCAGCATACAGATCCTTTACATCTTTGGTTAGATTTATTCCTAGGTATTTTATGCTTCTTGGTGCAATTGTGAATGGGATCGGTTTCTTTATTTGTCTTTCTGTTGCTTCATTGTTAGTGTATAAGAATGCAACTGATTTCTGTACATTGATTTTGTATCCTACAACTTTGCTGAATTCATGTATCAGTTCTAGCAGACTTTTGGTGGAGTCTATCGGATTTTCCATGTATAATATCATGTCATCTGCAAAAAGCGAAAGCTTGACTTCATCTTTGCCAATTTGGATGCCTTTGATTTCCTTTTGTTGTCTGATTGCTGATGCTAGAACTTCCAGCACTATGTTAAACAGCAGCGGTGAGAGTGGGCATCCTTGTCATGTTCCTGATCTCAGGGAAAAAGCTCTCAGTTTTTCCCCGTTGAGGATGATGTTAGCTGTGGGCTTTTCATAAATGGCTTTTATGATCTTTAAGTATGTTCCTTCTATCCCGACTTTCTCAAGGGTTTTTATTAAGAAAGAGTGCTGGATTTTGTCGAAGGCCTTTTCTGCATCAATTGACAGGATCATATGGTTCTTCTCTTTTTTTTTGTTAATGTGATGAATCACGTTGATTGATTTGCGAATATTGAACCAGCCCTGCATCCCAGGAATGAATCCCACTTGATCATGGTGAATAATTCTTTTTATATGCCGTTGAATTCGATTTGCTAGTATCTTATTGAGAATTTTTGCATCCATATTCATCAGGGATTTTGGCCTGTAGTTCTCTTTTTTTACTGGGTCTCTGTCTGGTTTAGGAATCAAAGTAATACTGGCTTCATAGAATGAGTCTGGAAGTTTTCCTTCCCTTTCTATTTCTTGGAATAGCTTGAGAAGGATAGGTATTATCTCTGCTTTAAACGTCTGGTAGAACTCCCCTGGGAAGCCATCTGGTCCTGGACTCTTATTTGTTGGGAGATTTTTAATAACCGATTCAATTTCTTCGCTGGTTATGGGTCTGTTCAAGCTTTCTATTTCCTCCTGAGTTTTGGAAGAGTGTGGGTGTTCAGGAATTTGTCCATTTCTTCCAGGTTGTCCAATTTGTTGGCATATAATTTTTCATAGTATTCCCTGATAATTGTTTGTATCTCTGAGGGATTGGTTGTAATCATTCCATTTTCATTCATGATTTTATCTATTTGGGAAGCCTGGCTAGAGGTTTGTCAATTTTGTTTATTTTTTCAAAAAACCAACTCTTGGTTTCGTTGATCTACTCTACAGTTTTTTTTTTACATTCTATATTGTTTATTTCTGCTCTGATCTTTATTATTTCTCTTCTTCTGCTGGGTTTAGGCTGCCTTTGCTGTTCTGCTTCTAGTTCCTTTAGGTGTGCTGTTAGATTTTGTATTTGGGATTTTTCTTGTTTCTTGAGATAGGCCTGGATGGCAATGTATTTTCCTCTCAGGACTGCCTTTGCTGCATCCCAAAGCGTTTGGATTGTTGTATTTTCATTTTCGTTTGTTTCCATATATTTTTTAATTTCTTCTCTAATTGCCTGGTTGACCCACTCATTCGTTAGTAGGGTGTTCTTTAACCTCCATGCTTTTGGAGGTTTTCCAGACTTTTTTCTGTGGTTGATTTCAAGCTTCATAGCATTGTGGTCTGAAAGTAAGCATGGTATAATTTCAATTCTTGTATACTTATGAAGGGCTGTTTTGTGACCCAGTATATGATCTATCTTGGAGAATGTTCCATGTGCACTCGAGAGGAAAGTATATTCTGTTGCTTTGGGATGCAGAGTTCTAAATATATCTGTCAAGTCCATCTGATCCAATGTGTCATTTAGGGCCCTTGTTTCTTTATTGACCGTGTGTCTAGATGATCTATCCATTTCTGTAAGTGGGGTGTTAAAGACCCCTGCAATTACCACATTCTTCTCAGTAATGTTGCTTATGTTTATGAGTAATTGTTTTATATATTTGGGGGCTCCGGTATTCGGCGCATAGACATTTATAATTGTTAGCTCTTCCTGATGGATAGAGCCTGTAACTATTATATAATGTCCTTCTTCATCTCTTGTTACAGCCTTTAATTTAAAGTCTAGTTTGTCTGATATAAGTATGGCTACTCCAGCTTTCTTTTGGCTTCCAGTCGCATGATAAATAGTTCTCCATCCCCTCACTCTCAATCTAAAGGTGTCCTCAGGTCTAAAATGAGTCTCTTGTAGACAGCAAATAGATGGGTCTTGTTTTTTTATCCATTCTGATACCCTATGTCTTTTGGTTGGCGCATTTAATCCATTTACATTCAGTGTTATTATAGAAAGATACGGGTTTAGAGTCATTGTGATGTCTGTATGTTTTATGCTTGTAGTGATGTCTCTGGGACTTTGTCTCACAGGGTCCCCCTTAGGATCTCTTGTAGGGCTGGTTTAGTGGTGACAAATTCCTTCAGTTTTTGTTTGTTTGGGAAGACCTTTACCTCTCCTTCTATTCTAAATGACAGACTTGCTGGATAAAGGATTCTCGGCTGCATATTTTTTCTGTCTAGCACGCTGAAAATCTCGTGCCAATTCTTTCTGGCCTGCCAAGTTTCAAAAGAGAGATCAGTCACGAGTCTTATAGGTCTCCCTTTATATGTGAGGGCACGTTTACCCCTTGCCTCTTTCAGAATTTTCTCTTTATCCTTGTATTTTGCCAGTTTCACTATGATATGTCGTGCAGAAGATCGGTTCAAGTTACGTCTGAAGGGAGTTCTCTGTGCCTCTTGGATTTCAATGCCTTTTTCCTTCCCCAGTTCAGGGAAGTTCTCAGCTATTATTTCTTCAAGTACCCCTTCAGCACCTTTCCCTCTCTCTTCCTCCTCTGGGATACCAATTATGCGTATATTATTTCTTTTTAGTGTATCACTTAGTTCTCTAATTTTCCCCTCATACTCCTGGATTTTTTTATCTCTCTTTTTCTCAGCTTCCTCTTTTTCCATAACTTTATCTTCTAGTTCACCTATTCTCTCCTCTGCCTCTTCAAGCCGAGCTGTGGTGGTTTCCATTTTGCTTTGCATTTCGTTTAAAGCGTTTTTCAGCTCCTCGTGACTGTTCCTTAGTCCCTTGATCTCTGTAGCAAGAGATTCTCTGCTGTCCTGTATACTGTTTTCAAGCCCAGCGATTAATTTTATGACTATTATTCTAAATTCGCTTTCTGTTATATTATTTAAATCCTTTTTGATCAGTTCATTAGCTGTTGTTATTTCCTGGAGATTCTTCTGAGGGGAATTCTTCCGCTTGGTCATTTTGGATAGTCCCTGGCATGGTGAGGACCTGCAGGGCACTTCCCCTGTGCTGTGGTGTATAACTGGAGTTGGTGGGCGGGGCTGCAGTCAGACCTGATGTCTGCCCCCAGCCCACCTCTGGGGCCACAGCCAGACTGGTGTGTGCCTTCTCTTCCCCTCTCCTAGGGGCGGGATTCACTGTGGGGTGATGTGGCTCATCTGGGCTACTTGCACACTGCCAGGCTTGTGATGCTGGGGATCTGGCGTATTAGCTGGGGTGGGTAGGCAAGGTGCACGGGGGGCAGGAGGGGCAGGCTTAGATCGTTTCTCCTTAGGTGATCCACTTCAGGAGGGGCCCTGTGGCAGCGGCAGGGAGTCAGATCCGCTGCCGGAGGTTTGGCTCTGCAGAAGGGCAGAGTTGGGTGTTTGTGTGGAGCGAGCAAGTTCCCTGGCAGGAATGGGTTTTCTTTGGGATTCTGGCTGGGGGATGGGCGGGGGAGATGGCGCTGGCGAGCGCCTTTGTTCCCCACCAAAGTGAGCTCTGTTGTCAGGGGGCTCAGCAGCTCTCCCTCCCTTTGTCCTCCAGCCGTCCCGCTTTCCGAGCAGAGCTGTTAACTTATGACCTCCCAGATGCTAAGTCACGCTTGCTGTCGGAACACAGTCCGTCAGGCCCCTCCGCTTTTGCAAGCCAGACTCGGGGGCTCTGCTTGGCCGGCGAGCCGCCCTCAGCCCCGGCTCCCTCCCGCCAGTCCGTGGAGTGCGCACTGCCTCGCCGCCCTTCCTACCCTCTTCCATGGGCCTCTCATCTGCGTTTGGCTCTGGCGACTCCGTTCTGCTAATCCTCTGGCGGTTTTCTGGGTTATTTAGGCAGGTGTAGATGGAATCTAAGTGATCAGCAGGACGTGCGGTGAGCCCAGCGTTCTCCTAAGCCGCCATCTTGCAAAAAACCTATTTTACTTTTCAGAACGTATCTTTTGTCCAAAACATTTTTAACTTACAACATTGACCCCCTTGCTAAGCATGGTTTTATGGGCCCTACACAAGTACAGGAGTCACTTACTTGCAAAGAATATCTAATGTGTATTAACAAAATATTGTTAATTATTTACAACACAGTTACTATTACAAAAACATAAAGATATAATAAATAGTTCTACTGATAGATATTAGAATGGGAAAGAAAAGAACATTTAATTAAAATAAATGGTGAGCAAAGCTTTGGTCCTAAAACACCTGATCAAATAATTAAATTCATTAAGAGAGAAAAATGTCAGGCTTTATAATAATAGTATGGTGGTTTGGGTATTAAATTTTAAATCTCAATATTAGAATACATTTGATGTTTATTTTATAGTGAATTAATTTGTAAGACTCAATTTTAAAATGCTCTCCTGTCAAAGGCTGCTAGAACTGATATATAAATTCAGCAAAGTTGAAGGATACAAAATCAATGTACAGAATTCAGTTGCACTCTTATACACTAATAATGAAGCAACAAAAAGACAAAGAAACTGATCCCATTCACAATTGCACCAAGAATCATAAAATACCTAGGAATAAACCAAACCAAAAATGTAAAAGATCTGTATGCTGAATGTTATAGAAAACTTATGAAGGAAATTGAAGAAGACACAAAGAAATAGAAAAACATTCCATGTTCATGGATTGGAAGAATAAATATTGTTCAAAGTCAATACTACCCAAAATAATCTATACATTTAATGCAATCCCAAACAAAATTGCACTGGCATTCTTCTCAAAGCTAAAACAAACCATCCTAAAATTTGTATGGAATCACAATAATACCCTGAATGGCCAAAGTAATATTGAAGAAGAAGACCAAAGCAGGAGGCAACACAATCCCAGACTTTAGCCTCTACTACAAAGCTGAAATCATCAAGACAGCATGGTACTGGCACAAAAACAGACACATAGACCAATGGAATAGAATAGAGAAGCCAGAATTTGACCCACAAATGTATGGCCAACTAATCTTTGACAAAGCGGGAAACAGTATGCAAAGGAAAAAAGACTGTCTCTTTAGCAAATGGTGCTGGGAGAACTAGACTGGGACATGCAGAAGAATGAAACTAGACTTTCTTACACCATACACAAAGATAAACTCCAAATTGATGAAAGACCTGAATGTGAGAGGGGAAACCATCAAAACCCTAGAGGAGAAAGCAGGCAACAACCTCTTTGATCTCTGCTGCAGCAGTTTCTTGCTCAATACATTTCTAAAAGCAAGGGAATTAAAAGCAAAAATGAACCATTGGGACCTCATCAAGATAAAAAGCTTCTGCACTGCAAAGGAAACAACAAAACTAAAAGGCAACTAACAGAATAGGAAAAGATATTTGCAAATGACATACCGGATAAAGGGTTAATATCCAAAATCTATAACGAACTTAGCAAACTAAACATCCCAAAACCAAACAATCCTGTGAATAAATGAGAAGAACATGAATAGACACTTTTCCTAAGAATACATCCAGATGGCCAACAGACATATGAAAGGATGCTCAACGTCACTCCTCATCAGGGAAATACAAATCAAAGCCACATTGAGATACCACCTCACACCAGTCAGAGTGGCTAAAATGAACAACTCAGGAAAGTACAGACACTAGCAAGGATGTGGAGAAATGGGAACCCTCTTGCACTGTTGGTGGGAATGCAAACTGGTGCAGCCACTCTGGAAAACAGTGTGGAGGTTCCTCAAAAAATTAAAAATAGACCTACCCTATGACCCAGCAATAGCACTGCTAGGAATTTACCCAAGGGATACAGGAGTGCTGATGCATAGGGGCACTTGTAGCCCAATGTTCATAGCAGCACTTTCAACAATAGCCAAGTTATGTAAAGAGCCTAAATGTCCATCGATTGATGAATGGACAAAGAAGATGTGGTTTATATATACTATGGAATACTACTTGGCAATGAGAAAGAATGAAATCCTTCCATTTGCAGCAACATGGATGGAATTGGAAGGTACTATGCTAAGTGAAATAAGTCAGCCAGAGAAAGACAGACATTATATGTTTCACTCATATATGGAACTTGAGAAACTTAACAGAAGACCATGGGGAAGGGGAAGGGGAAAAATTGTTACAAACAGAGAGGGAGGTAGGCAAACTATAAGAGACTCTTATATAAGAGACTCTTAAATACAGAGAACAAACTGAAGGTTGATTGGGGGCATGGGGGAGATGGGAAAATGGGGGATGGGCATTGAGGAGGGCACTTGTTGGGATGAGCACTAGGTGTTATGTGTAAGTGATGAACCACGGGAATCTACCCCCAAACCCGAAAGCACACTGTACACACTGTATGTTAGCTAATTTGAAAATAAATTGTATTAAAATTAAAAATAAAATGCTCTCCTATGAAATTCAAATATGGAAAGAAGTTATTTTCTATTTCAGCTGACAAATGAGATTCTTTATAATCTGTCACTTGTCTCTGTAGATGAAATGCAAAATATTAATATAGGGGATGAATAGCATTTTGAATGGTATAGTAGACAAAATAAAGGGAGATTTTATGGAACAAAAGATTATTGAGTAAAAGGGAGACAGACTTACAAGAACAGCAATGTTTTTAAGAACTGCAATTATTTCACTAGACAATCTTTCACTAGGAAAAATTTTAAAATAGGTACTTATTTTTTTGTAGAGCAATTTACAGTCTCTTTAAAGGTGCTTCTTTTTTGGATTATATAAACATGTTTACAATTTACAATTTATATGTTTACATTTTTTACATATGTTTACAATTTATAGTGGGCGCCTATGTGGCTCAGTTGTTAAGCGTCCATCTTCGGCTCAGGTCATGATCTCGGAGTTTGTGAGTTCAAGCCCTGCGTGGGGCTCTGTGATGACAGCTCAGAGCCTGGAGCCTGCTTCAGATTCTGTGTCTCCCTCCCTCTCTGCCCCTCCTCCGCTTGTACTCTCTCTCTCTCTCTCTCTCTCTCAAAAATAAAGAAAATTAAAAGCATTAAAAAATGTTTATAATTTATTATGTAATAGGATTTGTATTCATTATGCAGTACTCAAAATAATAGAAATACTAACTTTTTTATTAAATGAGATCTTTACATTCATTAATTTTGATAAATATTCTATGTTATTATTTTTGCTGTTCTCACATTTTCAGAAAAATTTAGGGTTCCTGGGTCTCCTAACCTACCTGGGATCATGGGAAATTCTGCTTGCTACAAGCAGGTTTGTGAGGGTTTTTTTTTGGATTTTTTTGACGTCGGACTATTCTTGAGACAAATGAGAAGCTTAGTAATACAACTCCCAGATGTTTTTATTTAGGAGAATGGCATTAGACTTGCTCTGAAAGAATTTATAATTTCTAATAAATTAATCTAATTGTTTAAATGTGATTATTCAGTGCTTAAATAATCAGGTGTCTTGGGATCTAAGGTTTTATAATTTTGATAACCTCTTTATTTTTTTTATTTTTATTTTTTAATTTTTTTTTTCAACGTTTATTTATTTTTTGGGACAGAGAGAGACAGAGCATGAACGGGGGAGGGGCAGAGAGAGAGGGAGACACAGAATCCGAAACAGGCTCCAGGCTCTGAGCCATCAGCCCAGAGCCCGACGCGGGGCTCGAACGCACGGACCGCGAGATCGTGACCTGGCTGAAGTCGGACGCTTAACCGACTGCGCCACCCAGGCGCCCCGATAACCTCTTTAAAAACAGGACATAAAATTATAGATAATAAATTTGGTAATTTATGTCCACTTACATTGATAAATGAAATGACAACAAAAATATAAGTTATAAAATGCTTATTAATACCACAAGCATAAAAATTCAAAAAGTAAATATTAATCTCCTGACACATCTCTAATTGTTCCCATATTTTTGGCTTACATATTCATATTTTCTCTTCATATGACCATGATCTTGTAATAAAATTTTCTATAGAGGAAATAAAAAGTTAATTTGATGTTTTCTCTATTGCAGCTGCTCAAAACATGTTCTTAATTACCTAGATTTGACTCTACAAATGCACTTGTTCAGTCAAGAGTTGCACTGTAGTAACACTACAGATGTGTTATACCAACTAGAAATTCTGATGACTTCTCTTTTGCATGATTCCCGTGAGAAAAGGTAAAAGAAAAAATGTGGTGTGCACGCACAATATACATATATTGCTAAACTGCGTTACATATAGTGCATTATGCATTCCTGATAAGAAAATTTGATCAAAGATTGATCCGAATTAAATCCTCCACTTTTAATTTTGCTCATGAAATTTTCGGAAGCATTTATGACTAACTTCTTATTCTGTCCATTTTACACTTTGTGACTCTTTGTGTACATACATTCCATGCAAGGAATTATAGGGCGTATGCTATCCCGATAAGCTTTCATTCCCTGTATCTCTGTGCTGTAATGTTAGGTAAGTAGGCATAGTGGAACTCCTCTCTACCAGATGGCTATCAATAACTGAACTATACATTGAAGTCACTGCAATTCACATGGGGACTTTCTTCTAAAGCTTAATTAAATGTAGCACAAATTCAGCTTCTTTCCTAGATTCCCAAAGGGCTCACAACCACTCCAGCAACATCTAACTATCTATACAATACAGAGCTTTTATTTGATTTCAGTTAAAATACTACTTTTTTTTAAAGATTATTTTTATTTATGTTGTGAGAGAACAAGCAGGGGAGGAGCAGAGAGAGAGAGAGAGAGAGAGAGAGAGAGAGAGAGAGACGATCGTAAGCAGTCTCTGCAACATTGGTGCAGAGCCTGATGAGGGGCTCAAACTCACAAACCATGAGATCATGACCTGAGCTGAAATCAAGAGTGGGATGCTTGGGGGCACCTGAGTGGCTCAGTCGGTTGGGCATCCGACTTCAGCTCAGGTCATGATCTCACAGTTCGTGGATTCGAGCCCCACGTCGGGCTCTGTGCTGCCAGCTCAGAGCCTGGAGCCTGCTTCTGATTCTGTGTCTCCCTCTCTCTCTGCCCCTTCCCCGCTCATGTTCTGTATCTCTGACTCTCAAAACTAAATAAGCATACAAAAAAAGAAAGAGTGGAATGCTTAACCAGCTGAGTCATCCAGGCGCCCCAATATATTACTTTTGAAAAAAAAATTTTAATGTAGGATCACATGAACACATTGTGAAGTTTCTCCCAAGGTCCAGGAAGGGGCACATGAAAGTGAGTAGCACTGTGTGAAGCTTCATTAGTTCCACATTAATCTACCTCTGCATTTCCATTCTTAATCACACATTTTTATGACTACTAAAAACAGCTCCCCAGTAATAAAAATAATACATGATATATTTCAGTGACTGGCAAGGTGAATAATTACAGGCTAAAGTCTGGGTTATTCTTCATGAGGAAATAATTGCTATGATTATCTTTAGACCTGATATGCATTTAAATGAAATATTTTAAAAGGAATGTTCTAATTGTCTTGATTTTGTAAAATTTCCAAATCTCATTCTTCTTATGGAAATAAGTTCTTATAATACTTGAGCTCTTAAGATAAATCATTTTAGTGATGCTAATTAACAGACTGTCAAAAGATGATGTTTGTACTTTATATTTTCCATTTATAAAAATGTTACAAAAATGTTACATTTTCCTAAAAACCAAATTACTGTGAAATACTGAAATTATCATAAAAACCTAAATAAAATACCTATGAATTTTATAATAAAATAGAAAATATTAGCTTTTGTTTTTATAAAGATGGCTCTATTTTTTGTGAATTAATCAAATTTCAGCTGATTATAATAGATACTGTTTAAAAAGAGTTTATTTTGCTTGAAAATACAGTGTGTGACAATTTCCATGCAACAAAAGCAATTTGTTTAGTGCCACCTTCATGCACTTACTTTTATAAATAAGTAATGGGAAATGAATCCATACAAGTTACAAAAAGACTTTTGATAGTCAGCACTAACATGTAAATGGACTTTTACAATTGGTACCTTGGGCTGTAGCAAACTGAAATAAATCCTTAGTGACTTGGCAAACATTTCCATTTCAACATTGAATTCAGTGAAGTTTTCTCTTCTGATAAGCTTTGAGTTTGAGCTTAGCTGTTGATTTATTTCTATTCCATAGTGAGTATTGAGAGCCATTTTCAGAAATCAGGTCTGAATCCTCCAAGGAGAAACATTCTAAACAAACACAAGAAACCTTTTAAGGGAATCTTACGGGCTCTTAATAACTAGTCATGTAAAAGTAGATACTATTCAGCCCAAATTCACTTTTATTATTTTTCTTTGAATCTCTAATGAGTTTCTCATTGTGATTTATAGTTTCAAAATATGCCTGATGAAGCAACAACATGTATTACACAGGATGATTCTTTTTGAAATTCAATAATTGTCCAGACTCTCTCCATAGCAAAGACTGTGGCATTTAGACATGATTTCTCTAATATGAAGAATTCCTAGTAAAACCCCAAAGATATGCAGCTGTATCTAAAGAACATATAAATTTAAAGTAGTCCACATTCTAGAAAACGCACAATAGGCATTACAATCGATTCACCCTTACTAATACTTAAAAGGTATAGGAAAACTGTTAATAAGAAATGTAAAGCACCAGAGTTATCTTTAATAATTTATTCCTTTTTGAAGCTAAAATGGGTCTTACATTAGAAAGCTCTTCCATTAAAAGAAGTTTACACCAATGTGTTTATTTTATAAGGTATTTGTGTTCCTGTTAAATGAGAACATTGCTATGTGTGTCCAAAGAGCATCATATAAACGATTCACATCAAGTAGGTAAATTTTCATTGTCAGAACAACTAAAATAAAATAATAAGATGTAGAGTGATGTATAAAAAATATTACTTTGTAAAGTTATTGGACCATATAATTAATATATACTGAGTAGTTTTAGAACACAAAAGTATGTTATTAAGTAAATACACATTACAATTTTGAAAATTAAGTAGGATGATACAGGAGGACTTCTTAAGCATATGCAGGACTGTACTACTACTAAGTGATTTGGTAACATTTGTTAGAAATTTTGGTGGAGTATGTAAACCTCATGCCCAAAGAATCTGCATGTATAATTTGGAATATATAGGACAATCTAAGGTTAAGTGAAAATATGCAGGGTGAGCAGCACTACAAAAACAGATTGTTCAGGCATTTGGAATTTTTTGGAATCTATTTTTTGATTATGGCAGTGGGAATAATATGCCAAAATGCAGATGCTCCACATTCCAATGTCTTCAGTGACCAGGACAGTAACATGAATATGTGAAGCCAAGAAAAAAACTTTCTAAAAATAGAGAACTGTGGGCAGTGTGATAGAAAGAACCTATCCCAACTAAGAACACTTGAACACATTCTTTTTAATATCCTGCCATTCAATCAAGACATCTGCAGGCTACAGATGGACTACGATCCTTGTGTTTCTTTTTCCCTTCCACGATGACTTCTTTAAGCATGCAGAAAGTGATTGTGTTTGTTCCCCTTTGGCTACCTCCTAAGGGCTTGGAACAATGTCATATTTATTTTTAAAGAGATCATAAAATCAATTTTTAAGGCATAGTTTACACATAATAAAATACAGTAATTTTCAAGTGTTTAGAAGCTCAATGTGTTTGACAGGTGAACATAAGTAACCATCACATTAAAAAAAGGTACATAACATTTCCATTATCCCTGAAAAATAAACTCACCCATGCTACATTCATAAATCACTACTTCCAGCACCTGGCCTTGGTCAAAACTGATCCATTTCTGTCACTGTAGATTAGTCTTGGCTTCATATTATTTCAGATAAATGAAATCATGCAGTTGGTACACTTCGGTGTTTGACTTCTTTTGTTCAATATCCTAATTTTGAGATATTGTTGAGTGTATTAGTAGTTTGTTGTATTTTATTGCTGAGTATTATTCCATTAAATAAGCATGATAGTTTTTTCATCTCTTCTATTGATGGCCCCTTAGCCTATTTCCATTTTTGGCCTATTGCGGGGGGAAAAAAAAGTTGCCATGGTCATTTATGTACAAAACTTTTTGTAGATGTTTAAATTTTTGGTTGAATATCTCTGAATGTAGTTGTCATGTCATATGTTAAGCATATGAACAACTTTATAAGAAACTGCCAAACCACTTTCAAATGTAGTTACATAATTTAGCAGAGCATTAGAGTTCTTACATCCCTTTTGTGAAGTGTCTTCTAATTTTGAGCCCATGTTTATTGGTTGTTCTATTCTTATTTTAACACCTTTATATATCTTAGAAAGATGTTCCTGTTTTATAGTTTTTAATGTGCATTGCCTATATTTTCTGAAGTTCATTCCCTAGGGACTTCATGTTTTTTAATGCTATTTAAGTGACTTTTTAAAAAATTATAACTGTTGCTATTACATTGAAATAAGATTGATTTTCATATTTTCACCTGGTAATCCACACATTTTACAAATGTATTTATTATTTCTTGCAGTATTTTTGTAGATTCCTTAGCATTTTTATTAGCATAATAACCTCTGTGAGTAGACAGTTTTATTTATTCCTCAACATTTTTTTGTGATTTTTTATTTTTCTTTATTGCAACATATATAACTTCCAGTAAAATGTTAAGTGGAAATAGTGAGATCAGACATTATTGCCTTTATCCTTGAGGGAAAGTGCCACTCTTTTGTCATTACACATGATATTAGTTATATATATATATTTCACAATGCCCTTTTGTCTTTTCTGCATCTACTGAGACATGTTATTTTTCTTTTCTTCTTATTCTTAATGTTGTGAGCTAGTTCTATATATTCAATAAACCTTAAAGTCCTAGGATAAATTCCTTTTAGTCACAACATATTATTTTTATAAATATGTTATATATAATACGCTAATATTTTAAATCACTTTTATTGTGGTATAATTTACATACATGTTTACTAATATTTTGTTAAGGGTTCTTTCTGTGTGTGTCTGTGTTCATGGGGAATAGCAGTCTTTAGTTTTCTAGTAATGTATTTTTCATATTTTCATAATAGTTTCTTCCTCTTTGAGTTTGAGAGTGTTGCCTTCCTTTCTCTTTTTTCTGAAAAAGTTTGTGTTAACATGGACATTATTTCTTCCTTCAAGGTGCCATGGAATTCACTTCAAAAGCCACTTGAATCTGGAATGTTCAGGTGAGAGGCTTTTACTTAAAATTCAATTTATTTGATATTGGTATTTAAATTTTTTTAATGTTTATTTATTTTTGAGAGAGAAACAGCATGTAAGTGGGGGAGGGGCAGGGAGAGAGGGAGACACAGAAACTGAAGCAGGCTCCAGGCTCTAAAGTGTCAGCACAGAGAGTCTGACAGGGGGCTTGAATTCACAAACTGTGAGATCATGACCTGAACCGAAGTTGGTTATTCAACTGACTGAGCCACCCTGGTGTTCCTGATATTGCTATTTATATAGGACTATTCAGATTTTCTGCTTCTTCCCATGGATGTTTTACAGTTTGACTTTAAGTAATATTTCAGTTTCATCCATGTTGTTGTCTACTTTGGCTTAAAATAATTTGTATATTTTTAATATAAAGTATTTTATTACTTTTTAAAATTTTTATTTAAATTCCAGTTAGTTAACATACAGTGTAATATTAGTTTCAGGTGTATAATATAGTGATTCAATGCTTCCATACAGCACTCATCACAAGTTCTCTCCTTAATCCCATTACCTATTTAATATTGCCCATCTTTAAGAGCAGAAGTGATACTCCATCGTTCATTCTATAATATCAGTGACTTTTGCTTTCTCTTTTTTTTTTCATTATAAGTCTAGTGGTTTATCAGTTTCATTAAATTTTTAAATATTGGTCTTTGTTTTTATTGATTTTTTTCCATTAACCATTTTGTTCATTTCCACCATTATGTTTATTTTATTTAATTTGATAATTTCCTAGGTTTTTATTTAACATATTAGTGCTCAGACAAAATTCTCTGTAATTTCAAACATTTTACATTTTTACTCTAGTTTATGTCCACTCCCCCTATGACAGTTTGTTTTGGTGAAAGTTAGATGTGTTCTCCCCCCCCCCCCCGCCTCCACTGCTTTACTGATATATAATTGCCATATAACATTATGCAAGCTTAAAAATGCGTTCATGAAAATAATGTTTTTGAATATTGCTGGGATATTTCTCTATAGAAATCAGTTTATAGAAACTGTGGTGGAAATTTTTATAAGTACGATTACTTATCAATTATAAATTTCTCTGTGACCACAAAGTCAACAGAAAAGGCAATTTTGAAACTCTGTCATAGGTGGTAATTCCATTCCCTTTTAATGAGCTCTCATAAAGTTTGGTTGTTGAGTGTGCTTTCTGAGTGGGAGAAAACCAGTTTATAATTTTTATCTTTTTTTTAAATTGAGATATAACTAATAACACTATATTAGTTTCAGATGTACAGCACACTGAGTATCTTTTAATCTTGTCACTGCACTCCTGAGTTCAGATCTTAGATTTCTATTGTTTACGTCCTTCAGACAAATGTATCAGAGTTCTCATTTCAGTAGTGATTATGGTAACAAACGACTTCTTGGTAACATGAGTACCTGAATTACAGTGTATGCAATGACTGTAGGCTGGTAAAAATGCTAAGGCAATAGTATTGTAAATGTCTTCCAGCAAAAAACTACCAGAAACACACTTAAAATTGACCAATTTAAGCTTATTGTTCTTTGCAATGAGAGGGAACCATGTGGTGTTGTAGTAAGAGGTTGTTGAATGAATCTATTATAGTATTTGGGTACTTGTTTGGTGATTTTGGAGAAGGCTCTGTTCCGAGTTGGATACTGTCAGAAAGCAAGTGAAAACTTAAGATTCATTAGGTTAATAAACTAGGTCTATTGGTCAGGAAGAATTAATCAAAGCTAAAGCACCGCAAGGTAAAGAAGCAACTGCCACTTATTTTAACTAGAATAGGAAAAAAATTTCCTCATTTTTGTTGTTTGGATGACATGTTTTTGTGTTCAGAATGATTCCATGGTGGTCTTGTTTTTGTCCTGATCTGCAGTCAGAAAGTGGCCATGCTTGAAACACAAAATTATGTAGATTCAACAGGAAAAGAGCAAGTCTTAGACATGAGTACTAGGTAAGGTCCCAGAGGTAGAAGCTACTTTTATTTTCCTTAGTATTTGAGCTGGATAAGAAAGAGGAACATTTAAAAACAACATTTTAAAAAAACGAACGTTTAAAAACAACAAATATGGGGCACCTGAGTGGCTTAGTAGGTTGAGCGTCTGACTCTTGATTTCCACTCAGGTCATGATCTCATGGTTCGTGGGATCAAGCCCCACACTGGGCTCTGCACTGACAGTGTGGAGCCTGCTTGGGATTCTCTCTCTCCTTCTCTCTCTGCCCCTCCCCCACTTGCACTCGTGCATGTGCTCTCTCCCTATCTTAAATAAACAAACAAATAATAAATTAAAAAATAAAATAAAGGGGCGCCTGGGTGGCTCAGTCGGTTAAGCATCCGACTTCAGCTCAGGTCACGATCTCCTGGTCCGTGAGTTTGAGCCCCGCGTTGGGCTCTGGGCTGATGGCTCAGAGCCTGGAGCCTGCTTCCAGTTCTGTGTCTCCCTCTCTCTCTGCCCCCTCCCCCATTCATGCTCTGTCTCTGTCTCAAAAATAAATAAAACGTTAAAAAAATTTAAAAAATAGGGGCGCCTGGGTGGCGTAGTCGGTTAAGCGTCCGACTTCAGCCAGGTCACGATCTCGCGGTCCATGAGTTTGAGCCCCGCGTCAGGCTCTGGGCTGATGGCTCAGAGCCTGGAGCCTGTTTCCGATTCTGTGTCTCCCTCTCTCTCTGCCCCTCCCCCGTTCATGCTCTGTCTCTCTCTGTCGCAAAAATAAATAAACGTTGAAAAAAAAATTAAAAAAATAAATCAAAATAAAAACAACAAAACAAAGAGGGCCTTGTGCCAACTGGTTATGTAATGTGCTATGAACCCAGGAGCCTGAGTGTGCACTTCAGGCTCATCTCCCCATCCACACATATAATATAGTTTTTTAAAGAAAAGAAATCGAAGATAGACTGTTTGAAACAGAAAAATGTAATAAACTGTTTAATGTAACATCTAAGTTGTCCTTATTGTCCTGCAGAAGGGTTCTCAGGAGGTAAATGGCAGTTTTATACAAAAATCTTACACTGTCTTTCAAGTTTGAGCAATTTCCCCATTGCTTTTAGTATTCATCATTGCTGAATAAAGAGCCAATGGTAATCTGATATTTGTTTTACTGTACTACTCTATATTATTCTCATGTAGCTATTTTTATAATTGTCTCACTTCCTTTATGTATAAAGTAATACACTGATAAATATATTAAGTGGCCTTCCATTTCTCTATAAACTTGCTGGAAGGTGATGGGTGTGACATTCTAATTTTCATCATTCTTATTTTGTCAAGGAATAACTCAGTGGCTCATTTCAATCTGGAAGCATGTCCTCCATTTTTGTGAAATTTTTTGACATCATTCAAAAGAATTGTTTCTCCCTTTCATAGTTTTTGATTTCCCTACCTGTAATTTCTATTAGTCCAGATGTTAAGTCCTTAAAATTGATTTAGTAGATTTTCTCAACTACTTTCCAAACTTTCTGCATGTTTTTAGATTTTAGCATTTATATTTTCTAGTATTTCTTTTTCTTTCCACTTCATGGATGAATTGTCTTCTCTTGCCCTGAGGTAACTATTTGAAGGTAATTTTGTGAGGTGGTATGCTTTGTGTAAAGGTTTATTTGTGTTTCCTTATTTATATTTGCTTCTTTACTAATACATATTTTTATTTTCTTATTTGTTTTTCTGCTTCATGTGGGTGTGTTTGTCAACTATGTAATGATTCCTGATTATCCATTTATGTTTAATAATTACAAAAAAAAACCCCTAAAAAGCAGAAAGCACAATTTGTGTGTGTTACTAGCATAGGAACTATAGATTAAAGTGTTGATTCAATCTCTAGCATAGAACACTTTTTTTTTCTTTCCCTTACCTACCTACCACCTCCCTCTCCTCCCCTGACATTTTTCTTTTGCTCAGTAATTACCAGGGGTTCAGGGGTCCTGTCCAAGAGGAATTACAAGGTAAGGAATGTTGAGTCTTTTACATAAATATTTAAATATATTATGCTAGTCATTGCTAAGGAGTATTCCATTGTGTATAAAAACCACAATTTCTTTATCCATTCATCAGTTGACGAACGTTTAGGGTCTTTCTATAATTTGGCTATTGTTGAAAGTGCTGCTATAAACATTGGGGTACAAGTACCCCTAAATATGGCCTTTTGTAGCAATGTGGATGGAACTGGAGAGTGTTATGCTAAGTGAAATAAGTCATACAGAGAAAGACAGATACCATATGTTTTCACTCTTATGTGGATCCTGAAAAACTTAACAGAAGATCATGGGGAAAGGGAAGGAAAAAAAAAAGTTAAAGAGGGAGGAAGCCAAAACATAAGAGACTCTTAAAAACTGAGAATAAACTGAGGGTTGATGGGGGGTGGGAGGGAGGGGAAAGTAGGTGATGGGCATTGAGGAGGGCACCTGTTGGGACGAGCACTGGGTGTTGTATGGAAACCAATTTGACAATAAATTTCATATAAAAATTTAAATAAATAAATAAATAAATAAATAAATAAATAAAATAACTTTAAACCCTATTATCATGTCCAGCCACTATACAAACTAGTATTTCTAATCCCTACATTTCTCAGGGATCTTTTTTGGGATATCTACCTTGAATGGACAAGTTTACTTATTTCTGCTTTTGAAAATCCATGTATTTTCATTTTTAGAAAGTTGAAATAGCTTTTAGTATATGTGCTGCCGAAGCGAGCACAAGAAATAGCTTTTTATAGCTTCCAGTCTCATTCTCTCACTCTTGCACCATGATTGATCAAAGATTACTAATTCTATAACATTTATTATCTATATCTGTCAATACATGTTAAAACCCATTCAGACCAAGATATATTAAGTAAAATTAAATTTAAGTTATTTAGGTACTGTTTTTTATGATTCCTCAACTATCACTGGTTTCTATTAGGCAGTGTTGTTGTTGCTGCTATTATTGTCATTATTTAGTTCATACTTTTTATTTTATTTTTTAAAAATGTTTATTTATTTTGAGAGAGACAAGGAGAGAGAGAGAGTGGGGGGAAGGGCAGAGAGAGACAGAGAGAGTGTCCCAAGCAAGCTGTCAGCACAGAGCCTGACACCGTCCAATCCTACGAAACTGTGTATCATGACCTGAACCAAAATCAAGAGCTGGATGCTTAAACTACTGAGCCACCCAGGCATCCCTAGTTCATACTCTTTAAATTGAAAAAGAGAAAGCTTGTTTTGCCATCCATCAGATTTACACTACGACTTTCTCTTTCATTTATCTTTCTTTTTCTTCCTTCACAATAGTAGTATGTTTTCCAGCTTTATTAATTTGAATCTTGAGTCTTCACATCATTTCTTCAGCTCCTTAGTACCCACTTTATCAGTCTTTTGTCATGTTTCTTTTTGTATCTTGTAAAAAACTGTTAAAAGTCTGAAATGATTGAAAAGTTCTCTATACAATCAGTTTATCTAGGTATCTCTTCTTTTTCTCATAGCAGTCATTTGAGATAATATATCCAGAATTACATATTGGAGACATTTCCACCTTTCTTGATTCATATGTTAGTATTTAATTGAAAAGTACTATAATTTACAGATTTCTCTCCATCTTGATTAATAAAGAGTATCATAGTGTAATGAAAATGTTACAGATTTGTTTGTATGTTTCAGAGGGAACTTAATATAAATCTCAACTTTACCACTTCCTACAAGTTCACTTCTTTGAGCTTAAATTTTCTCTCTTATAAAAATAAAGGTGACAACTCTGGGATTCTTAGAGAAATTCCCAGAGAAAATATCTATGAATACTAATATCACTTGCAGCTTCCAGATTATAGCAACCAATAAAAACCAGTTAGCATTTCACCTCTATAAACTTAAGGAGATACTTTTATCAGAGTAATATAGATAAAAAGTAAATATGTGGATGGAGAATTACATTAATGACTACAGAAAGTGTGACCTATTTGGAGTGAAAAAATTTTAAGTGAACTATTGATGAATTACCAAGGAAGTAACTATTTGGTCTGGTTATAAATCTTTTACTTAATTGGTAACTGTTATAGTACTGTAAGTTACTCTAATGAGAAATCTCAGTGGGAAGACTTTAATGACATAATTATTCTCTCCAGTAAAATAACAATTAGTTTGTCTGGTATTGTACTAATTGTTATTAACATAGGGTATAGACAATGCTTAAAAGCTAAGTGTTGAGTCATTTCAGAAAAAAAAGTTTTATGTTATAAAACTGCTTTACACAGAACTGGTGATCTTATAATGCTTAAAAGAACATTTAATCTAAAAATTTCCAAACTTTTAAAATTAATAATATTAATTTTTATACACTTTTAGATTCAAAGAAAAATTGAAAAAATAATACAGAGAGTTTGCATGTACTCTCTGTACTTTCCTACACTGATTCTCTTGTTACTCACATCTTGCATTAGTGTGGTATGTTTGTTATAATTAATGAACTAATTTTGATATATTATAATGTACTAAGACCATAGTTTACATTAGGTTTACTCTTTGTATTGCATGGTTCTATAGGTTTTGACAAATTCATGGTGTAATATTTCAGTCATTTCGACTTCATACAAACTAGTTTCATCACCCTAAAATTCTCCTGTACTTGATATATTTATCCCCCTTTCCCTCCCTGGGAATGGGACATGATAATGAAGATGATGATGGTGTCAACCATCATTCTTTTTATTGTCTCTATAGTTTTGCAGAATGCCATATAGCTGTAATAATAATGCTTTTTCAGACTGTGTTCTTTCACCTGAAAAAATATATATTTTAAGATTCTTTATGTCTTATTGTGGCTTGGTGGATCACCTTTTTATTGTGGAATGATATTCTATCGTATAGGTGTACCAAAGTTTGTTTACTCGTCCACCTATTGCAGACCTTCTTAGTTGCTTCCAATTTTTCACAACAATGAATAAAGCTGCAATAAACATTTGTGTGCGGGATTTTTGAGCATTATTTTCCAACTCCTTTGGGTGGATACATAGGTGAGAGACTGTGGGATTGAAGAATACAAAATAGTTCGTTTTATAGGAAACTGCCAGATTATATTACAAAGTGACTATGTCATTTGCTTTTCCACTAGCAATGAATTTGTTGCTCAACATTTCACCAACATTTGGTATTGTCAGTTTTTTTTTTTAATTTTTAATTTTTGGCATTTCAGTGAATGTGTGTTGATATCTCATGGTTGTTTTAATTTGTGTTTATCTAATGATATATGATATTGACTATCTTTTCATATAATTGTTGGACATCTGCATATCTTCTTTGATGAGACATCTATTAGAATCTTTTGCCCATATTTTCATTGCATTCTTTGTTATCTTACTGTTTAAAGAGTTTGTCATGTATTTTGGATGTAAGTCTTTCATTAGATATGTGTTTTGCAAATATTTCTTTTCCCAATTGTTGGATTTTTATTGTCTTAGAAGTATCTTTTGCAGAGCACATATCCTTATTTTTAATAAAGCCTAACTTAACAAGTTTTCTTTTTATAAATCCTCCTTTGGTGTTGTATCTTAAAACTATTAATCAAACACAAGGTCACCTACATTGACTCTCATGTTATCTTCTAGATGTTTAGAAGCTTCGCATTTTACATATAGGTCTATGATCCATTTTAAGTTAATTTTGGGGAAAGGTGTAAGGTCTGTGTTTAGGTTAATGTATTGTGGGATTTGCACATCGAATTTTTTCATTATCATGTCTTTTAAGCCCATTTTGTCCTCATTGAGTTATCTGTTTTCTTTTGTAAAAGATCAACCTATTATATTTGTGTGGGTTTATTTCTGGGCTTTCTATTCCATGTCATTTGACCTATATATTTTAACTATATATATTTTATTTTATTCCAAGTTTTACTGAGATATAAATGACCTATAACATATATAAATTTAAGGAATACAGCATAATGATTTCAATTACATATGTTGTGAGGCTTTCATGTTTATACTTAATATCATGCTATATTGATTACTGTACTTTTACATTAAGTATTATAATTAATATGCTCAGTTCCCTAAATTTGTTTTTCTTTCATGTTGTGTGGCAATTTTGGATCTTTCACCTTTGGATATAAATTTTAGAATCAATTTGTTGATATCCATGTAACAATTTGTTGGAAGTTTGAGTAATATTGTATTGGATCGATATAGATCAAGTTGGGAAGAATTGACATTTTAAAAATCATGGATCTTCCTATTTATACCTATGTAATATATCTCCATTTATTTAGACCTTCTTACATTTCTTTCATCATAGTTTTGTAGTTTTCTGTATGTAGATCCTGTAGATATTTTGTTATATTTATACCTAAGTATGTCATTTTCTTGATACTTATGTAGATTTTATCGTGTTTTTTAGTTTCGAATTCCCATTGTTAATATTGGTGTATAGAAAAATGATCTTCGTAGACTCACTTTGTATCATGCAAACTTATGATAATTGCTTGTAAGTTCAAGGAAGTTTTTTTTGTCAATTCTACAGGATTTTCTTCATACATAATCATTTTACCTATGAACAAAAACAGATTTCTTTCTTTATAACCTCTATGCCTTTCATTTCCTCTTTTTTGTTTTCTCATGCCTTTCCTAGACTTCTAGTATAATATGGAATAGGAGAACTGACAGGAGATATGCTTGCTTCATTTCCTATAGTAGTGGAAAGCATTGAGTTTCTCATTATCAAGTATAATGTTGGCTGTGTAGGCCTTTTGTAGTTTTTTTTTTTCATAAGTTGAGGAAGTTTCCCTGTATGTCTAATTTCCTGAGAGTTTTTAACATGAAAGCATTGTCAAATGCTTTTCTGTTATCTATTGATGTGATCATATGTTTTTCCTTCTTTAGCCTTTTAATGTGATGGGTTATATATATCAATTCATAATCAAACATTGAAGTAGTTTTGCATAACTGGAATAAATCCCCTGGGCTGTGGTATAAAATTCTTGGGGTGCCTGGGTTGCTCAGTCGGTTAAGTATCCGACTTCAGCTCGCGTCATGATCTCACAGTTTGTGAGTTCGAGCCTTGCGTCGGGCTCTGTGCTTGGAGCCTAGAGCCTGCTTCAGATTCTGTGTCCTCTCTCTCTCTGCCCCTCCCCCAACTCATGCTCTCACTCTCTCTCTGTCTCAAAAATAAATAAACATTTAAAAAAATTCTTCTTGGGGCGCCTGGGTGGCGCAGTCGGTTAAGCGTCCGACTTCAGCCAGGTCACGATCTCGCGGTCCGTGAGTTCGAGCCCCGCGTCAGGCTCTGGGCCGATGGCTCAGAGCCTGGAGCCTGTTTCCGATTCTGTGTCTCCCTCTCTCTCTGCCCCTCCCCTGTTCATGCTCTGTCTCTCTCTGTCCCAAAAATAAATAAATGTTGAAAAAAAAATTAAAAAAAAATTCTTATGTATTGTTAGATTCAATTTGTCAATATTTTGTTGAGAAATTTTTGTTCTGTATTTTTTTTTAATTTTTTTTTCAACGTTTATTTATTTTTTTTGGGACAGAGAGAGACAGAGCATGAACGGGGGAGGGGCAGAGAGAGAGGGAGACACAGAATCGGAAACAGGCTCCAGGCTCTGAGCCATCGGCCCAGAGCCTGACATGGGGCTCGAACTCACGGACCGCGAGATCGTGACCTGGCTGAAGTCGGACGCTTAACCAACTGCGCCACCCAGGCGCCCCAAGAAATTTTTGTTCTGTATTAATGAGATAATGATTAATAGCTTTCTTTTCTTTGAAGGTCTCTATCTCATTTTGATAGTAGGATAACGTAAGGAAGCCTTCACTTTTGTTTTATAAAAAAGATTGTAAAGAGTTGGTATAGTTTTCTCCTAAAATGTTTGGTAGAATTCATTAATGAAACTATAGAGCTTGGTGTTTTTTTTCATTGGAAGGTTATTAAATTATTGATTTTAATTCTTTAAAAGAGATAGGCCTATGCAGATTACCTATTTCTCCTGTGTGAATCAATTCCTTTCAAGGAATTGGTCCCTTTCAACTAAATTAGCAAATGTGTGGGCACAAAATTGTTAATATTATTTGTTTGTTATTATTTTACTATCAATGGATGTAACAGTGATGAGCCGTCTTTGATTTACGGTGGTGGTACTTTGTCTTCTCTCATTTTATCATAGCCTGGATAAAGCCTTGTCATTTTATTTATCTTCTCAAAGAATCATCTTTTCTTTTTCTTTTTTTCTCTATTGTTTTCCTGACTTCAGTTTAATTGATTTCTGCTCCAATTTTTATTACTTCATAAGAATTTGCTTGCTTAGTATTATATTGCTCTTCTTTTTCTAGTTTCCTATGGCAGAATCTGAAATTATTAATTTTATTTTTTTAAGTTTTCAATTTTAATTCCAGTATAATTAACATATGGTTTTATATTAGTTTCAGGTGTACAATATAGTGATTCCACAATTCTGTACACCATTCAGTGCTCATCATGATAAGTGTACTCTTGTTCTCCATCACCTATTTAGTCCATCTGCCCACCCACCTCCCCTCTGGTAAATATTAGGTTGTTCTGTACACTTAAGAGTCTGTTTCTTGGTTTCTTTCTCTCTCTTTCTCTCCTCTCTGTCTTTGTCTCTTGTTATTCCCTTTGTTTCTTTTGTTTCTTAAATTCCACATGAGTGAAATAATATGGTATTTGTCTTTCTCTGACTGGCTTATTTCACTTAGGATTATAGTCTCTAGCTCCTCCATGTTGTTGAAAATGGCAAGATTTCATTCTTTTTTGTGGCTAAGTAATATTCCAGTGTGTGTGTGTGTGTGTGTGTGTGTGTGTGTGTACCACATCTTATTTATAATATAGATGAAATTCTTTTTTTAATTGTTCATAATATTCATAATATTTTTGAGAGAGAGAAAGAGAGAGAGACAGAGAGAGACAGTATAAGTAGGGGAGGGAAAGAGAGCTAGGGAAACACAGAATCTGAAGCAGGCTTGAGGCTCTGAGCTGTCCACACAGAGCCTGATGTGGGACTCAAACTCACAAACTGTGATATCATGACCTCAGCAAAAGTCGGACACTTAACCGACAGAGTCACCCAAGTACCCCAAGATAGATGAAATTCTTAATGGGATAGGTCAAAGGAAAAAAAGAAAGCAAAAGTAAATTTTACCAAATAAAAGTGAATCAGGGAAATCTATTAAAAATTAGATCAAAAGTTTGAAATTTGGATGAAAGTTTAAAATTATTAGGAAAAAATTTGACAGCAACTCAAGGAAAAATCAAAATATCACCAGATATAAATGATTTTAAATACATTTTCAAGGAATCAATGCTTTCAATCCTTCAATTTTTTTTTTTCTGGGGGATAGAAAAATAACTTCCTCAAAAATTTTGTGAGGCTATTCAAACTTGAAATTCACAATATTAAGGAAATAAAATTATAGGGCAACTTTTAAATTTAGGCCACGATCCAGCATCCTATATATAAAGATATATCATATCATATATAAAGAAGATATATCATATCCAAATTAGATTTACCTTAGGAATACAGGAGTAGTACCCTTATAAAATCAATTTAATACACTATCATATTAAAAGGGGAAAGCCATAGTGTGATTTCAATAGATACAGGAAAAAGAAAGATTGAGCAATATCATTACCCATTTATTTATTTATTTTTTAGATTAGGAAACACTGAAGTGAATATCCTTAATTAGAAAGGCTAAAAAATAAAACCTTTCAGCATCATATATGTTGAATCTTTAACTCTTAAAATCAGTAACTATATACAAACATGCCAACTATCATCCGTTTTTTTTTTTTTTATTTTTTTTTTTTAACGTTTTTATTTATTTTTGGGACAGAGAGAGACAGAGCATGAACGGGGGAGGGGCAGAGAGAGAGGGAGACACAGAATCGGAAGCAGGCTCCAGGCTCTGAGCCATCAGCCCAGAGCCTGACGCGGGGCTCGAACTCACGGACCGCGAGATCGTGACCTGGCTGAAGTCGGACGCTCAACCGACTGCGCCACCCAGGCGCCCCTATCATCCGTTTTAATCAACATACTACTTGACCTAATCAGTAAGGTAAGCTAAAGACATAAAGGATATAAACATTAAAAAGAAGGAGCAAACTTTTATTATTTACAAACATTATGATTGTCTACATTGAGATCCTCTTCAGGAAAATAATTGTTCTTTAAGAGTAGCAAACTGGATATACAAAATAAATAGCAATTCTATACATGAACAATAAGGATTCTATTTATATTTAAGTGTCTTACATCTTTATTGCTAGTGTTGTGTTTTCAAATTAATATTTAAAGAAAAAAATAATTTTGCGCACCTGGGTGGCTCAGTCGGTTAAGCCTCCAACTTCGGCTCAGGCTTGATAAGTTCAAGCCCCACGTCGGGCTGTGTGCTGACAGCTCAGAGCCTGGAGCCTGCTTTGGATTCTGTGTTTCCCTCTCTTTCTGCCCCTCCCCTGCTTTTGCTCTGCCTCTCTCTCTCTCTCTTTCAAAAATAAACATAAAAAAAGAAAGAAGGAAGGAAGGAAGGAAGGCAGGAAGGAAGGAAGGAAGGAAAGAAAAAGAAAATACAGGGAAAATTTTAAAACCTCATGCAAGACACTGAAAATAACATCTACTTGGATAGGAGAGATCAATATTTTAATAATCTCAATTCTCCTCAAGTAGATATTTATATATAATTATTTACAATAAAATTGCCAACAGGATATTTTCATGAAATATTGATAAAATATCCATGAATTCAGAACCTAAAATCTACTTGAAAAAGAAAAGGGAAGGTGAATTTTCCTACAGATACTGACTCATTATGAAGATAGTGATTCACATAGTGAGCTGCTTGGACCATAAATATATAAATTTATTTATTTTTCTATAAATAAATTAGGATATATATGTATAAGCATATCCATATATATATATGGATATACATATACATATACAATAAATTAGGATATATATGTATAAGCGTATACATATATATATGTATATACATAAAATATTTATTATATAAATCAGGTTAAAATATACACACACACACATTTATGTAAGAAAATACAAATTGACAAATGGACTGGAGGAGCAAACCCAAACCAACATTGTATGTGTGTAATACATTCTATTGTTTATAAGCCACTCAATCTGTAGTAGTTTGTTATACAAGCCCAAACCAGGATACTTACTGGGTAACATGGATCATTTCCACATCTTTATAACTAGAGTGAACGATTCTATTTAAAAGCATAGTTGCATAACATGGAACATAGTGTTGCTGCACCCTTATAGTCAAAATTCTGTTTCTTTTGTGTTCATGGTAAAAATACAATTGCATTGTCAGGTACATGGTGTTTAAAGATAGATGACCCAAGAAGGGCAAAACCTGCTCAGTTTCTGCTACTCATTGACTGCCAAACAGTTATGCTTACTTGGTGCTGGGGCTATTAAGAAATAAACTTCTGATTTAATGTCCTGTATCCAATCTTTATTTAGACATATGGACAGATAGCATTAGGGTCAGACTGACTAGTGTTCTACACATTATAAATAGTGCCTTGTCTATGAAAGTGCAAGAAAAAATTCTTAGTATATGTGTTATTCCCAGAAAATTATTTCTTGGTATCAATAAGTGTAGTACCATTAATTACACTTCTTACAGTATTATTTATATTAAGAAACAGTTAATTACTTTGCCAGTGAACTGGATTCTTTCCCAAGGTTTCTAATTTCTATTGCCAGTCTACTACCTTATTCATGCTCAATGTCAAACCATAAGAGACTCTTAAGTACAGAGAACAAAGTGAGTGTAGATGGGAAGGCCGGGGAGAGGGGAAAATGGGTGTTGGGAAGAGTACTGGGTGTTGTATGTAAGCTATGAACTATGGGAATCTAACCCCCAAACCAAGAGCACACTGTACATGCTGTATATTAGTCAATATGACAATAAATTAAATTAAAAAATAAATAAAAATAAAATTAACATTATAATGAAAAAAGAAAACAGGAGAAAGAAAGAAAGAAAGAAAGAAAGAAAGAAAGAAAGAAAGAAAAAGAAAGAAAGAAAGAAAGAAAGAAAGAAAGAAAGAAAGAAAGAAAGAAAAAGAAATCAGGGAAAAACTAAAAACCTGAAATTTAGAGATGACTTTGTATGGTATGGTAAGTTCCCACACCGTCACCTACAAAAGGTTTTTTTTATTCTTTCTATCAATCAAGACTCACCATTAGAGCAGTTAATTCTCAAGGTACTCACAGTAAATTTTCATCCAGAGAGCTCTCCTTATTAATTTTCTAAAGAAACCAAGATGTCTGTGTTGATCAGTATTTTACCTTGCCTAAGCTGTTCATTAATGTCAATACAAAAGTTCATGAGCTGTAAAATCCTGAGGTTACAATTAAGCACCCATTGTAAGTGTACCTTCTGGCCTGAAGTAAAAGGCTCATAAATTACACTCCCGCATGTCATTGCTTAGTGGTTCAAGAGTGATTTTTTTTTTTACTATTTTTTACTATTTTTACTATTTTATATCATCGCATGAAATCCTATTCACATTTTTTATTACTTTCCTTGCAGTAAACTCTGGGGGGAAAAACACCTTCACTCTGAATGGAATTTGTTATTTTTCATCCTCTGAAGATTTATACTTCAATTGAATTTTTTCTTTCAGTACAAGGGAAAAGAAGTGCTTTCTATATCAAGCTTTCTCTTTAATGTTTTTCTAGGCACCATTTTTTCTTGTAGAAATAAAAATAAGATGCAATGTACTTTGTCTTTTTGTATTTGACTTGTATTCAGTTGCTTTTTTTTCCCCCCTGCTGTTGGCCAAAGACCAAGCTATAATTTCAATATGCAGGACAAAGAATGTCAACATACAGTGCACTAAATGCAAAAATGTTAGAGATTTCCTACTAATAAGCAAGACCCACTTCTAAGTCCTCTCATCAATTTAATGTTATTATTCTCAGTGAATGTTTAAGGTAATTTCTTCCTTTAACCTTTCCTAGATGTGTGAATGTACCTCTACTATTGCTTATTGTCTTGAAGAAATTACACAGCCTCAATTTCTCTCTGTCCTTGAATAGACCAGCAGCCAGTGGATGAACCAGCATCTTCCACATGTTGTCATGAGAACCTGTTGTACTGTGTAATAGAAATGGCATTGTTTATAAAATAAACCCATTTTGCACATGTACTCAAACCCTAAACTGCATTGGCTTACTTGTAAGTCCCACATGGATGCTGAAATTACTAGGTTACAAATGACTTCTACTCTAGCGGAGTGTCATATGTTCTCCGCCATGTGAATGGAATAGGGTCCGTCTTACCTGATGCTAACCTAGGCTTGTGTTTGGTATGTGCTGCTATCTTTTGGGTTAACTGGAATCCTATTTTTGGTGAATATATCACACTGATTATATTAGTTAGGGTAACTGAGAGCTGTGGCAATGTTGATCTTATGCTTTAGAATCCCTCAAATATAGTGCAAGTTTATTTTTCATTCCTCTAATAGTCACAGGTAGATGGTAATGGCTTTTATGTGGTTTTCCTTGTTGTGATTCAGGGACTCAGTCTATTTCTGTATTTTTGCTTCACCATGGTCTAGGACAACACTGTCCTATAGAGCTTTCTGCAATGATAGACATGTTTTATAATGGTAGTGGCCACCATTTATGTGACTTTTGAGCCCCTGGAATGTGGCTAATGTGGCTGAAGAACTGACTTATAATTGTATTTAATTTTTAATAATTCAAATATAAATAGCCACCTGTGGCTAGCGGCTATTTTATTGGGCAGTGTAAATCTAGGGTCGTATTGTTGCTGTCTCCATCCAGCTGGAAGAAACAGGAAGATATGGAGGAAACATACCAATTTCATAAAAGCCTTGATCTGAAAAAAAACACACATAAGTTCTACTCACAATTCATTGCCTAGGGCTCAGTAACCTGGACATATATAATTGAAAGAAAGCTGAGGAATCCAATCTTGCTATGTGCTTAGGAGGAAGAGGAGAAGGCCCACATACACTTCAGTGAGCAGCTAGCATCCCCTTTGCTGCACTAGGCAAAGACGTTTATCTATTAAGTGTCTGAATATAATAATGTAATGTATTATCTTAATTTCATTACATAATTAAAATATTATTACAGAGGAATCATTTTTCCGTTTTTGGTTATATTGACCACCTCAGTGTCAAAGAGAAGAGATGTTAGCCTAGTTTCATAGATGCATACTTAATGAATAAATCAATAAATAATTCATTTGGATACGTATTACCACTGGTCATATACTAACAGATCTTGTGACCACAGAGAGAAGAAAACAAACTCATTGAATCATGCATCCTTGATACTAATGTGCTTACATGCTCTTTATTATGTTGCTTCAGCTCCCTTGGACTCGCCAGTCCCATTGCTCAATGGCATGGATAACCCTGGTGCCTAATTCTCTCATGCTGCAGCATCTACCTATTTTTAGGTTCTCCATTACACTTGTGGTTGCTCTGCTTCTTCCTGGTCAGTTTCACAGCTGACTCTTGTCTGCCATGAATGCTGACAGTCATGCATACCTAGAATTTGTTTTCCTGTAAGGTTACTATTTAAGGCCTATACCGATCTGAGTTAACCTTACTGACTCCATGTATTACTGACTTCCAAACACCACACAGAAAGCTGAGGAGTCTTCTGGGGAATTTCATCTTTTTTAAAAAAATTTTTTTAATGTTTATTTATTTTTGACAGAGACAGAGACAGAGACAGAGACAGAATGCGAGTGGGTTAGGGGCAGAGAGAGAGGGAGACACAGAAGCAGAAGCAGGCTCCAGGCTCTGAGCTGTCAGTACAGAGCCTGACGCGGGGCTTGAACTCACGAGCTGTGAGATCATGACCTGAGCCGAAGTCAGATGCTCAACCGACTGAGCCACCCAGGCGCCCCAGGAATTTCATCTTTTAATCTGACATAAATTGGACTCTTAAGTCTTTCCTTATTCTTTTTCCTTATAGGCTTTCCAAATACTGCTAATAAACACCTGCCAGCACTGACAGTAACTAGCCAACTGTATTCTAACTATATATGACAGGACTGGTGTGTATGTATATGAGTGTATTTTTTCTAAATTTTCATTAATACGTTTGTATCCACCTTGCATTTTTTTTTTGGCCTACCTTTATCTGCAAGTTGTATTTAATTAGGAACTTGAATAGAAGAACTAAAATATGTCTGTTTAAAAAATAGTGGTCATAGGAAATGATCAAAGTTAATATTTTAAACTTTTCCTTTTGGAAATACTTTTAAATTGTCAGGTTTTTTTCTTCAGGCTTTTTTGAATTGTGTTTCTTAAATGTACAGATGTTGATTTTTGCAAATATAGAATGAGAGAAACCTAAATGACTGAAATGGTACAAGGAGATTTCTTAACAGACTCAAGTGCAAAAATCTGTCATTTTCTGACATTTTTACTTTTTAAAGTTTTGCAACTACTCATTTGGTTTTTCTTACAGAATCTTTGCTTCTTTCAAACCATTACCAAGGAATTTTTGCTCAGAAGTACCAACTAGATGATGCAAATTTTAAGATGCCCATATTATAGTTACTGTGTATTTTGGTGTCTCAGAGAAAGCAGACTGATATAGAAGTCTTGTGGTGAGCAAGCAAGAATTAATAGGATTGGCTTATTGTATAAAGTTACATATGCAACAGTACAGTTTTGAATACTTCAGTCATCAAATTTTGATATTTATTTGTAGCTTTTGTTGTAAAAGTTATCGTCTGTATGCATTAGTTTAGTGTTGTATAGATTGTTCATTAGTTCATTTAGCCTTGTAAAAATAAAGTTTAAAACATTACAATGAATCTGATAATGACTAGGAAGATAATAATCCTGCTTTACAGGTTGTAGATTACTCCAATAACCCCACATTTCAGTACTATTGAAATTGAAATATCACAGCAGAAAGGACTAGTAGAAAATAAGGAAATGGTTATTGAAATTAATTATACATAAAATGATGATTTCAGTGAATTGATTTTCCCCCAAAACACTTATGCATAGTATTTTTCTAGGTTAGATTTGAGAAAAAGAAAGATATCCAAGCTCCAACACTTATTCTCCATTTCACCCGTGCATTGTTTTATCATAGTTCCTATCTCACTGAATTTAATTTATTTATGTGTGTTCTTCTCTTATACACTAGATGACAAATTGCCTCAGGTAAGGACCAAATAGGGAAACTTTTGGGACTGGATTCAAAGGATTCATGTTCGGAGAATATGAAAAAGTTAGGTCACAACTTTTGTGGAGGAGAAAACTAGTTCAGGATGATGAGCCTTCCTGGCTAAATGAGTAAGTAGTTGCTCTAAAGAGAGAGAAGAAATTTCCCATGATCAAGCCAAACAACCAAAATGCAGGCCTGGGGAAAATACTACTATACCCCATAACACCCTCGTATTCCCTAAATGTGGTGTATTCAATCATGTAAACCCAGCTTATAATATATATCTGGCCTGATATATTTATGGAAGTAATATTTATCTTCAAATTTGCAAAGCTTTATTACCGGGAGAAAAGTGGTGATTGTGTAGGTAACATTTTTGAAGTGTTATGTGATGTTATTTGCTTCCTAGTATTTCCTTCTATTTCTTGACCCTTTCCCTATTTAATGAGTTATCTTTTGTTACCTTGAGAATAGTATAACATAGTGAAAAGAGAGCTTGAGTGGTAGAACACATCAAAAGATCTTGTATTCAATCTTAAGCATTATGACACCAGAGACCACACTATTAAACACTATTCAATATTGTCTATTATCAGAACATGTCAGGCAACAAAATGCTGTATATTAGAGCTAACTTTATCAGAAAGCAATATTATGTTTATTATTATATATTAGTGACAAAGGAATATTCAGTGTGGTTCAAAGAAAATAATGTCAGTGATCAGGAAAGACAGCATGAAATCCAAGAATTTGAGTTGGTCATCAAAATTATTAAGGATGGATAATAATTTAGGTATGTTGAAAATAAGATATATTAAATAAAACTTAAAGGGTGGATTATGGTCAAATTACAGAGGCTTTCAAATTCTGTATAGGATTTTTTGCCTTGGTCATTGAAAGACTTTAAAAAGTATGAGATAACCAATTTGTTATAATGTCATTGTAGGTGTGATAGGCATGTAAATTATATCCCAACTGAATATTTTTTTTTCTTTTTTAAGTTTTTACTAAGTTCCAGTGAGTTGGCATAGAATGTAATATTAGTTTCAGGTATAGAATTTAATGATTATTACCTACATACAACACCCAGTGCTTATCACACCAAGTGCCCTCCTTAATACCAATCATCCACTTAACACATCCCCCCACCCACTTCCCATTCACTAACCTTCAGTTTGTCCTACAGTTAAGGGTCTGTTTCCTGGCTTGCCTCTCTTTTTTCCCCCATGTTCATCTGTTTTATTTCACATATGAGTGAAATCATATGGTGTTTGTCTTTCTCTGACTGACTTATTTCACTTAACATAGTATAGTCTTGCTCCATCCACAAGTTGCAAATGGCAAGATTTCATTCTTTTTGATGGCTGAGTAATATTCCATTGTGTATATATACCAAATCATCTTTATCCATTTATCAGTCAATGAACATTTGGACTTTTTCCATAATTTGTCTATTGTTGATAATGCTTCACTGAGGTGCATGTATCCCTTCAAATCAGTATTTTTGTGTCCTTTAGGTACATACCTAATACTACAATTGCAGGATTGTAGGATAGTTATACTTTTAACTTTTTGAGGGTGGGCCATACTGTTTTCCAGAGTGGCTATACCAGTTTGCATTCCCAACAGTGTAAGAGTGTTCTCATATCCCTGCTAACACCCGTTGTTTCCTGTGTTTTTAATTTTAGCCATTCTGACTGGTGTGAAGTGATATCTCATTGTGGTTTTGATTTGTATTTCCCTGATGATGAGTGATGTTGAGCATCTTTTCATGTGTCTCCAACTGGATCAGTTTTTAGACTGAAAGGGCCTGCTCTCAATAATCATAGTTAGGAAAACTGAGAATATCTCAGGCAAACTGGAATGTATGGCCACCCAAATAATAGGCCATGGTGTGCGTTAGGGATGTACTTAAGAGGATGGAAGCAGGGAAAGAGAACGTTGTTATAATCTAGATATGAAATATGAAGTCTTGGACTACAGTGATACTTGGATAAAACCAAAGCAAGCAATTTAAAGGCATAAGTATGGACAAATGGGCAGGACTTCACATGTGCATGGATGCGGTTATGTGTAAAAATGATGACTATTTTTGGCTGTATGTCTAGGGGAATATATCAGCATTAAATATAAGTAAATCTACCCTACTAGTCTTAAATTCAACATGTGTCAGAGAGAACAAAATTATGTGTATATCATGTCATGGAATTCTAATGTAAAATACTATTGAGTTTTACAATGTATACTGAAAGTCTCTACTAGACAGTGAAGGTAAAGGACAAAGTTGTGTTACTTTTTTATTCCCCAGAATCTAATTCAGTCCTTGGAACATAGCAGGCACTTCATTGATCTTAATTTGATTATCCTTAAAAGCAAATTTCTATTTAAAACTCTTTTGAATGTTCTTTAGCCTAGGAAATAAATTATAATAGTATTTATAAAGGGTACTGAAGAACAATTTTACTATGAAAATGATTCAATTTACAAACCTTATCCCAATGCTCAATGCCCCAGGTACATCAAGGAAGAGTGAATAATATCCATTTCTAATAAGTGAAATAAAGCCACCTGGTGTCTTTGCTAAATCCGGATAAATGACAAGCCTATGGGATAGCAGAAATCAGTTAACTAGTTTGATATTGTTTTAGCCCACCCAATAATTATGACAAAAATACCATGAAATCAAGAGTATAATTAGTAATCTTTAATTCATCTATTTTTATTCTGAAAGGGAAATCTACAAGAAAAACAACTGTTTCATTAAACTGCTGATGCAAAAGCATATGAATTTCCCTTAGATGAAGTGGCAAATGCTCATTCTTTGCTTTGAGACAAAGGATTTAGGTGGGAGAGTAAACCTGATTTTCATGGTTTAGGTTAATATTAGTTTTAGAGTAAGGAAGTTCATCTGCTAACTTAGTAAAACAAAGCCTGTCATTGGCTAAGAAAATAATTCAAAACTACTAAATATTATAGACATCTGTGTAATTACCAGTTATTTTCTTAATGTAATATATTAGTTCATGCATTATTTTTTTAAGTTTATTTATTTATTTTGAGAGAGGGAGAAAGTGCAAGTGAAGGAGGGGCAGAGAGAAAGGAAGAGAGAATCCCAAGCAGACTCCACACTGCCTGTGTGGCACCTGATTCAGGGCTTGAACCCACAAAACATGAGATCATGACCTGAGCAAAAGTCAGATGCTTAACCGACTGAGCCACCCAGGTGCCCCTAGTTAATGCCTTATAAAATTATAGTTATATAATTATGGATATATGTGGGTTATACTGAAGACTCAACTTGATCCTTCTTAGAGGAAGAAAAAAAATACTGATAAAGTAACTACAGAATGAGAATTCACTTTTGCTATCACCACCTTAACCACTGGAAAGTACTGAGCCTTTGGAGAGCTTTTGTGCCAATTCTGCCTCTTGCCCTCACCACCTATTTCAGCCATGCTGCATTGGGTCTCTGCAGTCTTTCATAAATCTTGCACAGGTTAACCTGGTTGTGCCTTGCTTTTGCATCCCCTGCACCTTGCACTTCCTGCCCCAGGGCTTCTCTGAAGACACAGTATAAGAGGCCAGCTGAGAAGTCTGCAGGAATTGCTTGATCCTCATGAATGTGTTACTTGGAAGAGTGAGAGAGTTAACACTCCACAGCCAAACTTTATTCAAGGGGGACAGGAGCCAATAGATATATGCTCCCTTTATTTGTCCTGATTTGTTGGTTCTGAAGTACATTTCATAAGGATCCTCGGAAAGTTTTGGTGGCAATGAGTGCCAAGTCACCCTAAGTGTAGCCAGTATCACAACCATCCTAATATTGGTTTTCACTCCTTTTCACCAACTCCCTAGCATTACAAAAACAAACAAACAAACAAACAAACAAACAAACAAACAAACAACAAAATCCCCCCCCAAACTACCTGACTATAGGTCTTGGTCTCAGGCTCTGCTCTTGGTGAGAGGGTTGAAGTAGCTCTAGAAAAGCATATTCACAGGATAGTAGTTGGGGACTGTGTTACTTACTAGTCGTCAGACAACAGGGGTCTATTACTGATTCCAACTGTTCCCAGACAGCATCATCATGAGAGAGTTTACGAAATCCTTATTTATTACCATGGCATCTACACAACATTACATTGAAAAAGGGGTCTTACTTTTTTTTTAATTTTCTTTTTAGTGTGTATTTATTTTTGAGAGAGAGAGACAGAGTGTGAGCAGGGGAGGGGCAGAGAGAGAGAGAGAGAGAGAGAGAGAGGGAGAGGGAGACACAGAATCTGAAGCAGGTTCCAGAATCTGAGCTGTCAGAACACAGCCTGATGTGGGGCTTGAACTCATGGACCGTGAAAGCATGACCTGAGCTGAAGTCAGACGCTTAACTGACTGAGCCACCCAGGCATCCTGGGGTCTTACTTTTTAATAAATGAATTCTATAATATATACATGACTATGGGACTGCCCTAGTCTTCATATATATCTCATTACTTAGAAATATCTAAACTGATAGAACCATAGCTTGACCTCATAAATTTTCAGCTAAGATGCCAGCTCAGGGACTACCACTGAGGGTTAGAGTTCTATCTCCTAGGATGTGGCATCGATGCTGAACCAATGACTGACATGGTGTGCTACATCCTTAGAAAACACTCACCTGGGAACCAAGAAGTGGAAGTAAGGTGGGCCCCATTCATCGTAATTTCTCTTGGTCTTCACTTACAGCAACATGGCCCCAAAGTGGTAAGGCAACTGAGGGATTCCTTGAGGGATGATGTTCTGAGTTGCAGCACCAGCCAAAACAAAAAACAAAAAACAAAAAGAAAACAACAACAAAAAAACCCCACAACACTTCATTAGTTGATATGAGAAATAAAAGATCAAGAAATCTAGAATGCATGGTAACAAAGGATGAGAGGAATATGGTAATTATCAGTTAAGGGCAGGGTTACTTGAAGGATCAGGGACTATAATTAGTCATAATAATGATCTTTTGTGAAATATCATAGCATTTAAATATGGCTGAAGGGGATTATAAAATGGATTGGGGTTAATGGAGAACATATACATAACTACATATCTGAGTGGGACATGGAGTGGATTGTATAAAATACCTCTTTAAAGCACTTATATACTAGCATTGCTGTGGTAACTGATTTGATGAGTAAAGCCTGAGCGTTTCTCATGTCAAGCACATACTCTGCACTTCTTGGCTCTTGCTTTAGTTCTTCTCTGATGCTTTGACATGAGAATTTGTAGGAACCTCATGTCTCTCACACATGCACAACTTAGAACTAATGTTCCATGGAACAATACTTTATTCCATGAGGGGAGACAGTGACAAATAAATGTTTCTTTTTATCATCATTGGAAGGGTTGGTTCTGAGATACTTTTCCTAAGGCTCTTCAACATCTCCTAGCAGTATTGGGAATGGGTCATACACACAGTGGTGATGGAGCCAGTAATGCAACAATGTGTAAGTGTCCCTTCCTACCCTATGTCACTCCCTCAGTCCCTAATTTCTGCTCCTACAAACATGCTTTAGTCTTAGACATGGCTATATGGATACCTAGCCTAAGGGAAAAAAAAAAACATTAGTAGGGAAATTACATGATTTCAATTCCTTTAGGTTTAGGGAGTGGGAGGAGGCAGAGATAGATCTAGACAAGATTATAAAGTAGAAAAAATTGACTTTAATGTTTGGTTGTTTGTTCTTCTTAAGCATCTTTCTGTTTTTATTCTCATTGTGCATGGGTTTCATGTTCTCTATATCTCACTTTCTATACAAAATAACTTATTTACAATGAGATACTGAGTTAAAAGTGAAAAAAAATCAGCTAAGTTGTTTAAATATGTAAGTTAATAAAAATAATAAATGTAAAAAAGTAATACAAAATGTACTACTTCACCAAGGTCTATTTTGCTTTTTAGTAATGAGTAAACCTAAATCTAAAACATGAATTTAGTGCTAGATTGTGAAGGCACTCTGGTTGTGAGCAATATAGGTTTGAAGAAACAATGTCTTTTAAATAGCTTTTGCTATGAAAAAATAAGAACAAACTGAGGATAACATGGCACTAACTGCCCTTTTGTAAATATTTGTATTCATATCTACTGCTAGCAAATTTTGAGATAATGATTATGTAGATTCCAAAGCTAAAACTAATTTTGGTCAAATTTTCCAAGCTGACATAAGGATAGAATTTGAGTTGTACTGTTGTAAATTACCGATCTAATATTCTTGACTTAAATTTAATGCAGGGAGAGTACATTTGGAATGTAACTTTTGGGAGCACTTAAAAATTAATATCACTAGTAAAAAATCTTGTGGCTAAAATAAACACATAGAAAGTATTGCAGTGGTCTTATATGGCTCTTTGGGGCTGATTTTATCAAAGCTACTTCATCAAACTTTTTGGCACCATTGTTATTGAGAAGTAAATAACTTAGTTGTTAACCTTTTGTAGAAAATAATGCATAAATGAATCTGAAAAATGACTTAAAATGTTCATTATATTCTTCTATCTGTCCTCTAATACCTACTTATAACTTAACATAGATTTAAGAAATGTATTCCTGTGTTTGCCTGAAACTTACAATATAAAATTTGTCACTGAAATAGAAACTCACATTTGTTTTCTGATTTCTATATTGGTAATTTTTGATCTGATTTATTAAAATTGTAAAGGTACATTTCATTATTTCATCTGAGTGACTTATGTTTACTGTACCTAGCACAATACTATTTTGTGATCCAATCATTAAAAGTGTACCTATGTGTTGCACAAATATGTATGTACAAACATTTTTAGTCTCTTCAGTTTGCCTGCACTCTTTATATAGTTAATGTTTTAATAACATGGAACAATTTTCAAGTTAAAAAAAGAATATGAAAATAAATAAAGTATTCATGGTTGATCAGCATAATGAGAGCAACTGGTAATGAATGTTCTTTGCCATTTGCTTAATTTTTGGGTTGCTCATGGCCAAACAGTTGTGCTAAAAGTTGTATCTACAATAGTTCTGTCTCTAAACATGTAGAAGTGATGTTATTGAAATGATTTGTAACAGAGAAGTGAGTAACTTTCGTGAAACATAAAAGAAGTAGAAAGTAGAGGAATAGAGTATAGTGGTTCATACCTGAGTCTATGTACCACCTGTTTTTTTTTCCAGTGATCATTTTTCAGTTTTTGGTTCTCTGAATATTGAAGCCGTGGGAATTATAAGCTGACGTTAGTTTAGCCCTTTATATTTTTCAGGGGTCTTGAGATATTTTGCATATGTTATCTTATTAATTCTTAAAAATGCACAACACATGCATGGTAATAATTATGAAAGCTGAGGGTCAGCTAGATTTTGTGACTCTACCTAAGGACTCAGCTATTCAGTAGTTGGATAGGGGCTAACTTAACCTCAGTGTTTTCAGTCCTTCACGTAAGTCATTTGCCTCCTTCTTGTTCATGACCAGTCATTTAAAAAATTCTTATTTCCAAAGCTCATCATTGTTCTTTAGTGAAGACAAGAAAAAAGGTGAATACATTGCAACATATCACAGAGCTATTTGTATCCTTCCATGCATCTTCTTACTTGGAAAGTTTGGGAAATTAAATTAGAAAGTTAACATTTCACTAGTGGCTAAAAATTGCTAAATTGATGGGTAAAATAAAGAGAATTACAATTATAATTGAGTAAGTCTGATTTGCTGGTGAGAATAATATTATCATAGCCTTTGCAAATTGCATAATCAAACATGAGTTAAAATATCATTACTCAGGGGTGCCAGGGTGGCTCAGTTGGTTGGGCGTCCGACTTCAGTTCAGGTCATGATCCCACGGTCCATGAGTTTGAGCCCCGCGTCGGGCTCTGTGCTGACAGCTCGGAGCCTAGAGCCTCCTTCTGATTCTGTGTCTCCCTCTCTGTGGCCCTCTCCTGCTCACACTCTGTCTCGCTCTCTCAAAAATAAATAAACATTGGGGCGCCTGGGTGGCGCAGTCGGTTAAGCGTCCGACTTCAGCCAGGTCACGATCTCGCGGTCCGTGAGTTCGAGCCCCGCGTCAGGCTCTGGGCTGATGGCTCAGAGCCTGGAGCCTGTTTCCGATTCTGTGTCTCCCTCTCTCTCTGCCCCTCCCCCGTTCATGCTCTGTCTCTCTCTGTCCCCCAAAAAATAAATAAACGTTGAAAAAAAAATTATAAAAAAAAAAAATAAATAAACATTAAAAAATTTTTTTAAATATCATTGTTCATTTATTATATGATCATACTGAAGAAAAATAAAAAGAATCGGGATATTTATTATTAATGGACATAATGCGTGAGATGATTTGATATAACTTGGCACTAACCTAACAATGAGAAGACCAAAAAAATCAAGGCACAAAAAGGCAGATGATTCTAAATATTACTGCTGGCAAGAAGCACTCAGAGCCCAAATGATAGTCCTTTATCTTTAACCACCTTATTTAATGGTAGCTTCATCCTAATTCTTCAGGCCAAAATATGTAGTCATTTTTTACTCCTGTATTTCTCTCAGAACCTACGTGCAGTCACTCATCCACCCCTTATAGCTCTACCGTTACAATTTATGCAGAATCCAGCTGTTCTTCGTCTCCACTGTAGCTACTTTCATCCAAAACGTCAGCATGACTTGCTTGGATTCTTGCTGCTCTTTTCCTTCTGCCCTTTCTCCCTATAGTCTATTCTAAACAAAAGAAGCCTGCTAAAAATATGTCAGATTCTGTTACTCCAGCTCAAAACCTTCAAATGATTCATATCTCTGGGTAAAAGACAAATTTATTGGGGCACCTGGGTGGCTCTGTAGGTTAATCATCCGACTTTGGTTCAGGTCGTGATCTCATGGCTTGTGGGTTGGAGGCTCTCATCAGGCTCTGTGCTGACGGCTCAGAACCTGGAGTGTGCTTTGGATTCTGCTTTTGGATTCACCCTCTTTCTCTGTCCCTCCCCCACTCACACTCTGTCTCTCCCTGTCACTTTCAAAAGGAAATAAAATAAACACTAAAAAAATTTTTTAAAGACGAATTTATTAAAATGGGCTGTGAGGTCCTGGGGGGATGTGGAAGTTTCCCCCCTCACACATAGGTCTCTATTTTATTTCCTATTGGTCTTCCTGTTAGCCTGCATGCCACCATCGTGTCCTCTTCTGGGATGTGACACACATACTCTGGCCTCAGGACCTTAGTGTTTTCTGTGTGTTCTGCCTGTAATCTTTTAATTTTTTTTCTTGCCTTTTTTTTTAAGTTTACTTATTTATTTTGAGAGAGAGAGAACACGAGCAGTTCAATGCAGGGCTCAAACTCACTGTGAGATCATGACCTGAGTTGAAATCAAGAGTTAGATGTTCAACCGACTGAGCCACCCAGGATCCCTGATGCTTGTAATCTTTTCTACTCATCTGTGGTATGACTCTACCCCAGCTCCTTTAGGGCTTTGTGTAAATGTAACATTCTCATTAAGATTTGCCCTTATTTAATATCGCAACACCCCCTTTCAACCCTTATTCTCCTTCCTTATTTTACTCCCTTATATTTATCACCAGCTAACATATATGTATTACTTACTCATTTTCTTTATTCTCTGTATCCTTCCCTTATAAAATGAATGTAAGGGACATCTGTTTACTGTCTGACACATAGTAGGTGCTTAATCAATAGATGTCAAATGAAAGAATATATAGCCGAAGAAAAAGGGCTGCTGAGTATTCTCAGTTACAATCTTTTCCTCGTGTTGAACACTGAGAGATTATGAAGGCCTGATCTGAATTCTCCAATAAAATTATATCCCCCTTTTTGTGGAAGAAGTGTCTAAAAATGACTCTGTGATGAGATGTGTTATAGGTAAACCTATTGTTTCATTTTCTTTTTAAAAAAAAAAATTTAAATGTTTACTTTAGAGAGAGAGAGAAAGAGAGACAGAGAGAGAGACAGACAGAGACAGAGCATGAGTGGGGGAGGGGCAAAGAGAGAGGGAGACACAGAATCAGAAGCAGGCTCCAGGCTCTGAGCTGTGAGCACACATCCCGATGCGGGGCTCGAACTAATGACCTGTGAGATCATGACCTAAGCTGAAATCGTTGCTTAACGGACTGAGCCACCCAGGCACCCCATATTGTTTCATTTTCTTAATCTATATCATTTTATTGTTGGTGCAGTGGTGAGTTTTCCTAGTGTTAATGTGAATTATAAAAAGAATGAAAACGTAAGTTGGCAAAATGATAACTACAAAGAACTATTCAGATTTAAGCATAAGTAAGGTGTTCATTAGTTTGGGCTGTAGTTGAAATAACGAAACCTTTGTGTAATCTTGGAATTCCTAATTGTTTAACTCTGGAAATATCATGAAAATCCTCTGTTTTTCCAGTTGTGCGATGGGGATGCTACTGGCTTTATTTCATGGGTTCCTCGGAAGGATTAAATAAGCAAATGAATAAGTAAATTGTAAGGGTATGGCTATTTATAGCAACTGGGTTGTAAGTACCATTTTTGAGTTTTGCAAACATATGCCAGTATCATACACTTTCACGAGATTAACGTAAAATGTGGTTGTCTGTCAAACTGCATTATACTTTCATCACTGTAATAACAGTTAACTTTAGCAACTCAACAATAATTTTTGTTATTAAAAAACTTTGTAGATAGGAGTATACTATTTTAGTTATAAAGTCTTCTGTAATCTGATCTCGCTTGCCCCCACACATTCAATTAATTCCTTTAATGCTTCCTCTGGTCAGTGTCTTCATTTTGACTACCTACCATGCCTTGAAATATTCCTAACATTTTGACTGTTTATTGACCCCAAGGATCCTAAAGCGAGTTTATTACTAGAGAAGCATCCCAGAACTATTATACAGAGAAGCATGCTCAAATGGAGTTTTGATGATCTTTATACAAACCTTAAGGAACTTGAACACTTTATAAGAAAATTGCACCATGAAACTTGGACACTCATCTCTACTCTTATGACAAATTTTCTCTCTAAATCTGCTTTGTTTTTTGATTAGGACAAATAGAATTTTATTTTGCTTTCTAAGTCTTGGTTTTATTTCAAAGAACATTCTGACAGGCTCTTTATATAGGAACTCCCAGACAGCACTAAAGTGAATGTAAAATAGTAAAGTCAGTGTTAGTTCCTATCAGTGAACAAGTATTGCTTCAGTTTTGATTCTTCCCACAATTTTTTTTCAGGCAATGATAAGTTTGCCATCCTCTCAAGTGGAATAAATACAAGTGTCATTTTCTTTGTTAGTCATCTCCATATGGTGTTTCTACTCCTCTTTAATATCAAAGATCTGGTCAGGTATTAAAAGCATTGAAAAAGAGTTGATACTAAATATTCTTTTTCATTCTTTTCTATTCTTTTCTTTTCTTTTTTCTTTTTTCTTTTCTTTTTCTCTAAACCCTACCATAACACTAGCTTAGTGCAAGTCTCATTTGGATGCTTTATTCAAACACCATCTTCTGGCTGTTTCCTAACTACCTTGATTCCATTCCTTACTTGCACGCGTGGTAATAGCTCAAATCTTGTTATCACCTAATACTATTATAAATCAAAAATCTTAAATTTCAGACTTTTCACTTGCTGGAAAAAAATTGTTTTCCCATCCAAACTTTTCATACCACAACATATAGTGTACCCACTCTATGAAATTCTATACATTTCCATTGTATTGATCAATGGATCCCCAAATATTCTCAGGGTCTAAGAGTAGCTTTATTATTTCACTTTTCTAGACAGCTTAAGACCCTTGATTCATCACCTAGAGCACACATTCACCATCACTCTGAAATCTCTCCAGCTTCCATCTCAACTACTATACCCATCTGTGGGGAAAAAAACAAACAAACGAACCACCCTAATCTTGAATCAATATTAATATTTCTCTTTTCTGCTTCTAAGTAACCTAAACTCTGACCAGGTAAAATGCCTTGGTCATCTGCAGTCTTCACTATTGCCAATAGAAATTCAGGAAACCAATCATATTTTTCTCCTAAATCATCTTCTCTTATCTCAATTAGTGGCACATCTAACTACTCAGTTACATACAGCTAAAATCTGGGGAGACAATCCTTCGTGTCCCCAAACTTTACATCATGTAATTCATGAAATTCTAATGATATTTTTATATAAGTATTTCTTAAGCTTGTCTTGTCTTTTTCCTCCAGCCTTGTATCACTGGCCTATTTCAGCCCTTAACATATCTTATCTAGATTATTTTAAAAGGCTTTGAAGTAGTTTCCTTGCATTCAGCCCTGAAGCTTTATCTATGGCACATTCATAACTACATCACTCTTCTGCTTAAAAACCATCTGGTACCACTGTCACTGCCCTTATGACTGAGCTAAAAGTATCTTTTCTACACCTCTATTATGTTTTCACTGTATCATAGAACTAAGTACATTATATTGCTATTTTATCTTATAGGATAGCTTATTTCCACTAAACATTAAATTCCTTGAGAACTATGATCATATTTATCTAGTTGTATGCTGCTAACAGAACTTCCGAAAAAAAAATGGTACCAGTGAGTATTTGATAAATACAAAAAATCATTCAGAGTACTAATAGCAGAAACCATGCTATGTATATAGCAAGGTATGAAGCAAAATACTAACGCACAACATTTTATTAATATCTATATAAATGAGAAGATATATTCAAGATACTATCCTTTAGTGCTGAGAGCTTAAACTTATATATTTCCTTCCATATGGGTTGATGATTTGTATAGGTCAAGGGTAAATTTTGCTTTCTTTAACATACAAATAAATCCAGTCACAAAGCTCTTCATTTGACCCTGAAAATATTTGTTGTGTCAGTTTATATCACTCTCAAAAATGTCTACTATTTAAAGAATGTATAGTGACAATGTTCACAAATTGAGTTTCTGTGTTCTTCATGGTTTCTCACATTCCAGGTAAATACACATTGACAATTTCATGGACACCAACATTATGTACATGTCCCCTGGATGATACTGGGGTCAATGAGTGATTATTGCCTATATAAATTGAAAGTATTATACAATTGTAATTTTATCTTTTTAATCAGTAGCTCTCAATAATTTTGCCTACTCCTTTACCAGGGAATATGTGACAATGTCTGGAGACATTTATGGTTGTCACGACTACTAGAAGGAAGCTGGGAACTACTGGCATCTAGTGGATAAAGGCCAGAGGTGCTACCAAACATTGTACAATGGCGCAGGTCATCCCACAAAGTCCAAATGTTCAGTGAGATCTTTAGGAAAGCCCAAAATGTCAATAGCGCTGGGGTTGGAAGACCCTAGTTTGGATATTATCTTATGTTGGAAAACACTCCAATAGAGAAAATTATCTTTCATTAATGTATTTACCAGATACTTAAGACTGATTTCTATCATAGCACATTGTACTAGGCACTGTTGGTAACAAACAAATGGATTCTAGACAAATCTGCCTTCAAAGATTTTTGTAATCCAGTCTACCAAGAAAAGAGACTATTATAAGTAAAAATGCACACACACACACACACACACACACATATACACACACAGAAATATAGTTAAATAATAATGGAGACAGAGTTATTGAAGTAGAAAAATTTGAAATTATATGGGGGTTTAAAGAATTATTTCAATTTGAGTAGGAAGCTAGAAAAACTTTTTTTTTTCAACGTTTATTTATTTTTGGGACAGAGAGAGACAGAGCATGAACAGGGGAGGGGCAGAGAGAGCGGGAGACACAGAATCAGAAACAGTCTCCAGGCTCTGAGCCATCAGCCCAGAGCCTGACACGGGGCTCGAACTCACGGACCACAAGATCGTGACCTGGCTGAAGTCGGACACTTAACCGACTGCGCCACCCAGGCGCCCCTAGAAAAACTTTTGAAGAAAGCCTTATCTTTATTTAATCTTGATAGATTAGTAGGTTTTAGACATGCTAAGTCAGGGGTAAGTAAGAAATATCCAAACTCTTGTAAAAAGAATAGTGAAATCTTCCTCTATTCTAATTTTCATTTCCCCCTCTCTGTTTACATTCTATTTCATTCATACTTTTTTTGTACTACTTAATATTATCAAGTGACAGTCTCTAATGGAATAAAATTACTTGGAATTATTCAGTAAGTATTATTTTTTAAAACATGTTGCTAGACCCAGGAAATACAACAGTGAATTTTTTAAGAATTTTTAATTAAACATCTATATGTATATGCCCATATCCGCATGCATATGTGTATGGAAAGAGGCAGACATGAATGAACAAGTGAGTTATTCCATGGTAGAACATGAGAGACCCAGGAAATGTGAAATTTGGGATGAGCACTGTTGAATGGGTAAGAATTTGAAGACAGAGGAAAGAGAATATATGTAAAGTGAGAAGGGTGAATATGCTTACTTTATTTGATTTTTTCAAGAATGATGCTGCATAAGTATCCTGGAATCAGGGAGTAAATATTTAAAGGTTTTATTACACATTTAGTGTAAATAAAATCCTAACTTAATATTAATTTACTGGCATTTTATTTTGCTTTCAAATTCAGTGCTAGTAAATAGTGTGTCAGGGGCAATGTTTTTGTTTTCTTGTATTTTTATTATTTTTAATATGTAAGTCTCTCTGCATTTATATTCTCTACACATCTGTCTAAGGCTTCCCTTTGAGACTGAGATCCTGGGACTCCCCGCCCCCATGCCCCAAATCATTTAATAGTTGGTATTTCTTTGTTTGACAATTGGCACCAGTCTGAGACACAGTGCTGTGTAATCACAGCAAGAACTAGATTACAGGGAGATGATCGAGGATCTGGCTGTGATAATTAGACAACTTAACTTTTTGAGCAGTAGAAGTTTGCAGTGAGCCTCATTTTATTATTTCCTTTAAAGCTTATTCTCAGGGCATGCAAAAATTTTATGTCATAGAAAATTAGAAGGTATCCCAGATTCCTTGCTCTTACTCCTCCAGTCTAACCCATCATCACCTGTGGAAGTGCCGCCTCCTTACAGCCTCTCTAAATCTCCCCTGGCCCCCATTCCTACATGGGGCCCTCTCTTCATGCTTCCACAGGGACTTCTCCAGGGGCTGCTTACAGATGTCCCTGCACTCAGGTTTCAGTTCAGTGCTACAGAGAAGATTTAGAATGCAGAGTTGCTCCCATTGCTTCTTTACTTAAAACTTGTCCATGGCCTTCAATGTCTATGGCATAAGATCCAAAATCTTAAGACATGCACATGTTCTTCGGTTCCTGGCTCTGGCCTCACTCATCCCAAGCCCCCTGCCTCACTCTGTCCTAACATGCACACACTATATGCATAAGGAACAGAGTCAGTTGCTGCCTATACCAGTCAGGCTTCAGGCAGACAGGGAGTGCCTCTACAAGGGAACAAAGAATCTTTGCTCCAGACTACATGCTAGCCTGCTGGAGAATCTGTCGGTATTTATTGAACTTTCCCTTCTCCCCCCACCCTCCCCCACATCTGATCCCACATCTCTTTCTCTCATTTCACACACCTAACTCTCCAATTAACTTTCAGCTCCATGTCAGTTTCCATTTTCAGAGGAACCGAGCATTAAAAAGTTCCTGTGCTGGATCCTATGCAAGTTGCCCCTCCCTAAGAATGTCAGCTCTCTGTCCTTTTCAGGGAATTTTGTCTTGTCTCCTCAGACTTCCCAGTAAACTGAAGTCCAATGGCTCCCTTTGCCTTCATGCTTTCATTGAAGGAAGACTGTTCATTTACTTGTCTCACTCTCCAGCGTCTCCTGTTCCTGAGGTCCTTCCCCATACCTTAGGTGACTCCATAACTTTAGCGCCTAAAATGATACCTGACAGATTTACTCACTTACTGATTACACAGAGTAAATTTAGTATTTATGAAGTGAAAGGCCCTGTCCCAACTGCTGGAGGTAGAGATGTAAATAAGGAAAATACTGTTTGCCCTCATTCAGTGTGTGTGTGTGTGTGTGTGTGTGTGTGTAAAAGCTTATCATTCAATTATTTATCTTTACTACTATGCTAAGTGCAAGGAAAGAGAATCATAAGGATATAAAATGCAGGATGGGCCTGACAGAAAGGTTTGAAAAAATTGCTTTGATGAAATATATAAGCTGAATTCCACAAGCTGAGTAGAAATTAATTAGCTAAAGTGGCAGGAAACATGATAAATGTTTATTGAATGAATAAAATAATGTAGTTTGTGTTTATAAACTGCACTCCAGAGACAAATGCAACAATTTTTATTAGCCACTTCAAATATTTCTTTCTTTCTGCATGGCCAATTATGTTTAATATATATTTTTCTTCCAGGAAAGGTTTTATTTACATCTTAACTACCATCTCCACAAAACTATTTAAACGTATTTTTCTAGTTGTAAATATGTCTAGTTTGAAATCTTAAGGTATTATCTGCTGGTTTGAGAGCCTACATGAGCCCAACAGAGTCTTAGACCTACCAGTTTCCATGATTTTCCAAATATCATTTATTTTTAAATTCTTCAATAAATCATCAACATGGGTATTTACCAGCAGAATTGATTCCTACCAATGTTTATCACAGAGAGCCAACAGTATATTTTTATATATTCTGGCAATAGAATCTTCAATTTTAATGGCACTTTTGTAAAACGTATTAAGTAAAATCTCCTGCCAGTTTTAGGCTCATAGAAGGTACTTGGTTATAACATGTGTGATCAAGGAGAACTGAACTGCTGAAATGTAAAAAAAAAGTCATAAAGATTTTAGAAAAAGTTTATGGAAATTTGAGAGTATAGTGTTTTGATACCAAATAGCTGGTTGGATTAATTTTTTATTTCATCACTGTCTTGTTGGCCCCATGCAGACACAAATCTATTTCTATTGTTTCCATTTTCACTTCACCCCTTATGCCTCATTAGGCTTGCAACAGAGAAAAGGCTAGCACAAAATAAAGCCTAGATCAATCATTCCCCTATAGTCCAGAGCAAGCAAAATCAATCACTGTACATTCAAGTGGTTCTCAGCTATTGACTTTAAACTTCCCTGATCCAGAAGTTACTGTACTGTTAATTGCACTGAAGTTGAATGTTTGTGCTTCAGCATATTTCTTAACTATCTTTAGAGAATGCACACTACTGTATCCCTATTAACTTCTTATGTGAATTGATGAAGTTTAGGGTCTTTAACCTATGTTTAGAAGTTTGATAATAATTCCCTAAAGCATTATGAATAGCTCTTACATAGAAACTACTACTAGTTTGCTGAAGAATTTATAGCTTTCAGTTTATTTATTTTATTTTTTTTTCAACGTTTATTTATTTTTGGGACAGAAAGAGACAGAGCATGAACGGGGGAGGGGCAGAGAGAGAGGGAGACACAGAATCGGAAACAGGCTCCAGGCTCTGAGCCATCAGCCCAGAGCCTGACGCGGGGCTCGAACTCACAGACCGCGAGATCGTGACCTGGCTGAAGTTGGACGCTTAACCGACTGCACCACCCAGGCACCCCAGTATAGCTTTCAGTTTAAAATCTCATTGTACATTGATTTGTTTAAAGCTGCATGTATCAACTATTAACATATCCACATAATGAAAAACTGGTCATAAGCTTTGAGGATAAAATAATTTTTAAAAACCTGTGAAAATATATGATTTGTGTTGTTTGACACATTTTTAAAATTTCACTTTTTGCTGTAATAACTATTATTAAACCTAGTAGTTGATGATTATTACACAAATATTTATAATATTAATCATGCATCACTTATTACTTTGCATATAGTAGACAATAGGTATTATGACTTTAGAAACATTACTTTTGAGCATGAAACTTCGTTTTCAAACATGCCCTTTGCTTAGAGGTGATATAAAGGTACACAATATCTTTATAGGTCTTAAAAGGTAACCAACACTCTGATTTTCCAACTAAAACCCCACAGATATGAAATAGGTTATATTTAGAAGTGATTGTGAGCATGCCTGCAGTAAAACATAGTGTCTAAAAGAAAAGAAAATTATTGAACCTATCAGTTAAATGTTTGGTAAAGTAAAAGCTAAATGCATAGATTGGCCAAATGTTGACTCTGATTTTTTGTTGTTGGCATTTCATATGAGGGCCATTTTTATGTGTTGTTGATTGCCCCCATGCAGTAGAGCTACAGGGTCATGGTGAGCTCCAGAAACATTTGGAAAGTCAGCAATACTATTCTTTCTGGGCTTCTCTTGTCTTTTTTTGATTGACTATACTGTATCTTTCTTTTACTGGATTTTAACGTTTATTTATTATTGAGAGATAGACACAGAGCATGAGCAGGGGAAGGGCCGAGAGATGGAGAGACACAGAATCTGAAGCAGGCTCCAGGCTCTGAGCTGTCAGCACAGAGCCTGACGTGAGGCTCAAACTCACAAACTGCGAGATCATGACCTGAGCCGAAGTCAGACACTCAACCGACTGAGCCACCCAAGTGCCTCTACTGGATCTTCCATTACCTAACAAAAAAGTACTGAATAAGTCACATATCAATGAACCATTATATAATTAATATTATAGTTAATACTAATAAACTACTCACAGTTATTGAAGCCTCTGCTAAGTGCTTTACATGTATTATCTCCTATAACAACCCTGTGAAGTGTGTATGTCCTAAGATCATACCCATTTAACACATTAAAAAAACAAAAAAAGAAAAGAAAAACAGGGTAGGAGAAATTGAGTGAATTTACCAGTGTTACAAAGGTAGTAAGTGGTCACAGAGCCTGATTGTTTTGCTAGATGTGAATGCCAGAGGTCTTTACCCTGGAAATAACCAAATCCTCAGAGCAGCAAGTAAAGGAGAAAAAACAAGTAGCTGCCCTTACTCCATTAGCAAAAACATTTGTTGAAGGAAAAATTATGTACAGTAAAGCCTTGGATTGTGAGTAACTTGTTCTGTGAGTGTTCCACAAGATGAGCAGATATTTCTAATAAATCTTAACTTGATAAACGAGCCAATGTCTTGTATTATGAGTGGTACCTGATGCCGAATGTCACATGATCACAACTGAGCCAACGGTTCTTGAAATTCGCCTTGATATACAAGTGCTTTGGGTTATAAGCATGTTTCTGGAACAACTTATGATCACAAACCAAGGTTTTACTATATGTTAAATTCAGAGAAATGAGAAAAAAATTTATAAAGCTGAATTTTAGCTTCTAGTGATATAAATCTTTGTCAGTTATATCATGAAATTAAAAACAATGCCTTATTAGATTTGAAAATAAGTCAATCAAAAATATTTAAAATTATCGGGGCGCCTGGGTGGCACAGTCGGTTAAGCGTCCGACTTCAGCCAGGTCACGATCTCGCGGTCCGTGAGTTCGAGCCCCGCGTCAGGCTCTGGGCTGATGGCTCAGAGCCTGGAGCCTGTTTCCAATTCTGTGTCTCCCTCTCTCTCTGCCCCTCCCCCGTTCATGCTCTGTCTCTCTCTGTCCCAAAAATAAATAAAAACGTTGAAAAAAAATTAAAAAAAATAAAAAAAATATTTAAAATTATCAAGTGAAAGGTAACGCTATAATGTATTGACTTTCTCTTGTAATTTCCTTTGAGAACACAAGGCAAGACCAATAGTATAGTCTGTATGTGATATATTGTAACTGAGTATTTTTACATTTGCCTTATTTACAAGTTTTTGTAATGCTCACAAACAGTTACAGGTTTCAAAAACAATATCATTAAAAAAAAAAAAAACCTTAAAAACATTCTCCAAACACTACCAAGTCTAAATACTCTCCCACAAATACACTATAGTAATGCCTCGCTGGCTATAACTGGCCCTGAAACTCAGCAGCCCATGTCCGACCAAAACCAGCACACTAAATAAAGGAGAGCCCCTTCAGTTCTTTTGCTCCTGTGCAAAACTATTTCTGTCAAAAAGTGTGTTAAAAGTGGAAATACATTTATTGTGTTTCTTCATGAATGGGGACTAGAAGTTAAGAAATGCTGGGGCTCCTGGGTGGCTCAGGTGCTAGGTGTCCAACTCTAGATTTCGGCTCAGGTCATGATCTTATGGTTTGTGAGTTCAAACCCAGTTTTGGGCTTTGTGATGCTAGTGCAGAGTCTGCTTGGGATCCTCTCTCACCCTCTCTCTTTGCCCCCATGCCACTTGCTCTGTCTCTCAGATCTCAAAAATAAAAAATAAAATAAAAAATAAAAAAATGTTATAGTGTGAGTGAAATGGAAAATAGAGTGAAGAAACACAGAAATTGTGTGCACACTTTTAAAATACCAAGAATTGAAAAAGGACATAGAAAAGTGACAAGTGTAGCTATAAAATGGTATAATTATTTTTTTAATTTAAAATAAGTAAACATCAAAAACCAAGCATAGTACCACTATATTAAATATATATTTATTTATGTTTACGTATCTAGTCCAATTTTTCCATCAAGGATGTTTTTATCATATATGTTTTCTTTCTGTTGTTTATTAATGCCACTCATGCTTTATTTTTTAAATTGACTCTTATTTATTTAATAAATACATTTATTAATTGATTTAATATGTTATTCTTAGATGATCAGGATTTATATTTTTATTTATATTTTACATTTAAAGAAATTGAAATTAGATTTAAAAAATTATCAGAATACCAAAGGCTTCTTAAATATAAGCTGAAATATGTGTAAAAGGTAAAAAGAAAAATTCTTGTATACATATCAGTCTGTCACAAACACCATTAGTTATTTTATAGTTTTTATTCCACTGTTTGCATGTAAATTCATGAGTTGTATTTAGCTTTTATAAGTAAGACTTCACACAATTTATGAATCCATTACTACATTTATTCTCAACTATAAATAAGGGTCCCCTATTTGAAACCCATTGCTTTACCATTGATTTATCCATTACATTATGTATATAAACGAAACTGGCATTGGTTGAATTACATCTAGAAGATAAGATTCTACTTCATAGAGCTAGAAACACAATTCACACACAAAAAAACGAAAAACCAGAGTGAACCATATTTTAGTGCTTCTCCAAACCAAAAGTACTATTTGTATTCTTGATACATTTTACATCATTCTGGTTATCAATGCTTTCCTTAAATGTGTTCTGATACTCCAAAGTAGACTTTTACTAGTGCTCTCTCTTCCTGACCCCATAAAATAGCTGCCTCTTTGCTCTCACCGACATATGATAAATAATCTTTTAGTGATCATCTTTTCTACTACTGTAAGAAAAATAATTTATCATATTTGAGCAAATATCAAAATTAGGAAAATAAGTGACTTTAAGATATTTCATTTTCTGTATTCTCGCGAATATATTATTTTACAGTGCCAAAGAGAGCATCTCTTGATTTTGTATAATGAATACAAAAATAATGGATTTTTATAACTTTGGTGGTATCCCTAATTGCTCTTTGATTTTCTTGCAAAGCATGTCTCTAAATATAGAAAACTAAAATTGTTCTTACTCCGCTTGATGTGCAAGTTCAACAACAGATTTTTAGTTTTATTTTCACTTTATATTTTATACGGTCCTTTTATAGTTCGCAAATATTCTCAAAATCATTTGATATGTAATTATCATCTTACTCAGGTAAGTCCTAAAATAAGCTTGCTTAATTATAAGCAGTAATTAGTATAGTAAAAACTTCTAGCTTTCTGTAATCAAAATGTTTATTTTTTATGGATATAGAGAAACTTTTCTTGAATGGAATACAAATCAAGATCACACTAATGAGTTGCAAAACATTCCATAGAGATATTTTCTCTTTAAATTCATTTTGATTCATCATTTGAATGAATTAACATAAATAAAATATATATGAATTCGTGAATTTGGTATAAATAGCTCTTTGTTTAACAATCTCTTTAAAATATGAGTCACATTTATTCTTGACCTTTATGCTTTTTCCCTCTTCTTAGTGATAATTCTATTTATGAGAAGATACTTGGATTAGAGAGTGAGGTAATCACTAGAATTTGTGTACATTTAGTGCTTGTCCAAGTCTAAGTTTTTATTCCCATTTTAAAGCCTGATGAAGATTTTCACATTTCCTACACACATAGTACCTTTTGGCAGTTCTAGACCCTGCTTCCTTTAAGTCATTGAATATGATGATTGTGCATGTGCTAGAAAGTCATTAATTGACATATTTGCAGCTTTTAATCTGTATTTTTCCACTGTAGTCATGATAGAATTTCAAGTCAATTTTGCAACTGTGCCTTCATTTTCTAAGAACTTGAGTATGAGTCAAATGATATATACTATTTCATAGTCTCTTCAGCATCCTCCTGTGGTGCTAGCAAGTAGTAATCTAGTCTGCCGTTAGTATTCCTGGATTGAAGTGAGCACGCATGTACAACCTCATCCTAAATAAACTAATGAGAGAGCAAGTACATGTTTTTAAAAGTTTAGTGTCTTATCAGATGCTTGTTTAGTTTGGTTCCTGGTGTGTGTGTGTGTGTGTGTGTACACATGAACACATGCCTGTACTTGTTTGTTTTCGTATTAGAAGAATCAGGATTTGTGACACTGAACAAGCAACATAACTTCACCTTCTGGATCTTTATGATAACACCATGGGTGTTAGAATGAAATAAGATTTGATATGAACAGCATCAAGTAGATGAATGCCTCATCATAGGTCATACTTAATAACTCAATAACTTTACATAACTCAATTATTGTGATGATATACTTCATGCAAACACATAGTTAATAGGATCAAAAAACCAGGACCATCTAAATTGACATGATTTTTCTCTTTCAGGAAATTCTTGCTCAGGAAGGTAATATTGTAATAACATTATTGTTTGTTTGAGAACTCCCTGAAAATCTTCTTATGTAAATAATAGACTGCTCCATTGGCCTGCCTTCTCAGGGAAACAGATCACTTAACCAGAGAAACCATTCTCTTATCAAATGAATGGTTATTCATCAAGACACCTTCAAAATCCTCATCACTATCAACTTTCAATTATTATAACATGAATTTGAGATTGCTGCGCTGAAAGATCCACCTTAAAGCCAAGCTAATCTTTATAAACACCCACTAACTTTTGGAGATACTACTAAGATTTTCAGTGATGTTGTCCATTACTGCAGTAGGTAACAAACTCATCTTTTTTTTTTTTAATTTTTTTTAAACGTTTATTTATTTTTGAGACAGAGAGAGACAGAGCATGAACGGGGGAGGGTCAGAAAGAGGGAGACACAGAGTCCGAAACAGGCTCCACGCTCTGAGCTGACAGCACAGAGCCTGACGCGGGGCTCGAACTCACGGGCTGTGAGATCATGACCTGAGCCGAAGTTGGCCGCCCAACCGACCGAGCCACCCAGGCACCCCAACAAACTCATCTTTGCTTGACCAGCCAGTTACTTTGGTGGACTTTTCTAAAGTCAGCAGTGATAAAGATGGTGATAAGAAGAGTGTTTATGTCTTTGTGTAATAATTTATTTTCACTAGCCATTTTCAGATTTAATAATTTCATTTTTACCTTATCATAAACTGGGAGTTTTCTATTTTTATTTCACAGACAAGGAAATATATTTCATTAAATTAATGTTGTAAATAAGTGGCTGAGTTAGAATGCCCACATTTTTGGTTTTCTGTCTAGTGGTCTATTATGTTTTTCTTATAATAAGTATCCTCTGTCGTAAGTTATTTTCTACAGTTCCTCTTCACTTTTAAAAATAATTTTGAAGAATGAGGTCAAAATAACTGAATACCAAACAGAGCCATATTATTCTTAGCAACATTATTTGAACCAAGCAATTGTTTGAAGTTATCACTTATTTCTAAGCCAACACAGTCACAGATATAAATTTAATTTATTCTCTTTATCACCAAAACATAAAGGTATTTCAAAATTTTGGCAGGGAAACGGGTCAAAAGAACCTCATACTCTACCACTCAAAGCTTCACTGGTGATTTCTCTTCACAAAATATTACCTTTTCCACAATTCTTATTAAAATACAATTGTCTTTGTCAAGTACTTGAAAGAAATTTAGCTTGTAGAAGTTCATTTTTTCTTACATAATAGGTGTACCTGAGAATGGCCACTTGCTTAGTTTGTAAAGATTTAATTTACAAAGAGTCTAAAACTTCTTATGCAAGATGCAAGTGCATACAAGGGGATAAAATTTCTTTAAAGAAATACTTGCTCTAAGCACATAAATATAAGAAGGGAATAAAACTTGTGGAGTTCCTCTTTAGAAATTCATGGACATTTCAGGTTTTTCTAAGTCTATTTTTGTTATAACCTCTATTACCAACTCTTTATTGACGTCCTAGAAAAGAGCATGCCAAATTTTTTGTCACATAATTTCTGTCACAAAATAGCGTATGCATTTTACAAATGCTTATTAAAAAATAGTTTGGCTCTATATGTTGGTTCTTATGAGTAATTCACTTGCATGTATAATCATTATAATCTTGTTTATGAACTAACTAGTTAAATATAAGTAACCCTTATCAGACAATATATTTTTTTTCAATATATGAAACTTATTGTCAAATTGGTTTCCATACAACACCCAGTGCTCATCAAAAAAGGTGCCCTCCTCAATACCCATCACCCACCCTCCCCTCCCTCCCAGCCCCCATCAACCCTCAGTTTGTTCTCAGTTCTTAACAGTCTCTTATGCTTAGGCTCCCTCCCACTCTAACCACTTTTTTTTTTCCTTCCCCTCCGCCATGGTCTTCTGTTAAGTTTCTCAGGATCCACATAAGAGTGAAAACATATGATATCTGTCTTTCTCTGTATGGCTTACTTCACTTAGCATCACACTCTCCAGTTCCATCCACGTTGCTACAAAGGGCCATATTTCGTTCTTTCTCATGGCCCTGTAGTACTCCATTGTGTATATAAACCACAATTTCTTTATCCATTCATCAGTTGATGGACATTTGGGCTCTTTCCATAATTTAGATATTGTTGAGAGTGCTGCTATAAACATTGGGTACAAGTGCCCCTATACATCAGTACTCCTGTATCCCTTGGGTAAATTCCTAGCAGTGCTATTGCTGAGTCATAGAGTAGGTCTATTTTTAATTTTCTGAGGAACCTCCACACTGTTTTCCAGAGTGGCTGCACCAGTTTGCATTCCCACCAACAGTGCAAGAGGGTTCCCATTTCTCCACATCCTCGCCAGCATCTATAGTCTCCTGATTTGTTCATTTTGGCCACTCTGACTGGCGTGAGGTGATATCTGAGTGTGGTTTTGATTTGTATTTCCCTGATGAGGAGCGACGTTGAGCATCTTTTCATGTGCCTGTTGGCCATCCAGATGTCTTCTTAGAGAAGTGTCTATTCATGTTTTCAGTCCCATTTCTTCACTGGGTTATTTGTTTTTCGGGTGTGGAGTTTGGTGAGTTCTTTATAGATTTTGGATACTAGCCCTTTGTCCGATATGTCATTTGCGAATATCTTTTCCCATTCCGTTGGTTGCCTTTTAGTTTTGTTGGTTATTTCCTTTGCTGTGCAGAAGCTTTTATCTTCATAAGGTCCCAGTAATTCATTTTTGCTTTTAATTCCCTTGCCTTTGGGGATGTGTCAAGTAGGAGATTGCTACAGCTGAGGTCAGAAAGGTCTTTTCCTGCTTTCTCCTCTAGGGTTTTGATGGTTTCCTGTCTCACATTCAGGTCCTTTATCCATTTTGAGTTTATTTTTGTGAATGGTGTCAGAAAGTGGTCTAGTTTCAACCTTCTGCATGTTGCTGTCCAGTTCTCCCAGCACCATTTGTTAAAGAGACTGTCTTTTTTCCATTGGATGTTCTTTCCTGCTTTGTCAAAGATGAGTTGGCCATACGTTTGTGGGTCTAGTTCTGGGGTTTCTATTCTATTCCATTGGTCTATGTGTCTGTTTTGGTGCCAATACCATGCTGTCTTGATGATGACAGCTTTGTAGTAGAGGCTAAAGTCTGGGATTGTGATGCCTCCTGCTTTGGTCTTCTTCTTCAAAATTCCTTTGGCTATTCGGGCCTTTTGTGGTTCCATATGAATTTTAGGATTACTTGTTCTAGTTTCGAGGAGAATGCTGGTGCAATTTTGATTGGGATTGCATTGAATGTGTAGATAGCTTTGGGTAGTATTGACATTTTGACAATATTTATTCTTCCAATCCATGAGCAGGGAATGTCTTTCCATTTCTTTAAATCTTCTTCAATTATCTTCATAAGTTTTCTATAGTTTTCAGCATACAGATCTTTTACATCTTTGGTTAGATTTATTCCTAGGTATTTTATGCTTCTTGGTGCAATTGTGAATGGGATCGGTTTCTTTATTTGTCTTTCTGTTGCTTCATTGTTAGTGTATAAGAATGCAACTGATTTCTGTACATTGATTTTGTATCCTGCAACTTTGCTGAATTCATGTATCAGTTCTAGCAGACTTTTGGTGGAGTCTATCGGATTTTCCATGTATAATATCATGACATCTACAAAAAGCGAAAGCTTGACTTCATCTTTGCCAATTTGGATGCCTTTGATTTCCTTTTGTTGTCTGATTGCTGATGCTAGAACTTCCAACACTATGTTAAACAACAGAGGTGAGAGTGGGCATCCCTGTCATGTTCCTGATCTCAGGGATAAAGCTCTCAGTTTTTCCCCATTGAGGATGATGTTAGCTGTGGGCTTTTAATAAACGGCTTTTATGATGTTTAAGTATGTTCCTTCTATCCCGACTTTCTGAAGGGTTTTTATTAAGAAAGCGTGCTGGATTTTGTCAAAGGCCTTTTCTGCATCGATTGACAGGATCATATGGTTCTTATCTTTTCTTTTATTAATGTGATGTATCACGTTGATTGATTTGCGAATGTTGAACCAGCCCTGCATCCCAGGAATGAATCCCACTTGATCATGGTAAATATTTCTTTTTATATGCCGTTGAATTCGATTTGCTAGTATCTTATTGAGAATTTTTGCATCCATATTCATCGGGGATATTGGCCTGTAGTTCTCTTTTTTTCCTGGGTCTCTGTCTGGTTTAGGAATCAAAGTAATACTGGCTTCATAGAATGAGTCTGGAACTTTTTCTTCCCCTTCTATTTCTTGGAATAGCTTGAGAAGGATAGGTATTATTTCTGCTTTAAACGTCTGGTAGAACTCCCCTGGGAAGCCATCTGGTCCTGGACTCTTATTTGTTGACATATTTTTGATAACCGATTTAATTTCTTCGCTGGTTATGGGTCTGTTCAAGCTTTCTCTTTCCTTCTGATTGAGTTTTGGAAGCGTGTGGGTGTTTAGGAATTTATCCATTTCTTGCAGGTTGTCCAGTTTGTTGGCATATAATTTTTCATAGTATTCCCTGATAATTGTTTGTATCTCTGAGTGATTGGTTGTAATAATTCCATTTTCATTCATGATTTTATCTATTTGGGTCATCTCCCTTTTCTTTTTGAGAAGCCTGGCTAGAGGTTTGTCAATTTTGTTTATTTTTTCAAAAAACCAACTCTTGGTTTCGTTGATCTGCTCTACAGTTTTTTTAGATTCTATATTGTTTATTTCTGTTCTGGTCTTTATTATTTCCCTTCTTCTGCTGGGTTTAGGCTGCCTTTGCTGTTCTGCTTCTATTTCCTTTAGGTGTGCTGTTAGATTTTTGTATTTGGGATTTTTCTTGTTTCTTGAGATAGGCCTGGATTGCAATGTATTTTCCTCTCAGGACTGCCTTCGCTGCATCCCAAAGCGTTTGGAATGTTGTATTTTCATTTTCGTTTGTTTCCATATATTTTTTAATTTCTTCTCTAATTGCCTGGTTGACCCACTCATTCTTTAGTAGGGCGTTCTTTAACCTCCATGCTTTTGGAGGTTTTCCAGACTTTTTTCTGTGGTTGATTTCAAGCTTCATAGCATTGTGGTCTGAAAGTAAGCATGGTATAATTTCAATTCTTGTAAACTTATGAAGGGCTGTTTTGTGACCCAGTATATGATCTATCTTGGAGAATGTTCCATGTGCACTCGAGAAGAAAGTATATTCTGTTGCTTTGGGATGCAGAGTTCTAAATATATCTGTCAAGTCCATCTGATCCAATGTCTCATTCAGGGCCCTTGTTTCTTTATTGACCGTGTGTCTAGATGATCTATCCATTTCTGTAAGTGGGGTGTTAAGGTCCCCTGCAATTACCACATTCTTCTCAATAAGGTTGCTTATGTTGATGAGTAATTGTTTTATATATTTGGGGGCTCCGGTATTCGGCGCATAGACATTTATAACTGTTAGCTCTTCCTGATGGATAGACCCTGTGATTATTATATAATGCCCTTCTTCATCTCCTATTACAGCCTTTAATTTAATGTCTAGTTTGTCTGATATAAGTATGGCTACTCCAGCTTTCTTTTGGCTTCCAGTCGCATGATAAATAGTTCTCCATCCCCTCACTCTCAATCTAAAGGTGTCCTCAGGTCTAAAATGAGTCTCTTGTAGACAGCAAAGAGATGGGTCTTGTTTTTTTATCCATTCTGATACCCTATGTCTTTTGGTTGGCGCATTTAATCCATTTACATTCAGTGTTATTATAGAAAGATACGGGTTTAGAGTCATTGTGATGTCTTTATGTTTTATGCTTGTAGCGATCTCTCTGGTACTTTGTCTCACAGGGTCCCCCTTAGGATCTCTTGTAGGGCTGGTTTAGTGGTGACAAATTCCTTCAGTTTTTGTTTGTTTGGGAAGACCTTTACCTCTCCTTCTATTCTAAATGACAGACTTGCTGGATAAAGGATTCTCGGCTGCATATTTTTTCTGTTCATCACATTGAAGATCTCGTGCCAATCTTTCTGGCCTGCCAAGTTTCAAAAGAGAGATCAGTCATGAGTCTTATAGGTCTTCCTTTATATGTTAGGGCACGTTTATCCCTTGCTGCTTTCAGAATGTTCTCTTTATGCTTGTATTTTGCCAGTTTGACTATATGTCGTGCAGAAGATCGATTCAAGTTACGTCTGAAGGGAGTTCTCTGTGCCTCTTGGATTTCAATGCCTTTTTCCTTCCCCAGTTCAGGGAAGTTCTCAGCTGTAATTTCAAGTACCCCTTCAGCACCTTTCCCTCTCTCTTCCTCCTCTGGGATACCAATTATGCATATATTATTTCTTTTTAGTGTATCACTTAGTTCTCTAATTTTCCCCTCATACTCCTGGATTTTTTTATCTCTCTTTTTCTCAGCTTCCTCTTTTTCCATAACTTTATCTTCTAGTTCACCTATTCTCTCCTCTGCCTTTTCAATCCGAGCCGTCGTTATTTCCATTTTATTTTGCATGTGGTTTAAAGCGCTTTTCAGCTCCTCCTGACTGTTCCTTAGTCCTTTGATCTCTGTATCAAGAGATTCTCTGCTGTCCACTATACTGTTTTCAAGCCCAGTGATTAATTTTATGACTATTATTCTAAATTCACTTTCTGTTATATTATTTAAATCCTTTTTGATCAGTTCATTGGCTGTTGTTATTTCCTGGAGATTCTTCTGAGGGGAATTCTTCCGCTTGGTCATTTTGGATAGTCCCTGGCATGGTGAGGACCTGCAGGGCACTTCCCCTGTGCTGTGGTGTATAACTGGAGTTGGTGGGCGTGGCCACAGTCAGACCTGATGTGTGCCCCCAGCCCACTGCTGGGGCCACAGTCAGACTGGTGTGTGCCTTCTCTTCCCCTCTCCTAGGGGCGGGATTCACTGTGGGGTGGCGTGAGCCATCTGGGCTACTTGCACATTGCCAGGCTTGTGGTGCTGGGGATCTGGTGTATTAGCTGGGGTAGGTAGGCAAGGTGCACGGGGGCAGGAGGGGCAGGCTTAGCTCGCTTTTCCTTAGGTGATCTACTTCAGGAGGGGCCCTGTGGCAGCGGGAGGGAGTCAGACCTGCTGCTGCAGGAGGGGTGGCTCCGCAGAAGCACAGCGTTGGGTGTTTGTGTGGAGCAAGCAAGTTCCCTGGCCAGAACTGGTTCCCTTTGGGATTTTGGCTGGGGGATGGGCGAGGGAGATGGCGTTGGTGAGCACCTTTGTTCCCTGCCAAACTGAGCTCTGTTGTCCGGGGCTCAGCAACTCTCCCTCCCTTTGTCCTCCAGCCTTCCAGCTTTCTGAGCAGAGCTGTTAACTTATGACCTCCCAGATGCTAAGTCCCACTTGCTGTCGGAACACATTCCGTGGGGCCCCTCCGCTTTTGCAAGCCAGACTCGGGGGCTCTGCTTGGCCAGCGAGCCACCCCTCAGCCCCGGCTCCCTCCCGCCAGTCCAGTCCGTGGAGCGCGCACCGCCTCGCTGCCCTTCCTACCCTCTTCCGTGGGCCTCTTGTCTGTGCTTGGCTCTGGAGACTCTGTCTGCTAATCCTCTGGCAGTTTTCTGGGTTTAGGCAGGTGTAGGTGGAATCTAAGTGATCAGCAGGACGCGAGGTGAGCCCAGCGTCCTCCTATGCTGCCGTCTTCCGACTATCTCCCAGAGAATATTTAATGATATGTTAAAAATTTTTTTTAATGTTTAATCATTTTTTTAGAGAAAGAACGTGAACGGGGGAGGGGCAGAGAGAGAGGGAGACAGATTCTGAAGCAGGCTCCAGGCTCTGGGTTGTCAGCACAGAGCCCAACACGGGGCTCTTACTCAGGAGCCACGAGATCATGACTTAGGCCGAAGTTGGATGCTTAACTGACTGAGCCAGCCAGGTGCCCTGATAATATTTAATGATATTAAAGATGTTTACATTAATGGTCAAATGTGGGTCCATTTTCAATTCATACTCTGAAGGAAGAGAATGTTTAATATTTTCCTTTTGATGCTCCAGGGGGAGAGATCGCTGCAATCTAAGAAGAAAATTGCAGATTTTGGTAAAAAACAGAAACATTGTGCTTAGGTTAGAGCTGCAGGTTTGGGTAGTCATTTCTGAGCTGTAGTTAACAAGGAAAGTGGAAGAATTCCATAGAGCACTCTGAGTAAGTATATGATCAGAGGCTGTCTTCTTAATTAAAACCAATAAATGTCCTGCAGCAGGCACCAGCCCAAGGAGCCACTTCAACCCAAACCTGTTCTTGGAAAATAAGAAAGTTCTTCAGGTAGAATTTGCAAGGAGCCTAATCCTTAACCCAACTTCATTATCTCTCTGGTTTAGGATTAGATTCTGCCTTACTGAGGTAGAATTAGAGCCAGAAACTAGAACCCATTAGTTATTCATATATATATATATATATATATATATATATATATATACTCACACACACACATACATACACACACATATACATACATGTACGTATATATACATATATGCACATATATACACACATATATGTGTATATATATGTATATGTATGTATGTGTTTGAGTATATATGCAAATTATATATTATCATATAGAAGGTTTATTTAAATCATAGTTTTTATCATGATAAATCTCCTGTCATATTTTTTTCTACTTCCAAACAACAACAAAAGCTTAAACTGTTACCTGCCCATTAGAGTTTAGGTTCCACTCTCTAGAATGGGAAGAAAAAAAAAAAAAAGAAAAGTCTTTCAGGATTCCCTTAGGAAGAGACTTAAGTTGCCTGCACATGATATAAATTGTAATGCAGCTCTCAGATACATAGTTTGTCATAGTTTGGTAACTATTACTCTTTCAATAAAGTCATGTCCTACAACTACAACATGTGCTAATTCTTGATGAATGGTTTTAGATATTCTACTGTCATCCCCTTTAGCCATCATGTTGTGTTTTGGCCCATATTATGCCATTATGACTTTTTTCACTTTCTTTTCCAGAATCTTCTAGCATTACCTTGTTATAGCTGTGTATTATGGAATCTCTTCAGACATAGAATCTAGCATGTTTGGAAAACAATGTTTGGATTGAGTCACTAATTAGCTAGGCAATCTCAATTATAGTTAGGGTACTCATTCAAAATTAGTTGCCTTTTCCCCAAATGACCATAGTTAATTGAAAGAGCTAAAATAGCTATAGAAATTGGGTGCCTGGTGGCTCAGATGGTGAAGCGTCTGACTTCTGCTCAGGCCATGATATCATGATCCATGAATTTGAACCCATGTTGGGCTCTGTGCTGACAGCTCAGAGCCTGGAGCCTGCTTCAGATTCTGTGTCTCCCTCTTTCTCTGCCCTTCCCCAGCTCATGATCTGTCTCTCAAAAATGAATAAATGTTAAAAAATTAAAAATTAACTAGTTACAGAAATGTATATATCTAATATCATATATATTCTAGGTATCTTCCGCACCCCCAATTATAAAAGGGACATTGAGTTGTATACATTGAGTTAATGGATGAGGGTTTCCTTTGTTCTCTTTGCACTGCTTTCTGTGAGATTAGTAAGTAAAGAACTGATAAATCATTATGTTTAACAGACTAGGCATCTTCAACAAATAATAGGTGGAATGCTATTTAATACACTTAAGATGCTAATGATCTAGTAGGGGAAGCAGAACACCCACTTATTTAGAGTCAGAGTAATCCAATTTAACAATGGGGAAATTGAGTCCTAGGAAAGTGAACTCACAAATTGAATACTACCTTTAGTTAATGACCCAAGAAGAATCAAATTCTATGTTTCTCTCCAATATCTACATCCAATATCACAACCCCAAACCTAGAAGTCTCCCTACACTTTTTCCTCCAATCTGAGTTCACTCTGTAAACTCAGATTTCCTAAATCCAAAACCTGGGATGGGGATTTTCATGCAAGTGATACTTTAAGGGATTCTATCAGGACAAACTTGTAGAAAAAGTGAAATGAGGATATACTAGTCTTCTCTGGTTGCCATAACAAAATATCACAGATTGGGTGGCGTAGGCAACAGAAATTTATTTTCTCACAGTTCTGTAATCTAAATGTCCAAGATCAAGGTGCCAGAAAATTCAGTTCCTGGTGAGGCCTGCCTTTCAGCTTCTTATTCTGTGCTCACATGGTCTTTTCACATGTGCAGAGGCGGAATGATCTCTGATATCTTCTTCTTATAAGAATGCAGTCCTATCAGATTAGGGTGCCACCCTTATAACCTCATTTAACCTTATCTCTCTAATAGTAATAATTATAATAGTATAATAATAGTAATAGTAATAATAATAGCAATAGGAATAGAAATAATAATTATCTCTCTAAAGGCACTATCTTCAAATACAATCACATTGGGTATTAATTCTTCACCATGCAAATTTGGAAAGGAGACATAATTTGGTCCCTAATAGGAGGGAAAGTCAAACAATTGCATTTTTAGCTGAAGTCTATGCTTAACCTGACCCAGAAAGAAGTATACATTGCACCACAGAATTAGTCTTGTTGAGGCTAGAGAGCAAAGCTTTTGTACCAGCTCTCTCCCTATTCCTACCTCAAATACCATCACATTGGTCAGTCATGTTAGTAGATTGTGGGATGGTATAAACTTCAGGATGGCTCCATTTATGTAAAAATGATTCTCTGGAAGAGTTTGCTGGTGGGAGCCATTGGTAGTTATACAGGCAAGAGTTAACAAATAGGTTTACCAACCAGTAAAAGAGATCCCTGGGGATTTGGGCAGGCCCTAACAGGATCTGATAAGTCACTAGATTCTGTATGGGTTTTACTTATTTGATGCTATTTTCTTAGTTGACATCCCCATTTTGTGTCACCTGGATACTGTAATATTATCTTAATGAATTTTCTTGCTTCCACCAATTTTTCCTTTCTCTATTTCATCCTTCTTGTTGCCAAGAATGTATTTAAAACACAAATCTGCCAATATTATCCTTATGGGAAACAAAAAAACTCTTGATGATACACCTAAGGTTCTTCTTATCTGAATCTTCTCTACTTTTCCATCTAAACCCATTGCAACTCCTAGATCCATGTGCCATAATTTAGCTATATGAAATAAAAACATTTATTTAATCCTTACTCATCTAAGCTTTGGGGACTATTCACATGCTATTTTATTCACTTGGACTGTCCATTAGCTTTTTTCTCCAATTGAATTTCTTTTACCTACTCAATAGATCTAGCTAAAATATCAGCTACCCCAGGAAATCATCTTCTCACCCAAACTCAAGCTGTTTTGGTTACTTGCAGGTCTATTTGAGCAGCTTTCATTTATTAGAGTATTTCATATTATAATTAGTTGGTTTATATATCTAATTGGTAGTGCAAAGCACAGGTATTATACCAGAAAAAACAATTTCTGTCAAATAAGAACAAAAGTGGTTGAGCTATGAGTTGATGCAGTCTTTTGTAGTTTTATTGAAATATAATTGACACAGTATTGTATATGTTTAAGATGTACAGCATAGTGACTTCATTTTGTTGTTTTCTAAATTGATCAACACAATAACTTAACATCCATCATCTCAAATAGATAGAACAAAAGGAAAATGCTTTGTTTCTTGATGGTGATAGCTTTTAGGATTTATTCTCTTAGCAACTTTCAAATATGCCATATAGTAGTGTTAGCTATAATTATTATGTTGTACATTACACCTTCAGTGTCTGTTTAACTTGTAAGTAAAAGTTTATGCCTTTTAAACACATTCATCCAATTCTGCTACCCCCACCTCTGGTAATCACAAATCAGATCTCTTTTTCTATGAGTTTGATTGTTTTGTTTTGGTCTCATTTGTTTGCTTATTTTTTAGATTCTACATATAATTAATATCATACAGTATTTATCTTTCTCTGACTTACTTCACTTATCATAATATCCTCAAAGTCCATCCATGTTGTTGAAAATGGTAGATTTCTTTCTTTTGTATGGATGAATAATTCATTTTTGTATATGTATGTATATGCACATACATACATATAAAATATGTGTGTGCATGTGTGTATCACATTTTCTTTACCCATTTATCCATAAATGGGCACTTAGGTTATTTCCATGCCCTTAATATTGTAAATAATAGTACAATCAACGTGGTGGTGCATCTATCTCTTTGACATAGTGTATTCATTTCCTTCAGATATACACCGAGAAGGGGAATGTTTGTGTCATATAGGAGCTGCTTTTTAACATTTTTAAGGAAATTTTATACTGTTTTCTATAGTGGCTATAATCTTCCCAAAAGTGCAATGGAGCCACCCAGGTAATTTATAATCTTCCCAAAATTTATAATCTTCTCAAAAGTGCAATGGAGTTCCCTTTCCTCCACATCCTGCCAATGTTTGTTATCTCCTATCCTTTTGGTGATAATCGTTGTAACATGTGTGAGGTGATGTCTAATTGTGGTTTTAAGTCATTTCCCACTAATCATTTCCTAAATGATTAGTGATGTTGAGCACCTTTTCATATACCTGTTGGCCATTTATATGTCTTCATTAGAAAAAAAATGCCTATTCAGGTCCTTTGTCTATTCTTGAATTGAATTATTGGTTTATTTTGCAATTAAGCTGTATGAGTTTTTATATATTTTGAATATTAAGCTCTTAAAAGTTATATACTATGAAATATTTTTTTCCCATTTGTAAGCTGTCTTCATTTTGTTGATGATTTCTTTTTCTGTGCAGAAGCTTTTTAGTTTGGTGTAGTTTCAAAGCGTTTATTTTGTTTCTTGTGTTTTAATGGTCAATTGCCAAGACCATATCAAATTTTTTCATTGAAGTTTTATAGTTTCAGGTCTCGGAGTTAAGTTTTTTCCTTGAATTTGTATGGTTTCAGATCTCAAATTTAAGTCTTTAATCAATTTTTAAAAAAAATTTATAAGTGGCATAAGATAGGGGTCTAGTTTCACTCCAATTTTCCCAGTATCATTTATTGAAGAAGCCAGCTTTTATCCACTGAGCATTCTTGGCTTTCTTGTCAAATATTAGTTAACTGTATATTCATGAATTTATTTCTGTGCTTTGACTTTTACCCACTGGTTTATATGTCTGCTTTATGCTGGTACTCAACTATTTGGATTACTATACTTGATGGTACAGTTTCAAATCAGGAAGTGTGATGTCTTCCACTTTGTTCTTCCTCAAGTTTACTTGGGCTATTTGGGATCTTTTGTGGTTTCAAATACATCTTAGTATTGTTTTTTCTACTTCTATAAAATTGCCATTGTAAATCTGATAGGGATTGCATTAATCTATACATGGCTTTGGGTAGTGTGAATATTTTAATGTATAATTTTTTCCAATCCATGAACATGGGATACCTTTCCATATATTTGTGTGGTCTTTGATTTCTTTAATAAATGTTTTGTACTTTTAGGGTAGAGATCTCTCACATCTTTGGTTAAATTTATTTCTAAGTATTTTATTGTTTTTAATACTATTATAAATGTCAGGTACCTGGGTGGCTCAGTCAGTTAAGTGTTCAACTCTTGGTTTCGGCTCAGGTCATGATCTCACAGTAAATGGGTTCAAGCCCCATGTCAGGCTCTGTTCTGACAGCTCAGATCCTGGAGCCTGCTTCAGATTCTGTGTCTCCCTCTCTCTTTGGCCTTCTCCCACACTCTCTCTTTCAAAATAAATAAACTTAAAAAATATATATAATACTATCATAAATGTGATTTTCTTTATTTCTTTTTCAGATAATCTAGTGTTAGTGTATAGAAATACTACTGGTTGTGATATGTTAATTTTGTATCGTGCAACTTTACCAAAATTTGTTGATCAGATCTAACAGCCTTTTGGTGGAGTCTTTAGTATTTTCTATATAAAATCATATAATCTGCAAATAGTGATAATTTTATTTCTCCTTTTTCAATTCCAATGCCTTTTTTTCCCCTGTTTCTTGACAGATTGCTCTGGTTAGGATTTCCGGTACTGTGTTGAATAGGAGTGGAGAGAGTGGGCATTCTTGTCTTATTCCTGATCATAAAGGAAAAGCTTTCAACCTTTCACCAGTGCATATGATGTTAGCTGTGGACTTGTAATATATGGCTTTTATTATACTGAGGTAAGTTCCTTCTATACCTAATTTTTAAAAGTTTTTATTATGAACATATGTTGAATTCTGTCAAATACTTTTTCTTTATCTGTTGAGATGAACACATGATTTTGTTCTTTTATTGATTAATGATATATATCACATATATCGATTTGTGTATCTTGAAACATCCTTGTACCCCAGAGGTAAATCCCACTTCATTTGGTGAGTGATCTTTTTAATGTGCTGCAGAATTCGGTTTGCTAGTATTTTATTAATAAGTCTTGCATCTATAGATTTGCATCAAGGATATTGGCCTATAGTTTTCTTGTAGTATCCTTTTCTGGATTTCTTATCATGGTAATGCTGGACTTGTAAAATGAGTTTTGGAATCATCCCTTATTTTTGATTTTTTGGGAAGAATTTGAGAAAAATTAACATTAATTCTTCTTTACATAATCTGTAAAAATTTACCAGTGAAGCCATCTGATCTTGGACTTTTCTTGTTGGGAGATTTTTGATTAATGGCTCAATCTTCTTACTAGTAGTAAGTCTATCCAAAAATTCTATTTCTTCCTGTTTCAATCATGGCAAGTTGTAGGTTTCTCAGAATTCTTTTAGGTTGTCCAATTTCTTGGAGTATACTTGTTCATAGTATCCTCTTATGGTCTTCTATTTCTATGGTATCAGTTGTAATGTCTTCTTTTTATAGTTTTGTTGACTTGGGTTCCTTTTTCCCTTTCGTTAGTCTAGCTATAAGTTTTCTTCTCAAGTACTCAGTTTTGTTAATGTTTCCTATTTTTACCCTGTTCTTTATTTCATTTATTCATGCTCTAACCTTTATTATATCCTTCCTTTTGCTAAACTTTGGGCTTAGCTTGTTCTTTTTCAAATTCCTTGAGGCATTGTTAAATTATTTATTTAATATATTTCTTGTTTCTTAATGTAGGTGTTTATTGCTATCAACTTCTCTTTTAGGACTGTTTTTGCTGCATCTCCTATGATTCGGTATGTTTTGTTTCTGTTTTATTGGTCTCAAGGTACACTTTATTTTCTATTTAATATCTTGTTTGATCTGTTAGCTGTTCAGGAGAATAAGTTTTAAATATTCATGAGGTTTTATTTTCCTCCTATTACTGATTTATAGTTTAATACAATTGTGTTCAGAGAAGATACTTGGTATAATTCGAATCTTTTTGAATTTGCTAAGACTTTTTGAATTTGTTTTGTGGCCAAACATATGTCCTATCCTAGAAAATGCTTCATGTGGGCTTGAGAAAATGTGTGCTCTGCTTTCGTTGGAAAGAATGTTCTGTACATGTTTGTCAGATCGTTTGGTCTCTAGTGCTGTTCAAATCTATTATTTTCATATTAACTTTGTGTGATCTATCCACTGTTGAGAATGGGATATTAAAGTCCCAAATATTATTGTAATTTTAGCTCTGTTAGTTTTTGCTTTATGTATTTAGGTGCTCTGATGTTGAGTACTTGAATATTTATAATTGTTATATCTTCTCCATGGAGTGACCCCTTATCACCATATAATGATCTTTGTCTCTTTTTACCAATTATCCCTTAAAAATCTATTTTGTCTAACGTAAGTATAGTTACTTTGCTTTTGTTTGGGTTACGGTTTTCTTGAATATCTTTTTTCATCCCTTCACTCTCAGTCTATATGTGTTTTTAAGGCTAGTGAGTCTCTTGCAGGCAGCATAACAGTGGGTCTTGTTTTTTATTCTTTCAATCATTAATTAGAGAATTTAATCCATTTACATTTAAAGAATTATATATTTTTAATTTTTTAATTAATTCTTTTTTTAACGTTTATTTATTTTTGAGACAGAGAGAGACAGAGCATGAACAGGGGAGGGGCAGAGAGAGAGGGAGACACAGAATCTGAAACAGGATGCAGGATCTGAGCGGTCAGCACATAGCCTGACGCGGAGCTCTAACTCACGGACCGTGAGATCATGATATGAGCGGAAGTCAGATGTTTAACCGACCAAGCCACCCAGGTGCCCCAATTTATTCTTTTATTGTTTTTAATTCCAGTATAGTTAAGATACAGTGTTACATTAGTTTCAAGTGTACACTTGTTTCCTAAATTCCAAATGAGTGGCATCATATTGTATTTATCTTTCTGACCAACTTATTTCATTTAGCATTATACTCCCTATCTCTATCCATATCCCTGCAAATGGCAAGATTTCATTCCTTTTTATCACTGAATAATATTCCATTGTATATATGTACCAGTTATTCTTTGTTCATTCATTTATGGAGGGACACTTGGGCTGATTCCAAAATCTGGCTATTATAAATAATGCTGCTATCAATATAGGGCCCATGTGTCCCTTTCAATTAGTGTTTTCCTATTTTGGGGGCAAATACCCACTAGTACTTCTGTAGGGTAGTTCTATTTTTAACTTTTTGATGAATCTCCATACTACTATTCACAGAGGCTACACCATATTACATTCCTACCAATAATGCAAGAGGGCTCCTTTTTTCATACATCCTCACCAACACTTGTTGTTTTTTGTATTTTTTATTTTAGCCATTCTGACAGATGTGCGGTGATATCATAGTTTGGTTTGCATTTCCCTGATCATTGATGTTGGGCATTTTTTCATGTGTATGTCTTCTTTGAAAAAATGTTCATGTCCTCTGCATATTTTTAATTGGATTTTTTTAGGTATTTATTTGTATCTGTTCTTTTATATATTTTGGATACTAACCCTTTATTGGATATGTCATTTACAAATATCTTCTGTTCCAAAAGTTGTCTTTCAGCTTTGTAGTTTCCTTCATTGTGCAGATTATTTTTAATTTTGATATAATCCCAATTGTTTACTTTTGCTCTTATTTCCCTTGCTGTAGGAGACATATCTAGAAAAATGCTGTTATAGCCATTGTCAGAGAAATTAGTATCTGTACTCTCTTATAGGAATTTTATGATTTCAGGTCTCACATTTAGGTCTCTGATCCAGTTTGCATTTATTTTTTGTGTATGGTGTAAGAAACTGAGTTTAGTTGCATTCTTTTGCATGTAGCTGCCCTGTGTTCTCAAAACCATTTGTTAAAGGGCTATCTTTTTGTCTTGGATATTCTTTCCTTCTTTGTCAAAGATTAATTGATCATATAGTTGTGGGCTCATTTCTGGATTTTGTATTCTCTTCCATTGATCTATGTGTCTATTTTTGTGCCAGTACCATACTATTTTGATCACTACAGCTTTGTCCTATAATATGAAATCTGGAATTGTACCTCCAGCTTAGTTTTTCTTTTTCAAGACTGCTTTGGCTATTCGAGGTCTTTTATGGTTTCATACAAATTTTAAGATTGTTTGTTCTAATGTTTATTTTTTTTTTTAAAAAAAGGAGTGTGTGAGCAGGGGAGGAGCAGAAAGAGAGACACACAGAATCCAAAGCAGGCTCCAGGCTCTGAGCTGTCTGCAAAGAGCCTGACACAGGGCTCAGAGCCACAAACTGTGAGATCATGACTTGAGCCAAAGTTAGATGTTCAACCGACTGAGCCACCCAGGTGCCTCTGTTCTAGTTCTATAAAAAATGTTGTTGGTATTTTGGTAGGTATTGCATTAAATCTGTTTATTGTTTTGGGTAGCATAGACATTTTAACAGTATTTGTTCTTCTAATCCATAAACATAGAATATCTTTTAATTATTTTGTGTCATCTTCAATTTCTTTCATCAATGTTTTATAGTTTTCAGAGTACAGGTCTTTCACCTCTTTGGTTAAGTTTATTCCTAGGTATTTTATTCGTTTTGTTGCAATTGTAAATGGGATTGCTTTCTTAATATTATTTTCTTCTGCTTCATTACCAGTATATAGAAATCCAAAAGATTTCTATATATTGATTTTTATATCCTGTGACTTTGATTTAATTTATCAGGTCTAATAGTTTTTTTATGGAGTCTTTATGACTTTCTATATAGTATCATATCATCTGCAAATAGTGAATTTTATTTACTTCATTCTTGTAAAGTTGGATGCCATTTATTTATTTATATTTTATTTTATTTTTTATTTTATTTTTTGTGGGTGATTGCTGTGGCTAGGACTTCTGGTACTATATTGAATAAAAGTGGTGAGAGTGGATATCTCTGTCTTGTTCCTGACCTTAGGGGAAGAGCTCTCAGTTTTTCACCACTGAATATGATGTTAACTGTGAAATTTTCATATAAGGTGTTTATTATGTAGAGGTGTGTTCTCTCTAACCCTACTTTGTTGAGAATTGTATCATTAATGGATGTTGTAGTTTATCAAATGTTTTGTCTGCATCTATTAAAATGATCATATGGCTTTTATCCTTTCTCTTATTGATGTGATGAATCACAATGATTAACTTACAAACATTGAATCGCCCATGCAATTCCAGGAATAGATCCCATTTGATCGTGGTGAATTATTTTTTAATGTATTGTTGAATTTGGTTTGCTAGTATGTTTTGAGGATATTTGCATCTGTGTTCATCAGCGATATTAATCTGTAGGTATATTTTTTGTGGTATCTTTATCTGGCTTTTGTATCAAGGTAAAACTGGTCTCATAGAATGAATTTGGAACTTTTCTTTCTTCTTCTGTCTTGGAATAGTTTGAGAAGGATAGGTATTAACACTTCTTTAAATGGTAGAATTCATCTGTGAAACCATCTGGTCCTGGACTTTTGTATGTTGGGAGTTGTTGTTGTTGTTGTTGTTGTTATTGATTCAATTTCATTCTCATTATCAGTCTGTTCAAATTTTCTATTTTTTCCCTGATTTTCTTTTGATATATTATATTCCTAGGAATTCATCCACTTCTTTTAGACTGTCCGATTTGTTGGCATATGATTTTTCATAATCTCTTACAATTTCTGTGATGTTGGATGTTATTTCTCCTTTCATTAGTGAATTTGAGTCCACTCTATTATTTTTTTTTTGAGTATACCTAGACGTTTATCAATTTTGATGGTCTTTTCAAAGAACCAGATCCTGATTTCATTGATCCATTCTATTTTTGTTTTTAGTTTCTTTATCATTTATTCCTGCTCTAATCTTTATTATTTTCCTCCTTCTGCTGATTTTGGGTTTTCTTTTTTTTCTATGTGTAGCTTGTTTAGGTATAAGGGTAAGCTGTTTATTTGCGATTTTTCTTGATTCTTGGCGTAGACCTATATTGCTATAATATTCCCTCATAAAAGTGCTTTTACTACATCCTAAAGGTTTGGGGTAATTATGATTTCATTTGTTTCCACGCAATTTTTTATTTCTTCTTTGATTTCTTGGTTCACCCATTCATTGTTTAGTAGCATGTTATTTAACCCCCATGTATTTGTGCTTCTTCCAGATTTTTTCTTATGGTTGATTTCTATTTTCATAGTATGTGGCCAGAAAAGATGCATGGTATAACTTTGATCTTTTTGAATTTGTTGAGACTTGTTTTGTAACCTGATGTGCAGGCTATTCTGGAGAATGCTCCATGTGCACTGGAAAAGAATGTATATTCTTTCTGATTTAGGGTGGAATATTCTGAACATATCTGTTAAATTCATCTGGTCCACTGTGTAATTCAAAGCCACTGTTTCCTTGTTGATTTTCAGTTTGAATGATCTGTTCATTGATATAAGTGGGGTGTTAAAGTCCCATACTACTACTGTCTGATTTCCCTTATGTTTGTTATTAACAGTTTTATGTACAGTAAAACCTTGGTGTGTGAGCGTATCTCATTCCAGAAATATGCTTGTAATCCAAAGCACTTGTATATCAAACCGAATTTCAAGAACCATTGCCTCAATTGTGATCATGTGACATTTGGCATCATGTACTACTCATATTGCAAGTCATCACTCCTTTATCAAGTTAAAATTTATTATAAATGTTTACTTGTCTTGTGGAACACTCAGAACACGTTACTTGCAATCCAGGGTTTTACTGTATTTGGGGTTTCTATGTTGGGTGCATAAATATTTACAATTATTATATCTTCGTATTGGATTGTCCCATTTATTATTACATAGTGTCCTTTTTTTGTATCTTGTTATAGTCTTTGTTTTAAAGTCTATTTTTTTTTCTATATAAGTATTGTTACTTGCCTTTTTTTTTTTTGACGTCCATTTGCAGTATAAATATCTCCATTCCCTCACTTTCAATCTGCCTGTATCTTTAGGTCTGAAATGAGTCTCCTGTAGGCAGTGTATATATGGATCTTTTTTTTAATCCATTCTGTCACCCTATGTCTTTTGATTAGGGTATTTAGTCCATTTGCATTCAAATTAATTATTGATTATATATGTATTTATTTCCAGTTTGTTACTTCTTTTATGGTTGTTTTGTAGTTTTTGTTTGATTTTTGCTCTTTTACATGGTTTGTTGGCTTTCTTTAATGATATACTTGGATTCCTTTCTCTTTATTCTTTACAAATGTATTACTGGTTTTTGATTTGTGCTTGCCATTTGGTTTGTATATAGCCTCTTAGGCATCTGGCACTCCATATTAAGTTAATGGTTGCTTATGTTTGAACCCATTCTTTACTCCTCTTCCCATCCCCCTACATTTTAGGTATATGGTGTCATATTTCCCTTTTATTTGTGAATTCCTCAGCTGATTTTTATAAATATATGTATTTTTAATGCGTTTGCACTTCCAATTTTTTACAATCTCACTTATGGTCTTTACTTTCTACTCAAAGAGTCCCCTTTAATGTATCTTGTAAGACTGGTTTACTGGTGTGAACTCTTTATTTTTATTTGTCTGAGAAACTCTATCTCTCCTTCTATTCTGAATGATAGCCTTGCTGGATAGAGTATTCTGGGCTGCAGATTTGCTTTCTTTTAGCACTTTGCACATCAGAAGGGAATGGCATGATATATTCAAAGTTTCTGCTGAAAAATCTGCTGATATCCCTATGGATTTTCCCTTGTTATGCACCTCTCTGCTTTTCTATTTTTTCTTTCTTTCTTTCTTTCCTTCTTTTCTTTCTTTCTTTCTTCCTTCTTTCACTTATCAGTACTTTTTTCTTTCTTATCAGTACTTTTTGCCATTTTAATTACTATGTATCTAGGTGTGGACCTCATTGGGTTGATTTTGTTGTGCGATCTCTATGCTTCCTGGATCTAGATATCTGTTTCTTTCCCAAGATTAGAGAAGTTTTCAGCTATTGTTTCTACAAATAAATTTTCTTCTCCTCTTTGTCTCTCTCCTTCTTTTGGTATCCCTATAATGCAAAAGTTAATATGCTCATTGAAGTCACTGAGTACCCTAAGTCTATTCTAATTTTGCATAATTCTTTTTTCTCTCATTTGCTCAGCTTGATTACTTTCCATTACTGTGTTTTTTCTGGTAGCTCCTTTGCTCCTCTGTTTCCTCTGGCCTGCTATTTTTTTTCCATCTGGTATATTTTTTTTTAATTTTTTTTTTCAACGTTTATTTATTTTTGGGACAGAGAGAGACAGAGCATGAACAGGGGAGGGGCAGAGAGAGAGGGAGACACAGAATCAGAAACAGGCTCCAGGCTCTGAGCCATCAGCCCAGAGCCTGACGCGGGGCTCGAACTCACAGATGGCGAAATCGTGACCTGGCTGAAGTCAGACGTTAACCGACTGCGCCACCCAGGCGCCCCTCCATCTGGTATATTTTTAATTTCATTTATTGTTTTATCTCTGATTGGTTCTTTTTTTCAATCTTTTTTAAAAGGTCTCACTGATGTCTTGCACTCTTTCCTCATGTCCAGTATTTTTATGATGATTACTTTACACTTTCTATCCAACATATTACTTATGTCCATTACACTTAGGTCTCTTACCGTGGTTTTGTTCTATTCTTTCATTTAGGACATATTCCTCTGTCTCCTCATTTTGTCTTTCTGTAGCTCTTTCTCTGTGTTAGGAAGACCAGTTACATCTCCTGTTCCATGAAGATAATGACTTTATGAAGAAGAGGTCCTATTGTGCCCTGTTTCCCCCACAGAACCTAGTGCTTCTGTGAGTTCTTGTAGGTGTGTTTGTGTGTATCCTGCTGTTGAGTCCTTGTCACTTTTTCCTTCAGAGCAGTTATCTGTAGAGTCTCTCTTTGCATGTTATGGGCAGTGTTTTATACCCAGCTGGGTGGGGCGATTTAACAAGATGTGTGCTGCTCTGCTTGCAGAATGAAACCTACCACTGCTGGAACTGAGGTCCCACAAATATTTGGGTTGGGAGACAATTTGTTGGTGGGGGTTGTGCTGGTCTTTTCATGGAGGAGGTCTGCAGCACAGGGACTGAGGCAACAATAACTGGGAAGGGTGGATCCTTGGGCATATGGGGCTTGGTGAAAGCAAGTTAGGTTGTGAGTGTTGGCACAAAGCTAGTTCTTGAAGGTGGCCTCATGTTTATGCTGGGTGGCAAGGAAGGGAGATGGCATCTGCCACCTTCTTTGTTCCTGGAGGGGTCTCCCTGTAATCCCTGCCTCTCTGGGCCACACTTTGAGATGAGTAAATAACTTTCTCTCTATCTTCCCCTGGCAGACATATTTTAAACTGATGCTTCCATGCTATGTCTCCGGTGGCTGTTTGTTGTTCTGTTTCTTTAAAGGTAGGGACTCAGCTTCCTAAAGTCCTCCACACTCTCCCAGTGCCAAACCAATGGATTTTTAAAATTCCAAGCTTTAAGTCCTGCTAGATGTAAAAAACTCACAAGATTTGACCCCTCTTGCTTTCAAAACATATGTTAGGAGGATTCATATTCCCTACGTGGGCTCCCCAGTGTGATAGTTTGTTTTTCACCCTTCTCCATGCCATCAGCTCACTCCCAACCATAGATAGACAATCCATTTTGTCCCCAAACTGTGTCTTTGCCCTTCCTACCTATTTTGGTGTGGCCTCTTCTCTAGTGGAGTTTGTTCCTCCAGTCTTCGGATTATTTTCGGAGTTATTTATGCTAATTTGACTGTTACCTAGTTGTATCATAGGATGAGGTAAGCTTAGGGTCCTCCTACTCCTCCATCTTTCCAGCCTCTCCATTTAAATAATTATTGATAGATAAGGACTTGCTATTGATATTCTGTTTCCTTTCCCTTTTTTACTTCCATGGTTCTTTCTTATGCCATTACGTTTTTTGTTGTTGTTTGCTATTTTTGGGGCTATGATGTCTTTTATTATCACTTTGCTCTGATTTCTTTATCATGTTCTTCCATGTAATTAGTACAGGTTTATCCCTTTTGGTTACAATGAGGCTTCCATAAAATGTCTTAAAATTATAGTACCCTTTTTAGCAATGTTATTGAAATTATAATTTTTAAAGTGTACACTTTTACTGCCTCCCTTCACATTTTAGGTTATCAATGTTATAGTTTACATATTTTATACTATATATTTTCTAACAGATTATTGTATTTATGCTTATTTTTCCATTTTGTACAATTAATATGCAGTGCTATATTTGTTTTAGGTATATAGTAATTCAACAATTCTATGTATTACTCAAGGTTTATCATAATAAGTGTACACTAAATCCCCTTCACCTATCTTACCTGTCCCCTTCACCTTCCCACTGGTAACCACCAGTTTGTTCTCTATATTTGAAGGTGTTTGTCTCTTTTATTCTTTGTTCACTTGTTACTTAATTTCTACATATGAATGAAATCATAGGACTTATTCACTTAGTATTACACTCTTTAGATTCATCCATGCTGTTGCAAATGGCACAAGTGTATTTATTTTTTATAATTGAGTAATATTTAATTTGGGGTCTGGGTATGTGTCATATGTATATTTATGTGCATATATGTATATGAATAATGCATAGAATTTTTGAATCATATACCTGAAACAGAGCACTGTATGTTAATTATAGAAAACCATGTTGTAAAAATAAGCACAGCTATAATTATATATATATAATATATATTAAATATATATCCATACATGAATGGATAAAGAAAAAGTGCAATATATATATATATATATATATATATATATATATATATTTGGGTTACTTCCATATCTTGGCTATTGTAAATAATGCTGCTACAAATGTGGGGGCTATGTATATCTTTTCAAAATAATGTTTTAATTTTCTTTGGGTAAATACATACTATTTGAATTAGTAGATCATATAGTAATCCTAAATTTTTTGAGGAAACTTCATAATGTTTTCCACAGTGGCTGTATCAGTTGTATTCCTATCAACAGCGTACAAAGTTTCCTTTTTCTCCCCATCTTTGCCACCACTGTTGTTTCTTGTGTTTTTGATTCTAGCCATTTTGGCAGTGGTATCTGTCACTTTGGTGTCTACCACTTTGACAGTGTGAAGTGGTATCTCATTGTGGTTTTGATTTGCATTTCCCTGATAACAACGAGTGACTTTAAGCATCTTTTCAAGTCTGTTGGCCATCTGTAGGTCTTCTTTGGAAAACTGTTATTCAGGTCTTTTGCCCATTTTTTAATCACATAATTTGTTTCTCAGGTGTTGAGATGTGTACATTCTTTATATATTTTGGATATTAACCCCTTATTGGACACATCATTTGCAAATATCTTCTACCCTTCAGTAGGTTATATTTTTAGTATTTTGATTGTTTCCTTCACTGTGCAAATGCATGAGGTTTTTTTGCTTGTTTTGTTTGTTTTGTTTTTGGTGTAGTCCCAGTAGTTTAATTTTGCTTTTGTTTCCCTTGCCAATGGAGATATGACTAGAAAAATGGCATAGACATACCTATGGCTGATGGCAAAGATATTACTGCCTGTGTTTTCTTCTAGGAGTTTTAGTTTCAGGTCTCACATTTATGTCTTTAATTTTGGTTTATTTTTGTATATGCAGTAAGAATGTGGTCCAGGTCCAGTTTTTACAAGTATATGTTGCTGTCCAGTTTTCCCAGCACCATTTGTTGATGAAACTATCTTTTACCCATTCTATATTCTTGCCTCTTTTATAAAGGATTAATTGACCATAAAAGAGAATTAAAAGCCATCAGAACTGAAAAATGCAGTAGTTTTTGATATATTTGCAGATATATATTCAAAATACTGAAAAAAATAACCAGTCAAGCCCAAATAGAAATGGAAGAAACTTAAATGCATATTATTAAGTGAAAGAAACCAATCTGAGGCAGCTACATACTGTATCATTCCAAGTCTATGACATTCTGGAAGAAGAAAAACTATGAAGACAGTAAGATATTAGGGGCTGCATGATGAGTAAACAACTTGATTTTTCTAAGAGTATGATAACCTTGCTCACAGCCACAGTCTGACCATTTAGATAAGGACTTGACCATAGGATTCCCCCATAAATTCCTACTTTGCTTTTCTCAGGCACCTTTTAAAATTACCATTTAGGGGCGCCTGGGTGGCGCAGTCGGTTAAGCGTCCGACTTCAGCCAGGTCACGATCTCGCGGTCCGTGAGTTCGAGCCCCGCGTCGGGCTCTGGGCTGATGGCTCAGAGCCTGGAGCCTGTTTCCGATTCTGTGTCTCCCTCTCTCTCTGCCCCTCCCCCGTTCATGCTCTGTCTCTCTCTGTCCCAAAAATAAATAAACGTTGAAAAAAAAATTAAAAAAAAATTACCATTTAGCAGTTAAGCTGGAAAAGTTGAATTCTATCCCAACCACCTTATAAGTAATAGGTGCTTGCTACCCTGCTCTGTATTTCCTCACTGGTGACCTGGGATGGAAGATTGTCTTACCTCCAGGTCAGTTGGATCCCCTCACTTCTGGGATCTGTAAGTAATAAATTTAATGACTCTACTTTCTTTGTGTAGGTGGACTGATAATCAAAATAATACTGTGAATTTCATGTCCCTAAAGTGTGAGCTTGGATGCTAAGTAAGCTACCTACTACCCTCTGATGGGTGGCTTGTGTCTACTCATTGAGCAGGTCATATTCTGCATATTCTTAATTCGATATACCGGCTCCACTTTCTCAATACAATTGGCAATGAGGGAGATAGAACTGTGGGTGCAGTTTGTACCCTTGTACAATACCTTAAGGCTTCAAAAGGCTTAAAAACTTCGTTTACTAGACTGCTTAGTTTCTCTGAGAAGAAACTACTGCTTATTGGCAGGCTATGGAATTGCTTTCTGCTGCTGCCAGATGTTGCCATGAATCTCTACCCTAAATTGTCAGTTCTGTAAAAGGTCAAACTCTTCCAGAGACTAGCCAGCCAGTCCTAGTCAGAGGTAGGTATACATCCCATCAGTCTCTAAACAAGACCCTGCAAGGTGTCAGGTCTAGAGTTGATGGCTTTGATCATATGCAAAGGTCCTGGTATTGAGTCAAGGTGAACAAACTGAGGTGATAGGACTCTGCCCTTTTCCCCTAGGTAGAGAATGGGAGCATAGGCTATCAGGTCCTGGGAGTCAAGGAAAGTTGCCCTTAGAATAGTCCCAGAAGAAGAAATTGGTTGCTAGGTCCACAGTGTTGATGGTTAGGACCAGGTAGTTGAGCTGGGGGAGCCAGCCCTAACCCATAACAGAGGCAACACTACTCAGGGCAGCATGGCACCCCAGATGGGCAAATGGGGCCAAGGCATTTGTGGGGGGGGGTGCAGAGATCAGGAGTCCCACACCTGGCATAGTGCAAATAAACAAATTCTATTTAAAAGTGGGGTTCCTTGAGCATGTAATACCAGCTCTTCCCAATCCCAAGAGGAGGTTAAAAAGAAATGACTAGATTCTCGTAAGACTCATGCTCAAATGGCTTGGGCTATACTGAGCATCATGGCATATTAATGTGACAAGTCACTGGTGCTATGTTCTCATGTATTTTGGGAAATCCTCCAAGCACTAAATTTACATTGTACTGGAAGAAGTGGATTATAATCCCTTGGAAGTTGATTGGGACACCCTAGAACCAAGGGCTACAGCATATGAATCTGGGAAGAGGCAACCTTTCTTCAAGGTGTCCTTGTTACTATCCATTGTACCAAAATGTTTGCTGATGGCTAGTCTGAATGAGCAATGGAGACATAGAATTAAACCAATAGAAATACAAGGTTTGCTAGAATAGTTTGTATAAAGGGAGGGGGGAAAAGGGTGATGATCATCTCCTACAGGTCTTTGGAACTGGCTCTGAGCTGTTGCTTACAGTAGCTGAGATGTGCTAGCAAAGGGTGCTCCCAAATGTGTCAAGTCACCAAGGTATAAGAAACAGACATGGGGCACCTGGGTGGCTCAGTCAGTTAAGTATTTTAACTTTGGCTCAGGTCATGATCTCATGGCCCATGGATTCGAGCCTTGCATTGAGCTCTGTGCTAACATCTCAGAGCCTGGAGCCTACTTCAGATTCTGTATCTGTCTCTCTCTCAAAAATAAATAAAACATTAAAAAAAATAGACAGACTCTGAGAAAGAGACTTCCTAAGCCTTCTGACTCCAGAGGGATTAGGAGGAAGGAGCTCTGCTTGTCCTGACTTGGATTTTTATGACTTGGTACCAGGCCCATATGTCCATCACATTTATTACAGCCAGAGCTCTCTGTAAATTGACAACCTTGGATAAAGTGCACTTCCTCTTATGTAAAATTAGGATGGTTCAATGTATACACCTTTTTGCTAAGCATCATGCTTCCACAGACCCTCAAGCATTTCTAACTGAGAGGAGGCACCCTTGGGACCAGAATATAAACAGTTCTTCTTAAAGAGTACCCCTCCCCTAATTGTAAGGCCATGCTGTTATAATTCATAGAAATGTCAGATATTGTATAACAAACATTAGACTGCATAAATGCCATAGTTAGACATCAAAAAGAGACTTTTCATGAAGTACAAATCTTCTTTGCTTATATAGGAAAATGGGCCCCATTGTCCCCTTAATCAGTCCCCACCAAGTGATGGCATCTAAAACCAGCACCATTCCTCGTGAGATCATCAAAACTCTCTGTTTTGGCACTTCTAGAGATCAGAGGTCCCTGATGACTTAACCTCTGGATACCCCAAATACAAATTAGATGTTCAGGCTCTGCAAGCACTTCAGGAGACTGATGGCTCCTTTCCAAAGCTGGATACCATCACCCCTCCGGATGCACCAGCCTCAGCAACAGGATCTGGGATCCTCTACCCTTACTGAGAGAGGTAGCTTCCAAGGCCCCTGCCTAGGGACTCAGCAGTGTTCTGAAACTTGTCCCTTCTTCTACAATCACCTATATACTTCCAATTATCCATTAGGACACACAGAGTAGATATTTTACTGCTCTCATTGGCACTGGAACCTAAATTATTTTGCTTCCTGGCAATCCTTCCAAACATAAACAAGTGGCACCCTTTAAGTTACAAGGTATAACAGGTAGGATAGTAGAAGGCATTCAACTTCCCTTAACTGTCACTTTTGGAAGTCTTTATTAAAAATCTTTGAATGGTGATGGCCCCTTTGACCCTACCCTTTCTGTTATAGGTATGGATGCCTTGATATACCTCCTTGCTATCTGGAACAAACCCAAATTTCCTGGCCTTGCCTGTGGGAACTGTACATTGAGAGTCCAGAAGACTTCTGCTCCTGATTAAGATGGTAAATATCCCCCAGTATTGCTTGCAACAAGGGACTAAAGGACCATAGCCCATAGGCCCATAATTAAAGGAAGGAGTCATAAACATACCATTTATCCTTTGAATCCCTCCATTTGGCCAGTATTAAAGCCTGCCAACTGGTGCCTTACAGTCAACTACTGAGATGTAAATACAGAGGTACCTTTATTAAGGCTCCCATACTCAACATTGTCCAGTTGAGGATATGGATGGCAGCACCAGAACCAAACACAGTGGAGCCTACTGGAGAGCAGCAGCATGCCATCTTGCCAGCAGCTTCATGCTATTGAAAGATGGCAAGTCAGGACCAGCTTAGTTTTCTGAGCTTATGGCAGTACAATGGCTGTGCACAGTGCCTTTACCCATGACAGGCCTCTGGTCCATATTTTTACTGACTCATGGGTGGGAACTAATGGGCTAGCAGTATGGTCAGGTCAATGGCAGTGGGATGATTTTTACCTTCTAGGCAGACCCATTTGGGGTGCTGCAATTTGGAAGGATATTGCCCTGGCACCAGTCACAATTAAGGTTACCCAGTTTTTAGCACACACAAACACTACACTGTCAGAGGCTGTCTTTAACCACAAGGTAGATTTCCTTGCTTCACTACTTGCTCCAACCACCTATTTGGGGCTCTCAGACAACCTCCGTGTCTGCTCCCCCCACTACCACAAAACCACAGCCCATTACCACCCCTAGAATCAATCTATACTCAACTCCACCATTCCAGCCTTATACCCCTTACTCCATGCTGAATGGTCCCATATCTCTTTGGGCCATGGGGAAGCTGTTGCCATAATGGCCTGGACCCACAGCAGGGTCATTTTGCTTAAGGAAGCCCTTGCAAAATGTATTGTTTTGAGTTGTAAATTATGCTTCCAAACCCAATACTAGAAACTGCCTCTTCATTTTTTTTGTTCCATTAAGGCACCACTGTTTAGTTGCTGGAAGGGTGATTTCATAGTGGCTCTTTTTTCATCAGCAGGTATTACCACTTTATCATTACATGTATGGATATTTTCACCAGCCTATTGCTTGGTACACCCACCAGGCACACCTATGAGATCCAGGTAATCTAAGTGTATATTACCTCCATTTTGTCCTCCTGACATCATATCATATCAAGTCATATCAAGGAACTTATTTTACTGTCCATGTAACAGCACTGGGCTCTCTTATAGAGCATCTTATGGAACTTTCATCTCTCATACTATACACAGGCCTCTGGCATTATTAAATGGCTCAATCATCTTTTAAAATCCTTGTTCCTTAAGGAGATTGACTCCTTGATGGACTTTCCTCGCTGCCAGAGGCAACTATCACTTTTAACTCTTGGCCCTATGGCCACCAATCTCCCTGCACCAACTGGCTTCATCTGGCCATGATGTCTATGATTATTATCATGGGACATCTGATGCCTTTATTTTATAGGATAATGTTATTTACATTTTCCCCAACAATTAATTTAAAATGCCTATCAGTTTACCTTCCAATATTCATTGCAACACAATCGAGGATGGGTGATAGGCTATGGCCCCATGGTCATAGATAGAGTCCTGGTCCATTAGAAAAACACAGGCCTGCTATGCTGCTGCTGGACCACACTTACCCACGTGATATGTTCCAGGTGAAATTTCAATTTATAATGGCTTTAGTAGATAGTTCATTTCTCCTGACCTTATCTTCCCACAGAGAGTGGAATAATTGCAGCTGGCCCCACTGAAGGAATGGTGTGGATCTCTAAAAGGAAGAAGAGACACTCAGGTTTGTTGATACCAATAACATTAGAAGATCACAGCATGGTGATACAATTGCAAAACTTGGTCCTACTCCACTTTGGAGGAGGCCACCAATGAGCTGCAGACCCACCACAGCCCCATAATCACATGGAGTGGTCAAGAGGAAGGTACACAACTATAAAAATGAAGATGCTTGCTGCTGCTGGCCTTACTCTGTGACTTTTGTGCCATCTGGGTCATGGGGCTTCTCCTCGTACCCAGAGAAGCAACACTAGAAAATTATTGGAATCACACAGCACTTAGCTGCAACTTCACCCCAAGATTGGGGGATGGCCAGTGTAGGAGCCCAGCCATAGAGGGGCTGCACCTGATATGACACCAAGCGTGGATACTACCTGGACAATTTTAAATGGAACCAATGGCACAAATGCTTAAAGACCACCAGTCCTGTTCAAATGGTCACTGACATCTTGACCTCTAGGCACTGGCCATTATATTGCTCTAATTGCAACCCTAATTGGCTGATAGGCTTATGTATTTCAGACTTATCTCTGCTAATAGAGAGCCAAATATTAGATTGTCAGGAAAATATAAATAACTTTTCTTTAAAACAGGACTGCACATGTGCTTCCAACCTTTACTATTTATGGATAGAAACCTATGTCATAGAGAACTATCTAATCATTTGTGAGGTGAACACCTGAGGACCCCAAAATTACTTGGAATTTTACATACCAGAAAAAGCTCTTAATGGTGCAAGGAAACCTTAATCAGGGCATCCCACATAGTAAATGCTCCATCATTTTTAGTTATTATCAATATCATAACTGTTAGACTCATCTACAGAAAAGACTTAAGTCAGAGAAGTAAAGTAACTTGACCAAGTTACTTTACTGTGACCCTGTTAAACCCCTTGATCCCTCCCTGGGATGGCTTCCTCCACCTGTGATAATGCTGGAGATGACAGCAGGACATAGCAACACGGATAACACAGGACACAAAGATTTAGAGAGATGACAATACCCTGGCCCACAACATCATAAGACACATCCACATCCACATGCTGCCTCTACAGCTTTCTGCAGTAACAGAAGTGACATGGTGGTTGATGATTGCTGGACTAAATGCTTGTCTATCTAAATTCTCTGCTGACGACCCCTTTGATTGGCATTTCGCAGAGTTGACTATGTGTTTACCCCAGAACTCCCTTGCTAACAGTAGGTCTTTCGGCTTGAGTGTGGGGCTGTACCATGATTGCCAAACTGCTCTGGGCTATACCTTTGAGCTTTGGAAGGCCAAGGGATGTGTTGAGTCTCACAACATTATGCGGCCCCTTTGAACATTCCACTTAGCTGTTTGACTTCATCACATTCCAGTAGATTGGCCTACAATATGCATCCTACTCCAAGTTAGTAAATTTAATTTCTGGTGGGAGGATCCTTCCTTGGCAGTGGATGCTACCACTACCACCGCATAACATCCTCCAGGATCACAACAATAAGGTCACTTCCCTACGTCACCCTTCCCTCTGGTCAGTAATCATGATTCCACAATCCTCCCATTCAACCACTTAAATAGTCTTAATATTTTTATACAATGGGCAGATATCGAAGCTCATTTTGGGAGCCATAGTAATTACTGGGGATGTTAGCAAGTTCAAAAATGCCATTTCCTGAGTTAGTGGCCCACACAGCTTAATTTACTGACCTTGTCCCCATTTGCCCCAAAGAAGGCAATCCATGCATTTCTGCAGTTTGCCTGGTCACTATGTATGGTGCTCAACTGCTTTTATGTGGACACTTTGCAATACAGTACGTGGCACCTGGAGGGAACCCCCACATGCCATTCATAATCTTCCATATCTGCCCAGGCACCAAACCACATGGATGAATATAGCCTACACCTCATCCCAAGGAGCATAATCTCTATGGTCCTGGGCATCCAAGCCTAGCCATCTTGTGGTAACCCCAACTTATTTTGGCTTCCCTAATCACACTGTCCAGTGCTTTGGGGCTGTCACACATGTATAATTCACCACATGTATATGTTTGCTTCTGTGCCAGGCCCCAGAGAGTCCTGCCTGTTCATAGCAATATAGTTTAGTTTTCCTGAGACTACCCATAAAAGCCACTGAACATAACCTCCAGCCCATCTCGCTTTCTGACCCCTCATGTCAAATGCATGCAGTATTCATCTTCATTATACTAGGAGTAGGTCTGCTAGTATCTCTTACAGGGACAGCAAATCCACCAACAAATCATGAAAACAAACACCAACCTGTCAGCCATCCTGGCTGAACATATTGGGCTGTTACACCAAAACTTAGCCTTAATGCAACAACATGACCCTTTGCACAGACACTTTTGGATAACTGTTTAGCTTTATATTACTTATTGGCCCAAGAAGGAGGTGTATGTGCTGTAAACTGTACCCCGTGCCACATGCATATTAATGATAACATACAAATTAGGACATATTTACAAAAGATGTCCTAACAGGGGAAAGTATTCCATGATCTTACACAAATACCTACCATAACCTTATCTTTGTGTCTAGACCTCAGCAAGTGTAGAGATGGTTATAGACAGCATTTTATAGTCATTTTTTACTTTCCTCAAATGTTTCTTGTGCTGGGTGACCAAAACTCTGCCAGTGTCTTTTAATATATCCACCAGACAGTGCCTATGATTTTCCATAAAGATTAATGACTAGGCTGAGTTGCTGCATTTTACCGTATAATAACCCTGTTCACACCCAGAGTCTGGACAGTTAGCTAAGGATGCTCCCTGTAAGTTCCTGCTTTACTTTTCCTGGGCACCTATTAAAATAATCACTTAAAGTCAAGCCTATGAAAAATTAGTGACCTCCAGAGAGGAGAGTTCAAGATGGCAATGAGGAAGACCCTGAACTTACCTCCTCCATGGATACACCAAATCTATACCTATTTATAGAGCCCTTCTTCCAGAAAAAGTAAAAGCTTACTGAACAGCTCCTGCACAACAAAAGATAGGGAACACATAAGGAACAGCAAGAGAGATGGAGACACAGTAATGAAAGGAATCCCCATCCCCAGTGCTTTGAGCTAAAGTGGGGAGGGATAGTACTAAGGGATTATGAGATTTGTCTGAAGCCATAGTTTAAAAGGACAACTAGAATATAAAAGAACCAGCCCTAAAACCCTGCCAAATGGTGGAACTCGCTCTGTGTTAAAGGGCTGGCAAGTGCCATGGTTTACGTTCCCCTTCAGCCATGCCCTAGGCACTGATAGAGGAACACAGCTGAGCCCGCAGTGCCTTGCCTGGGCCCCACAGCCTCTTCCTCCTTCAACCCAGTGGTGGTCCCATCTGTCCTCTGTGGGCATTCCTCAGAGGTGTCTGTCCATCTGGGCCTGACATTTGGTCAGCAACTTCAGCACAAACAGGTGCCCTGCTAGCTGCCTTCCTGAGGGCAAATTTAGGGGAAGGAAGGAAGAGCCAAGCCCCTGCCCAGGCTGCTAATCCACATTCCTCGTAGATGTAAAAATCCTCAACAAACTATTAGCAAACCAAATCCAACAATACATTTAAAAAAATTCACTACAATCAAATGATTTACTCCAGGGATGTAAGGGTGGTTCAGTATTCACAAATATCAACGTAATGAACAAGAGGACATTAACAAGTCATTTTTACTTTACTCAAATGGACAAAAACAGAATAGAAAAAAAGACATTAACAAGAAGAAGGACAAAACCATATGGGCATTTCAATAAATGCAGAAAAAGCATTTGACAAAATTCAACATCTGTTCATGATCAAAACTCTCTAGGTTTAGAAGGAGCACACCTCAACACAATAAAGGCTATATGTAAAAAAAAAGAAAACCCACAGCAAACATCATACTCAATAATGAAACTCTGAGAGATTTCCCCTGATAAGGAACAAGACAAGGATATCCACTCTCACCATTATATTCAACATAGTACTAAAAGTCTAAGCCACAGCAATCAGACAAATTGGTGAGAAAGTAAAACAGTCATTATTTGCAGACACCAAAAAAAAACTATTAGAATTAAGTGAAGTGGCAGGATACAAAAATCATTGTATAGAAATCTGTTGCAGTTCTATACACTAATAATAAAGTAGCAGAAAGAGAAATCCACTTACAATTGCCACATGAATTATAAAATGTGTAAGGAACTGCAAAAGACCCTGAAGAACCACAGCAATCTTGAAAAAGAGCAAAGCTGGACGCATCACAATCCCAGATTTAAAAATATAACACAAACCTCTAGCAATCAAAACAATATGGTACCGGCAGAAAAACAGACATGTAGGTCAATAGAACAGAATAGAGAGCCCTGAAATTAACCCATGCTTACATGGTCAATTAATCCACAACAAAGAAGGAATACAATGGGGAATATACAATGGGGAAAAGAAATCCTCTGTAATAATTGGTGCTTAGAAAGCTAGACTACTTTCTGACACCATGCACAAAAACTTAAATCAAAGACCTAAATGTGACCTGAAGCCATAAAATTCCTAAAAGGAAACATAGGCAGTAATCTCTTAGACATTATATTTATGAATATAGTAATATATTTATGAATATTTCTCCTTAAGCAAGGAGGTATAAAAGCAAAAATAAACTATTGGGAAACACAATTTGAACAGTGAAGAAAACCAACAAAATGAAGAGACCATCTATGGAATGGGAGAAGATATTTGCAAAGGATATATCCAATAAGAGGTTAATATCCAAAACATACCAGAACTTATACAATTCTACATGAAAAAAATAACTGATTTAAAAATGGGCAGAGGACCTGAATACTTTTCTAAAGAAGACATACAGATGGCTAATATACACATGAAAAGATGCTCAACATCACTCATCATCAGGGAAATGCAAATCAAAACCATAATCAGATATCACCTAACACCTCTCAGAATAGCTAATATAAAAATTATAAGAAATAACAAATGTTGGTGAGAATGTGAATAAAAAAAAAGAACCCTCATGCACTGTCAGCAGGAATGTAAATTGGTGTAGCCACTCGAAAATAGTATGGAGATTCCTCAAAAAATTAAAAAAGAAATAACGTATGATCCAGTAATTCCACTGTTGTTATTTACCCAAAGAAAATGAAAATATTAATTTGAAAAGATATGCTACTCCCATTTTAATAGCAGCATTATATACAACAGCCAAGATAGGAAAGCAATTTAAGTGTCAACCCATAGATGAGTGGATAAAGAAGTGGTATGTACATGTATGTGTACATATACACATATACAAACACAAGGATATTAGCCATAAAAAGATGAAATCTTGCCATTTGTGACAACATGGATAAACCTAGAGAGTATTATGCTAAATGAAATAATGTCAGACAAATACCATATGATTTCACTTATATGTGGAATCTAAATAACATAACAAATCAACAAAAAGACCAAATAAAAGCAGAAATAAACCCATAAATACAAAGAATAAACTGGTGGTTGCCAGAGAGGAGTGGGGTGGGGGAAGTATAGGCTTCCAGTTATGGAATGAATAAATCACAGAGATGAAAGTTACAGCATTGGAGACATAGTCAATAGTATTGTAATATCATCACATGGTGATTGATGGTAGCTACACTTATGGTGAGCATGGCTTAACATACAGAGTTGTTGAATCACTGTTGTACATCTGAAACGAATGTAACATTGTGCATCAACTATACTTCAATAATAAAAATAAATTCACTTTGCCCTAACTACCTTACAAGTGATATGTGTGTGCCACCTCATGCTATAGCTCCCGTTTTCTCCAGGCCTGGGATAGAGGATTGCCCTTCCCCCAGTTAATTTGTGCCCTTTCAATTCTGGGATCTGTAAGTAATAAGTCTTGTGACTCTACTTCCTTTGTGTGAGTATATTGAAACTGTATCTTCAATCCAAAAGACCCTGTGGGTTTCACTTCCACAAAGTGGGAGCTTGGATGCTGAGGGGGCTACCTGCTGCATCCTTGTGGGTGGCTTGTATCTACTCATGATCTGCATATTCTTAATATACCAGCTTCAACTTCTCAACGTAGGTCACCAGAGGTTGGAGGGGGTAGGAAAAATAGAGCACAGAGAATGTTTAGAACATAAAAACTAATCTGTATAATACTGCAATGGTGGGTACATATTTGCACAAATCCAATGAATGTACAACTCCAATAATGAGCCCTAATGTAAACTAGGGACTTGATGAGATAATGACAGGTCAGTGTAGATTCATCAGTTATAACAAATGTAACAGTGTGGCATGGGATGTCAGTATTGAGAAAAAGTAAGCATGTGCAGGCACAACGGATTTATGCAAACTCACTGTAATTTCCACTAAATGTTTCTGTGATCCTAAAACTGCCCTAAAAATAGATTTTAATCACTTAAAAAATTAAGGGACAGAAAAACACATACTATGCTAACACCAATAAGGAGAAAGAGTAGTTATATCAATTATAGAAAAAACCAACTTCAGAATAAAAAAAAATATTAGCAATAAAGAGAGGTGTTCTAAATGATAATTCTCCCCAAATCATAACAACCCTTAATGTTTTTATACCTCACCACAGAGTATCAAAATTTGTGAGGCAAAAGCTGATAAAACTGCAAGGAGAAATAGAGGTTAACACTATTATAGTTGAGATATCCACATCTCTCTTTTAGTAAGTGACAGATAAGCACTCAGAAAAATCAGTAAGGAACGAATTGACCTAATCTAAACAGCAGTCTTAACTAACTTGATCTGATTGATATTTATAGAATACTCCATCCAACAACAGAATACACATTCTTCTCAAGCTCCTGTGGAACATTCATCAAGATACAATGTAGTGGGCCAGAAAACGCATCCTAACATATTTAACAAAACAGAAATCATATAATGTATGTTGAAGACCACATGGAATTAAACTAGAAATCAATAAGAAATAAGAAATCAAGCTAAAAATCCCCAAATGTTTAAAAATTTAACAGCACAATTCTAAATAACACATAGGTTAAAGTCTCAAGAGAAATTAAAAGTATTTTAATCTACATGAAAATGAAAATATAACTTACCTATATTTGTGGAATGCAGTGAAATTGCTGCTGAGAGAGAAAGTTACAGTGTTGAACACATATTTAAGGAAAGGAGAAACATCTAAAATCAATAATCTCAGTTTTCCCCTAAAGAAAAGAGACAAATAGGGTGGCTCAGTGGTTAAGCGTCCTACTCTTGATTTCAGCTCAGGTCATGAACTCGAGATCTATCATGGGATAGACCCATGCGTTGGGCTCTGCACTGAAAGAGTGGAGCCCTCTTGGGATTCTCTATCTCCCTCTCTCTTTCTCTCTCTGCTCCTCCCCTGCTAGCACTCTCTCTCAAAATAAGTAAATAAACATTTTTTAAAAATAGGAAAAAAAAACCCCAAAAATACAGTAAGCCTAATTATAAGAAAGTAAGCCATATTACAAGAAAGGGAAACTACAGGCCAATATTTCTCAAGAATATAGATGTAAAAAAAACCTCAACAAAATATTAGCAGGTCAAATCCAAGAATGTATAAAAATTTATACATCATGACTAGCTGATATTTATTCCAGGTTTACAAGACTGTTTCAAAATTTGAAAATCAAACTACACAATACATCAGACTAAAGAAAAAAAATATATGCTCGTATCGATAGATGCAGAAAAAGCATTTGACAAAATCCAACACCCATTCATAATAAAAACTGTGAACAAGCTAGGAATCGAGGGTAACTTCCTAAACTTGATAAGTAACATTAAAAAAACACTATAGCTAAGGTCACATTTAATTGTAAGAAACGACACTTTTTCTTTAAGATTGGCATTAAAGCAAGGTTATCCTTTCCCAACACCCCTATTCAAAATTGCACTGGAAGTCCTAGTTAGTGAATGAGACAAGAAGTAATTGGAATTTATGGATTTGAAAGTTTGACACAAAGCTACCACAGATAACATGACTATCCATGAAGAAAATACCAAGGAATCAGTAAAGAAAACTTCCTGGAACTATTAAGGGCATATCACAAGGCTGCAAGATACAAGGATAACAACAAAGTCAATTGTCCTATATCCCAGCAATTAACAATATGAGCCACCAAATAAAGTAGTATGGATTATAACCAGAAGTATAAAATTAATATCCATGAGTCCGTATTGATACATTTTTGTAAAATAGATACTTGGAAGAAAGATAAATTTCTTATGTGGAATAATTTTTAATAATTTATGCAGATATTCTGCCCTCAAGGAGGTGGAGTTTAACCCCGTAACCCTTAAGTGTACATTCTACATACTGACTTCATTATTTTCTTTTAATTTTTTTCTTTTTTTTTCTTTTTTATTATATGAAATTTATTGTCAAAATGGTTTCCATACAACACCCAGTGCTCATCCCAAACAGTGCCCTCCTCAATACCTATCACCCACCCTCCCCTCCCTCCCACCCCCCATCAACCTCAGTTTGTTCTCAGTTTTTAAGAGTCTCTTATGCTTTGGCTCTCTCCCACTCTAACCTCTTTTTTTTTTTTCCTTCCCCTCCCCCATGGGTTTCTGTTAAGTTTCTCAGGATCCACATAAGAGTGAAAACATATGGTATCTGTCTTTCTCTGTATGGCTTATTTCACTTAGCATAACACTCTCCAGTTCCATCCATGTTGCTACAAAGGGCCATATTTCATTCTTTCTCATTGCCACATCCTACTGACTTCATTTTAAACAGTATGGTATGAAAAAGGAGAAAAAATAAACTTGAGGTGTGGAAACCTGGAAAATAGTGCTTTAGTCAGAAGATCAAAGTAAACATCTACAGTATTAAGTCACAGTGATCATATGCACTCATGATATGCTGTGATGAAATGGCACTTTTTCTCTGTGGTCTCCTTTCCCAAAACCTATAACCCTTCTAATTACAAAAAAAAAAAAAAAAAAGAATCAGACAAATTTCAGAGAAAACCTAAAATTAAATAAATAATCTTCTTCATGTTTATTGTAAAAACTCTAGTACGTCTACATGCCAAAAGTGCAAACCAATGTTATGGTTCCTGTATTAATTTCGTAAATATTCCCTGTATTATTGGAAGCTTAACTAATTTGGCAGTGTTGAGGGGCTCTATATGTTTAGAATTAGAAAGCTTTAACATAGTACCCCAGTTATGGCTGTATTTTGATTACCTAAAGTACCTACACTGTAAAACTACTGTATATAATACACTTCTGGTTACTTTCTAAAGCATTAAAATATTTTGGAATATAATTTATGTTAATAGAATTTTGAAGCCCTTCACTTGTATTTGCTTAAAATCAATGAGTTGTTACTGTCTGGGTGATAATTTGGACATATTCTTGTATATAGATTATTTCTAATAGATGAAACAATTTATTACTATATTACACTATTTTTTTATTTTCTTTACTGTTCAAAATAATGTGATTTTTTTTATACTAGTACCATTTATTTCCTTTTATGTCAACATTTTCCCCAAAATGATTTAGCACCATTTAAGCATTTATACTTCAGGTTAAGTTGCTCAGTTTAGTTATATGCTTTAAGGAAAAATATTTTTTAAATAGTATTTTATAAAATGCATTTTCCTTTGTTCCATAAATTATTTAAACCTTGTCCTAACATTTCTAGAAACTGAACGTTATTTAAATGTGTAAACTTTAAACTTCGTTTGAATGTGTATTCAAAGCATATTTGTATCACTCCTCAAGTGATATTTTATAACACATTTTGTTTTTCTGTGAGGTCATTAGAGATAACATTTCTCCTACCTATATTATATTTAATGCTATGATTATGTGTATTTTGACAAGAAATATGTTTTTGCTCAGGAATAACGATTTGTTTAAAAAATAAAAACACTTAAACTGACTTAGATATCCATCACAGTTTATTTCAATGATGAATACTACTCTCACATTTTCTTAAGTCTTTCATCCTTATACTTCAGATGAGTTGTCAAGTCTTTATAGGGGTTACCATTCATGCCGTCAACATGTGAACTCATAGAAGTAGGGTCTTAATTGCTAATTCTTCCCTGAATTGTTTAGGTTTGAATCCAGCTTTAAGTACCCCATTGTAAGTCATTTCCTAAGAGCCCACATTGACACACCATGCTCAACAGAAAAATGAGATCTTTAGGGCTTAATATTACTGTTTGAAACATACTAGTTTAAATTACATTTAAAAAATAAAATAAGGATTAAAGATCATTGCTCTAACCATATGAAACTTGTTAAGTCAATGGTTTCATCCTCTTGAGCTCTAATCAAAATATTTAGTGGTGTCCAGGAAATTAATTTTCATCCTTCCTGAAAATATTTTCATGCTCAAAGCTTAAAATCAATTGAATGATGCCAGTAAGCCATTTTGAAAACTCTGCTTAGACTCAGTATGTTTCATTTTTAAAACATCAGAGATTTTTAAACATAGTTAAAAAATACAGATACAATTCTGTCTCAAAGATACCTTAAATTCAATTATTCTTTTGTAGGCACAATAATGCTTCCTAACCTCCAGTTTGTCCACAACCTAATTTCTGGGAGCTGTGACTATGTTACCTTACACTGTGAAAGAACTTTGCAGATGTGATTATGTTGATGACATTGATATGGGGAGATTACTCTGGATTCATCCAGATGGGTCCAATGTAATCGCATGAATACTTAAAAGCTGAGAAGTTTTTCTGACTATGGTATGATTATGGAGAAATGGACAGAGAGATGCAATGTTGCTAGCTTTGAAGATAGAGGAAGGGGATCACCATGGAATATAAGGTGTTGCTTAAAAATTGTAAAGTTCATGGAAATGGATTCTGCACTAGAGCCTCCAGAAAGGAACGTGGCCCTGTCAGTACCTTGACTTTAGCCTACTATGACTTGTGCTGAACTTTTAACCCACAAGACTTTCAAAAATAAATTTGCATTGTGTTAGGACATGCAGTTTATATAATGTTTTAAATCACTAGTAGTAAAGTAACACACAGTCCAAAATAGGATTTATGTCTCTACATCAAACTGCATCCTTTCATACCGTTCTTTTCCTTATCAAGGGTATTTCTATATCTTTGATATTTATTTCCTCCACTATCTTGTAAACTTCATGAGGGCATGACCAATTTGATCAACAGTTTTCCCTAGATGACCTTGTGTAAGTCACACAGTATTACACAGACCTCATTTGCCTTATCAATATATCTTATCTGTGGGAAATCATGAGCCTGAAAGTAAAAGTTTCTTTAAAGCCTAAGCTATTTGTTTACCTATTAGGGAAATTTACTGAGGTAAGAATGTATATTTCTGTATTTCTCCCTATTCCCTACTCCTTCTTATTTCCAAGCGTATACCCATGCCTTCTGCATTTATGTTAGGCATCTTTGGCAGAGCAGAAAGCAGTAGTTGCCTGGAGTTTTTCTTCCTGATTTTTGTAGAAATCTAAACTTACCAAGGGGGGTGTTCTGGAATATATTCTTGTACTTCCAAGGGCAACAGGATAGGGAAAGAATAAAATTTCCAGAGATAACAGAGAAGTAAAAAATTGAGAAGGGGGATAGAGGTGATAGGAGAGAGAGAGTAATGTCCACATACTGTGGCACATATTTGGGGGTGCATAACACTTGGGAGGAAACAGAGGGATGACTGTGTGATGTGTCTTCAGAGGCTGAATTGTGGGCACTGAAGTCCAGAAGTCGGCCTGGAAACGACAGAGCTTATAGCCTAGATGGTTTTACAGACTGTACAATGGACATCTCAGTAGGAGCCAAGGTGAACTACTATCCAGCACAGATTCCTCCTTGTTACCATGGCTCTATGTCAAATACTACAACTTTAGGAGAATCTGGGTTAACAGATTGACTATCTCACCCATCTGGCAGAACAAGGACTCAGAATTAGAATTAAACTGATATCAAGAAAATAACAATATATCTAAGACACCTGAGCAGCTGTATTAAAAATCTATATTAAATGGAGGATTGCTACATACTGGCTATGAAGTATTTCAGCACTCAACTTGCATATCTATAAGTGATAACTCGGATGAAATATATTGTAATGACCTCATTTTCCTCTAAAAAGATGACTAAAATATATCTAAGGATCCGATCAACTAAACTAGACTATAGAAGGTCACCTGGGTGGTTCAGTAGACTGAGTGCTGGACTCTTAATTTCAGCTCAGGTCATGATCCCAGGGTCGTGAGATCGAGCCCTGCATCAGGCTCTGCGCTGAGTGTGGAGACTGCTTAAGATTCTCAGTCTCTCTCTCTAGCTTTCTCTCTCTCTCTCTCTCTCTCATTTTCTCTTTCCCTCTGCTTCTATCCCCTGCTGGTGCTCTCTCTTTAAAATAACTATCTAACTAACTAAATAACATAGACTATAGGAAACTACTACATATAGTAAAGAGTTAAGGAATGAGATTTTGAATAAACAGGATGCTAGAGTCAGGTAAACTTGTAAATGTAGGTAATAATTGTGAATGAAATAAAACACTTATTGGAGAGAATAAAGAAATGGCAACTGTAGTAGCTGTATCCTATTCACTTTGAGGGCAGGAACTAGGATCTGGGTTAGCTGGATTGTGTTAAATACTTTGAAGAAAATGTTATTAATAATGTGTAAATCAGGTTCTTAGGGAGATGGATAAAATAAAGGAGACACATAAGGTAGGACTTTCATAGAGAAGTATTGCTACTCTCTAAACATTTCAGAAAAAAATTACTGAATTTAGTAAATGAAAATTTTTGTGATAGTATATATATATATATTATTTTTAAAAAACTGAAGCAATATTTAGAAATATTTAATTTTATAGGAAAAAAATTAAAAGCTCTCTGTGATAGCACACCAGTAAAGATATTAGCCTGTAATGATTTCTCCTTCCAAATTGATTTTTATGTATTCATGCTTCATAGCTTCCGTTGTTGCCTGAGATATCCAATTCTAGCTGATTACCCACTATCAAAAAGTGTTTTCCAATAATTCCCATATGATCTAAACTTTCATTATCTTCAAATGTAGTTTTTGTTCTTGAATGTTGCCCTTTAAAAAAGAGTTGTCCAATTCATCTCCTTCATAACTTTGAGAAGCATATTCTTCTGATTCTCCCTATCCACTGCCACTTCTGAATGCAAAGCCCTAAAGAGTTTCCAGGAGCATAACACTTGGCTATTTATTCAGTGATGGCAGGTGTTTCTTGTGATGATCTGGGTTCATATCCTTATGATTCAATCCAAATATGAGCATTTCCAGGGAACTTATGGGAAGCATTCAAACTAGGGTCTGTTCTAAGGAGTGTCCTTGTAATATATTAAATAAGAAAAAGTAGAAGGTCGGTGGTGTAGTTTTAGTTCAATGACCACAGCCTAACTTAGCAGGAGTCAGGATTCTGATTACTGAACTCAAATCATTCTCCTACCAGTTACCAAGAAACCCATGACTGAGTACCAGAGCAAATAAATAACGTTTGTCATTTTATTACAACTGTCACCAAAAAGCTTTGAGAAGGCTATCACAATCATTGGTAGCCACAGTTAAGTGATATAATACAGGAATAAATTGACATGTCACATAAAAAAAATCCCTGTAGGGAAACTCAATAAACTAATTTTCTGGGGCACTTGCCTTCTGGATGGGAAGACATTATTATACTCAACTGTAAAATGGGGATACGTAATGAATTATGCTTCTAAATATTTATTTTAATTTGTTTAGTGTATACCAAGTGAATGATGTTAGGCAGTATATAGATGATGGAACAGATAGAGATTACTGGTAATATCCTGGAACTCTTTATGAGTGAGAATGAAAATATGTTCACAGCAGAGGGGGCAACATTGAGTAAAATGGTACATAGAATATTTCTGCTAATTAGGGGCTAATACCTAATTCTAGGTATTTCTGCCAATGTAAACCTTTCCTAAAATTTTCTTAACCATTAATTTCTTGCTAAATCTCCTTATTTACTAGTCTTTAATTAAACTATGCCATTTTTTAAATTATCTAGATTTCTTAAGCAGGCAATTGCTATAATACACATTTGTAGACTGGTGCTCATATTCAGCTCTGCCACAGTGGACGAACAAATGTTGAAAATAGGTACCTGTTCTTTCCACCGACCCTCACATGTCTCTCACCAGCAGTCACAGTTCCCCAGATTCACTGCATCTTTTCACATGCATCCTGCAACGCTTCAGGACTCTACATCCGAGTGCTCTGGCATTACACGGCATCTAAAGAATATATAGCTGTTTCAAATAAACTTCAGTAGGGGCATAATTCTAAATGCCTTGCTTTAGTGAAATCCACTGGATGAGAAATAAAATTGAATGGACATAAAAAGGTAATTCCTGGATTGTGTACTAAACATTTCTATGTATTCAGATAAATCTGCTCCTTTAAATTTTTTGCTCCAGAATCTTTCACCAAGAATTATAATTCTCAAAATAGTCTGACTTCCTGTACTCCCACTTTAAGCACCAGGCTGTATAATAACAAGTAAATTATGACTCTTCTGTGTAATCATGCCTAATTTTTGCATGAAGCATTTTATTTTGAAAAGCCATTTCCTTTAAGACAGAACTCAGAAAATGCACACTTAATACTACATCCAGTTTGACAACAACAACAAAAAATCAAAGACCTTTTTCATATATTGGAAATCCCTTTAAAATTGTAAGCATGTTATAAATGTCCATGTGCATATTTGTATATATATTTCTTATCTCATCAACATTCTCTTCCATGTGCTAATAGCTTTGCAAAATCTTGGATATTTTCACTCTCCTCAAATCTCCAACAGCCTCCACTCCTCACCTTCTAGTGATTAATTTCATTTTAATGTCACTGAAACTTCGACATTTTGTCACAAATGTACCAATGTTCTGTCTATAGTTGTTTCATTCCTGTCCCATTTCCACTCACCAGAATTCTTGGCACAGGTCTTCCTTAAAGATCTTCCTTTTCCACTCACATGCAGTGATCAGACCTCCAAAACTTAGTACACAATGACAATAGATACTGATATATTTTTAATGGGTGAATTCTTTAGATGTAAGTAACGGTAGTTCCGGTAGTGCAGTACTAAGTCAGTGCAGTCTCTTTGATATTATTTTCTTGAGCTAGAAGTAAAGAAAAATGAAGCCAGTGCATCGTTCTGGAAATGTCTCTAGTGTTTCTTAAAAACCTCTTCCTAACGTGACCAGAATTAAATACATAAACACACACACACACACACACACACACACACACACCTCTCTCAAAATGCATACTTTCTTTAAAAAAAATTTTTTTTTGCATTTATTTATTTTTGAGAGACAGAGAGAGACAGTGTGAACAGGAGAGGGGAAGAGAGAGAGGGAGACACAGAATCAGAAGCAGGCTCCAGTCTCTGAGCTGTCAGCACAGAGCCCGATGTGATGAGGGGCTTGAACTCATGAACCGTGAGATCATGACCTGAGCCAAAGTCAGATGCTTAACCGACTGAGCCACCCAGGCGCCCCTCAAAATGCATACTTTCTGTAAACAGAAACAAACCAGCAAAGAAAACACACACATACACCCCCCCCCTCCACACACACACACACACACACACACACACACACACCAAGCTTTTGGGGTCAATCTGCCAGTCTAAACTAAAATCATCATTTGGAAAAAAAAATGTTAAAATATATTTACACTAAAAAATTGTAATATACATTTCATTACTGGAAACAGAACATGCCCCTCTTTCTTCGGAGTTATCTAAAATATGATAGATGGACTTGACTTATATTTAAATATATTCACAAAAGTATTTTTAATGGAATAGTGGTATAACTCCCCAAAGGCAAATCCATCTTTCCCTCTAAAATATATGCCACACTTCATGATGAAGATGATAATGAAGATCATGCTACAAGGATAGCTGATATTCTCTAAAATGGTTAACTTTATTACCTCCAAATACTTAAGTATAGCTATTGAGTAATCTTATGAAGTTACACAGTGTACCATGATATTCAATAAATAACTATAAGTAGATTTATAAATTAATAGTATGATAAGCAAAATATAGACCAATTAGATAAACAATCATAGATTAAATACACATAAAAGCTCTGTGAAATTTCTCCCAGCCCTGTATCCTTATTTCACCCCTTTCTGTGTTACCATTTCCTCAGTATTTGCTTTGATTTCTAAATATTTTATTCACAAATAGTCTTTGGTTAAATTAAAAACATCACAAAAGGAAACTTTCTCTAGATAATAAATTATGTCCCTAATTATAAGGAAAATATAGATGTCACTACAATTAGACAATTTCATCCAACAGTTCATGTTGAACAATTTCTGTAAGCCCATAAGCCACATAACTTTTATAATATTACTTGATGTCTAAGCTTCTGAACTAAATTAATACTCAAACTGAAAACTCATTCTTTTCACAATAAGAATTCACCTGTGCAAGGTTAACCAGGGGCTGGGATAATATTTATTACCTGTAGTTTCAAAATCATATTACTTTATAGATATCACTCAACTATTTTATATAATTCCTAGCCACTTTTGGAAAAAGTAATTTTTTTTGTTTCATGAATGTAATAAAACATTATTTGTAATCATGTATATTTTTAAAGTTCCATTGCAGTTGAGAGGCTAATGCAGAACTATTTTTCATGAATAAAATACTGAGTAGCAGATATTATTATTTTTTTCCAGAAACCATTATCCCCCTAACAGTTGCAGTCACAAATGAGTTTGAGGTTTTCCCTCTCCCTCTTTTTTCTATTCAGAGTAGGGAAGCCAATTGAAACTTTAAGGGTAAATTATAGATAGTTTAACAAGCCCATTTTTGTAGCCTATTCTTGTTGCTAGTGATTGGTTTAGTACGGGCATGTGATACAATCCTCGCCAATGAGATAAATAAAAACATCCGTTGAGAGATTGTTTGAAATTGTTCCTTTAGTCTTACAAGGTTCAAAAGAGGTAATTCCTCTTTGTCTGATGGACATTGTCATATCTGTATTTTATGTGTATAATCTGTATCTGTGATCTTGTGGTTATAGGAGCTGCAACCTAAGGACAAATGTAACCTGTTGAAGGTGGTAGGATGGAAAGAAGGTGATAATTTGGGACCATGATGATGTGATTGTGTTGTTAAATTAATCAATTCTGGAGCATACTTTTTCTTGAATCTTATTATATGAAAATGAATACTTCCTTATTATTTGAGCCTGTGGAGTTGGAGTTTTCTTGTTTTTGCAGTCAAAACATTAGAATAGGTATATTAATGTCTTCATTCCAAATTTCACATTTTATTTTCAATCCCTATATACACTGCTCCTCTGAGTTTTAAAAATATGGCATAATAAATTCTATATATGAATATATAACCAATAAAAGCAACTACTTCCAATTTATATTCAAAGATTCAGATTCACCATACCAGAATATAAATTAAAACTATTTACATATATGTATATAGAGGCATCTGGGTGGCTCAGTTGGCTAAGCTCCTGGCTCTTGATTTCACCTCAGGTCATGATCTGACATTCCTAAGTTCAAGCCCCACATCGGGCTCTGTGATGTCAGCACAGAGCCTTCTTGGAATTCTCTCTCTCCCTCTCTCTCTGCCCCTCCCCTGCTATTGTGTGCATGATCTTTCTCACAAAATAAATAAGTAAACAAAAAAATATAATAACATTATGTATAATAATCATATGCAGGTATGTGTAATAATTTAGGAATAATTTTTAAAATATTATGAGGAATAATGCAAATTTAGTCAATGACACTATAAACTACAAAAATATATTTGAATTTCTTCCAAATATCTTGCACAGAGTATATACAGTTAACCAAAAAAAGCAAAAGCAACTTGTTTATCAAAGAAATGTGTATTTTGTTTCTGTCTTTGAGAGGTCTCACATTTGTAAGGATGTGAGAGGATCAGTTGCAGCCAATTCATGATATTTAGTATAAATATTTAGTAATTTTCAATAAATAGTACCCATTTATTCCTAAGACATTATATATAGTCTTACATATATATATATATGCATATATATATATCCATATATATGTGTATATATATATATCCATATATATGTATATATATATATATATACATATATATGGTAGTGGTTAAGAAATGATCTAGGTTAAATGCAGCTCTGCATTCAAACTCATTGACTTTGGACTGAAGGCTCATTACTTAAATCTTCTAAGGCTCATATTTCTTATTTCTGACATTGATAGAACAATATTCCTGTATCTTAATTGGCTTTTATGATATCTAAATGATAATTAACATTTAGTACACAAAGGATATATAATATGCAATAAATATAAGTTATTTTGGAGTGCATAATGGCTATTCAGTTATAAATTTGGTCTTTTGTCATTTTTTTCATGTGATCATAATAAAAATAAAAATCCTTCCTACAGACTTTTAATTTCTGATTTCTTTTTCATATGTAAACCCATGTCGTGAATTTAGTTTGTGTGTCTAGTAAACTATTTTGCTTCCGTATAAAATGGGTTCTAGTACAGAGAAAATCTTCTATACCCACAAAATGTTATCATTCACATTTAAATGCCAAGGATTCATAAAATATTCTGTGAAAGATATAATTTAGAGGTTTTGAAATTTTAGGTGTTGAACAGTGCAAATACAAACACTTTTAAATTGTGATGTTAGATACCAGATGAGAATTTGACCTTCAGTCAATTTTCTGTTACTTTTCTCTCGGAAACATAGAAGGAGAGCATTTCTTATGGTAAAATTGACCACTACTAGGAACATTGCATCTGGAATAAAAGAATTATAAATACCTGGTAGGAAGCCATAGTTTTGAACAATCCTGATTGCAGTGACTCTTGCAACTGGCCTGTCCGCTGAAACCTGAAAAAAACAGCAGTGGAATTGTTACAAGAGATATTAGCTCCTGTGAGGAATGAGTATTAACCCAGGGTGACTTCTGTACCTCCCCAGTGTCAGTTTCCTTTCATTCCCTCGTCAATGACCAGATGACCTATTATCTGAAGAACCAAAGCAAATAGCTTGTGTTTTCTGTGAATCTCCTGTCAAACATGCCTATGACATCCTGTGAGTCTACATGTTTAGTGAACCCTAAGAAAACTCCCACGGGCATTTCAGTGTGATATGACAGATATGTTCCTTTAAAAAATTCACGACTGGTTATTTCTTTACCAAAAATCTTAAAAACATCTCCAACACGAAAAGAGAATTTCCAATGACGTAAATGCTATTAGATATAGCATATTAGATACTATATATTTCTAAATTATCTTGGTAGGAACTGAAGAAAGACAAACAAAACAAAGAGGGAGACTTTTACTTCCGGTTAAGTGATGTAATGTTATAAGAGATTGCTTCCCCTTATAAAAACAAAGAAACAAAACAAAAAGTGAAAATAAACCAAATAGATTACCTAATTATAGTAACTTTTTAAACCCATCAGAAGGCTGATGATGAAATTAATTAGAAAAATACAAATGAATTTTATTCAAAATATTAAGGCCAACTGTTGGAGAGAAGGGTCTTATGGCTGTTTTCACTGGTAAAGTGGTGGGAGAAGAAGGAATCCTGTGCAACTAGAGCTACAGAGCAGGTCTGCAACCACCTCCAAGTCTTTCCCATTAATCTCCAATGAATATATAAGTTATATGCTGAAAGCTAGGCCAGGGTATGGAAGCTGAGAGACCAGCCCATGGGACACATGGGACTTTTCTAAGTATACAAACTGTATCCTCAAATACTGGGGACGGGTGAGCAAGACAAAGAGAAATCAAGCAAGGGCAGGTATCAAAAGGCTAAGAGAATTCCCCAACATTCCTTAAAACTGGACATAAATGTATATAACAAAAGATATCTCCAGAGATTTCTTATTTCCCTCTTAAAATATGAGAAGCTAGTGGTGAACTGAATCTATCAACCCATCAGAAGAAAGGAATACTGTCTATTAACCTGTCAGAAGAAAGGAAATACTTCTTTTTAAAATTTATTACAGGGGCACCTGGGTGGCACAGCCAGCTAAGTGTACAACTTCAGCTATGGTCATGATCTCATGGATCATGAGTTCTAGCCCTATATCGGGCTCTGTGCTGACAGCTCGGAGCCTGTTTCAAATTCTGTGTCTCCCTCTCTCTCTTCCCCTCCCCCATTCACACATGCTATCTCACTTTCTCTCAAAAGTAAATAAACATTAAAAAAAATTAAAAATAAAGAAAAATAAAATTTATTCCAGAACTTACTGATATTTTATGTACAATACCTAGCATATCATAAAATTTTTTAAATCCCATGAAGAGACCAGAAAATAGGACCTAAGATGAGGAAAGTAAACAGGCAGTAGAAATAAACCTAGAGACGACCCTCATATGGTAATTTTCAGACAGGGAACTTAGAATAAATGTAAAATTATACAAAAATTTCCTGGAAAGGTGTATGCAGTAGTCAAGTTTCCCCAGAGAAACAGAACAATGAATGATATATATCCAAAACAAATATATGTTGATTTAATAAATACTAATTTGTATGTACACAATTACTACATACATATCTCAAAGGAGATAAAAAAGAGGTGATTTGTTATAGGAATTTGCTCACATGGTTATGGAGGCCAAGAAGACCCATAATATGCTATCCACAAGTTGGAGAATGAGGAAAGACTATGGCATGATTCTGCCAGAATTTGAAAGTCTGAGAATTAGGGAGCTACTGGTGTAAGTCCCAGAATTTGAAGGCCAAAAGACCAGGGGCTCTAATGTCCAAGGGCATGAGGAGACGGATGTCCCAAGTCAAGGAGAGAGAGAGAATTTATCCTTCATTTGCCTTTTTATTCTATTTGGGCCCCTAATGATTTGGATGATGCTCTTCCACATTGGTGAAGGCAGATATTCTTTTTTGTTTTTAATATATGAAATTTATTGTCAAATTGGTTTCTATACAACACCCAGTGCTCATCCCAAAAGGTGCCCTCCTCAATACCCATCACCCACCCTCCCCTCCCTCCCACCCCCCATCAACCCTCAGTTTGTTCTCAGTTTTTAACAGTCTCTTATGCTTTGGCTCTCTCCCGTTCTAACCTCTTTTTTTTTTTTCCTTACCCTCCCCCATGGGTTTCTGTTAAGTTTCTCAGGATCCACATAAGAATGAAACCATATGGTATTTGTCTTTCTCTGTATGGCTTATTTCACTTAGCATCACACTCTCCAGTTCCATCCACGTTGCTACAAAAGGCCATATTTCATTTTTTCTCATTGCCACATAGTATTCCATTGTGTATATAAACCACAATTTCTTTATCCATTCATCAGTTGATGGACATTTAGGCTCTTTCCATAATTTGGCTATTGTTGAGAGTGCTGCTATGAACATTGGGGTACAAGTGCCCCTATGCATCAGTACTCCTGTATCCCTTGGATAAATTCCTAGCAGTGCTATTGCTGGGTCATAGGGTAGGTCTATTTTTAATTTTCTGTGGAACCTCCACACTGCTTTCCAGAGCGGCTGCACCAATTTGCATTCCCACCAACAGTGCAAGAGGGTTCCCGTTTCTCCACATCCTCTCCAGCATCTATAGTCTCCTGATTTGTTCATTTTGGCCACTCTGACTGGCGTGAGGTGATATCTGAGTGTGGTTTTGATTTGTATTTCCCTGATAAGCAGCAACATTGAACATCTTTTCATGTGCCTGTTGGCCATCCGATGTCTTCTTTAGAGAAGTGTCTATTCATGTTTTCTGCCCATTTCTTCACTGGGTTATTTGTTTTTCGGGTGTGGAGTTTGGTGAGCTCTTTATAGATTTTGGATACTAGCCCTTTGTCCGATATGTCATTTGCAAATATCTTTTCCCATTCCGTTGGTTGCCTTTTAGTTTTGTTGGTTGTTTCCTTTGCTGTGCAGAAGCCATTTATCTTCATAAGGTCCCAGTAATTCACTTTTGCTTTTAATTCCCTTGCCTTTGGGGATGTGTCAAGTAAGAGATTGCTACGGCTGAGGTCAGAAAGGTCTTTTCCTGCTTTCTCCTCTAAGGTTTTGATGGTTTCCTGTCTCACATTTAGGACCTTTATCCATTTTGAGTTTATTTTTGTGAATGGTGTCAGAAAGTGGTCTAGCTTCAACCTTCTGCATGTTGCTGTCCAGTTCTCCCAGCACCATTTGTTAAAGAGACTGTCTTTTTTCCATTGGATGTTCTTTCCTGCTTTGTCAAAGATGAGTTGGCCATACATTTCTGGGTATAGTTCTAGGGTTTCTATTCAATTCCATTAGTCTATGTGTCTATTTTTGTGCCAATACCATGCTGTCTTGATGATGACAGCTTTGTAGCAGAGGCTAAAGTCTGGGATTGTGATGCCTCCTGCTTTGGTCTTCTTCTTCAAAATTCCTTTGGCTATTCGGGGCCTTTTGTGGTTCCATATGAATTTGAGGATTGCTTGTTCTAGTTTCGAGAAGAATGCTGGTGCAATTTTGATTGGGATTGCATTGAATGTGTAGATAGCTTTGGGTAGTATTGACATTTTGACAATATTTATTCTTCCAATCCATGAGCAGGGAATGTCTTTCCATTTCTTTAAATCTTCTTCAATTATCTTCATAAGTTTTCTATAGTTTTCAGCATACAGATCTTTTACATCTTTGGTTAGATTTATTCCTAGGTATTTTATGCTTCTTGGTGCAATTGTGAATGGGATCAGTTTCTTTATTTGTCTTTCTGTTGCTTCATTGTTAGTGTATAAGAATGCAACTGATTTCTGTACATTGATTTTGTATCCTGCAACTTTGCTGAATTCATGTATCAGTTCTAGCAGACTTTTGGTGGAGTCTATCAGATTTTCCATGTATAGTATCATGTCATCTGCAAAAAGCGAAAGCTTGACTTCATCTTTGCCAAATTGGATGCCTTTGATTTCCTTTTGTTGTCTGATTGCTGATGCTAGAACTTCCAACACTATGTTAAACAACAGCAGTGAGAGTGGGCATCCCTGTCGTGTTCCTGATCAGGGAAAAAGCTCTCAGTTTTTCCCTGTTGAGGATGATGTTAGCTGTGGGCTTTTAATAAATGGCTTTTATGATGTTTAAGTATGTTCCTTCTATCCCGACTTTCTCGAGGGTTTTTATTAAGAAAGGGTGCTGGATTTTGTCGAAGGCCTTTTCTGCATCGATTGACAGGATCATATGGTTCTTCTCTTTTTTTTTGTTAATGTGATGAATCACGTTGATTGATTTGCGAATGTTGAACCAGCCCTGCATTCCAGGAATGAATCCCACTTGGTCATGGTGAATAATTCTTTTTATATGCCGTTGAATTCGATTTGCTAGTATCTTATTGAGAATTTTTGCATCCATATTCATCAGGGATATTGGCCTGTAGTTCTCTTTTTTTCCTGGGTCTCTGTCTGGTTTAGGAATCAAAGTAATACTGGCTTCATAGAATGAGTCTGGAACTTTTCCTTCCCCTTCTATTTCTTGGAATAGCTTGAGAAGGATAGGTATTATCTCTGCTTGAAACGTCTGGCAGAACTCCCCTGGGAAGCCATGTGGTCCCGGACTCTTATTTGTTGGGAGATTTTTGATGACTGATTCAATTTCTTCGCTGGTTATGGGTCTGTTCAAGCTTTCTCTTTCCTTCTGATTGAGTTTTGGAAGCGTGTGGGTGTTTAGGAATTTGTCCATTTCTTCCAGGTTGTCCAGTTTGTTGGCATATAATTTTTCATAGTATTCCCTGATAATTGTTTGTATCTCTGAGGGATTGGTTGTAATCATTCCATTTTCATTCATGATTTTATCTATTTGGGTCATCTCCCTTTTCTTTTTGAGAAGCCTGGCTAGAGGTTTGTCAATTTTGTTTATTTTTTCAAAAAAACCAACTCTTGGTTTCATTGATCTGCTCTACAGTTTTTTTAGATTCTATATTGTTTATTTCTGCTCTGATCTTTATTATTTCTCTTCTTCTGCTGGGTTTAGGCTGCCTTTGCTGTTCTGCTTCTAGTTCCTTTAGGTGTGCTGTTAGATTTTGTATTTGGGATTTTTCTTGTTTCTTGAGATAGGCCTGGATTGCAATGAATTTTCCTCTCAGGACTGCCTTCGTGGCGTCCCAAAGCGTTTGGATTGTTGTATTTTCATTTTCGTTTGTTTCCATACATTTTTTAATTTCTTCTCTAATTGCCTGGTTGACCCACTCATTCGTTAGTAGGGTGTTCTTTAACCTCCATGCTTTTGGAGGTTTTCCAGACTTTTTTCTGTGGTTGATTTCAAGCTTCATATCATTGTGGTCTGAAAGTATGCATGGTATAATTTCAATTCTTGTAAACTTATGAAGGGCTGTTTTGTGACCCAGTATATGATCTATCTTGGAGAATGTTCCATGTGCACTCGAGAAGAAAGTATATTCTGTTGCTTTGGGATGCAGAGTTCTAAATATATCTGTCAAGTCTATCTGATCCAATGTATCCTTCAGGGCCCTTGTTTCTTTATGGACCGTGTGTCTAGATGATCTATCCATTTCTGTAAGTGGGGTGTTAAAGTCCCCTGCAATTACCACATTCTTCTCAATAAGGTTGCTTATGTTGATGAGTAATTGTTTTATATATTTGGGGGCTCCGGTATTCGGCGCATAGACATTTATAATTGTTAGCTCTTCCTGATGGATAGACCCTGTAATTATTATATAATGCCCTTCTTCATCTCTTATTACAGCCTTTAATTTAAAGTCTAGTTTGTCTGATATAAGTATGGCTACTCCAGCTTTCTTTTGGCTTCCAGTCGCATGATAAATAGTTCTCCATCTCCTCACTCTGAATCTAAAGGTGTCCTCCGGTCTAAAATGAGTCTCTTGGGCGCCTGGGTGGCGCAGTCGGTTAAGCGTCCGACTTCAGCCAGGTCACGATCTCACGGTCCATGAATTCGAGCCCCGCATCGGGCTCTGGGCTGATGGCTCGGAGCCTGGAGCCTGTTTCTGATTCTGTGTCTCCCTCTCTCTCTGCCCCTCCCCCGTTCATGCTCTGTCTCTCTCTGTCCCAAAAATAAATAAAAACGTGGAAAAAAAATTTTTAAATGAGTCTCTTGTAGACAGCAAATAGATGGGTCTTGTTTTTTTATCCATTCTGATACCCTATGTCTTTTGGTTGGCACATTTTAATCCATTTACATTCAGTGTTATTATAGAAAGATACGGGTTTAGAGTCATTGTGATGTCTGTATGTTTTATGCTTGTAGTGATATCTCTGGTACTTTGTCTCACAGGGTCACCCTTAGGATCTCTTGTAGGGCTGGTTCAGTGGTGACAAATTCCTTCAGTTTTTGTTTGTTTGGGAAGACCTTTATCTCTCCTTCTATTCTAAATGACAGACTTGCTGGATAAAGGATTCTTGGCTGCATATTTTTTCTGTTTAGCACACTGAAGATCTCGTGCCAATTCTTTCTGGCCTGCCAAGATTCAAAAGAGAGATCAGTCACGAGTCTTATAGGTCTCCCTTTATATGTGAGGGCACGTTTACCCCTTGCTGCTTTCAGAATTTTCACTTTATCCTTGTATTTTGCCAGTTTCACTATGATATGTCGTGCAGAAGATCGATTCAAGTTACGTCTGAAGGGAGTTCTCTGTGCCTCTTGGATTTCAATGCCTTTTTCCTTCCCCAGTTCAGGGAAGTTCTCAGCTATAATTTCTTCAAGTACCCCTTCAGCACCTTTCCCTCTCTCTTCCTCCTCTGGGATACCAATTATACGTATATTATTTCTTTTTAGTGTATCACTTAGTTCTCTAATTTTCCCCTCATACTCCTGGATTTTTTTTATCTCTCTTTCTCTCAGCTTCCTCTTTTTCCATAATTTTATCTTCTAGTTCACCTATTCTCACCTCTGCCTCTTCAATCCGAGCTGTCGTCGTTTCCATTTTGTTTTGCATTTCATTTAAAGCGCTCTTCAGCTCCTCGTGACTATTCCTTAGTCCCTTGATCTCTGTAGCAAGAGATTCTCTGCTGTCCTGTATACTGTTTTCAAGCCCAGCGATTAATTTTATGACTATTATTCTAAATTCACTTTCTGTTATATTATTTAAATCCTTTTTGATCAGCTCATTAGCTGTTGTTATTTCCTGGAGATTCTTCTGAGGGGAATTCTTCTGCTTGGTCATTCTGGATAGTCCCTGGAGTGGTGAGGACCTGCAGGGCACTTCCCCTGTGCTGTGGTGTATAACTGGAGTTGGTGGGCGGGGCCGCAGTCAGACCTGATGTCTGCCCCCAGCCCACCGCTGGGGCCACAGTCAGACTGGTGTGTGCCTTCTCTTCCCCTCTCCTAGGGGCAGGATTCACTGTGGGGTGGCGTGGCCCGTCTGGGCTACTTGCACACTGCCACGCTTGTGGTGCTGGGGATCTGGCGTATTAGCTGGGGTGGGTAGCAAGGTGCACAGGGGCAGGAGGGGCAGGCTTAGCTCGCTTCTCCTTCGGTGACCCACTTCAGGAGGGGTCCTGTGGCAGCGGGAGGGGGTCAGATCTACTGCCGGAGGTTTGGCTCTGCAGAAGCACAGAGTTGGGTGTTTTCGCAGAGCGAGCAAGTTCCCTGGCAGGAACTGGTTCCCTTTGGGATTTTGGCTGGGGGATGGGCGGGGGAGATGGCGCTGACAAGCGCCTTTGTTCCCCAGCAAACTGAGCTCTGACTTCCGGGGGCTCAGCAGCTCTCCCTCCCTTTGTCCTCCAGCCTTCCTGCTTTCTGAGCAGAGCTGTTAACTTATGACCTCCCAGACGCTAAGTCGCGCTTGCTGTCTGAACACAGTCCGTCAGGCCCCTCCGCTTTGAAGGCAGATATTCTTTACTCAGTCTACTGATTCGAATAGTATCTAGTATCTACAGAAACACTCTCACAGACACACCCAGAAATAATGTTTTAGTAGCTAACTAGAGCATCCCTTAGCTTAGTCAAACTGACACATAAAATTAACCACCACATGTTACACTATGCATAAAAAAGATGAAAATTTCAGCAGAAACTATGAAAACCAAAATAAAAATGTCAAAACTAAATATATGAATACACTGTAAAAAATGATCTTCGAGTGGTTATTAATCTTCTTTTGGACTCAACAGAGGAAAGATCAATGACCCTAAAAATAGTAACAGCTGAAACATAAAGATAACGAAAAGTGAAAAAGTATGACAGACTATCTGGAAATAGAAGGAACAATATTATGCATGTGTGTGATTATTGAAATACAAGATAAAGGGGAGAGAGAAAAAAGGACAGAATGTAGAATGTTGTTTGAAAAAGGGACAAAGGTTTTCCAAAGTACATGAAATATATTTCAGAGATCCAAGAAGATTAACTTACCTTGAATAGAATTAAAGTAAATAAAATCAGAGGTTCCAGGTAATCAGTTGGTTAAGCATCCAACTCTTGATTTCGGCTTGGGTCATGATCTCTGGGTCAAGAGATTGAGTCTCCATGGGGCTCTACACTGAATGTAGAGCTTGCTTAAGATTCTCTCACTCCCTCTGTCTCTGCCCCTCCCTTGCTCTCTCTCTTTCTAAATAAATAAATAAATGTAAATAAAATCATATTAGGTACATCATTCTATCTACTCAAAAGCGAAAACAGAGAAAATATTAAAAACATCCAGAGTCCAGGAAAAGACACATTACATACAGGGAAACAATAATAAAGATAATGAATATTTCTCATCAAAAATAATGAAGGCCAGAAAACAAAAGACTTTAAAGTGTTCTAAAATGGGGGAAAAATTAAACCATTTTACCCACAATTCTCTCTAGGGAGAAGCATCATGTAAATATGAAGGCAAAATAACAATATTTTCAGAGAGACTAAAGCTAAGAGGTTTTATCTCCAGAAGACCTGCACAAGAAATACTGAAAGTTCTTCAAACTGAGGAATGTGATTACAGATAGAACTTTGACTGCAGGAAACAAATAAAAAGTAAATATCTAGATAATCATGAAGAACCTTCTAAAAGTTAACTTATGCACAAAATCATAACTCTAAATGTGTGTGTACATATGAACATATGTGCGTATATATATGTATATATAGGTATATATATGTATATATGTATATATATATATACACACACACATTTACATATACATTTTTGTATATGTATACACATTAGTAACTATTTTAAGGAAATAACATGTGGGATTATTATGTAGAAAAACAATGATAGATAAGAGCTCAATGAGGAGAGTAAATGGAACTCTACTATTTTAAGGTTCTTAGAGTGTTCATAAAGTCAGTCTAGTAACATTACTTGAAAATAGACAAGTTAAAATGCATACTGGAATTGTTAGGGCAATTTCTAGAATAATCTAAATATCTTTAAAAAATTTATAGAAGACTTAATTGAAATACTAAAAAAATTAATGAACAAAAAAGAAGGCAGAATATAAGAAACAGGGGGAAAAAAGAACAGATAGAAAAAAATAGGTGACACCTGACAACATAGATTTAACTTCAGGCATATAAACACTTACATTATGTGTAAATGGACCAAACACTTCCATTTAAAGACAGATTATCAGATTGGATTAAAATATTAGGTGCTATTTAAAATAAATATTTTTTTTTAGGTTTAGTTATTTTGAGAGAGACAGAGACAGAGAGAGTGAGCAAGCACAAGCGGGGGAGGGGCAGAGAGCTAGAGAGTCCCAAGCAGGCTCTGTGCTGTCAGGGCAGCGCCCAATGCAGGGCTTGATCCCACTAAGCATGATATCCACCTGAGCCAAATCAAGAGTCTGCTGCTTAACCTACTGAGCCACCCAGGCACCCCTAGAAAAAACAGTTCTAAATTATGAAAACAGACCAGTTGAAAGTATAATAATAGAAAACTACATTCTATGCAAACAGTAAACATAAGAAAACTGGTGTGAATATATTAATGCTAAATTGAGTAGACTTGAAGGCAAAAAGATACACTAGAAATAAAGATATTTTTTAAGAGATGTAATTAAATTTTGTCAAAAAGTCATAACTACATTATATATGTATATATGAAATATAAATAAGTAAATAAAGAACTTCAACATATAGAAAGATGCAACTGACAGAAATACAGGAATACAAAAAAAAATCCACAATCATAGTTGAGAATTTAAAAAAGAACAAGAGGGGTACTGGGTGGCTCAGTTGGTTGGGCATCCGATTTCAGCTCAGGTCATGATCTCACAGTTCGTGAGTTCAAGTCCAGTGTCGGGCTCTGTGCTGACAGCTCAGAGCCTGGGGACTGCTTGGATTCTGTGTCTATCTCTCACTGCCCCTCCCCGTTCACTCTCTGTCTCTCTCTCTGTCTCTGTTTCTCTCTCTCTCTCATAAATAAACATTAAAAAATTTTAAAAAGCTTGGGGCGCCTGGGTGGCTCAGTCGGTTGAGCATCCGACTTGGGCTCAGGTCATGATCTCACTGTTCGTGAGTTCGAGCCCTGCATGGGGCTCTGTGCTCACAGCTCAGAGCCTGGAGCCTGCTTCGGATTCTGTCTCTCTCTCTCCCTCTCTCTGCCCCTCCCCCACTCATGCTCTGTCTCTCTCTGTCTCAAAAATAAATAAACATTAAAAAAATTTAAAAGCTTAAAAAATAAAAAGAATGAAATATGGTTATTATACCCCCCAAAATCTTCAGTTTGGTAAAAGAAGTAACACATATCAACTCAACATCAATTTACCTCAGAATATGATAGTGCTAAGCTAGAGTTACAGAGTTTCTGTCTGGAGGAGACAGAAATAAAGTAAAAATCTGAATTAAATTTAAGTTGGATGGATGTGAGGATGAGTGTTCTAGATAAAGACAGTATTGGCCTTAGCAAAAACAGAGGGTAAAAAAAAAATCAGAATGCATTTGCAGCTTTACTACTACTGTGATCTGCAAAGAGAACAGAACGTGTGATAAGGAGTGAAATTAGAGGTGAAAAACATATTGTAAACAAATATATCAATTTATTAAGGAACCTCACATGTATACATTTATTCTGCATGAGTATGACAATTGTAACTTGCAAATTTATTCCACCTCAAAAATAATAAACAATGTTCTATGTTTATGCTAAATCAAATTGAAGACATAAAAAGGACACAAAATTATGTTAGGCAATACATTAGAAATGAAAATCTACTTCCTAGAATCCATACTAATATGACACTTCAAGAGATCTTTTTAGACCACTGAAATAAACTTCTCCTGTAGAGCTAGAAATGATGGTAAACCAATTACCAGGTTTTTTCATATTTTGTCAAGTCCTCTGTATTCATCTGTGAAACAACTTACATTTCCAAATTGTTGATGTTAACAAGTAACTTGACTTAATCAGAGTTTAAAGAACTGTGAAAATCAGCAAATGAGCCCTGCTAACTAACATAAGACTATAAACTAGAAAAAAATTGCCAAATAATTTTTTTTTTAATCTGGAAGATAGAGTAACAAGACAGTTAAAGGTGATTTATAATTCCTCATTTCTCAAGCAAGAGAGGGATTTTTCAAAAAAAAAAATTCTTGTATAACTGAGTATCACATCCAAAGGATTTAGTCATATGAAAACAACAACAAGAACCTATAGTGACTGAGGTCATCATATTCACCACAGGGGTACAGGGGAGGTGAAGCTTAAGGAGGGGCAATCTGTATTCAACTCATTATCATCATCATCATCATCATCATCATCATTATTCAGTCTTAACCTCCAATCCGGGGAAGAGTAATAGTAATGAGAGAAAGATAGTGAGAGAGGTGTTAGCTCCAATTGAGAGATTGTAGATTATGTGACTTTCCTGTGGGCATTTTTTAAATCTCCTAAACAATAACGACTATACATACAGATGCCAACGAAGCAGAAGACAAAACACACTTGGTAACAGGACGTTAGATTCTGTAAATCCATTTGGAAGCTGTGGCTTAACTCAGTTCCTCTTCCTTCACTCATACAATCCTTAAATCAACCTCAGCTTGAATATGACAGCCCCTTCAGAAAATGAGTAGTATTTACAAAGCATTCAGTAGAGCCTTTATGAACGTGTTTTTACAAAGGGAGGTAAGCAAAATTAGAAGACATTTGATAAATACATAATCTATGCCTATGACAAATATGTCCTCTACTGGGTATATATAGAACTGTGTAAGATGTGATAAAGATTCTCGTGTGCTATAGGGATATCACTACTGTGGGCATTTGATAATTCTTGGAGGTTTTTCGTGGACTAATCAATTTAATATCACTGTGGTGTTTTAATAAATATTGACAGAGAACAGAGGCATGTCAATGCCAGACTATCCAGATGGCACTAAGTAAACATACAATCTATGTCAGTGACATTAGAAAATAAAACAAAAATGTATTTCCTACCTACCTTGTGCTCTGCTCTTCATATGTTACTTCAAGTTATTATTACAACATTTTATGAGTTAGAGGTTATTTCCATTGAGAAATAAGTATTTACTTGTCCTGTTTAAGACCACACGACTTGTAAGTGGATAAACCAGGATTTGAAACTAACATAAATGAGTGTCTAAAACCATTATTATAGCTTGGAATGGAATTTTCTGATTATTTCAGGCTTGCGGAAGACACAAGAGATACACTTAACTGCACAGTTGTTATGGTGAGGATTGTGCCATTTGCCAAGGTAGAGCATAGAGGAGGAATAGTAGATGTTAGGATAAAAAAAATCAAGTTTGTATATATAGCAATCTTGAGATTTTCAGAGTTCAAAAGTGAAGACTGCTGGAAGTATATTGGAAATATATGTATTACATTTAGGAAATATGTTATCAGAACTTCTAGAAGGCAATTAATTAGTTAATATTAATATATTAATATACTTTGGTACATGGCTGATGTAGACCTTATGGAAGTTGGTGAGAATGTCAATAAACAGGAAGAATAACATAATGGGCTTAGAACACAAGGACAGGAAATTCAAAATAATGTATAGTTTGGTCAAAAAGGAAACTAGAAAATTCAGTACTGGAGAATGCAGTACCGCAAAACATACCAAAAGTTAGAAGTTAAGGGCTATTAAAATCTGGCACATGTTATCAAAAGTTCAAGTGTGTGAGATTTTTTAAAAAAGTATCATTGAATTGATTTTCTTTAACAAATAAGAGGAATGTCAAACAAATAAATATACAATTAATTTTAGTGTTCCTGAATTTCAAGGCTAAATGTATTGAAGCGGGTTGATTTAATTTGCATATTAAAAAAAGTCAATGCAAAAGAGAGAAAGGCTAGGGATGGTAAAGGTCATATAAGTCATCAACCCAAAGAAAATATCTTCACCTGTTTGAGTCATGGCTCTGATTACACCAGAGTTGTGAAGAGTGCTCATTTGTTAGAGTCTATAGGACTTTTAAGACTCGTACAAAGTTGGCTCTAACTGAAATTAACTATTTCCAGAGAAAATAGTTTGCTCTTAGCAGTGGTTGTGAGTAAATGAATCCGTGATTCATGAGATGACAGAGGCATCTGTTTGAATCTAGTGTTGCTCTTTGAAACGGAAACAAATATGACTTCTCATAAAGATATAGTTTTAAAAAGTCACATGACATTAGTGTAGAAGTTTGTGTGTGTTTATTAAATGGCTATTTATTTGATATAGTAGGTTGGAAAAATAATTAAAAACTGGAAAGTTTGTCAGAAGATAATCGGTTGAAAACTTTCTCAAGTTTGAAAGAAGCTGACAATTGAAAGCGTCTCTTGACTATGTTCCTGTGTGTCACCACATCATTTTCTAGGCTGTGGTTACATTTTTCTCAAAACATGCCACTTCTTAAAGGAGTCACTCCCTGAGAAATTTCACCTGCTGGCTTAGATGCTCTCTGCAAAGCAGGGATGAAGCTCTTTTTTACCTTTATTTACCACAGTGTGTCTCAACATTTTTTTTTGTCACCTTCCACAAAGAGACTTTTTAAATATTTTTTTTCTAATCGCCCCCATGAACTGTTAATATCACAAATATACTATTTTTTATGTGCTGTATAAATGTCTGTGTGTTATACATTTGAAAAATAATATTCCTTTTTGCCCTTATCCAAGAGCAATTTTTGACCCTTCAGGAGTGATCTCGTGCCATTAAGAATACATGATGTGACTCATACGATAACCAATGTGTGATGCCTTGGTGCTCGTGAGTCATTAAGAAGGCTTTAAAATTAATCAGTACTCATAACAGTTTTTTTTAAGGAGCCAGTTCAGATGCTATCTTGAGCATAGTATGACATATAAAATCAGGAAAACAAACTTTAGCATAGTCCCCTCAACATTTGGAAGTGTTGGTTTAAAAACTTCTTGTATGTGATGCATCATTGTGAAATGCAAAGTGTTAGGAAATGTAATCATACTTACAGGAGTTTAAACATAGAATGAGATGTATTTTTTATAAACATAAGATCTAAGGTAAAATAAGCAAATTATTTGTTCAAAAATACTTATTGCACACTGGACATTCAGAGCTAAAACGGAAACAGGCTGATCTCAAGGAGACTACTTCCTTAAGACTGAAAGAGCAGCCCAAATCAGGTTAGTAAAGGTCAAGTTCAAACATAGAGCAAACTATAAGGATTTAAATTGAAAATGCCCACAGGCAGACCAGCTGGCACAGGGGACAATTGGCAGGCTATAACAAGTCTATAGGCATGGCAGATTCTGGAACCCGAGGTGCCAGAAGTGAAGAGAAGCAGGCATAAAATCTGTTCCACATAAGAAAGCAGTTGGCAAATGTCAAATGAGAGAAGTAAGTAGTGACAATTTCAACAAGGCAGGCTGGGTTACATCCAGGTGAGAGAGAGAGAGAGAAAGAGAGAGAGAGTGTGTGTGTGTTGTTTGTTTGTTAGGAGGAAGGGAAGATTACGGAGAAAGCCGCTACTAGCATAAGAGATAAATAAATGAAGACACAGCTTGAAGAATAACGCAGTCAGATACCCAGGCACACGAATCTGGGTTAATAGAAGTAGAGACCTGAAGGAAAGGAGTTTAACCATTAGATGTCTACAAACTAATGCTACATAAGAAAAGACAAAGGAGACATGTGGCACTTAGCACCAGTGTAACAACCACTGATACAAGACCAGAGACTACCTTCCTTTACCTCTTGTTTTATGCTTCTTAGCATTAAGCATCTGAAAGGTGGCAAATAACAGATCATCCAAAAGGCAGAGAGTTGATGGTAGCCATTACTTTAAGAGAAGACTTTTCTGGGCATCCCGAATTCTAATTCCCTTTATCATTCTATCATGTCAGATCCCAACACTGAATCACTCCTTTTGTTTTCTCTGCAACTGCTCTCAAGCAATAGTGTTAGAAACAAAACAAATGAATTATGTTGGCATATAACTCTAAGTATCAGGTTCAAATGGACTAATTTCCCCAAGTATGACAAGCTCACTAATTTCAGTACCATCCCAAGTATAAACCTAGAGTTAGAAATCTATTTTATATACTCCACAGTACACAGTATGTTATGGTTTTTGTAAAAATAATCCCACTTCTGTTAAATGTTTTATGTTTGTCTTCTCTAATAGATGTCAGCTACTTGAGAACAGGGACAACACCTCTCTAGTTTACAGCTCCTGGTCCAGAGCCTGCAACATGTAAGTAATTATCTGTGACATGACAGAGTGTGTACAAGTAGAAGAGAACAATATTGGAGGAGTGAGAAGGAAAGATGGGGAAAATAAAGTGGGAAGGAGGGTGAAACAAAAAGTATTTCTTTCCCTCAGAGTATAGAGAAGTTTCATTTTTTTTTCCCTTAGAACTTGTCATTTAGTGGGATGATTTTTACTTTTCCTACTAAATAAATACTGGTAGTAAAATATTTATCCTAGGAGTGCCTGCGTGGCTGTTGGTTAAGTGTCCAACTTTGGCTCAGGTCATCATCTCGGGCTTCGTGAGATCGAACCCCAAGTTGGGCTCTGTGCTGACAGCTCAGAGCATGGAGCCTGCTTCAGATTCTGTGTCTCCCTCTGTCTCTCTGCCCCTCCTCCACTCATGCTCAGTCTGTCTCTTTCTCTCACAAAATAAATAAACATCAATTTTTTTTTTAATATTTATCTTAGGAGAGCCTGGGTGGCTCAGTCAGTTAAGCATCTGACTCTTGATTATGGCTCAGGTTGTGATCTCACAGTTCGTGTTTTGAGCCCCATGTTGGTCTCTGTGCTGACAGTGTGGAGCCTGCTTAGGATTCTCTCTTTCCCTCTTTCTCTTCCCCTTTTCTGTTTGTCCACTCTTTCTCTCCCCCTCCAAATAAATAAATAAACTTTAAAGAATATATAAAATAAGATAAATGTGTATCCTAATTTCTGTTTTATATATTCTAAATGTCTATTGCAAGACTTACATTACAAAGAACTATTTTTTTTAATCGCATTAATGAATGGGGGAAATACTATTTAATTATTTGAGAGTCAAAGAAAACATTTGGCCAGATGTTATTTTTTTCTTCCCGATTATATAAATTTTAAGAAAAGTCTCCAAGTATATAACAATTTAATAAATATAAGAAGCTTCCCAATATGTAGAGCCATTATAAAAAATAAACACCTAATGGAGAAATATCAATAGAATAATAATATTCTTTAGGACCATAAACGTAATCCCATTTTATAAGGCTGCTCCATGTTTTAATTAAACTCTTATAGAGTGTTGTAAAGTGTCTTTATTTCTATAAAGAAAACTTAATAGGCTCTTGTAGGATATGTCATGTTTGGTTTTCTCAGAGGCCCTAGCCCACCCTTGCCCACCCCAGATGATCACTGCTACAGACAGCAGGCTCCTGTGGGTCTTGGACCCTTAGCCACTGAAGCATGTTCTTGGCATTCTAATTTGGGGCTTAGAATACAATTTCATAATATAAAATTATCTGATAGGGTAAAAGCATTAATCAGTACTATATTTTATATTTTTTAAGGATTAAATGAGGCATCTGTGGCTTAACTTCTATGTACTAATCACTACTATCTATTTTGAGAAATGGATTCAGGGTTCCAAAGATCAATTTATAAATGATTTTTTTTTTGGCAGAAAAACCATTTGTCAATTGAGCTATATCCATAGTTGCCTAAAATATACTTTTTCACACATTGTGTATGGCAGTCTTGTTAAACCCAAGCATACTATTGCTGCCTCAAAGAAAACGCTAACTCTCAGTGAGTCTGGCAAGGCTTTGCAGTATTCTATCTAAGCCAGTTTGCAAAGCCTCAAACAAGTATATATGTCTGTGCTTAGGCAGCTTTAACTTAGATCCCTAAACTTGTTTCAGACTACTTCTTCTCCTCTGTGTCAGAGTACATTTAGTAAAAACCAAATCTCTGGCTGACTCTGAGCAAAACTCTTCTAGGCTATCCTTTGTCACTCTCCTGGGGATATCCAGGTGCTTTAATGGCTGCTTAACCAGACAGATTTTTGGAAATGTGTTCTCAGCATCACCAGTGTTTTTTCTAGAACTGTCTTTCTTTTATCTCCTGTTTTTGTGAGCCTGTTTGATAATACCAATTTCCAAAACCAAACATGTAATCTATTTTACAGGTACTTTTATGGACTGGGACCTAAAGAATGATATGCTAATCTGGCTTCCTTTTGGGAAACCTAAAGCAGTTTTTTTCCAGCTGTAGTACACAGAACTAGATAACACTGGTAGCTGTTGTTCGAGCATTACTTTTGTAAATAAAAGTGATATCTATGGTTGAAACAGATGTTGCAAATTAAAAATCGAAGTCACGCCATTTGTTTCTTTATATATGTTCTATTATATGACAGTATATAACATTCCTGATAAAATTGTTTATGGGAAAAGCTAATTACTTTTTTTAACATTTAATGTTTAAGAAAGAAAATATGAAGTTTAAACCAGGAGCAGGAAACTGGAATAGCTATATACTTCTGTAATGTTCAATGTATTTTATTCTTTGTATCCATTGTATTTGTTTTTTTTTCTTAACAAATATCTGATGTAAATATTCTGACAGAGCTTTTATTTGATACAATTATATAAATTACTTAGTAATATATTATTGGAAACAATTCTTTTCAAAAAGGAAATATATTTGCCTAGGCCTAGTTTAATATACTTGGAATGACTATTTTGAATAAATCACTTTTCTCTGATTTCCAAAAAGGAAAGAGGAAAATGGCTGCATAAAGTTGAATTGTAACTCTCACAATTTCCTCTCTCCTCAGGACTGCATTAATATCATGAATATAGATGATAATATTTCATTATAACTTGTATCAAACTTGCTAGAGACCAGAACTTAGTTATTCCAACCACTAAAAAAAAAAAATAATTGGGTAATGTAATAGAGGTGCTAATTATCCCTACAATTGTAATCTTACTACAACATATAAATGTATAAAATTCACATGTTGTATATCTTAAATTTATACAATGTTTATGTCATATATTTCAATAAAATGTCATTTTTGGGGGAAAAAAACCCCATGGTATCTAGAGGTAGTATGGTACAATGAAAACAGCCTTAATTGGGTAATACTCTGGCTTTGTCTCTAAGCAGTTGTATGACTTTAGACAAATCACTTTAAGCTTTCTAAACTTTAGTTTTCTTATCTACAACATAACTTTAGTGATATATTACAGAGTGATTTAGAGGCTCCACTTAAACAGCCAGCATTAATTATGTTAGATTAATATGTAATAAATACTAGTATCTCTTTTCTCTTGAATTATTGTACTTATTTATTGGCATGCTAGGTACGTTGGTTTGCTAATATTAAACTACAAGCGAAATTTTTATTTCATTTATGTGTGATCATCACACATACACATACATATACATACAGTATGTGTACACACACACACACACGCACACACACACTAAGGAGCTATAGGTATTCTTCCTCTTTGCTATGATATCTGCCCAAGTACTTATCTTCCATTTATTGTTCTTTCTTTCTTACCCTTAGAAAAAACAGCAATGAGTTTCAAATGAGTAATTCATTAAATAAAAATATTTTATTTTTAACATCCATACATTTTTAAATATTATCGATGGCTAAATGTGTTAAATATCTGGGTCAAAAGAAGTGTGACTTACTATTTTATAATGGACTTTGCTGAGCTATCTTGAAGAATTTGAAATATGGCTTGATTATTCTTTGAGATCTCTATTGTCAATATTTATCATAGGTTATTATAAAGTAACACCTGGGGCGCCTGGGTGGCGCAGTCGGTTAAGCGTCCGACTTCAGCCAGGTCACGATCTCGCGGTCCGTGAGTTCGAGCCCCGCGTCGGGCTCTGGGCTGATGGCTCAGAGCCTGGAGCCTGTTTCCGATTCTGTGTCTCCCTCTCTCTCTGCCCCTCCCCCGTTCATGCTCTGTCTCTCTCTGTCCCAAAAATAAATAAAAACAACGTTGAAAAAAAAATTAAAAAAAAAAAATAAAGTAACACCTAATAGGTTGATATAATACGGAGCACTTTTTGTGCTAGAAAACCTGGCAGTAGAAAACCGTGGAAATTGTGATACATTTATCAAAACAATAAGGATATGCTCATACTGCTTTTTAAACTGAATATTGGAGTATTTACAAATAAGACTCAGATTCATAACTTAAATTTTTTTAGTGTTTTATTTAGTTTTGAGAGAGAGAGACAGGGGCGCCTGGGTGGCGCAGTCGGTTAAGCGACCGACTTCAGCCAGGTCACGATCTCGCGGTCCGTGAGTTCGAGCCCCGCGTCAGGCTCTGGGCTGATGGCTCAGAGCCTGGAGCCTGTTTCCGATTCTGTGTCTCCCTCTCTCTCTGCCCCTCCCCCGTTCATGCTCTGTCTCTCTCTGTCCCAAAAATAAATAAACGTTGAGAGAGAGAGAGACAGAGCACAAGCAGGGTAGGGACAGAGATGGAGACAGAATCTGAAGCAGACTCCACCGTCTGAGTTGTCAGCACAGAGCCCAATGTGGGGCTCAAACTCATGAGCCATGAGACGTGACCTGAGCCGATGTTGAATGCTTAATGGACTGAGCCACCCAGGTGCCCCTCAGATTCACAACTTTTTAACTTATACAATGTAAGTAGAAAAGTGTTGCCAAACTATTTGGATTTTAGAAATTCTCTAGGAATAAGTTAATTTTAACTAATTTGACCTGATACAGAATCCAATGGAGAAATTTTGTCTCTTTACCTCTGTACCAGTTATGACAGTGGCTTAAGGAAGGCTTTACTCAGATAACAGCGCTTGTGTGGACTGGCCTAATCAGGGATAGTTTGAACAGCAGCCTCTATCTTTAGAAACATCAGATCCAATGCCTAAAAATACCCAAGTTGATCCTGAACTAGAAATTATCTTAGTAGGAAAAATCTCCAGGTTAGGTTAAGATGATAGTTCAGCAGTGCTAATTCTTATGAAGCTACTTATTCTAAGTCCCTATAAGTTGCTCCATTTGTAGCTTATCCATATATATATGGATCCATGTACATGCATATACATCCATATACATACATACATATATATGTATGTATATGGATCCATATATATATGAATTTTGTACAATGAAAGCTACCATAGATAAAGCGACTATATAGGTGACAGAATGACAGATTATATGTAGTGATTACAGAAAAATGACTATCTAGAATACATCAATAACACATGCAAAGTAGAAATAAAAATATAACAACCTCGACATAAAAACAGGCAACAGATATACACAGAAAAACAAATGCCAAAGTCTAATGGGCACAGAAAAAGATGCATAAACACACACTGAAAATGCAAATTACAATGACATATGATTTTGCACCTATTATTTGGGAACAAACCTAAAAGATGGAGTGTTCCAAATATCAAGTAATATTTGTGGGATAGTGGAAATGCAGAATAGTGCATCCATATTAGTGAAACCAAATATGCACATTTTATACTTGACCAGGGTGGGCTCACTGATATTCTGAATATTAATAATAGTATGCTATTTTGGTCATCTTTTCTGTGTATGTGTGTGTCTGTGTATATGTGTGTATATATACACAAGTATATAAGAAACATATACTTTCTTATGTTCAACATGTCTTTGAGATGAAATAACAGCTTTCTTTTATTGATGATATTGATAAATTCTATCTTATCTTTTTATTTTCTTAGTTTGGGTCTAGGTAGAAGTTTTTCTATTTTATTGATTTTCTCTTTTCTCTTTATTATTTCCTTTGTTATTCTTAATTTGGTTTAATTTTCTCTCCTCTTCCTAGCTTCTTTTTTTATTTTTTTAATTTTATTTTTTTAAATTTACATCCAGATTCTGTGTGTGTGTGTGTGTGTGTGTGTGTGTGTGTGTGTGTGTATTTTTTAACCATTACTGAGGGTAAATAAGGCAGATTTTTGTCTAGAGAATATTTTGACTTCTGGCTTGTCTTCTCACCTTTTGACCTTTTACTTTACTTACCTTGTCATTTGATAGCTATACATGTGTAATTCCTGAACACATCTTATTTCAAACATATTTCCTTGCTCCAATTTTCTCTTTATATGTGTCGTGTAGGTATAGAATTTATTCTGATTGCACATCTCTGCTCCAATATGACTACATGCCCAGATATTTTCCTTCCTCTCAATAGTTACTGATTTCTAACTAGTCTTTTGTCATACATGATTACAGTATTAGTCACTAGAAAGAGAGAAGCTGTTATATATACGTACATGAGAAGCTCACACCAGGGATGTCTGGTTGGAATCATCAATGCAGAGGCAGAGCCATGAGCTCTGGAATATGTCTGCCAGCTGAGGTGTCAATATTTGTTCTGTGAAGTATAAATAGACACCACAATAAATACAGGTCACTTCAGGTTTTGCGGAAACAATATTTCTAAAATTTTAGTTGCTGTTTTTTAAAAAAATAATACAAAATTATAAGTACAAAATCACATGTTAAAATACTCATTTAGAATTAGAAAAAAATCACTACAAAATAGAGTTTAAGAAAAAAGTTAATAATTTACCACAAACTTGAAAATACCTAGAAAGATAGCCTAATGCTTGTGATAATTAGCTGCCTGACATACCACTCAAACACATTTTTTTTTTCTAAAGATTTGGATGTTCAATCTTTGATCACTTCTTCATATATTCTTGTCAGGAGAGAGCTTCTGGTCCGACTACACTTTAAAGAGAGCCAAATCCTCTGATTACAATTTTCACATATGACTACTAGAAGAATTTTTCCAAAGATTAGCTTCTGGCGTTGCATATTTAAAGATAGTTTTTCTCATATATATTTGGGATTAAGTATCACAGAACTCTTTTATATTTAAATATTTCTAAGATTTTTGTCCTGTACTTCTCCTTAAGTATAATGTGTTGGCACACTGGGTGATAGAAATATTCATGGAACTACCCAAAGCAATCTACCCATTTAATGAAATCCTTATCAAAATACTACCAGTATTTTTCACAGAGCTAGCACAAACAATCTAAAATGTGAATGGAACCTCAAAAGACTTCGAATAGGCAAAGCAATCTTGACAAAGAAAAACAAAGCTGGAGGTATCCAATTTCAAGCTATATTACAAAGCTGCAGTAATTAAGACAGAATGGTATTGGCACAAAAACAGACACAGACATCAATGGAACATAGTAGAAAACCCAGAAATGGACCCACAACTACATGGCCAACTAATCTTTGACAAAGCAGGAAAAAATATCCAATCAAAATAAGACAGTCTCTTCAACAAATGGTTTTGGGAAAACTTGATGGCGACATGCAGAAGAATGAAATAGGACCACGTTCTTATACCATACCCAAAAATAAATTCAAAATAGATGAAAGACCTAAATGTGAGACAGGAAACCAGCAATTTCTAGAGGAGAACATAGGCATCAACCTCTTTAACCTCAGCGGTAGCTGAAATAAAAAGCTTCTGCACAGCGAAGGAAACAAGCAACAAAACCAAAAGGCTACCAATGAAATGGGAAAAGGTTTTGCAAATGATGTATCTGATAAAGGATTAGTATCTAAAATCTACAAACAATTCATCAAACTCAACCCCTAAAGTAAATAATGCAGTTAATTAACAGGCAAAAAACATTAATAGACATTTTTCCAAAGAAAATACTCAGATGGCCAACAGACACATGAAAAGATGCTTAACATCACTGATCATCAGGGAAATAAATATCAAAACGACAATTAAATACCACTTCACACCTGACAGAATAGCTAAAATTAACAACACAGGAAATAAGAGATGTTGGCAAGGATGTGGAGAAAAAGAAATCCTTTTACATTGTTGGTGGGAATGCCAACTGGTGCAGCCATTCTGGAAATCAGCATAGAAGTTCCTCAAAATGTTAAAAATAAAATTACCCTATGACCCAGCAATTGCACTACTAGGTATTTACCCAAAGGATACAAAAATACTGATTCAACGAGATATATACACTCTGATATTTATAGTAGCATTATCAACAATAGTGAAATTATGGAAAGACCCGAAATATTCATTGACGGATGAATGGATAAAGAAGAGGTGGTATGTATATACAATAAAATATTACTAAGCCATCAAAAAGAATGAAATCTTGCCTTTTGCAAGGACATGGATGGAGCTAGAGTGTATTATGCTAAGTGAAATAAGTCAGAGAAAAACAAAAATCATGTGACTTATCATGATTTCACTCGTATATGGAATTAAAGAAACAAAACAGATGAACATAAGGGAAGGGAAAAAAAAAGAGGGGGAAGCAAGCCATAAGAGACTCTTAACCATAGAGAACAAAATGAGGGTATATGGAGAGGAAGTGGGTGGGGGATAGACTAAATGAGTGATGAGTATTAAGGAGTGCACTTGTGTTGAGCACTGGATGTTGCACATAAATGATGAATCATTAAATTCTACTCCTAAAATGAATATTATACTACATGTTAACAACAACAACACCAACAATAAAAGGAATATCCATGGAACTGCTTACAATTACTATATTAAAAAAAAAGCAGCAATGTACCACATAAATAGACCTCACTGAAGTCAAAACTCAACACCCTCTAAGCTAGACCCTACCAGAGGCCATGCCAATGCCACCCAATAGAAAGAAAACTGTGATTAAGAATAATTTAGAGTGCAAAAAAGATTGGTTTCAACCTTTTGCAATAAAATGATCTTACTTTTCCAAATTGTAGAAAAACACACAAAGATGTGAATACTTTGGAAATGCTTCCTACATTGTAAGTGAATAGTCCTAAAGCTTAAGTGTTATTAGCCTCACATTATATCTTTTTTCTTATTAAATATAAATTTTCTTAATGCTCCCTGGAAATGGGAAAAACAAAGACTTTTGTAATAAACATTTTAATTGGCAGAAACTTGTGTGCCAAATTTTGACAATATTGAGGTTATTGGTGTGTTTAATAATTGCATTATCTGTAGAAACTTAAGGATAGAAATTTTACTGTAGTACAGAAGTAGTAAATAGAATTTGGTAAAAGGGAAAAATAAAATAGGGAGAAAAGACTTTAAAGGCCTCATGTTGCTTGGACTTGTTTTGCTTTGTTTTGAATTAGACTGACTTGAGTCTATCTAATTGTGATGAAAGGAAAATAAAAGCTATGGAGAAGTTTAAATGTAAAGGTTAATTGATAGCCTGAGGTTACTGAAAAAGTAGAAATATAAAAGGATAAAATATGAGAAATGATCAGTTAAACTTTAATAAATGATTCTATTATAATAGAAAAAAAAACAAAAGAGGATGAGGCTGATAAAGGATTATTCATTATACTTAATTATGTTATGACTTTTTTCTACAATAGGAAAACTTAACTTTATGATCACAAAGCATACAAACTTCTAAATGGCAAATACTAAGGAATTGAGTAGGATCTACCTCTTTTACTAATCAATAATTTTAGAACTATTTAAGGAATGTGGGAGTTCTTCATTTACACCCAAATACAATTCTGACACTTTAAACAAAGATTTTGTGAAAAGCACATGTAAAATTAAATTTTTAAAAATTTTAGAAAATTGTGGGTTCATATGCAGTTATGAAAAACAATACAGAAATGTCCCATGTACTCTTTACCCAGTTTCCCCAGTGATCACATCTTGATAAACAATAGTACAATATCATGACCAGGATATTGACAGTCTAAATACAAAACCATTTCATCACAACAAGGCTCCCTCTCTTGTGCTATTCTTTCATAGCCAAACTCCCATTTCCTCAACTTTCCTCAACATACTCCTCCTCAAGTTTCCCCCCTCCCCCCAACTCCAATCCCTAATCTCTGGAAATGACTGTGTATTCTCCATTACTATAAATTTGTCTTATCAATGAATGGACTCCTACACCATGTAACCTGTTGGTATTAGCATTTATTCATGTTGTGCGTACTAGAAGTTTCTTCTATGACAGACTGTTATTCCAGGGTGTGTGTACACAACAGTTTATTTAACCTTTCACTCACTGAAAGTCACTTGGATGTTTCTGTTTGGGGGTTATTGGGAATAAAGCTACTATAAATGTTTATATACAGATTTTTGTTTGAACATATGTATGCATATACTCTGGGATAAATGTCCAAGTGTGCGGTTGTTGAGTTGTATGTGTGGACATATTTAGTTTATAACTTGCCAAATTGTTCTTCAGAGTAGCTATACCATTTTGTATTCCACCAGCAATATATGGACAAGTAAGTTTGTCTGCATCTTTGCCAGCATCTGGTATTGTCACTATCTTTTAACTATACTCACAGATGTATAATGATATTTCATTATGTTTTTAGTTTATATTTCCCTAATGGATGATATTGAACATCTTTTTGTGTGCTTACTTGCCTTTTGATATATAGTCTTTTATGAATATCTTTTCCTGCATTTTGAAATTTTATCATTAAACTGTTCTTTATTATTGAATTTTGAGATATTTTTATATAATTTAGATAGTCGTCTTTGTTTGGTAAATTGTTTTCAAGTAATTTCTCCAAGCCTATTTATAGCTTGTCTTTTCATTCTCTTAACTGTGTTCTGCAGGGAAAAGTTCTGAGGTTTTGTGAGATACAATTTATCATTTTTTCCTTGTATGGAAAGTACTTTTGGTGCCAAGTCTAAGAACTCTTTGCCTAGCCCTAGATACCAAATATTTTTCTATTTTTTTATCCCCTAAAACTTTTATAGTTTTACAATTTACATTTTAAGTAAATTACACTGATTTATTTTGAGTTAACTTGTGTGTATTGTATAAGGTTTAGATCAAAGTTTATATATTTATTACCTATACATATGCAGATTCTTCAGCATAATTTGTTGAAAAGCTGTCTTCTTTCCACCAAAGAGCTTTTGTACCTTTGTGGAGATCTATTTCTGGGATCTCTGCTCTGTTTCACTGGTCTATTTGTTTATCCCTCCATCAATACCACACCATCTTGAGAACTGCAAGTGCATAGTAAGTCTTAATGTTAGCTAAAGTGATTCCTTCTACTGTATTCACTTTCAATGTCATTTTAGCTATTATAGTGTTGTGTCTTTCCACATGATTTTTATAGTAAGTTCCTGTAGTTTACAAAAGCCTTAGTAGGATTTTGACAGTAATTTTATTAAAACTTAGATTAATTTGGGGAGAATTGGTATCTTTACTAAGTTGTCTCCAATATACGAAGATGGTGTATCTTTCCATTTTCTTAGAACATCCTTTTCTTAATTTAATAATTTCAGCATAAAGATGCCACATATGTTTTTTATGATTTAAAAAATTTTATACCTCGATATTTTGTGCTCTTCAGAATATAACTGCTGGTATATAACTGCTTATTAATGTTTCTTTTAAATAAATAATTCATGTTTCCTGGAAAATTAGATGAAAAAGAGTCCTCTTAATCCTATCACTAGAGAAAAACACATAACTGTGTTTAAGTGTGTGTGTTTGCATGGCACATATAACTTATTTCAACAGAAATGAAAATATACTGTTTTATAACCTGTTATTTTTGTTAGTTTTACTCGTTATATGAAGTCCTACCTTTTGACATAATTACGTATCTAATGGTCATTTTACTTATGGGCTTGTAGAGTCCTGGAGACTTAAAGTCCCCCTTTATTCTAGTAACAAAACAACAAAACAAAACAAAAAAAACACTGTCTATAACTAACAGTGATTAAGATTCTAGGTATCTCAAATTGATTGGGGAAAATAAACTGAATCCATAAGTAGTAATAGCAAACAATAACACTAGTAGACTCATACATATGTGCCAGGCCCCATCATAAGGGCCTTACATATATTAATTTATTTAACTCTTAAAACAGTTGTATAAGGTAAGAACTATTAATTCAGTGTAATGGAGAAAAAAATGGAGGAACAGGGAGGTTAAGTAAGTTGCCTTAGCTTACACAGCAAATGAATGGCAGACTAGTTTTTCCACACAGACCAGCTTGCTCTAGAGTCTTTACAATACTAGATTGACTTTTATATGATAATTTAATATTTATATGTTTCTATATGTGGGAGGATACAACTTTATGACAGAAAGAACCATAAAATATTGGACTAATTTCTATGAAATTCTCAAAATATTGGGTATCATTTATAATCATTTAAGTGAATTCTTGGTCACAGGTATATATTTGCTATATTGCCTGCCTGAAAACTAATACCTTTGACAAGGTACAAAAAACACATCTGCGTCGGGCCCTGTGCTGACAGCTCAGAGCCTGGAGCCTGCTTTGCAGTCTGTCTCTCTCTCTCTGCGCCTCCCCGACTCATGCTCTGTCTCTCTGTCAAAAATAAATAAACATTAAAAAAAAATTAAAAAAGCATCTGAAAATGGAAACAAAATCCAATTTTATTCTCTAAATCTTTCTATCTAGTCTCACGTACTAATTTTAGGTTCTTGGTTAGTAATATCACTTCATATAAGGTACTAGGACACAGTTTAAGAGTAATGGTTAAGATATCTCCTTTGCAATCATACTAATTCTATGTCCCATAAGAGGAAGGTTAAGGTTTCTAATGTACTTCTGCAAAATCAATAAGAAATAAGGAAATACGACCATGATTTTGTCTACCATGATTTGGATTTTCTAAAGAGGTAAAGGACCAGGGACATATTAGAAAATTAAGTACTGAACCAAGCTTACTTCACCTTTTTTTTTTTTTTTTTTTACTTTCTGGAATTATAAATTTCTTTTTAAATTTTTTTTTTGGTGTTTATTTTTGAGAGAGAGAGAAACAGTATGATCAGGGGAGGGAGGGGGCAGGCAAGGGTGACACAGAATCTGAGGTAGGCTTCAGGCTCCAAACTGTCAGCACAGAGCCCACTTGGGGTTCGAACCCATCCACTGAGAGATCATAACCTGAGCCGAAGTTGGATGCTCAACCAACTGAACCACCCAGATGCCCCTGGAATTATAAATTTCTGAATTTGAAATCTAACTGTGCTATTTGATTTGAAATATAAAATAGAAACCTGTTTGGAATTGAACATCTATATAGGTTTTTAAAATTGTTGTGATATCATTGTGTTTTAAATTTTTATTTCAGTACGTTCATTGTTTTTTTTTTTAATTTTTAATATTTATTTATTTTTGAGAGAGACAATGACAGAGCATGAGTGGGGCGAGAAAGAGGGAGACACAGAATCCGCTGAGCTGTCAGCACAGAGCCTGATGTGGGGTTCAAACTCATGGACTGTGAGATCATGACCTGGACTGAAGTTGGATGCTTAACTGACTGAGCCACCCAGGCACCCCTCAGTATGTTCCTTGTTAAAAGAAATGTGATTGTTATTAGTTGGTCTTTTATTCTGTGAACTTTTAAACTTATTTATTAGTTATAGAAGTTTTGTTTTGATTTTAGCAGATCCCTTGGATTTTCTATGCAGATAATCTTGCAATCGGCATAAGTGACAGTTTTATTTCTTCTTTTATAACATGTATGTATTTTATTTCTTTTGCTTAATTGCAGTGGCTAGCTTATCTAGTCTGTGTTGAATGATTTTCCTCTGAAAATACTGACATTAGATGCGGTAAGGTTTTTTGTTTGTTTTAGATGCTCTTTATCAAGTTTAGGTCCTTCTATTTCTAATCGCTGAGGTTTTTATTTAACATCATGAATGAGTTTTGGACTTTGTTGAATGCCTTTTCTTTGCCATTTAATATGTTCATGTGATTATTCCTCTTAAAAAAAAACTTGGTATGGTCAATTACATTGATAGATTTTCAAATACTGAACCTAATCTACAAACCTGGAATAAATCACATTTGGTCATGGTGTATAATTCTTTGTATACACTGTTTTAAGTTGTATTTGTTAATATTTTAGAATATTTTTGCATTTAAATACATGACAGATGTTAACCTGAAATTTTCTTTTTCTGTTTTTCCTTCTTGGTTACAAGATAATATGGCCTTTTGACATGATTTTGGAAGTGTTTCTTCCTATTTAATTTTCTGGAAGGTTTGTGTAAAATTGTTTTTGATTTTTCTTTAAATGTTTGGTTGATTTCTACAGTGGGCAATTGACATTAACATTTTATTTGCAAATTCAATTTACTTAATAGATACAATACAAATCTAATTATCTTTTTCATTTTAGTTTTTGGTATTTTGTGGTTTTTGAGGAGTTGCTCCAGGTCTTCTATATGTGCTGGGTTTATGAGTATAGAGTTATTAATAATATTCCCTCATTATCATTTAATGGCTAAACTACCTGTAGTGATATTCTCTGTTTCACACCTGATGGTGGTGATTTGTAACTTCTCTTTATTTTTAGTCTTGTTAGTGCTTCCCTCCGCCCCCAATTTTAGTGATTATTTTTAAAGAACTTCATTTTTATTTATTTTCTCTACTGCTTTCAGGTGTTCAATATTATTGATTTCTGCTCTTTATTATTTTTTTCATCCACTTTCATTGGGCATATTTTACTCTCAGTTATCTAGTTTCCTCAAGTAGAAACTAAGATGATTGATTTGAGATTTTTCTTCTTTTCATTTCTTTTTTTTAATGTTTTTTTAAAATTTATTTTTCAGGGGGAGAGAGACAGACAGACAGACAGAGACAGACAGAGCGAGCAGTGTAGGGGCAGAGACAGAGACACAGAATCTGAAGCAGCTCCAAGCTCCGAGCTGCCAGCACAGAGCCCAGTGCAGGGTTCGAACCCATGAAAAGTGAGATCATGACCTAGGCTGAAGTCCAACGCTTAACCAACTGAGCCCCCAGGTGCCCCAGGACTTTTCTTCTTTTCTAATGTAAACATTTAATGCTACAAATTTCCTTCTCGGCATTGAGTGAGTTCATTTCACATATTTTGATGTTAAAAAAACACTTTTTTGCCATTCTTTGTGATAACTTTACTACTGACAAATTCTTTTCATTTTCCTTCATCTGAGAATGAAAAAAAGTTCCTGAAAGATAGTTTCCTCATAAATGAACTGCATGTGCGGCAATTCTTTCTGCCCTATTCTTTTCTACTTACTTCAGTTCTTCATGGTTTCAGATGAGAAACATACTGGGAGTCTCATGCAAGTTAGAAAAGACAGATCTTCTGAGAGCCACTTGCCACTGGGCCTTCCCATCAATTCCTCTTGCCTCTTGTGCCAGACTTGCCTCGTGTTACAGGCTGGACTCTCATTTGATCTAGGGGAGAAATGAGTCTACCTGGACTGCCTACTATTGTGAGACTAGGGATCAGGAAAAGCCTGGCTTAGTTTAACTTCTTTTGTTAGGTGGGGGTCACAAGACACTGCCGCTGTGTTGTTCCTCTAAGCCTGGAGTCCCAAACCTGTGCAACATTTTTCTTCTATCTTTTGGAATTCTCTTCCGATTTTCTCTTGAGTTGTTTTCAGGTTTTGTAGTTGTACTTTGTGGGAAGGAATAAGAAGAGACAAGTCTATACCATCTGGAGAGAATCAAAAGTTAATAACACATTTTGATCTGAACTTATTTGCCACTGTAATAGTTATCAGCTTAATTTATTATATTTTATTTGTACTTTTACTTCTAATTTTTCCAGAATATATGATATAAAAGGATAAGGGCTTTATTTTTATTCACTGGTCTCTTTCTATTTTCTTGAATGATACTAAGCATATAGAAGGCATATATTTGCTGTGAATAAATATCAATTTTATATTTCACAAAATTAATGAAAATCAAATGTACTATAAACATAAGTGCAAAGTTGACTTTTTTTCTACCTTATTTAGTCAAAATATCATTTAGGTAAAGTTCTTATTATATAAACCAATACATGAAAAATACCTAATAACAATAAGATTATTACTTCATTCACTTTTCCTTTAGAACAAGCAGAAACTTCATTGAGAATATGATACTGACTTCAGATAAATGGACATCCTGGGGCATTTTAAAAGTGAAAATTATTGCTTATTAACCCACTTGCTGAAATTATGCAAATTTCACATTCCTGGTTACATTTATCCTATTATTGTATTGTTGTTGCTGTTGTTCTTGTTATTTTGATATTTCAGGAATATTCCAGTACAGAAAGACAATATTGCATGGAATCTGGAGGAATCATAAAGCTTTTTGCTCGCTTTTTTCATGCAGCATGGTTTCTGTACCATTCCAGGAAGATGGTATTTCTGACACATTCAATCTTGTCATTATTATTCACCAAATGTGTCCACCAAAGCTCATTCACATGCAATTAACATGCATGTACACATACCTCTACACATTCACACACATATATGAACAAGGAAATAAAGATATAGATTTTCTTTAGCAAATACTTGTGTGTTAATAAGAGATCATATATTTATAAATTATTAACAGTTTGTTCAAAGTAGCCAAAATATGGGTACTATGAGTTTTAAGCTCTCTGATCAGAGATTTTCTGCTGATGCTATTTTTGTTTACAGATTCATAGACATAATTGGGAACTTTGAAATGATTTAGTCCCATCCCATCATTTATAGATAACCAAAGGTAGAAAGGATAAATTACCTACTCACAGCTTCTTAGCTTGTTAGTGGTAGATCTAGAAGTTTGCTCTCTTCATGACTCCCATAATACAATGAAGGGAAGCATATTATTTATGAGGTCTTACTACCTGTATTTTCTAGACAACATTTTCAAAGGGAATTGCTGAGTATCAAAGCTGTATAGTTTAAAGAAATAAGTATAAAGTAAATTTATGACTTCCCTAAGTTGGAGAGAGATACATGGAGCCTCCTGTCAGTAAGAAACGAAGTAAATATAGGTTACATACTTGGCTCAGCAAAGTAGCTATACTTGATCCATTAAACAAATATTTATTGAGTGATAAGTATGTGTGAGACACTGTACTATTACTTTGAATATAAAGATAAGTAAGATAATTTCATGCTAAGAGTAACCTGGAATCATCAAGTTGTTTTACCCCAAAACTGTGGCTGTCCCCGATGAGCTGTGTGACTTTTGGTAAACATCTTCATGATTGATTGCCTCAATTTCCTCTTCTCTAAATAAGGATAATAATAGCATTTATGTCATAAGATTGATATAAATGGAAAATGTAACAGAGATAATGCATTTAGCACAGTACCTAGCAAAAGTAGCCATTCCAAAAATATTAACCACTATTATTCTTTCAGATTCCATTTATCTGTCTTCAAATTTAATCCATGTTCTGTCCTAATGTCACATTTTTCCTCTGTTGTTTCTAAGAGACACTACATAAAAGCTGTACCATAGTTACTGAATAAAAGCAAATCAGATTTGAAAATAGAATGCAGCTATTAAATTTTTGAGGTTTCTTAAAAATAAGTATTATCATGCCAATATTTGTGTTTTCAACATTAAAAAAAAAACAGTGGGACAATGTTAACTAAAAACCTTATTTTAACTAAAAACAACTAAATTAACAATTAACTACAATTAACTAATTAACAATTAACTAAAACAATATTTCAATTACAACTATCCAGAGTTTCTTTGTTTAAATCACCTTTATAACCTGAAAAAATAATGTCTTTGTAAATCATAATTATTTAAGGCACAACAATTTTTGAAAACAACACATGTGCACAAATATAGAATATATATTTGATTTCTGAAAGATGATGTTGCATTAAATACAGAAACAGTCACATAGAACAAGTAGAAAGAAAAGTGGTGAATATTTGGAAGAAAAAAGATAAAATGAGAATAATAAGGTTAAAATGAAGATAATGAAAATAACAAAATATTCATTGAGGAGAATCTAATTGTAGCATTTCGATCAAGAAAAATAGGTGCCCAAGCAATTAATATGCTCACTTTAAACTAATTTCTCTTAATTTTTATATTTTTGAGTAAGAAATGGATGGAATATGAATGTAGGAGACAAGTTGGGGGTGGAATAATAATATATATAATACTTGTATCCAATTGTCATCATTCCAAAAAAGAACATTTAGAGAATAAAAATATACGTATATTGGAATAGCATTGACATTAAATTTTCACATTATATATATGTTATACATACACACATCATTTTGTGAGCATGAATGTACATAAATTATTAAAACAGGGCATAGACATTGCAAGTATAAAGCAAATGTTCTTGTGGGAAGTATTAGGCACAGATGGTCCCAAGACAGGACAGAACATCAAATAAGTGGATCATCTCTTAAGAGAAATTTTTAAATAGTTAAACATTTAAAGGTTGCATAAAAATTGCATTTTGGAATAGAAGTATTTTGTATGCTTCATTTCATACCTAAGTAAAGACCTAATACTTTTCTATGCCAATGAGAATTTAAACAATTGGTTTTGTTTTTAATTATTTGACATCAAAAATATTTTCTGTCTGAAAATGAGTTTAATTTACCTGTTGAAGAAATAGTTCAGTGAGATAGATCTCAGGTTCTAAAGCCAATGGACCTGAAACACTTACATGTGAGAGCACAAATGGGGGAAACTAACCATCTGTCCCACCACCCCACGTAAGAGGAAATACCATATCTCACCTAGCCAATCAGTGACAACAACACAAAAACTCGTAATGGATTGTACAGGTCCCAGAGCAGAGGACAGCTTTTGGTTTGCAACAGATACAGTGTCAAAATATGAGAGAAATAGAAATTAGACAAATATTATTCCTTTAATGGGAGTTTTTAAGTCTATTGGGTGATTGCTTGATTAATTTTAGTTTAATTTTTTTGAGATATAAATGCTTTTATTTAAGTTTTCTTTAAATTCCAGTTAGCTAACATACAGTGTCATATTAGTTTAGCAATTCAACACCTGCATACAACACCCAGTGCTCATCCCAAGTGTCCTCCTTAATCCCCATCACCTATTTCACCCATCTTCCTGTCCAACTGCCCTCTGGTAAACATCAGTTTGTTCTCTACAGTTAAGAGTCTGTTTTTTGTTTGCTCCTTTCTCTCTTTTTCCCTTTGTTTTGTTTCTTAAATTATCAAATTGTTAATTTGATTTTTGCACTGTAGAAAACACTTTTAGGTTTAAAAATGAAAAAAAAGAGAGGGAAACAAAAACCTGGTTTTTTTTTACTTTAAGAGCTAAATAAAATAATGAGAAAGAAACTTCAAATCCCCAAATCCACTATTCTCTGATCATTTTGACCTTGTTCTTGCCCCCCCTCTTTATGTCTTCTGACAAAAACAAAACAACAAGCAAAAAAAAGAAAAACACAGAAAAATATTTGTGCCAAGGAACAATCATTTTTCACAGAAAAAGTTGATAAAATAAACAAATATTTTGCAGAGATTATTTTAATATTTTAGCTATTAGAATCTTTTTTTTGAGAGAGAGTGAGAGAGAGAAAGAAAGTGCTAACAAGAAGAGGGGAAGATGGAGGGAGGGAGGGGGAGAGAGAGAGAGAAGGAGAGAAACAGAGAAGGAGATAGAGAATCCTAAGCAAGCTCTACACTCAGCATGAAACATGACACAGGTCTTGATTCATGACCTGAGCCAAAATCATGAGCAGACATTCAACTGAATGAGCCACCAAGGCAATGCAGGTCTTAGAATCTAATAATAATAATGAATATAAATAGAGAAGAGGGTTTGAGAGAGTATTTTTGAGTTTTTTGAGGGTGGGGCAGTTGGAGAGGGAGAGAGAGAATCTTAAGTAGGCTCCATGCTGTACAATGTGGGGCTTGATCTGTGGGATCATGACTGGAGCCAAAATCAAGAATCAAAAGCTTAACTGACAGAGGAGCTACTTGGCACCCCAATTTTTTTAAATCTATGTAGAATGAATCAAAGGAAGAGGTAATCCAAACATTTATTTTTTTACTCATTCAAAAATTATTGAGGTTTTTTTAAAATTTAAGTTTATTTATTTATTTTGAAAGAGACAGAGACAGGGCAAGAAGCAGAGGGTCAGACAAAGAGAAGAGAGAGAGAATCTCAAGGAGGGTTTGCACTGCCAAGCAAAGCCAGACGCAGGGCTTGAATTCATTAAACTGTGAGATCATGACCTGAGCCAAAACCGAGTCAGATGCTTAACCCATTGAGCCACCCAGGTGCCCCATTACTGAGTTCTTAATATGGGTTAGTTAGTGAGGTGATACAACCTTTGGTCTCAGTTCTGATATGTAAGGAGTTTGAAAACAGTCACTTCCATATTACAATTCACTCAAAATGGATTAAGTAAGACTTGAAACCATAAAACTACTTGAAGAAACATACTGTGTAAGCTACTTTACATTGACCTTGGCAATGACTTTTTGATTTGACATCAAAAGACAAGACAACAAAAACAAAAACAAAAAAAAACAATTGGGACTACATCAAACTAAAAAAAAAACTTCTGCACAGTGAAGGAAACAACCAATAAAATGAAAAGACAACCTACTGAATAGGAGAAAATATTTGTAAATCATTTATCCAACAAGGAATTAATATCCAAAATATAGAAATGACTCAGACTCAACTGCAAAAAAAATAGAACAACAAAAACAAGTACAATTTAAGATGGGTAGAGGATGTAAATAGACATTTTTCCTAATGGTCAACAGATGGCCAAAAGATATACGAAAAAGATGTGCAACATCAGTCATCCCTAGGAAAATGCAAATCAAAACCACAATGAGATTATGACTTCACACTCATCAGAATGGCTATTATCAAGAAGTCAAAAGAAAACAAGTGTTGGTGAGAGCATGGGGAAAAGGGAATACTTGTTCACCATTGGTAGGAATGTAAATCAGAGTAGCCACTCTGGAAATTAATATGGAGTGTGCTCAAAAATTAAAAATAGAAACATAATGCAATCAGTACTTTCACAACTGGGTATTTACCCTCCCCAAATTAAAATACTAACTTGAAAAGATATAGGCACCCCTATGTTTATTGCAGCATTATTTATAATAGGCAAGATGTGGAAACGACCCAAGTATCCATCCGTGGATAAATGGATAAAGAATATGTGAGATACACACGCACGCACACGTACACACACACACACACACACACACACACACACACACACACACTAGAATATTATCCAGCCATTTGTAAAATGAGATCTTGCCATTTGTAACAACATGGATGGATTTAGAGGGTATTATGCTAATTAATAAGTCAGAGAAACAGAAATATCGTATGTTTTTACTCATATGTGGAATTTAAGCAACAAAAAGATGAACACGGGGGGAAAAGGAAAAAAAAAAGAGGGGCAAACCAGAAAACTGACTCGTAACTATGGAGAACTGAGGGTTACTTGAGAGGACATCATAGGGGGATGGATTAAATGGGTGATGGGTATTAAAGAGGGAGCTTGTTATGATGAGCCCTGGGTGTTGTATATAATTGATGAATCACTAAATTCTACACCTAAAACTAATATTGTACTGTATATTAATTAACTGGAATTTAAAGAAAAAAACTAAAAATGAAAAAAAATAATAAAACAGAAACAGACCCATAAATATGGAGAATTGGTGGTTTCCAGAGGTGGAGGATGAACAAAAGAGGTGAAGGGGATTAAGAGGTACAAAATTCTTTGTGAAACAAGTAAGTAACAGAGCTGAAAAGTACAGCATAGGGAATATAGTCAATAATATTGTAATAACATTTTATGGTGATAGATGGTGACCACCATTATTATGGTGAACATTGAGTAATGTGTAGAATTGTCAAATCACTATGCCATATACCTGAAACTACTATAATGTTGTATGTTAACTACACGATAGTAAAAACTTTAAAAATCTTTGATGGGCACCTGGGTGGCTCAGTCAGTTAAGTGTCTGACTTCGGCTCAGGTCATGATCTCGCGGTCCGTGAGTTCGAGCCCTAAGTTGGGCTCTGTTGCTGACAGCTCAGAGCCTGGATCCTGTTTCAGATTCTGTGTCTCCCTCTCTCTCTGATCCTCCCCCATTCATGCTCTGTCTCTCTCTGTCTCAAAACTAAATAAACGTTAAAAAAATCTGAAAAAAAAATCTTTGAAACATTTTGATTTAGATAGAAAAATCTTATTTGCAGATTGAAAATGGAAAAAAAAAAGGAAAAGGAAAGCATGTTCACATGCCTTTGGTTGATTCAATTATGGCCTGACTTTCCAATAGCTTTATTATTAAGACAGTATGTCTAAGGAGAAATAGACATTTATTCCAACTTTGTTTACTCTACTTTGACAGTTTCTTTCTCCTTCTTTATGGATCCTGCCAAGTTACCTACAGTTGTTTCTAAACCAAACCAAACTAAAGCAAAAACAAAAACTGTTGCTATTTATCAACACATCTAAGAAACAGTTTGTTCTAAGTAATGGAAATACAATGTGAACAATCTACACTCAGGTAGGTTACATTTTACTGAAAAAATCAATAAATACAATAAGCAAATGAGTAGATGGTAGAATGAAATGTAGTGATAAATATAAAAAATGAGTAATTTTTCCTCTTGGTATATAGGAAAAAAATTAGTGGTTAGTGATCACAAGAACGTAATGATTATATAAACTAAGCGAAGCTAAGTAACCATGGACTTCTTTCCATGGTTAGTGAAATAGTGATCTACATACTGGAGTATATGTACTCCTAGAAAAACAGAATTTCCAGAATGTTTTCAGGATGTATTTCTTAAAAGAATCTGGTTTTAGATCCTCAACTGAAATACTTTCTCTACCTAAATATGACTTTCTCCCTTCTTTTCTTTACTCCATCTATCTTAGAATTCACAGTTAAGAGGGACATGTGGTAGAAGGAGAAAAGGAAGAAGTATTCCTTTTTGGCAGAAAACTAACCTAATTTAGTTGATAGATTTGACAGTGAGGATTGGCTGTACAGTTGGTAATACATGGTAAATATTTTCCATTAGTTGAATGACTTGATTTGTAGTTCCAAGATTTTGATAAAAACATGTTCAAAGCTCATACATAATATACAAAATGTCATAAAATTTATGCATTGAAATTGCTTAAAATTTTAGATACTATGCTAATTTTGAATTATACAGGGCAATACACATATTTTTAATAAATTAAAGATATGTTAGCATATCTTAGGACTAAAACATTTGGAGAACATTGGCATTGAGGGTACAAACATCAAGGTTAGTAATGCTAGACATAAACTTTATTCATTCTTTATTTTTTTTAAGTTTATTTATTTATTTTGAGAGAGAGAGTGGAAGAGGGGCAGAGAGAGACGGGGAGGGAGAATCTCAAGCTGACTCGAGGCAGGGCATGACCTAACAAACCAACTGTGAGATCGTGACCTGAGCTGAAACCAAGAGCCAGACACATAACCAACTAAGCCACGCAGGCACCCCTAAACTTTATTCATTCTTAAGAAAGACTATTAACAGTTAATTTGATCTCATGCCTTTGTGGGTAATACTTCATTTAAATGTTTGAACTTTTTTTAGTCAAGATATGAAATAATCGAAGTCTTCTAATTTTTTGCAGTTTTTTTAAAAGGTTTATTTATTTTTGAGAGTGACAGCCAGACTGTGAATGGAAGAGGCAGAGAGAGAGAAAGAGATAGAATCTGAAGAAGACTCCAGGCTTCGAGCTGCCAGCACAGAACCCGACGTGGGGCTTGAACCCATGAGCCGTGAGACCATGACTTGAGATGAAGTTGGAAGCTTAACTGAGTGAACCACCTAGGTGCACCCCCACACACCTCTTTTTTTAATGTTCTACAGTTTTTTTTTTCAACGTTTATTTACTTTTGGGACAGAGAGAGACAGAGCATGAACGGGGGAGGGGCAGAGAGAGAGGGAGACACAGAATCGGAAACAGGCTCCAGGCTCCGAGCCATCAGCCCAGAGCCTGACGTGGGGCTCGAACTCACGGACCGTGAGATCGTGACCTGGCTGAAGTCGGACGCTTAACCGACTGCGCCACCCAGGCGCCCCTGTTCTACAGTTTTCTAAGGTTGGCTGTTTCTGGCTAATCCAATAGGACACACTCATAATAACTTGGCATAGGAGGTCCTACTAACCTTTTCAGTTTCTTTAAGGACAATAATTAAAAAGGGTTTGCTGCTCTAAGTTCTTAAAAAGAACCTGAATAGTACTATATGATATCTAATGGTATTGTTAAAACATAGACTTTTAAAAAAATGTTAATTTATTTTGAGAGAATGAGAGAGCAAGCAGGGAAGGGGCAGAGAGAGGGAGAGAGAAAATCTCAAGCAGACTCCACACTGGCAGTGCAGAGACTGATGTGGGGCTCGAACTTACGAACCATGAGATCATGACCTGAGCCTACCAAGAGTCAGACGCTTAACTGACTGAGCCACCCGGTTGCCCTGAAACATAGATTTTTAAGAAACTGTCCTCATTTAGGATCATTCAGATGATCCTAATGGCACAGTTCAGAGTAATTTTCAGCCTCTTCCTTTCCTTCTTTGCACTGGCTGCAGTTGTGCTTTGCCCAGATCTCCCCGTCCTCTTAGGACTAAAACACTGACCCCTCCCCCACTCCCTGGAGCTAACAGCTCAAATCTGAGCCCCCAACCCCATTGCTCTGAGCTTACTGAAGGACACTCTCAAAGTCAAGGTCAATGACAGGTTCATGCCTAATTCTGGACAGTTCCAAACCGCCATTCAGGTTTCTAAATTCCTGTGGTATCAGGTAGCCTTTGTTGAGACTATGTAAACTTTTTCTGCCCAATCCTGCTTCCATTTTCCTGCATAGGGCTGATGCCTAGTGCACTCAGAAATCAGCTTTGTACACACACAGGTCTACCATAAGATTTGTTTCCAGGAAGTCAAACCCATGACATTCTCTTCATTCACATTCTATCAGTCATTAAAATATGCCCTGTTATCTCATATATAGCTCCAAAATCTCTTACTTTCCACTCTCACTGCTACAAAGCTACACCAGATGTTTACCTGACTTCTTCCAACTGCGTTGTTCCAACTTGGTTCCATTTATTTCCTCAGTAAACCCACCCACAAACTGCTATAACTTATCTTTCAAAATTGTGAATCTTATCAAGCCTCTACCTGCCTCAAAATCGTGCAGCATTATTTTATTTTTAGAGAAAATCCAACTTAAGAAGACATACTAGGTTCTATAGGATACAATCCTTCAAATTATTCTTCTCATCTATATTTCAGCAATCCCACAAAATTTGTAATTTTCTGTATTTAATGTTATTTTATGCCCTTCATTGATTTATACATGTCCTTCAGTTTGGAATTACATTTCATTTTTGTGTACTTCTAAACCGATATGCATCCTACAAGGATCGAGTCAAATGTTACCTCATCTGGAAAGACCTCTTCAGGAAGTTTGCCTCTCCTCCTAGGACTGGTGCATATATTTACTACATAACTTATTGCATTATAATATTTTTTTTACCTTTTGAATTCAACTGTGATCTTCATGCACACATATTTATTTATCATAATAAAATAACATTCATAACATAAATAATATTGTTTATTTTTTCCATGGTATCTGATTCTGAATAAATAATAATTAACCGCATTAATTGAGTTGCTGGTGGGGAAAGAGCATAGCAATTCCATTTATGATTATGCAGGATTTGGGGGAAACATTGCAATGATTCTGTACCAGAGGGAAGAGTATTTTAAACAATTAATAATCTAATGCTTAACTACTATTTTGCATTTATTAGAAAAGACTATCAGAGATAATCAAGAAATATAACACATGGTTTTACCCTAAGGAAATATATAATTTGAGAAATTAAATTATAGAGAGATTAAATATTCTAAATATTCTAAAAATAGAATATGTCCTAAGGTATGTAATGTATGTACGTATGTATGTATGTGTGTGTGTATGTATGTATACATATATATTCTTAACTTCAAACAGAGTCAGACAAGGCCTTGAAATCTGCAGGAAAAAAGGAAATAACTATAATTATTAATCAATTACAGTGTTCTAATTTAGTCTACAAAACACCACTTTGAGTTAGCTATTTCCTTCACTTGACTTGTAAGGGAATTGTACCCACTAACACTGGCATTAAATAGCTTTAGGAACTTGAACCAAGTTCATGTAACTCCTGAATCAGGAACTTTCTTTCACTGATAATCTAGCTTTTCTAAAATTCACTTCACTTCATTGAGTCCCAGTTTAGTAAATGATACCTGTATTATAATTCAAATTATTTCATCCTTCTAGGAAAACATCTAACTTTTTGTGGGCTTCTGGTCTCTGACTACCTTTCTTCTTGCTTTTTGTCCTAATATACCTGATCAACCAAGAATGTCTCTAAGGTGTTTTGGTAATTAAAGAACATATCATTATACCAAAACCAGATGTAATGGCTGAGGAATTACCCATCTGACCCAGAATCTATTTCTCTGAAAAGTTATTGGACTGTTCCAAAATATATATAAAACAATAACAACAACAATAAAAATTATAAAATTCCATAATGGAATCTGGCCAACTATTTGCTGCCAACAGCACTAGCATTGAGGACATGCCTCAAAACAGACCCTTTGACAACAGTAAATAGCCACACAGTTGTGTGCTCGACATAAAAGGAGACTAGCGTTGGGAGATACAAGTAAGGAGATAATCACAATTTTGACACGTTGGAGTGAACCAGTGATGATTATTATGTGGCCAGTTACTGGAAATACATAAGTATACTGTTATATCAGGGCACTGCCACTTTGTATCCTTATAGGCAGCAATAATATCTAGGAAAAGGCTGTTCAGAAAGAAAACTGAATTGTGTATGAGGAAAAGCTTCCTTTGGAAAAAAAATAAAACATGTTTTATATATACTTAGTATTTCAAGTATACTGGTTTAGGTCTATGTTATTATATCATGAACAAAATTGCAAACTTATCAGACCTTATTACCTTGAGAGAAAACACATAGAATGAATATAAACATTACACAGGGCCATACGATCAGCTGCAAAGCAGAGGGTGGCAATAAGTCTGTATTTAAGAACTTGGCATTTAAAAATTTCCCAAATTTTTATTTTATTTTATTTTATTTTATTTTATTTTATTTTATTTATTTAAATATGAAATTTATTGTCAAATTGATTTCCATACAACACACAGTGCTCATCCCAACAGGTGCCCTCCTCAATACCTATCACCCACCCTTCTCTCCCTCCCACCCCCCATCAACCCTCAGTTTGTTCTCAGCCTTTAAGAGTCTCTTAAAACTTTCCCTAATTTTTAAAGTGCTATTCATAAACATTAGCTATAGCTTTTTCTAAGAAATTAATATTTTTGAATATATCTTACCTGAGTCTTGACAAATATGCTTAGTTTGTAAACATCAATAAGAATAAATCATAAATAATTGAGCAAGATTAAATACTGTTCAGTGCAGCGAAGTGAGTTCAGGGCCACTTTACCTATATGCTGGAATATTCTGACTTCTTACACAGGTCATCCTTAGCTTTACTGCAGTGAAAATTACTATATGCAAAGCCTTGTAGATGGAAATGCAAATTTGTGTGTTTAGGTGTCTTCCTGTTAATCCAGCTGGAAAACTTTATGTCTAAATTGTTTCCTTAATATAAACTGTTATGTCTTGCCTGGGGGAGATTTCCAGCTGATAGTGGTTGATACCTATTGCATAAGTAGTGCAAAGAGTTTAAGAAGGGGACATCTTAATTAGAATTCATGTTTTGTGCGTAAACATTGCTATTCCTGGTTCCAAATTGTTCTTACTTTTCATTTTAATCTTCTCCAGATGTCAGGCAGGAGAGATATATCTAATATAAGTCTTACCCAATGGGAGAAATAATAGAAATAGATTAATAGAGACATCATAAGAGCATTAATTTATAAACATAAACTAGATCCATTTTTGTATAGGCCTAAATTTTGTCTCAGAAGTAAATCTTCCTTGCTTCACAAAAATGAAAACTATATATGCATGTTTTTATATTTTCCCCTCATGTCCATTTTCTTTATTTCACTAATCAATTTATCTATGGCAACTCCAATTTTAATGTGGAAATTTCAGGCATCTTAAAAATTGACAATTTTAACAAGCATTATAAATAGAATATAGTATTTGGTTTCTGTGAAGATAGAGGCTTGTGAAAGCACTTTAGTAAAAAAAGATACAGTAGAAATTTGAAATACTGGTTCCAGTGTGAAAATTTCAATCACAAAATTTACTACATTTTCCACTTCTCTGCACAATGAAACTTTAGCTAAATTGCAAGAAAATCTCGAAAGAGATAACAAAACTTTGAGTTTATATTGATGTTATATAAATGTCAGTTTGTAGTGACAAAAATACCCTTCCTTCAGTTACTTCTACTCCTGCTTGGACAGTGATAAATTTAGAATTTTGCTTTACTTTCATAAAAACTGACTTGTAGGACGCATGGGTGTCTCAGGTGTTAAGCATCCCACTTAGGCTTAGGTCCTGATCTCCTGGTTCCTGGGTTAGAACTCCTCATGCTGACCGCTCAGAGCCTGGAGCCTGCTTCAGATTTGGGTTTCCCTCTCTCCGCCCCTCCCCCCGCTCGCGGTCTGTCTCTCTCCCTCTCTTAAAAATAAGTATACATTAGTGGGAGGGATGCCAGTGGACGTGAACTCGGCTGCCTTCCACCTGTGGCAGATCCTCAATGGCACCGGCTTCCACGGTTGCATCCGAAACCTGTACATTAACAACGAACTGCAGGACTTCACCAGGATGCGGATGAAGCCAGGCGTGGTGCCAGGCTGTGAGCCCTGCCGAAAGCTCTACTGCCTGCATGGCATCTGCCAGCCCAATACCACCCCTGGGCCCATGTGCCATTATCAGGCCGACCCCGGGGGGGGGGGGGGGGGGCTACACTGTGACCAGCCGGCTGATGGCCCCTGCCGTGTCCACGGGAAATGCCACTCAACGCTCTCTCCTACAGCTGCCAGCGCCAGGATGGGTACTCGGGGGGCTCTGTGCAACCAGGCTGGGGCACCTGTAGACCCCTGCGGGGGCCTGCAGTGCCTGCATGGCCACTGCCAGGCCTTGGCCACCAAGGGGGCACACTGTGTGTGTGACCCTGGCTTTTCAGGCAAGCTGAATGAGCAAGTGTCCGAGTGCCGGGGAGACCCCGTCCGGGACTTTCACCAGGTCCAGAGTGGCTATGCCATCTGCCAAACCACGCGCCCGCTGTCGTGGGTGGACTGCCGGGGCTCGTGCCCAGGTCGGGGCTACTGCCAGGGCCCGCGGCTGAAGCGAAGGAAGTTCACCTTTTAGTGAGTAGGGCCTGGCTAGACAGGGAGGGGTGAGGCAGGCAAGAGGGCACGGCTGCAGTGCAGCCCGGTGGCCCTCAGTGGGTTTGGGTCCGCAGGATGGCCCGCCGGTTCCTGGGCGGCAGGGCCCTCTGGCCCCACCCCACACCTGTCTCTTGGGGGTGACAAGACTGGCAGCTAGGGGCGAGGTGGGAGGGAGTGGCCTGGGCTGCAGGCCGTCCTCTCCGGAAGTTCCTTGCACAAATAGGCGCTTAATAAATATTTCTTGAATGAAAAATTAATAAGTAAATAAGTAAATAAATAAAAATAAAAAATAATAAAAATAAATATACATTAAAAAAACAAAACAAACAAAAAAAACAAACCTGACTTGCCATTGGGATCCTCAAGAAATGTAACAGCAATTATAGACAGATGGATGGATATATACGTTGATGTACACTGTACATATAATATATAACATATATGTATAACATATAACATAATTAAGAAGATCTATTAGATTAAACAAAGAAACTTTTTTCACTTTCTCTTTCACCTATTTGAAAGGGATAAGCAGAAAAATGTAATTTTAGATGCTTCATGCACCCAGTAAATATTTGTTATTATTATCAGAGTTAATATCACATAGATAATTTAATGTTGATTAAGCTTCCAGTTGGCAATGGGTTTTGATTTAGAACAACAAAATGGAACCGGCAGATGAAAACCCATTGATTTTTGGCAGCTGGAAGTTGAGCAGCTGAAAGACATGACATTTTGAAGCAGGGATGGAAGAACAAGAATATTTGGCACACAAACATGGACTTTCTGAGTCACTAATGGGTAGTATAAACACAATTTTAGGGTTGGTAGTGGAACAATAACTATACACATCTCAGTGCTAACCTTCTAAAATCAAACTCAACATCTGCAAAAATTACAGGCACTACTTTGGAATACCCTCTAAATGAATTTTAAAACACAGAGAAGTAGGTGTCATTTTTAAAAACACTTAGGTTTGGAATTCGACTCAAAATGTACACATAAGCAGTGTCTTAAGGTTAGATGCTTAGCAATAACATTTCTATGTTTAGGAACAATCATAAACCTAGTAGCCAACAACAGAATGAGGTAGAACATCTAAAATTTTGCCATGAAATTTATTAAAGGAATACAGCTAATGTATTATTTCCTAATCAGAGTTTCATTAATTCTCATTTAATATGTAGGTATCAGCCTATAGAAGATCATACCAGAAAGCCAGAGTGAGACTCTTAGGACAGGGAAATGGCTTCCTAGCTGACAGTCTTGATATTGAAAGAAGAACAAGTAAATAAAAAGTTATCCTGGAATAATATTATCACATAGTAAAAGGCTACAGTTTGTTAATGAGACTGCTGAGTCATCAAGTACAGTTTGATTTATGGCCAGGTCAGCTTATGAAGCAAGAGAGGGTGTAATGGAAAAAGTATTTTTCATTAGGAAAAAAATGACTGGAAAAATGTATAAAATTTTAAAAGATGGTAGGCAGCACTCAGGTGGATGAAGCATGAAATTATGTGGATCACCTATTTCCGTCAATGATATCAGTTAAGATTAGATGTTGCTATATTACCTCACATATTCAGCAACCATTCATTGCATACAGCAGAGAAAAATCTCCCTGTAGACATTTAACTCCGTGTCATGTATTTCACAGCCTGAACTGCGGTACACATACAAAAATATTAACATTTATATAAGTGCATATATATGTGGGTGTAACTTACCCTACAACATTCATATGCATGTGTGTGTACCTTACACCAAACTGTGAGATATGTTAAGGGGGATTGTAGAGGAGGAATAAGTAAAAAACATTATCACAAGGAAAGCAGGACAAGTCTCTCCTAGGGGCGGGGGATAAAACACAATGGCTTCTTAGAGTAGTGATAATTAAGCTTGGCCTCAAAATTTTGTGTTTATCACATGGACCATGTAGGAAAGTATATAACCATCTCTAAGAAATCACTTTTGGAAAACTATGTACTGTATTTAAAGATTGGTAAAAAAAAAAGTTTAAGAGTATGGAGTTTAGACTTTATTCTCTAGGTCAGGGGTCATCACATTTTTACTATGAAGGGTAAGATAATAAATATTTTAAACTTTTCAGATCATATGGTCTCTGTTGCAACTATTCCCTTCACATTCTTGGGCTCTGAAATCCCAGATTGGGCTGTATCTACCTCCCACCATGTACCCCCTGCAAGTGCCCTCCACATCCTGGTGTGATCTCAGTACCTCATTGCTGGAACAGCCCCACAAGGATGCTCTTCTCACCCAGCTTCAGCTCTTATACTCTACACCAGGACTTCTCCAACCCCACAGATGCTCCCCTCAACTATATTTTGGTTCTGTCACCCCATGCCATGATGCTCTCTCATGTGGATGACCTCTTCTTCTGGGCTGTAAGTCTCTGTTCTGGGCCACCATCATATGTTGATGTTCTTCTCATCCCATTCTAGTTCTGACAATGGACACCAGGGTGCCCCTACACAAGGCAGCCCTCTTGACTCTGCTCTAAGACTCCCCTCATCAAACTGCTGCTTTTCATGGACATTATTTTTATCTGTTCTTTGACTCTGTCCTGGCCATGCCTCCATGGGACTCCTTCCTCTCCTGCCTTGGGCCCTGCACCCATGAGGATAGAGACTGGTGTGTGTGTGTGTGCATATATATATATATATAGAGAGAGAGAGAGAGAGAGAGAGAGAGAACAAATCATTCAGTGTATTAAACACTGTGGGGACTAATTTTTTTCATGGTCGGTGAGAAGAGTTACAAATGTATACATGGTAAAAAAGCCTCTTCCCTTAAAACCTATTCATTATGGAGGGAAGACCATGTAAAGACAGAGAAGATAGCCATCTCCAAGTCAAGGAGATAATCCACCAAAGAAATCAACATGGCTGACACCTTAATCTCAGACTGCTAGCCTCCAGAATTATGAGAAACTTAATTTCTGTTGTTTAATCTCCCCAGTCTGTGGGACTTTATTACACCAGCCCTAGGAGACTATAAAATAGTTATGCCAAAGGTATAGAGCATTAATCTACTCATGAGGAAACATCAGACAAACTCAAACTGAATGACAATCTCAATTAAGTAGCCTATAATTTTCAAAAGCAGCAAAGTCATTAAAACTTCAAGCAGTTTCATGTTTGCAAACAAACCTTTTCTTAGCTTTGCTAAGGGACTCTGTCAGCTGCCTGCAGTCTAAATTTACCAGAAACTAGAATTTAAGCCTTTAGGAAGTCCTGGGAGTGGGGGTAGGGGGGGAGATACTGATGTTTCCAACAGACAGAGATAAGGAGATAAACTCAGAGCCTTTCTTAAGAACCTCCCTTGAGGTGCCTTCCATCAGAGAGTGAGATGCAATCCAAAGAACACATCCTTTCTGGTCAAATTTTGTGCTTAAATGACCACAAAATTTCATCAAATTAAGAAAGAAGGGCATGAGCTGAGAAGAAAAAAAAATAAAAATGATACTTTATATTTTAAAACTATATTAATGAAAACTTTAGCTTCAGTGAATTACTTAGAACTGACAGTGAATAGTCCAAAAACCTAAGTATTTTGAGTAAACATATTGCCAAGAAAACCAAATCAACAACTCCAATACCCTTGGTTCAGCTCCTAAAGCAACTTGCAACTTCTGGGCTCACAATTTTTGCACAACCAGCAGTAGAAGCTGTATCCTGAAAATGAGTATACATACTCCAATGTCATTTGATGTAACCATGCAAGAAAATGTATAGGTAAGAAACTTCTAGATGGCAAAGCCAAAAACCATAAAGGATAGTGCACAGGTTTGTCCATTTTTGTTTAATAAATAATAATAATAACAATAATAATAATAATGGAGAAGCCCATCTATCAGATCAGGAAGTTTTTATAATTCCTGCCCTTTGGAATTTAATAATTTCTATAGCAAAATGACTGTTCTCCCCATCCCCATTTCTAGAATGGGAGTTTTTATTGATCTGATTCAGCTACTACATTAGTATATATCAATTGTGTATGTGTAGGTAAGAAAACTATGTTTTAATTTATAGGTCATAGAAAAATGAATATCTATATCTGGACTTGGGAGAGCACTTCACATCTCAATATTACCCAGAAACCATGAGTTTAGAGCTGGATATAGAGTCTATGGTGTCACTTTAAAATGGTCTCCTTTTGAATGAAGTAAAATGTTACATGTACTGCAAGAAGTATATCTATGGGCATATAGATATTCAGAGGGATGGTGCTGTTCCCTAATATCATTTATCTCTTTCTTCTCATCAGTAATAATGTTCTAAATTCTGGGCATATAACCAGAGACTACATTTTCCAGCATCCCTAGTAATTCGGGATGATAGCACCATGTAACTAACTTCTGGCCAATGGGATTTAATTCGAAGTGATGTATTCCATTTCTGAGAGCAAGTCTTTAGAAAGAAAATGCTTGCTCTTCAGTTCTTATTTTTACTTTTATTTTTTTGGTGTGAGCAGCAGAACAAAATAACTGTCTCTTGGTAAGCCTCATCTGCTTCAGGCAAGCAAACATTATCAATATCATAAAATGGTAAGGCAAAAAATAAATAAAACAGTAATAGTAAGAAGAAGAAGAAATCATCATCATCGTTGTCTTTATTATTTTTTTTATTTTTTTTAAACTTTATTTATTTTTGAGATAGAGAGAGACAGAGCATGAACAGGGGAGGGGCAGAGAGAGAGGGAGACACAGAATCTGAAACAGGCTCCAGGCTCTGAGCGGTCAGCACAGAGCCCGACGCGGGGCTCGGACCATGAGATCATGACCTGAGCCGAAGTCGGGCGCTTAACCGACGGAGCCACCCAGGCACCCCTATCATCGTTGTCTTTAAATGACTTTATGAGGTAGACTTACCTATCTAATCTAGTTAGCCCACCTGCATCTGGACTGTTCCATGAGCATTAAATAAAGAATGTAGTATCATTTAACATCATCACTATTATAGTTTAGTCTGGGTCTTATTGAATAAAAGATCATTATTCACAGTAATATTGACTACAGCCAATTTATTTATTCATCACAAATTATGTGTGAAGCATTCTTCTCAGTTCTTTAAATAAATCTTCTGATTTCCCTCCCATTAAAAATCCTGCATGTCTTTTTACTACTAACTCCATTGTATAAATGAGGAGAGACTCACTGAGTCTCAATAATAATTGTTTCTACAATGTGCAAAAATTGCCAAAATTCATTATGCAAAAATAGTTAAATAAGCTGTAGAAAATCTTTTTGTTAGAATATTTTGCCATTGTTAACTACAAAATACATGTGAAAATATTTCAGAAAAATTCTTATATTTTGTGAAAAAAACATCCCTAATTTATGTAGAATATGAATGATTATCTAAAACCCTTATCAACTAAAAGGTCCTATACATATAAAAATACTGAATATTTACCACATACATTATAACTAGAAATTCATTCTTGCAGGTTGTGGAACCCTAATTTCAAACAGCAAAACAGAAAAACATAGTTAATTATTATCTTCCTTGATAAATTTTGTTTTTTTTCTATTAACAACTCTAGATATTTTTTTTTCTTTTATTTGTATCTCTGAAGTACTCTAGGTCATTTTAGGTGTCTCAAGATGTTGACAAATATTTTCAAAAAACAAACAATCTCATTAATAAAATTTCTGCTATATTACCTATGACTCATATTTAGAGGTGGACTTTCAAAATACAATAGTTGGTAATAATTGATAGTCATAGATTCCTCATATGTAGTATCTCCAAATCATCATTTGTCTATTTATTTTATATATTTTTGGACTGTAATGATTCAGTTGTTGAAAACACTTTTATTGAATATATTTTATGTTCTGGGAACTGTGCTAAATTCTGAAGATATAAAGATGAAAAAAACACTGTCCTGGTTCCAGAAGAGTTCATTGTCCAGTGGGATCAATTATTTTTAAAGAAAATTACATTAAAATAGTCATTGAAACTTTGTATTAACACTGTATATGGATTTTTTTATTGTTTCTGTTAAAAAACATTAATTATAGTATTGCTTTCTAAACATTTAGTAACATTAAAATTATAAACCATACTTGTCTTAATGACTTTTTAAATGGTCCAACCATTCAAGGTTATTGTGCTCCTATAGAATGTCTTGTGTTTTAGGAACTGGGAAGACAGATACAAATAAAACACATTGGAATGGTATGAAGTTGCAAAAAAACCCCAGTTGTTAAGCTTTGATTCCACAAATAGCTATTAAGGTTTAAAAATCTCTTTAGTAATTCAATGTAAAAAGTTAAATGTAAAAAATTCTGATCTACTTCTCTCAGTAGTAAGTACTTTTAAATACTAGGAAGTGTATGCTGTTGTGACATCATGGTATCTCCATTTAAAATTTAAGATACTTAGTAGATTTTTCATATCATGAAGCACCCTGTCTTTTTAATACTCAAAGTAGATAATTTTGAAATTCATGTACCATAAGTATAGTAAAATTTGTCTGAATTTCACAAAGCTCCTCCATAAAAGCAATAACATGAAAGCAAACAAAATCCAGCTCATGTGGGCAAATGAAAGAGACAACTAAAAGAACTTAAAATGACAAATATACTTTGAAAAATATGCAATTTTATAGCAATCAGAGAAATGTGAATTAAAAAAAACATAAAAGTCAGCCTATCAAACTGTGAGAGATGACACTAAATGTTCACACATATGTTGTGAAAAACTCCCTTTCATGCAGGTGTTGGAGTAATGATGTATACAACTGTTTTGGAGGATATTTATAAAGATGGATGAAAATTATATATTGCAACAAACATATTTAGTATGTGAATATTGTTTTGGAGTCCATATAACTAAAATATTAAACACCTCATAAAGTACTAAGGACTTGTATTAATAAAATAGGTACATAGATAAGGTTTCAGTAGCAGGACTTATTGTACTGATTGTTTTCATAAGAGAAATCTTTCGGGCATCTTTAAATTTTTTAAATATTCCTGTGTGGATATATATATATATATATATATATATATATATATATACACACACACACATATACATATACATACACACATATACATATATATATACACACACATATACATGTATATTCTACATTAAATTCTAACTTAAAATATTATGCATTTTTTTTTCTGAGTATATTCAGTTTTTACTCAGAAAAAAAATGCATAATATTTTTAATTAGAATTTAATGTAGTAATGAACCCATGTAAATGTGAATGCCTTCCTGAAGCATCCTACATCTCCACACCCATGATATTTAAAGCCATAATTATATTACATATATAAGACCTCAGAGAATGATGTATAAATATGTTCTGTATAGTAATGGGTAAGATATCTGTAATGGGAGACTTTTTTCAATTGAACTCCTATAAATCTATTGAAGGTTTTTTTTTTTTATAATTTATAATCTCAGACATTTTGGAAATATAGGAAAATAAAAATATATCTTGTCCTTTACAGAAACAACAATTATAAAATGAATGGTTGGTGCCATTTTGTGAGTAAAGCAAATAGATTGTAAACTTCTCTGTGCCACTGAAAAGATTTTCTATTTTCTCCTAAGCATTAAAAACAGAATCTGACTCATTACACTCAATACATATTTATCCATTGAATACATGAGTCAATAACTTTTTTTTAAAAAGTCAACATTGTATCTCAGGAGCTAAGAGTTGAGTTAAATTTTAGCAAAATGAGGAAAACAGTTTATATGCTTAGCCACCAAAATCGTTCTTTTGAAATTTTGTAAGCACTTTTTGAAAATAGATTGCTTTGGCTTTTATCAAGAACAATTTTCAGTAAGTATTTTTTGCTTTGGTTATGATTTAAAGCCTTGGAACTATAGCTTTTAAAAGAAAATACAGAGGAAATAAATGTTTATATAACGGCCACTGAATGTGAACATCAAGGCCAACAACCACTAAAAAAGAAATGACAGTACATTCAAAACAGAAGGAAAGATAAAAGTTTCCCAGAAAAACAAAAATTAAAGGAGTTCGTGACCACTAAATCAGCCCTGCAAGAAATTTTAAGGGGGACTCTCTGAAGGGAGAAAAGATGAAAAAAAAAATACACACACACACACACACACACACACACACACACACACACACCAAAAAGCAGCAAAAGATTAGAAAGGACCAGAGAACACCACCAGAAACTCCAACTCTACAAGCATCATAATGGCTTTAAATTCATATGTTTCAGTTCTCACTCTAAACGTCAATGGACTCAATGCTCCAATCAAAAGACATAGGGTAACAGGATGGATAAGAAAACAAGATCCATCTATATGCTGTTTACAAGAGATCCGCTTTAGACCTAATGGCACCTACAGATTGAAAATGAGGGGATGGAGAAACATCTATCATGATAATGGTCAACAAAAGAAAGCTGGAGTGGCCATACTTATATCAGACAATCTAGACTTTAAAATAAAGACTGTATCAAGAGATGCAGAAGGACTTTATATCATAATCAAGGGGTCTATAGACCAAGAAGACCTAACAATTGTAAACATTTATGTGCCAAATGTGGAACACACAAATATATACATCAATTAATCACAAACATAAAGAAACTCATCGATAGTAATACCATAAGAGTAGGAGACTTCAACACCCCACTCACAGCAATGGACAGATCATCTAATCAAAAATTCAACAAGGAAACAATGGCTTTGAATGACACACCCAACCAGATGGACTTAACAGATATATTCAGAACATTTCATCCTCAAGCAGCAGAATATACATTCTTCTCCAGTGCACATGGAATGTTCTCCAGAATAGACCATATACTGGGACACAAATCAGCCCTCAACAAGTACAAAAAGTTCAAGATAATTCCATCCATATTTTCAGACCACAATGCTATGAAACTCAAAATCAACCACAAGAAAAAATTTGGAAAGGTAACAAATACTTGGAGACTGAAGAACATCCTACTAAAGAATGAATGGGCTAACCAAGTAGTTAAAGAGGAAATTAAAAAGTATATGGAAACCAATGAAAATGATAGCACCACAACCCAAAACCTCTGGGACACAGCAAAGGCGGTCATAGGAGGAAAGTATACAGCTATCCAGGTCTTCCTAAAGAAGGAAGAAAGATCTCAGACACACAACCTAACCTTATGCCTTAAGGACCTGGAAAAAGAACAGCAAATAAAACCCAAAACCAGCAGAAGACAGGAAATAATAAAGATTAGAGCAGAAATTAATGCTATCAAAACCAAAAAAAAAAAATAAACAATAGAAGAGATCAATGAAACCAGAAGCTGGTTCTTTGAAAGAATTAACAAAATTGATAAACCCCTAGCCAGTTTGATCAAGAAGAAAAAGGAAAGGACCCAAATAAGTAAAATCAAGCATGAAAGAGGAGAGATCACAACCAACACAGCAGAAATAAAAACAATAATAAGAGAATATTATGAGCAATTATATGCCAACAAAATGGGCAATCTGGAAGAAATGGACAAATTCCTAGAAAAATATACACTACCAAAACTGAAACAGGAAGAAATAGAACATTTGAACAAACCCATAACCAGTAAGGAAATCAAATCAGTAATCAAAAATCTGCCAAAAAACAAGAGTCCAGGACCAGATGGCTTTCCAGGGGAATTCTACCAAACATTTAAAGAAGAGTTAACATCTATTCTCTTGAAACTGTTCCAAAAAATAGAAATGGAAGGAAAACTTCCAAACTCTTTCTATGAAGCCAGCATTACCTTGATTCCAAAACCAGACAGAGACCCCACTAAAAAGGAGAACTATAGACCAATTTCCCTGATGAACATGGATGTAAAAATCCTCAACAAGATATTAGCCAACTGGATCCACTAATACATTAAAAAAAATTATTCACCACGACCAAGTGGGATTTATACCTGAGATACAGGGCTGGTTCAATATCTGCCAAAAAATTAACGTGATTCATCACATCAATAAAAGAAAGGACAAGAACCATATGATCCTCTCAATAGATGTAGAGAAAGCATTTGACAAAATACAGCATCCTTTCTTGATAAAAACCCTCAAGAAAGTAGGGATAGAAGGATCATACTTCGAGATCATAAAAGCCATATATGAATGACCCAATGCTAATATCATCCTCAATGGGGAAAAACTGAGAGCTTTCCCCCTAAGGTCAGAAACAAGACAGGGATGTCCACTCTCACCACTGTTATTCAACATGGTATTGGAAGTCTTAGCCTTTGCAATCAGACAACACAAAGAAATAAAAGGCATCCAAATCGGCCCGGAGGAGGTCAAACATTCACTCTTTGCAGATCACATGATACAGTATATGGAAAACCCAAAAGATTCCACCAAAAAACTGCTAGAACTGATTCATGAATTTAGCAAAGTTGCAGGATATAAAATCAATGCACAGAAATCGGTTGCATTCCTATACACCAACAATGAAGCAACAGAAAGAGAAATCAAGGAATCGATCCCATTTACAGTTGCACAAAAAACCATAAAATACCTAGGAATAAATTTGACCAAAGAGGTGAAAAATCTATACACTGAAAACTATAGAAAGCTTATGAAAGAAATTGAAGAAGACACCAAAAAAAAAAAAATGGAAAAAGATTCCATGCTCCTGCATAGGAAGAACAAATATTGTTAAAATGTCAATACTACCCAAAGCAACCTACACCTTCAAGCAATCCCTATCAAGTAACACCAGCATTCTTCACAGAGCTAATAAATAATTCTAAAATTTATATGGAACCAGAAAAGTCCCCAAATAGCCAAAGCAATCTTGAAAAAGAAAACCAAGGCTGGAGGCATCACAATCCCAGAATTCAAGCTATACTACAAAGCTGTAGTCATCAAGACAGTATGGTACTGACACAAGAACAGACACTCAGATCAATGAAACAGAATGGAGAACCCAGAAATGGACCCACAAATGTATGGCCAACTAATCTTTGACAAAGTAGGAAAGAATATCCAATGGAATAAAGACAGTCTCTTCAGCAAGTGGTGCTGGGAAAACTGGACAGTGACATGTAGAAGAATGAACCTGGGCCACTTTCTTACACCATACACGATAATAAACTCAAAATGGATGAAAGACCTCAGTGTAAGACAGGAAGCCATCAAAATCCTCGAGGAGAAAGCAGGCAAAAACCTCCTTGATCTTGGCCACAGCAACTTCTTACTCAACACGTCTCTGGACACAAGGGAAACAAAAGCAAAAATGAACTAGTGGGACCTCATCAAAATAAAAAGCTTCTGCACAGTGAAGGAAACAATCAGCAAAACTAAAAGGCAACTGATAGAATGGGAGAAGATATTTGCAAATGACATATCAGATAAATGGTTATTATCCAAAATCTACAAAGAACTTATCAAACTCAACACCCAAAAAACAAATAATCAAGTGAAGACATCTGTTTAGAACACTGTTATCATTTTAGATATTATGAAGAAAACATTCAGGAGTTGAAGAAAATACAACAAATGTATTATAAATATATTGCCAAGCTTTTAAGAATTTATAAAAGAAATATCAAAGAGAAACAAAAACAAATAAAACACCCCCACAAACCCTCAAAGAAACCCCCTTCTGTTTCTAGAAACCAGAAAGTAAGTTAGAAGGATGAATGAATGCAGGGACACCTGGGTGGCTCAGTGGGTTAAGCATCTAACTCTTGATTTCAGCTCAGGTCATGATCCCAGAGTCCTGGGATCAAGCCTTGTGTAGGGTCCTGTGCTAAGCATGGAGCCTACTTGATATTCTCTCTCCTTCTCCTGCCACTCCCCTGCAGGCATGCATGAGTGTTCTTTCTCTATATATATAAAAATAAATAAGAGAAAACTGCCAGAAGACTAGCAGAATGGACTCTCCAGAGCCAAGAGTAGACAAGAGGCCCACGGAAGAGGGTAGGAAGGGCAGAGAGGTGGTGCATGCTACATGTACTGGCAGGAGGGAGCCAGGGCAGTGGAGGGGCGGCCAGCCCAGCAAGGCAGAGCCCCCGAAGTCTGGCTTGCAAAAGCGGAGGCGCAGGACTCCATGTGAGTTCTGACAGCCAGCGGGACTTAACATCTGGAATGTTAAAAGTCAACAGCTTTGCTCTGGCAGAGTGGAGAGGGTGAGAGGACACCAGGAGGGGGAGTTGTTGAGCCCTGGAAGACAGAGCTCAGCTCGGCTGGGGAACAAAGGCACTGGCAAGCCCCCTGTCTCTCTCCCACCCCCCAGCCAAACTCCCAAAGGGAACCAGTTCCCGTCACGAAACTTGTTGCACGCCACAAACGCCCAACCCTGTGCTTCTGTGGGTCAATCCCTCTGATGGGTCTGCCTCCCTCCTGGTGCTGCAGGGCCCCTCCTGCATCGGACCACTGCTGGCAAAGCAAGCTAAGCCTGCCCCTTCTGCCCCTGTGCACCTTACGGATCCACCCCTGCTAATATGCCAGATCCCACCAAGCAGCACCACAAGCCTGGCAGTGTGCAAGAGGCCCATCAAGGGGCCACACCACTCCACAGTGAGTCCTGCCCCTGGGAGAGGGGAAGATAAGGTACACACCAGTCTGACTGTGGCCCCAGCGGTGGGCGGGGGGCAGACATAGGGTCTGACTGCGGCCCCGACCACCAACATCAGTTACTCCAGACAGCACAGGGGACATGCCCTGTAGTTGGGAGCTACCCCAAGGACTATCCAAGATGACAAAACAGAAGAACTCTCCTCAAAAGAAACTCCAGGAAGTAGTGACAGCTAACAAATTGATCAACAACGATTTAGGCAATATAATGGAACAAGAATTTCGAATAATAGTCATAAAATTAATTTCTGGGCTTGAAAAAAACATAGAGAACAGCAGAGAATGTATTGCTACAAAGATCAGGAGACTAAGAAATAGTCATGAGGAGCTAAAAAATGGTATAAATGAGGTGAAAAATAAAATGGAGGTGGCCATAGCATGGATTGAAGAGGCAGAGGAGACAATAGGTGAATTAGAAGATAAAATTATGGAAAAAGAGGAAGCTGAGAAAAAGAGAGATAAAAAAATCCAGGAGTATGACAAGAGAATTAGAGAACTAAGTGATGCAATCAAACGCAACAATATCCATATTATAGGAATTCCAGAAGAAGAAGAGAGAGAGAAAGAGGCTGAAGGTGTACTTGAACAAATCATAGCTGAGAACTTCCCTGATCTGGGGAAGGAAAAAGGCATTGAAATCCAAGAGGCACAGAGAACGCCCTTCAGGCGAAACTTGAATCGATCTGCTGCATGACATATCATACTGAAACTGGCAAAATACAAGTATAAAGAGAAAATTCTGAAAGCAGCTAGGGATAAACATGCTCTAACTTACAAAGGTAGATATATAAGAATAGTAGGAGACTTATCTACTGAAACTTGGCAGGCCAGAAAGGAATGGCAGGAAATCTTCAATGTGATGAACAGAAAAAATATGCAGCCAAGAATCCTTTATCCAGCGAGTCTGTCATTCAGAATAGAAGGAGAGATAAAGGATTTCCCAAACAAACAAAAACTGAAGGAATTCCTCACCACTAAACAAGCCCTACAAGAGATCCTAAGGGGGATTCTGTGAGTGAAATGTTACAAGGACCACAAAGTACCAGAGACACCACTACAAGCATGAAACCTACAGATATCACAATGACTCTAAACCCATATCTTTCCATAATAACACTGAATGTAAATGGACTAAATGCTCCAACCAAAAGACAGAGGGCATCATAATGGAATAAAAAAAAAAAAGAAAAAAAAAAACAAGACCCATCTATTTGCTGTCTACAGAGAATCATTTTAGACCTCAGGATACCTTCAGATTGAAAGTGAGGGAATGGAGAACTATCTATCATGCTACTGGAAATTAAAAGAAAGCTGGAGTAGCCATACTTACATCAGACAAACTAGACTTTAAATTAAAGGCTGTAACAAGAGATAAAGAAGGGCATTATGTAATAATTACAGGGACTATCCATCAAGAGGAGCTAACAATTATAAATGTCTATGCACTGAATATGGGAGCCCCCAAATATATAAAACAATTACTCACAAACATAAGCACCTTATTGATAAGAATGTGGTAATTGCAGGGGACGTTAATACCCCACTTACAACAATGGATAGATCATCTAGACACAGGATCAATAAAGAAACAAGGGCCATGAATGATACACTGGATCAGATAGACTTGACAGATATATTTATAACTCTGCATCCTAAAGCAACAGAATATACATTCTTCTCCAGTGCACATGGAACATTCTCCAATATAGATCACATACGGGGTCATAAAACAGCCCTTAATAAGTATAAAAGAAGTGAGATCATATCATGCACACTTTCAGACCACAATGCTATGAAGCTTGAAATCAACCACAGAAAAAGTCTGGAAAACCTCCAAAAGCATGGAGGTTAAAGAACACCCTACTAAAGAATGAAGGGGTGAACCAGGCAATTAGAGAAGAAATTAAAAAATATATGGAAACAAATGAAAATGAAAATACAACAATCCAAACGCTTTGGGATGCAGCAAAGGCAGTCCTGAGAGGAAAATACATTGCAATCCAGGCCTATCTCAAGAAACAGGAAAAATCCCAAATACAAAATTTAACAGCACAACTAAAGGAACTAGAAGCAGAACATAAAAGACACCCCAAACCTGCAGAAGAAGAGAAATAACAAAGATCAGATCAGAGATAAACAATATAGAATCTAACAAAACTGTAGAGCAGATCAATGAAACCAAGAGTTGGTTTTTTGAACAAATAAATAAAATTGATAAACCTCTAGCCAGGCTTCTCAAAAATAAAAGGGAGATGACCCAAATAGATAAAATCATGAATGAAAATGGAATTATTACAACCAATCCCTCAGAGATACAAGTAACTATCAGGGAATACTAGGAAAAATTATATGCCAACAAACTGGAAAACCTGGAAGAATTGGACAAATTCCTAAGCACCCACACACTTCCAAAATTCAAACAGGTAGAAATAAAAAACCTGAACAGACCCATAACCAGTAAAGAAATTGAATCAGTTATCAAAAATTTCCCAACAAATAAGAGTTCAGGACCAGATGGCTTCCCTGGGGAATTCTACCAGACATTTAAAGCAGAGATAGTACCTATCCTTCTCAAGCTGTTCCAAAAAATAGAAAGGGAAGGAAAACTTCCAGACTCATTCCATCAAGCCAACATTACTTTGATTCCTAAACCAGACAGAGACCCAGGAAAAAAAGAGAACTACAGGCTAATATTCCTGATGAATATAGATGCAAAACTTCTCAGTAAGATACTACCAAATCGAATTCAACAGCATATAAAAAGAATTATTCACCATGATCAAGTGGGATTCATTCCTGGGATGCAGGGCTGGTTCAACATTCGCAAATCAATCAATATGATACATCACATTAATAAAAGAAAAGAGAAGAACCATATGATCCTGTCAGTTGATGCAGAAAAAGCATTTGACAAAATTCAGCATTCTTTCTTAATAAAAACCCTCGAGAAAGTCAGGATAGAAGGAACATACTTAAACATCATAAAAGCCATTTATGAAAAGCCCACAGCTAATATCATCCTCAATAGAGAAAAACAGAGCTTTCCCCCTGAGATTAGAAACACAACAGGGATGTCCACTCTCACCGCTGTTGTTTAACACAGTGTTGGAAGTTCTAGCATCAGCAATCAGATAACAAAAGGAAATCAAACACATCAAAATTGGCAAAGATGAAGTCAAGTTTCACTTTTTTCATGACATGATATTACACATGGAAAACCCAATAGACTCCACCAAAAGTCTGCTAGAACTGATACATGAATTCAGCAAAGTCGCAGGATACAAAATCAATGTACAGAAATCAGTTGCATTCTTATACACTAACAATGAAGCAACAGAAAGACAAAGAAACTGATCCCATTCACAATTGCACCAAGAAGCATAAAATACTTAGGAATAAAACTAACCAAAGATGTAAAAGATCTGTATGCTGAAAACTATAGAAACTTATGAAGGTTTGAAGAAGATACAAAGAAATGGGAAAACATTCCATGCTCATGGATTGGAAGAATAAATATCATTCAAATGTCAATACTACCCAAAGCTATCTACACATTCAATGCGATTTCAAACAAAATTGCACCAGCATTCTTCTCGAAGCTAGAAGTAGCAATCCTAAAATTTGTATGGAATCACAGAAGACCCCAAATAGCCAAAGTAATATTGAATAAGAAGACCAAAGCAGGAGGTATCACAATCCCAGACTTTAGCCTCTACTACAAAGCTATAATCATCAAGACAGCATGGTATTGGCACAAAAACAGACACATAGACCAATGGAATAGAATAGAGACTCCACAACTGGACCCACAAACGTATGGCCAACTAATCTTTGACAAAGCAGGAAAGAATATCCAATGGAAAAAAGACAGTCTCTTTAACAAATGGTGCTGGGAGAACTGGACAGCAACATGCAGAAGAATACAACTAGACCACTTTCTTACACCATTCACAAAGATAAACTCATTATAGATAAAGGACCTGAATGTGAGACAGGAAACCATCAAAACCCTAGAGGAGAAAGCAGGGAAAAACCTTTCTGACATCAGCTGCAGCAATTTCTTATTTGACACATCTCCAAAGGCAAGGGAATTAAAAGCAAAACTAAACTATTGGGACCTCATGAAGATAAAAAGCTTCTGCACATTGAAGGAAGCAATGAACAAAACTAAAAGGCAACCAACGGAATGGGAAAAGATATTTGCAAATGACATATCAGACAAAGGGCTAATATCTAAAAATCTATGAAGAACTCACCAAACTCCACACCCAAAACAAACAATCTGGGGAAGAAATGGGCAGAAAACATGAATAGACACTTCTCTAAAGAAGACATCCAGATGGCCAACAGACACATGAAAAGATGCTGAATGTCACTCCTCATCAGGGAAATACAAATCAAAACCACATTGAGATGTCACTTCACGCCAGTCAGAGTGACTAAAATGAACAAATCAGGAGACTATAGATGCTGGAGAGGTTGTGGAGAAACAGAAACCCTCCTGCATTGTTGGTGGGAATGCCAACTGGTGCAGCCACTCTGGAAAACAGTGTGGAGGTTCCTCAAAAAATTAAAGATCCATCTACCCTATGACCCAGCAATATCACTGCTAGGAATTTACCCAAGGGATACGAAAGTGCTGATGCATAGGGGTACTTGTACCCCAGTGTTTATAGCAGCACTTTCAACAATAGCCAAATTATGGAAAGAGCCTAAACGTCCATCAACTGATGAATGGATAAATAAGTTGTGGTTTATATATACAATGGAATACTATGTGGCAATGAGAAAGAATGAAATATGGCCTTTTGTAGCAATGTGGATGGAAATGGAGAGTGTTATGCTAAGTGAAATAAGTCATACAGAGAAAGACAGATACCATTGTTTTCACTCTTATGTGGATCCTGAGAAACTTAACAGAAGACCATGGGGGAGGGGAAGGGGAAAAAAAAGTTACAGAGGGAGAGAGCCAAACCATAAGAGACACTCTTAAAAACTGAGAGTAAACTGAGGGTTGATGGGGGGTGGGAGGGAGGGGAGGGTAGGTGATGGGCATTGAGGAAGGCACCTGTTGGGATGAGCACTGGTGTTGTATGGAAACCAATTTGACAATAAATTTAATATTACAATAAATAAAAAATAAATTAAATAAATAAATAAATAAATAAATAAATAAATACAAAAATGACCTCTTAATTTTTTTGAATATTTATTTATTTTTGAGTGATAGAGAACAAGAAGGGGAGAGACAAAGAGAGGGAGACACAGAATCCTAAGCAGCCTCCAGACTCTGAGCTGACAGCACAGAACCCGATGTGGGGCTTGAACCTATGAACCATGAGATCATGACCTGAGCCTAAGTTGGATGCTCAACAAACTGAGCCACCCAGGCACCCCAAAAATAACATCTTCTTAAAAAAAAAGAAGGATGAATAAATTCATAAGATAATGTTGCCCTTCCCAGGTCAAAAGCCTAGCACAGCATACCAGAGTTTGACGCATTCTCACCATGCACATACTCAAGGTAACTACATGAGGTAATGAATGTGTTACTTAACTTGATATTGTGGCAATCATTTCACAATGTATATGTATAGCAAATCATCATGCTGTACATCTTAAATATGTACAATTTTGTCAATTATGCCTCAAAAAAGCTGGGGAAACATAATTTGAGGACTTACAGTTCTATTTTTTTTTAAGTTTATTTATTTATTTTGAGACAGAGAGAGAGAGAGAGAGAGAGAGCACGAACAGGGGAGGGACGGAGAGGAGAGACTGAATGCCAAGCAGACTCCGCACCATCAGCTCAGAGACTGATGTGGGGCTAGAACTCATGAACTATGAGATCATAACTTGAACTGAGATCAAGAGTTGAAGGCTTAACTGACTGTGTCACCCAGGTGCCCTGCCTTATAATTCTAAAAGGAAATTGTACATTAATCTTACAGTCAGATGAAGTTGAAAGACAAAGCTGGTGGTTCAGAGAACTGGAAAAACCTAGAATTAATACATATATAAATGATGTTTTATTCTATTAATCATATAGGATGCCCTATTTCACTTGCCATATAAGAAATACAAATTGCTTAAATACCTTTACTGAAGGAAAGTTAACATATATATATGTTTAAAGTGTACAATGTGGTATGTTTTATGTATTAATAAATGTATGAAACCATCACCACAATCAAGATAATGAAATTATTCATCACCTCTAAAAATTTTCTCATGCCCCTTTGTAAGTCCTGCATCCATCCAGCCACTCCATGACCACCCCCTCAAACTCTCCACTCAGGGCTCAGGGGTGAGCCCTGTTCCACCTCACTCATATCATGACAGATTAATTTGAATTTCTAAGAATGTTATGTAAGTAGAATCATTAGTAGGTCATCCTTTTCTTTATTTGTTTGGCTTCTTTTACTCAGCTTAACTATTTTGAGACTGATCCATGTTACTACATGTGCCAATTTTTTAATAACGTTTACGTCTAAGTATTTCGTCATACCGACAGACCACAATTTACCAATTCACCACTTGAAAAATACTTATGTTTATAATTTTGACTATTACAATGAAATTATCTGTGAAATTTTGCATAGCAATTTCATATGGACAGTCTTTCATTTCTCTTGAGTAAACACCTAATAACATAAAGCCAGAGTCATATGGTAATCATAGGCTTATATTTTATGCCACTCTAAACTGCTACCTTATCCCTCACCCCAAAGTGGTTGTACTCTTTCAGGCACATGAGCACTCTAGTTGCTCTACATTTTCACCCCTTGGTATTTTGTTGTTGTTATTTAAACTTATTTTAAGACATATACAGTGGTGACTCATTGTGGTTCAACTGACATTTCATAATGGCTAATGATTTTGAACAAATATTCCTATGTTCATTTGCCATCTATATATCTTCTGTGCTGAACTGATTAAATATTCTCCCTGAAAATATTTTATTTTTGGTTTTCTTATGGTTGAATTTTGAGAATTATTTATATATTCTAAATACAAGTGTTTTACCAAATTCATTACTTGTAAATGTTCTCTCCCACTCTATAGTTTGGGTTTTGCTTTCTTAACAGTATCTTTTAAGAAAAAAAGCTCTTGAAATTTCTAAAAACAATTTATCTTATTATTCTTTTAATGATTTTGTTTTTTTTATGTCTTATGAAAGAAACCTTTGCCTAACAAAGACTCACAAAAGAATATCTTGCTATATTTTATTCTAGAAGTTTTAGTCATGGGTCATGTATCATTTGTTGAAAAGACTATTCTTTGACCATTTAAGTGTATTTTCACTTTTGACAAATATCAATTGATCACATATATGTGTGGGTCTTGTTGTAAACTCTATATTCTGAACTATGGTTCTAATTCTGAACTCTATATTGATCTATTTTTCTATATGTCAGTACCACATTGTATTGATTACTACAACTTTATAACACATCTTCCAACTTTGTTATTTTTTGAAAGTTTTTTGGCTATTGTTAGTAAATTGTTCTTCAGAGAAACAGAAGTGTGTGTGTATGTGCATATATAATATGATTTATGAAATACATATATAATATATATATTATATATATATAATATATATATAATATATATATATATAATTTCCATATATATCTCCTGACAATCCCAAGATCAACATGTTGAGTCACCAAACTGGAGACCGAAGGGCTGACAAGCATGTTATCCAGGAAGAGCTGATATTTCAGTTTGAGTCCTAAGGCAGGAAAAAAGGCAATGTCTTAGTTCTAAGGCAGTGAGGCAGAATTCTTACTTGGGGTAAAGTCAGTCAGTTTGTTCTATTCAACTGATTGGATGAGGCCTACCCAAATTAGGGAGAGCACTCTATTTTGCTCTAACAATTTAACTGACAGTCTCATCCAAAAACACAGAAACACCTTGAATAATGTTTGACAAAATATCTGGGCACCCTATGGCTCAGTCAAGGTGACACATAAACTTAACCATTAAGACTACTATAGGTCCTTTGCATTTCAATATGAATTTCCGTTGATTTATTTTAAAACAAGAAGCCTGCTGGGATTTTGATTGGGATTATATGGAATCTAAAGATCATTTTACAAATAAATGAAATAAATATACAGATCTCTTGATCCATAAAGATTGCATATCTCGTGATTTATTTAGGTGTCCTGCAAGTTCTTTAACCTGTGTTTTGTAGATTTCAGTGAATAGTTCTTGGAATTTTTTACTATATTATCTGTAAGTAGTTTGTATTTTTGATGCTAGTATAAGGGGTACCACTCATCGCTGATATTTATAATTTGTATCTTCTTTCTCCTTCTGTCTTTTCACATAAGTTTGGACAGAGGTTAACAAATTTCATTAATTTTCTGAAAGGACAAAATTTTGTTTTTATCAAGTTTTTTTTGTCACTGTTTTCTCTATTATAGATTTCTACTCTGATCTTTATTATTATTTTCATGTGTTAACACTTTGGTCCATTTTCTTTTATACATTAGGTATGTTGTGTTCTTATTTTCACCAAGTTCAAAGTATTTCTAAATTCTCTTTTGATTTTTGCTTTGAACTATGTATTATTTAGAAGTATGCCATCTGATTTGCAAATATTTGTGGATTTTCCAGATATCTTATGATTAGTGATTTCTGATATAATTCCTTTATAGGCACAGAAGTTACTTTGTTTTATGGCTCAGAATATGATGAACAGTCTTGATGAATGCTTTGTGTGCACTGGAGAAATATATTCATTCTTTTTTGGTTGGGTGAAGTGTTTCATAAGCATCCATTTGATTAACTTACCTAATAGTGTTCTTTTTTTTTTATTCTTACTGGTTTTTCTATTTGTTCTATTATTGTGAGATGATTATTGAAATCTATGAGTATTACCGTGGATTGGCTTATTTCTCCTTGCAGTTTTATAAGTTTGTGCTTAAGTATTTTGAGTCTCTGTTCTTCGATGCAGAAACATCTATCACTTTTGGTTTGTTTTATTTTGTTTGATGATTTTATCGTTTTGTCATTGTCTAATTACTCTTTTGACTTGAAATCTACTTTGATTTTAATAGAACCACCTCTATTTTCTTTTGAAAGATATAGCATGGCACATTTTTTCATTATTTTACTTTTAATCTTTTTCTAGTTGTATATTCAGTGTGGTTTTTTTTACAGGCAGCATGTACTTGGGCTTTGCTTTTTTGATGTTGTTGTTTTGTTTGCTTGCTTTGTTATACACAATATGGTAAGTTCTGTCCTTCATCTGAGTATTTAGCTCATTTACTTCATTTTAATTTTTGATATTGCTGGGTTTAATTCTACCATTTTTCTTTTTGTTTTATGTGTGCCTACTGTCCCATGTTTCTTCTTTTCCACCTTAATGTAGACAAATTATTTTTTACCATCTCGTCTCATCCCCTTTGTTGGCTTATGAGTTGTATTCTTTTAGTGCTTGCTTTAGGATTTATATACCTCTTTAATTTATCATAGCTTACCTTCAAGTGATATTAGACTATCTTATATTTAATATAAGAATCTTTTAACTTTATACTTCCATTTCTCTCTTCTCAGACTTTGTGATTTTTGTGGGAAAAAAAAAAGAAAAAAAAAAGTAGGCCCTGATGTCCAGGAACTAATTTGATGCTCATAGATAAGTTTTGATGTTATTACAGACTGATTTAACACCTAAAACTCAATCATTTTGTTCTAGTATTGAACATAACAATGTGACAGAATACCTATACCACATGAAATTACTCTGAGACTACAATAGAATGAGACAAAAACAGGGTCTCCAGGCAATTCATACAATACCAAACATCTTTGTTTTTTTTTAATTTTTTTTTTAACATTTATTTATTTTTGGGACAGAGAGAGACAGAGCATGAACAGGGGAGGGGCAGAGAGAGAGGGAGACACAGAATCGGAAGCAGGCTCCAGGCTCTGAGGCATCAGCCCAGAGCCCGGCGCGGGGCTCGAACTCACAAACCGAGAGATCGTGACCTGAGCTGAAGTCAGACGCTTAACCGACTGAGCCACCCAGGCGCCCCATCTTTGTTTCTTACTAAGTGACTTTACCAGCTACAGTTTTATCTTCATTCTGGTCTACCCTCCTACAGAAGAGATTTATTAAGATGCCCATTTATATAATCGACCCACTTTTTGACAGCAAGCAATCCAGAATGAGACTTGCTTTCTTGCTACCATCCCCAAATTACCCAACCAAAACCTAAATTCTATAATAGGTGTTTTTCTAACATTTTCTTACTGAATCACTCCACAGTTCCCAATGCTATGTGTTCTGTCTCATTACAATAAGTAATAAACTCAAGTTGTTTAATTGCAGATGCTTTCCTCTTGGCTGTTGGTTGAAAGGCATTGACTTTTTAAATATATTTTCTTTAACATGTGTTATAAAACAAGATTATCATGTAAGGATGTGGAATAAATAAAAACAATGCTAAAAAGCTCTCCTGGAGAATAAAAAAAATGTACAAACATTTTGACTACCATTTTAGTATTTTCTTGTACAATGGAGAATGTAAACAACTTATGACCTGGACTCTTTGATATATACTCAATAGCTATGTACCAGGTATATCTCCAATATGCTCAAGGAATTCTGTTTATAATAGGAAAAAGCTGGTAACAATTTGTTTTCATCAATAGGGAAATAGATGAATAAGTTACATGTTCATATAGTGAATATGATTGAAATACTGTCCCATGTATCAAAATAGATACATTTCCTATTCAGTCACAGAATAACCAGTTCGATCCACTAAATATAAAGAGCAAATACTATAAAACTAGCCAATATATGGTTGGGCATGTGTAGATTTATATAAAAACCAAAATCACAAAATGTAAACACAACATTCTGGCAAGTGATTTCCTCTAGGTAGGAAGAAAGAGAGTTGGAATCAGTGATTGCATAAGCAAGATTTAAAAAATGGTTATTTTGCCATTTCCTGATACCTAACTTGGGTTGTGAATTAGTAAGTTCTTATGATATTATTATGTTTTTGCCATGCACAAATTATATATACATATATATGTGTATATATATATATATATATAAATAAAATTGGTATATGTATATATGTTCATATATATATATATATATATATGAACATTTGGTATAGTAAAAAGAAAACTATCTACTTGTATATGTTATAGAAATTATCCAAGCAATGAGCAAAAATAAACAAGTGGGCTATGTCAAACAAAAAGGCTTCTGCACAGCAAAGGAAACCATCAAGAAAATGAAAAGGCAACTTATGAAATGGGAGAAAATATTTTCAAATCATGTATTTGATAAGGGGCTAATATCCAATGTATAGAAAGAATCATGCAACTTGAGCAAAAAAAAATATATATATATATATGTGTGTGTGTGTGTGTGTGTGTGTGTGTGTGTGTATACACACACACATACACACACAGCAACCTGATTTTAAGATAGGCAGAAGATCTCAGCAGACATTTTCCCAAAGAATACATAAAAATGGCAAACAGGTATATGCAAAGATGCTCAACATCATTAATCATTAGGGTAAGGCAAATCAAAACTACAAAGAGATTCCATCTCACACCTCTTAAAATGATTATCATTCAAAGAGAAAAAAATAACAAGTGCTGACAAGGTTGTGGAGAAAAGGGAACCCTTGTGCACTGTTGGTGGGAATGTAAAATAGTGCTGTGAAAAACAATATGGAAGTTCCTCTAAAAATTACAAATAGAACTGCCATATTGATCCAGCAATTTCACTTCTGTTTATTTATCTGAGGACAATGAAAATATTAACTTGCAAATATATTTGCACCCCCATGTTCATTGTAGCATATTTATAAGAGCCAAGATATAGAACTAAACTAAATGTTCATTAATGGATGAATAATAAAATTGGTATATGTCTGTCTGTGTGTGTGTGTATGTGTGTGTGTAATTTCTAATAACATGAATGGATGTCAAGGGTATTATGCTAAATGAAATAAGTCAGAGAAAGACAAATACTTATATATAGAATATGAAAAACAAAAACAAACAAAAAAAACAAGTTCATAGAGAACAGATGGGTGGTTATTAGAGGTAGGGGTTGGAGGTGGGAGGAATGGGTAAAGGAGGTCAAAAGGTGCAAACTTCCTGTGTAATAAATAAGTCACGGGCATGTAATGTACAGCCTGGTGATTATAGTTAAAAATGCTGTATTACATATTTGAAAGTGGCTAGGAGTACAGAATTCAAAAGTTCTCACCACAAAGCATGTTTTTTTGTCTTTTGTAACTATGTAAGCTGGTGCATGTTAACTAGACCTTGTGATAATCATTTCACAATGAATCACTACATTGTACACTTGAAACTAAGTTATGCATAAATTATACTTCAACTAAAAAAATAATTTTTTAAAAGAAATGAATAAAACTCTGACACATGCTACAACATGGATGAACCCTACAGACATCCTGCTAAGTGAAATAAGCCAGACACAAAAGTATAAATCTTTTATGACTCCATTTATATGAGGGACCCAGAGCAGTCAAACACAGAGAGACAGAATACGGAACAGTGGTTACCAGAGCCTGGAATTAGTGGGGGAGAAATGGGTACAGGATAGGATGATGAAGTTCTGGAGCTGAATAGTGGTGATCATTGCATAACGATGTGAATGTACTTAATGTCACTGAACTGTATACTTAAAAATGGTAAAGATGGCAAATTTTGTGTTATGTATATTTTGCCACAATAAAAAAAGTTGTTATAGATTGGTATTTGAAAGACGCTTAGGGGTCTACCCTATGGAGCTGCACTAAAGCTGTAATTAGAGCTTCCACTATCTTTCTCTAAATCTAACCTAGAGGGGTTTTTAGTTGACATATGAAATGACAGACATTATGTTTTCTGTGGTGAAGTGAGTGGTGTTCCTATCAGGGGGAGGGCTAGAAATGCAGGCCTCTGGGCTCCGTGTAACCATCCATCACCTTCTACAGGCCTAATGCAGTGCAGGGCACACTGGGACTCTTGAGTTCTACCCCGTCGAGGCATGTTCTCTTCCTGATCCACCTGAAGGACTGCTGAAATCTGCAACAGAATATCATCACGTCTGGCTCTAAAATGAACCTTTCATGCAAGGTTTTGGGTAGAGGGCCTAAATGCAGAGCACTGGTACTAAACTCAACTTTAAAGGACACGTCATATTGTTGGTTTGTATCTGTTGCATGGTTGCTTTTAAAAAGAAATAAAAATTAACCAAATTTGAAAATAAGGTAAAAAAAAAAGGAATATGTGATTGTAAAAGAGCATGCAAGAGCACTTTCTAACAAGGATGCCCAAGTGAGTGAAACTGCCTCACTCTAAAAAATTCAACTTTCAAGTATTTCTTGGGGCTTGTGTAGTTTATGATTCTATAAAACTGATAAAGTGTGATGTGTTGCTGTCCAGTACAGAGAGGATATCCCCAAAAGCTTAACAAACATTAATTTTTTTGTAATGAATTTAACTCACTTCATTGTTCCTTTTCTTCACTGACTATATAAAATATCATTTCTCAAATCCTCTTTTAAACTAGCTTTGCATCCTGCTGGTTCCCTCATTAAGTAAATGAAATTTTGATACATGCATTTTATTTGTTTGAGCATTATGTTTTTAACATTTTGAGAATTATAACTGACTCCTATGGAAGTCCCGCTGAGATGTTACATTCACTGGATTGGAAAATAGTTCACGGTTCAAGGAAATCACAAGTACAACTTTGAAATCTCTGACCTTCCTGATCGGTGAGTCCTTGCTGAATTGTGGCAGAAGGATTTTATTTTCAGAGTTCTCATATGTTAATGTGTATTGACCTATTATGTCTTTATCTTTCAAAAATTATAAAATAAAAATAATTTTTTTAAGTAAGTAATTTTTTTTAAGTAATAATTTTTTTATTTGTAAGTAATAACTGAGCACTGGTTAAAAGATGGTTAATACCTCATTATTCTGTTTATTATCTCTCAAAGAAGAGTCTGAAATCTCTAGCCTGGCTAGGTCTGGAGTTCATCACAACAATCTTTTCTTGAGATTCAGGGTCTTGTACATCTGGTTCTGGTTGGACACCTGTCTTTTTAGATTTGAAACTAGTATACTGTGTGTGATGCCACAGGTTTTTTTTCTATAAGTTTACTTATATATTTTGGGAGGAAGAGTGGGAGAGGGGCAGAGAGAGAGAGAGAGAAAGAATCCCAACTAGGTTCCACAGTGTCAACAGAGTCCAATGCAGAGCTCAAACTCAAGAACCATTAGATCATGACCTAAGCGAAAACAGAGTCCAATGCTTACTTAACCAACTGAGCCACCCAAATGCCCCCATGCTCGGTTTCAGTGTGAAAATCTGTGAAAGCTTCAAATGGTAAAATCAAATAATAAACTTTCAGATGTCTGTTAGTGTTTCTTTTGTTTAAAGAATTTCATAGCTTGAGGGGCTTAGATTCACAAAGTGGGAGAAAACAAGAAGCCCACAGGAGACTGTATGTCTTACAACTGAAGAAAGAGTGAAATACATAGTATGTAATATATTTAGGGTAATAAATTATCCCTTCTTAGAGGTCTCCCTACTTGAAAGTGTTTGTGTGTGTGGCAGAGGGGATAGGGGTAGGAGGGCGGTTGGTCCATTTAATCCTAAAGGAATGGTTTACATATCTTTTTGTGCTTGTATTTTATTTCTTCCATAGATAAAGTTGTAAAACAGAAGTTGCAAGCCCTTTGTGATCTTGGGCATTTTGTCTGCAAAAGAAAGGCTTTATTTTTTGTGTTAACATTAGTTTGAAATCTTTTCCTAGGATATAACACATTAGATTATAAAGTTTCTTAACTTTAAAGAAGCTCTTATTCTAATTGGCTGTTAAAGAATAAGTGCTTATATAAATCTAATAGAAATGCTCATATAAATATAATAGAATCTAATTTGATTATACAAATAGAAGAAATAAGCTAAACTAGTACTTTAAATATACTAGAATTTTCAGGGTGGCTCAGTCTGAGTGTCAGACTTTGGCTCAGGTCTTTATCTCACAGTTCATGGGTGGGTTCGAGCCCAGCATTGGCTCTGTGTTTACAGCTCAGAGCCTGGAACTGCTTTGGATTTTGTGTTTCCCTCTCTCTCTGGCTCTCCCCCATTCATGCTCTCAAAAATAAATAGAACATTAAAAAATTAATAAATACTAGAATTTGCAGAAAAACATGTCACAGAAGCTGTTAGCATAGTCATTAACTTTGAAAATTTTGTATAGAATATTATAGAAGTGCATATTTAACATTTTTAAGGATTGTGTTGTTGTTTTCCCCATGGAAAACATAGTGAATAAAAAAAAAATTCCTAAACTTCTGATGTCAGCAAGGTGACAGGATAGGAAGTCCCAGACCTCAGCTGCCCACAGAAATCCCAAGTTAACAACAGAGAAGATTAGAGATTCTTCTGCTGACTTTGAAGAAGATGCCACGTGGCTAGGACCTACAGTCAGTTTCTAGGAGCTGAGAAGGACTCCTCTCAATAGCCAGGAAGAAAATGGGACCTCAGTCCACAGTCACAAGGAACTTCATTAAACTAACAGCTGGAAAGAGTTTACAAAAAGGCCCCCAAACTCAGTTAAAATTACAGTGCTGGCCAAACAGACACCTTGATTTTATCCTGGTGAAATTGAGCAAGGAATTTAACTAAGCTAGGCCCAGACTCCTGGGTCATGAAAACAGAGAAAATCAATTTGCGTTATTTTAAACTGGAAAGATGGTGGTAATTCACTATGCAGCAACAGAAAATGAATACAATATACATGCTTTATCTTTCTTGCTTTAAAAAGTGTAAATAGGGGCGCCTGGGTGGCTCAGTCGGTTAAGCGGCCGACTTCAGCTCAGGTCATGATCTCGCTGTCCCTGAGTTCGAGCCCCGCGTTGGGCTCTGTGCTGGCAGCTCGGAGCCTGGAGCCTGTTTCAGATTCTGTGTCTCCCTCTCTCTCTGACCCTCCCCCGCTCATGCTCTGTCTCTCCCTGTCTCAAAAATAAACAAACGTTAAAAAAAATTGTTTTAAAAAAGAAGTGTAAATAGATATGTGTGATTATAGGAAGACACATAGTATGTACTTGTGAGCCATGCTGGTCTTATATATAACAGATAATATTATCGTTTTCCCAATTTTCTCTATCTCTGTAGGAAATAAAAATTACAATTGTAATTAATATGGATAATCAAGACTATAATAGAACCAATGCTATTAAAGAAATACTATGTATATTTAAGATGTGTGTGTATGTATGTGTGGGTGTATGTTTTAATTAGGACTGTAGTTTCTGATTGTCAAAGGAAAAAAGACAAAGAGACTAATACCTTAAGATAAAAACATGTGGTTGTACCAGAAAGTGAAAAAAATATATTAAAATATAAATTTGCATGAACACAGAAAGTAGCAAAAGGTTTGAGGGAAAGTGGACTTAATATCTTTAGGTTTAAATACCTGCAAAAATGAGTTTAACAACAAGAAATGAAAGATGCTAAAATTTTGACAAAGTTGTCTCTGTTTGGATGGGTTTATTCAAAAGAAAAATAAAATCTTATGAATTATTTACTGCCAATTGTTATATTACTTCAAGTCTAGAATTTTGTTTTCTCTTTTTTAAATGACAAATTGGTTTTGGAGTACTCATTTGCTCTGAAGGAGAGCTTGTGTAATCTGTCCAGGTGTGAAAACTTCCTATCGTACTAGAATAGCTTTATGTGCTTTTATGCTGAGTTTGTCTTGCCCTTAGTTATTTAAAAAAATTACAAATGACAGATTTTCCTCACCCCTTAAACAGTTCAAAAATCCTTACATTAATTCTGCTATATTTTTAAATAGACTATTGTCATTCCTAGTCATAGCTTGTCTAACAGAATAAGAATAAATTATGTAAAATTGAGTAAACTGATGAGAAAAAAAATGTGTTTTGAAAAATGTATTATCATTAGATTTCTGGATATTTTATTATCTGATAGATATACAAAAAAGTCTTTTATCTTTCCTCTTAATCTATACTTTCTCCTGTTTTTAAATTGATAGGTAGATCTTAAAGTGGATGTAGACACGAAAATAAGATAAGAAATACCCTCTCTCCTGGAACTGTAGCCCAGCAAACATTTGAGAAAGTTACTACCTGTGCTCAGTATTTGGCATTCAGTGAAACAAATTGTGTTGTGTGTTTTTTTAAATTTTTTAAACTCCTTTTCCAGTTTAACATCTTTTAAAACTACTTTACCAGTTATTATGTTTACTGGAAAAAATAAAAGTGTTGTCAGGGTGCCTCAGTGGCTCAGTATGTTAAGCATCGAACTCTTGGTTTTGGCTCAGGTCATGATCTCAAAGTTCGTGAGGTCCATGGCTGCTGTTAGCATGCACTGTGTTTGAGAATCCCTCTCTCCCTCTCTCTCTCTGCCCTCCCCTGCTCTCTCTCTCTCTGTCAATAAGCAAATAAACTTAAAAAAAAAGTTTTGTTTATTTGTTTTTGAGAAAATCATTAGTCACATTTTCTGTCCTCTGAGAGATACAGGACTATTCACGCTTAAAAGTCAAATCTCTCTCATGACAGCACTTAGTGAAATCTACCCATTGTGGAAAGAAGCCCTTTCATGAGAGAGGATGAGGATACCAAATTATTCTCTGGTTTCACTTTTTTTTTTTTTAAGTCTCAGAATATTAGGCATGTGTTCTTACAATGTAGTTCACATAGACAGGCCTTCCTCAATTATAATAATTATTATACTTTCAGTTTTCACTTTTTTTTAAATTTTCTTTTTCACTGTTATAATTATTTGTACTGTTCATCAGATTAGAGCTTGGCGAGGGAAATGCCTATGTCTACCTCAGGGCCATTGGACAGGATTTTACAGTTTGTATACTAAACAAAGTGCCCATCTAGGAGTGGATGTTTTGGCAAGGTCTACAGTCTACTCTTTTCTAAACCATTTTCTCTGTCAGTTTCCATCCAGATGCAGGGTGGTTTTGCAAGTAATTATCAGAGTCTTTTAAAAATTCTTGCAGAGGATTAGTATGTACAGATATATACTCATGCGTGCCTAGACTAGCTGCTTCTCATCATAACTCTAGTGTCTACCCTGGCAAAGATAAGCACTTTCAAATAAAAATGTTTAATTAATTGAATGGCTTAATTATGTTAGCTCCTGGTATATGATGTATCTTTCACTCAGTTCCAGTATTGTAGCTTTATGTCAACTTAGTTCAGGAAGTAGTTGATGTAGTGGTGATAAAAACAAATTGGGAGCTCCTGAGAGTGTATTATTCTAGATCCACCAGTTCCCAACTGTGTGACCCTTGGAAAATTACTTAACATCTCCTATTTATCTCAAATTGATTTAGAAAATTGATGATTTTTATCAAGTAATCAGCTAATAATATATGAGAAAAGACAGTGACTGCAATTTTCTATGTAATTTTCATGAAGTCTCTTAATTTCCAGTATAGTTTTCAGTTGTATTCAATTAGTAGAACAAAACCTGTCAAATGGGAAAATATGAGAATATTTTGCATAATGTGCTACTGCATGTAATATCTTTTTATTTGTATCATTTATTCTTAGGTAAATAAATAAGTTAATAAGAATATAATTATAATATGGTAAATAAAAATACAATTATTATAGTTATATTTACATGCTGTTATAAAGTGCTTACTTTTATATTATGTCTTTATAATATGCATTTAAGGAACCATATTTTGTGGAAGATGCCTTTTATAAGCATTACCAACCCGAAGTGGGGTATACTATCAAAGTAATTTTCCTTTGAAAGTAAAAAAAAAACAAAATAAAAATGACAAACAAAAACTCCTGGCTATTCTAAAATCAAGGTGAAATTTTAATATTTGATTCAAAATTGCTATAATATCAGAGACATTTACGGCTTCTGGAGATGTTAAAACAATCATTATGTAAAAACTAAAATAATTGTTATTTTCCTTATTAAACAATTTCTTGGACTTTAAACAATTTCTAATTGGCAATAATTTAAAAATATGTTAATAGCATTCTGATTTAATGCCACATGGGAAACAAGTAGTGTTTATATATTCTGGAATATAAAGTTTAATTTTATTTTATTTGGTATAAAAACTGAGCTTCTAAGATATATATAATTCTGAGTTCTACTCAGCAGAGTTAGTATTCAGTATTGTTTTTCCTCATTATACAGACTTCTTAAGGTCAAATACTTGTGCCATAAAATTTTAAATAATTTCAAGGATACCTTTGTGGCTCAGTTGGTTAATAAACATTAAAAAATAAAATAAAATATTAAAATAAAATAAAATAAAATAAAAATTTATAGAGAAATTGATTATTAGCAAGTTTAAAGTAAATTTATCCAAGGTCTTAGAATCCTCTTAGAGTAGGTGTCTTAGCAAGTAAGTGTTATAAACTTTATTATTTATTTCCTCCATTCTCTTATCAAAATTCTCACACAAATGCCCATAGATAGTAGTATAAAGAACACCCTAAAAGCCTAGGTAATTAGAACATAAGAAAATTGCCTGAGGGAATATCCTTGTCTTTTTATTTTTGTCCCCATGAATCTTTTTAGAAAAAAGAAAGTAAAGTGTCTGAAATTATTGCATAGACAATCTCCCCAGTGCTATAATTTCTTGTATCTTCAGTAGGCATATTTAACCAAAAGGCAAAAAGACCAAAGAAGAAAACATTTGTGCTGCCACTCCCCTTTGACAAACTGTGGGATTGAAGAATGGGAGGTCTCTTCTCTAATTTAACTTTGATAGATTGGTTACATTGTGAAAGGATCTCAAACTCAGATGGAACTAGACAATACGAAATGGAGAATCTCATTCATGTGCACTCAGAAGAATGGAACTTAAGAACTGAGAGACTGATTTACATTAAAAGCCTGATCTACAGAAGAAGGAGAGTTGATCCCTGACCAATGAACATCCACCAAGAATCTCTCCCTATCCTCAAGCCAATGAATTTACTGCCTGGACTCTAGCTGGACTCATCCCTCTCTGTACTCCTTGTCCATAAATACAGTCTGCCCCAAACCCTGAATGAGCTCTCCTGTAGCTTGCTGCCACATGCATTTCCCAAATTTCAATTCCTCTTCTATTCCTAAAAGAGACTCAATTTCTGATCATTTGAATTTGTCTCAGTTTAGCTCCTTATTTAGGTTGACAGCACGGTCATGTTACCAGAGATTGTATTACTTGCTCAATGTCATAAAGCTAGTTATCAGTAGGCATTTGATTATAAGAATGTGATATTCTATCAAGTCAGTGTCTACCAAGTTGTTTCCTCTTACACAGATGATTGCACAAATCAAGATGATTGGACAAATATTCCAGTTAGCCAAGTTAATGAAGTTTTCAAAGCTTGATTTTTTTTTTTTTTTTTTTTTTTTTACTTTTGATGACGATGCATTAGTGACAGACCTTAAGAAGCCAAATGGCAGAATCAGGCTTAAATTCTAAAATAGTTACAGCGATGACAAGGATGTTAGAGAAAAAGAGATCGATAAAGAGGCTATTGTCATGGCGCAGGCCAAAGTATGAGAGAGAGTTCAGCAATGATAGAGATCTGGGGATAGTTTGAAATGGAAAACATTTGGGAGATAAAAACACAGGCTTTGGGATTATACCTGAGGGAGAAGAAGACCTTGAGAATAATACCTGTAGCTTTCATCAGAAGTAAAAAACTGAGTGAAAGACCGCCTTCACGTTTCTCTCAGGTTAAACTGCATGAAGCTTCTTTCTGTGTCTCTAGGCCCCCTGATTCCTCTGTCACCCAGGCCAAAACACAGAGGTCTTCTCTTTACTTACAGCATTTCCTTGGAAATACTGTACTTGAAGATATTTTTCTCTGTCTTTTTGAGATATAAAATCGTTTTAAGAGCCTCATGCCAGTTTCCTAACCCAAGGCTGTCTTTCTCACAGATCTGAGAACCTGGTCTTTGAAATGCAATCATCATGGAAGAAACCATCCCTATCTCTCAGTCGCTGTGGGAAGACAGGTGTCTGTCTCCAATTTGCAAAACTACTTCTTGTGATAAAGATATTGGAATTTTATTTTTCCTTTGGACAAAGCAAATTGCTAACACAGATGGTCACCCCATCTATGTTGTCGTTCTTGTTATTTTTTTCATTCTAGCTCTACCCTGACATTCACTTCTCTGAACTTGTATTGATTTTTATCTCAGATAGCAGTGCATGAACTAATAATTCCATAAAGACGTTTTCTTTCATTTGGGGAGCTCAGCTAAGTCTAAGCGTTCCATAAATATCTGCCTTCTCAGCATCAGTTTCTAATTGGTCATCTAGCTCAAATATTTTAATTTTGAAAGGGAAATTGTTAGTTTTTGGGAGGTTGCTTTAACAAGGTACCACAAACAGGGTGGCTTAAAATAAGAGAAATTTATGGTCTCTCAGGTCTGGAGTTTAGAGGTCCACAATCCTGATGTTCCTTGGCTTATAGATGTATCATCCTAATCTCTTCCTCTATCTTCACATGGCCATTGTCTCCCTGTGTGTTTTCACACCATCTTCCCTCTGTAAATTTCTGTGTCCAAATTTCCCTCTTCTCATAAGGATATCAGCCATTTTGGTCTAGGTAATCAATCTATTCCAATACGACTTCTTAACTAACTTGATCTGCAACAACTTTATTTTCAAATAAAGTCACATTCTGAGGGACTGGGGGTTAATACCTCAATATATCTTTTTGGGAACAGAATTCAACCCTTAACAGAGATTAAAGAATGATACCATGCCTTCATATTCAAAGCTCTTAATTAAGCTATTAGAGTACTTACACCCAATCACCTTCTGTTTATCTTGGATACGTTAAAACTGTATGGAATTCAAGTCAATCCAACAACTTGAGAAGCACAAATACCAAGTACTTTTATCATAAAAATCTGTTAAATATGAACATTTTTGGGAAAACACATATTATTAGCTACTTCTATTTTTACTTTTTATTTCTATTTTTACATTGGAGTTTGCTGATTTTAAGTAAATATTAAAGATGGTATAAAAGATATACTTGTAAAGATATAACATTCCTGAAATGTAATTCAGGAACTACCACTTGGTGGCAAGATAATGCTGCTGTTAGTGTGCCTAACAGTGACCTAAATAGTTGCTTTTTTGAATTATGCATCCTTGATAAATTTGAAATAGGCTTGCAAAAGAAGTCAGGCTAAATCATAGGTATTCTCTGTCTCTGTCTCTGTCTCTCTCTCTCTCTCTCTCTCTCTCTCCCTTTTTAAATGATTTGCATAATGAAAGTGACTGTGGTAAAATACACAGGGAAAATCCAATTCAAATAATGAGTTAATTTGATCGACATTTAAAAGATATCTAAAATGAAACATGAAAATGAATGGGAAAATAATCATTCCATAGATATATTTCACCTATGTATATTTCCTTAAAAATCCTAGCACAAGGTGTGGTGTCATAACATATTGTTTAGTTCTAATCCATTCGGTTGAACATAACTATTCAAGCCAGTAGTTATATTTATCTCTTGGTGGAACTTTCAAATGTCGCCCTGTATTATTGAACTGCTGCCACTTTTTACAAGAACTAATGAAGCTTCTGGCAGAGTAGATGGATTCCTTACTTACCTCATCAACGGTGTGGTGTCAGAGTGTTATACTTAGAAAATGTACAAGATTTGCTTAATGAGTCCATATTCATTCTAAAATATAGAAGAAATGTAACTGTTTTAAAGGATTCTCTGTTGGGGGGGGGTGGAATACAGTAGCAATAAGAAAAGCCTCTTTATATTTGTAAGGAAAATAAAAAGGGCAAATTAGAAATACATTTGTGGGAAAGATATTATGTGGTCATAGAGAGTATTAAAGATTTAATGATATTCTTGAACACAGGGGGTTGTATATTAATTAGTTGTTTTGTTGTCATATAATTGACTGTTTTAAAACTTATTTAGTGTTTTCATAAGTAATTATTGTAGGGAGTATTTGAAGGCAAGGAGTAGCCTCTCACTGGCATGGAAGAAATAAGGGTTTGAATCATTATATTTTAATATTATTTTGAAGCAATGTATTATGGAAATTACCTAACTTCCCTAAGCAAGATTTGGTATTAGACCTCTTGGCTTGAGACCCACTTCTATCATCTACTAATTATACAACTGGAACAAGATACTTGATCTCATGTCACCTCAGTTTTATCACATGTAAAATGGGGAGATAATAGTACCAGCCTCATAGTGTTGATGTAAGTGTTAAATAGAAATCCATTTAAGGTGCTTATCACAGTATCTCCAATATTGCAAACATAAAATATTACTTTTCTTGTTATTTCCCCTAATCATCCATGGGTACATATGTCTCAAAGATGAACACTGAGTAGTCTAGAAAGATCAGGAAAGGTGTTGCTAACCAAATTTCCTTTCCCAAGCCTTTTCACAGTTCACTAACAATTTTCAAGTAGGCAAAGATTATGGTGTCGTTTTGGTGTTGACAGAAGATCAATTTTTCTTACTCTCTCTGGCCTGTGGTGCTCTGCTTTGGCTGGCAACTGGAATTCAGAGAATGCCTCAAGGTGTTGCATTTTCTGGGAAAATGCTGAAGCCCCATAGTGTTAACGCTGACTGCAGCTCCACAACGAGCTTTTTAACTTCTGTGCCATGCTCTGTAATGAATATTGCCAGGGGCTTCCAACTTTTGAACTTTTTCTTTTTTCTCACATTTCTTAGTCTCTGAACATATTGCCAAAACTGATAGAGAGAGATACCACAATGTCACTCAGGGTGCTGAAATGGTCTAGTCTATGGTTTAAGTCCTTGTCAAAGGAGCAATGCTGTATCTAAGCAACAGACTCTAAATGTACCTACTGATTATGTGTTAGACAAATGTTCCTTTTTGTTAGTTTTAAGGTTGGCTGTTTGTTAATTTAACAATGTAATTTACCATTAACAATTTTTTTGAACAAAATTCAATGATGAGGTGAATACGTAAGTAAATCACCTTTGGAAATTAAGTTTTAATAGTAAGAAATAATTTTTATAGAAATATGTGGCATCTCAGGACTTCAAGTTTATTTTCACAAATTTATTGGTGTTATTTGATGTTCGTGAAATAAATAAGTTATTTTAAAAATTTGTTCTGGCAGAGTCACCTTCTATCATAAACAATTAGTGTCAGCACAGGCTTGAAGGAATCCAAGAGCACTGGAATATCAACACTACAGCACAGTAGAAACAGACATGAAAATGAGCCAGAGACTATTTATGAGGGGCAAGAACAGTATTTTTTCTCTTACTTCTTTCTACTCAAAATACACAGAAGTGAAAAAAAAAATCAAGCAAACAAGCAAAAAACATGGTCAGGCTTAGCTACTTGCTGTTCTAGTCAAAACATAGACAACACATTTGTAGTTACATACGAAAGAAGCCTGGCCAGTTCTGTGATGATTCTGGAAATAATAAAAGGTAAAAGATAATGGTGGGAATAGAAAGGATGAAAATTCTTTTTTTTTAAATTTTATTTAATGTTTACTTTTGAGGGAGAGAGAGAGAGACAGAAAAAGTGAGAGAGAGAGAGAGAGAGAGAGAGAGAGAGAGAGAGAGAGAGAGAACACTAACAGGGGCAGGACAGAGAGAGAGAAAGAGACACAGAATCTGAAGCAGGCTCCAGGCTCTAAGCTGCCAGCACAGGGCCTAATGGAGTGGGCTCGAACTCACGAACGGTGAAGTCATGACCTGAACTGAAGTCAGATGCTTAACTGACTGAGCCACCCAGGCACCCCGAGGATGAGAGTTTCTTAAAGGTCAAAATTTTATGCTTATTTATTGGGTCTTGAGGTACATTCCTATACCATAGAGAAAGATGTCTCTGACAAGTTATGGATGACCCAGTTATAGGCCCAGTTCATCAAACATTGTAGTAATCTTTTTCCCTAGTTCTTTTTTTTTAATGTTTCAAAGTTTTTATTTTAACTCTAGTGAGTTAACATATAGTGAAATATGAATTTCAGGAGTAGAATTTAGTGATTCATTCTTCCTGCCTATTTCTAAAGTCAATCACAAAAGGGCAAATGCTGCATGATTCCACTTAAACAAGGTATTTACAAGAGTCAAACTTAATAGAAACAGAGAAGAAAGCTAGTTGCCAGAGGCTTGGGGGAGGGGAAAATGAGGAGTTGCTCTTCAATAGATATAGTTTCTGTTATGTAGGATTTATAAGTTCAAGAGATCTGCTGCATAACAAGTAAAAGATATAAAATTCTTAAAAACTCACTGGAGTAAAAACATGTAATAACACTGTAAGAAGAAATAATCATGTTTTCTCATTAGTATGTAAATAATGTGGGGATAGCATAATATTCAAAATATGAATGTGTATTACCTCCATATATTTTTTTAGGATTTTGTGAATTATTGCTTCAAAAAAGTTTGGATTGAAGCACCAAATATTTCACATTTTTTGTTAATTAAAGAACTATCAAAATCAAAATAGAAAATCACTAGCTGACATATTTTTTTTTCAGATCATTGGTAACAAGTAGAAATTATCAATGAAAATCTGTATTTCCATAATAACATTTTGGAAATCAAGTGAAATTTTATTAAAAATATAATTTCTATATGAATCTAACTGAATCATTTATATCACCATATATACATTTTATCCATTCTTTACAATTAAAAAAGAATAGCTTAGGGATTTTCAGATGATTTAGATTATGGGGGATGAGAATAACGATGATAGATTTTATTTTTTTTAGAGATAGAAACCTATTAAGAAAAAAAATGAAAAATAGTCATGCTATAGAGTGTCATATCTTTTCATTGAATAGCTGCTCTTTTTTTTTTTTAACTAGATAAATTGCTACATGCATTCCATGCCTCAATTTGGGTAATATTCTCTTTTGAATAGTCATATAAAAACAAGAAATTTGGAAGAAGCTATACCATTTCTTTCAAATAAAGTCACCTGGATTTTCACATCTTAATATGTGTAAGTCAATATGTAATAAGCTTAATGGCAATAAACAGCAAGATTGGGGCTTATTCTCACAATTTAGGTCTTTCAATAGAGACTTTAACAATTGCTAGAAGACATTGGAAACCCAGTGGAGTTGAGGACAAAGGATTTGTGGGAGTAATAAATCAGGGAAAAATCTTTCCCAAATAGTTTAAGTCTCAATGGGTAAGACTGCTAAGTAGTTTATAAAATATATTCTAGGAAAATATAGAGATACTGAAAAATAAGACACTGATTCACAAAATCTGTATAAATTCCTATTTCAGTGCCTAAAGACAGCAGCTTCCTAAGCAAAAATGTTCAAAGACAATTCAATAAAGTCACTGTTTGTTGAACAAAAAAGACATCCTTCTTCTAGTTTCACCTCCCTGGGGTAAATAGGATGCGAAGACAAGTAGATTCTCTGATGATAATTGCTCTTCAGCAGAGCAGACTATTCCTGGCTCTGAAATTTACCTGCTAGCACCTATCTTGGACTCTGGCCTGGATGGACAGACAAACTTCTAGGCTGACTGAACTATGTGAGGGAGTGCTAGGGGATCCAAAGATAGGAATGGTACCACATCTCTTCTCTTATTCTATCATACATCATGGTTTACCTGTCGAGTAGCTATAATCCTAACTTAAAGCAGCGCTTAGTTCTGTGTCTTGTTCAGAGTAAGTGCTCAATATTTATTGGTGAAAACCAATCAACTTCTTTCCCTATGCTTGTCTCTTTTTTGCTCACCTGAACATACGCACATTCATATGCACTTATGCATACAACTTTTTCTTAGCTAGTACACATTTGTCTCTAATAAAGGATAAACATATTCTGTCTTTAAAAATGTCTACTTTATGGGGCACCTGGGTGGCTCAGTCAGTTAAACATCCAACTCTCAATTTTGGCTCAGGTTGTGGTCTCATGGTTCACAGGATCGAGTCCTGCGTTGGGCTCTGCACTGGTGGTGGGGAGCCTGCTTAGGATTCTCTCTCTGTCTCTCTCTCTCTCTCTGCCCCTCCCCTGCTTGCACTCTCTCTCTCTCTCTCTCTCTGCCCCTCCCCTGCTTGCACTCTCTCAAAATGAATAAATTTTAAAGAAATATTTACTTTAATCATATTTATTAATCACAACTACACACACTGGAAAATAGTAAAATAAGATGTGGAAGATGTTATTTAGTCTCCAGAAAACATGTATTGTATGAATTATAGAACACTTGTACCTCCTCTGTGACCTCCTGCCCACTCAAGCATGCTTAGCACAATGCATAATGCACTATACCTACCAGGTAAATAATTGTTTAAATGAGTGAAAGAGAACTGAATTAATATAATTTTAACTGTGAGATATACACACATAAAACAGCAGGAGGATCAAATTAAGCACAACAAAATCAACAATAATAGGAGGTAAAAATTCTCAAAGTTCTAATATGGGTATAGTATTTTACATACAATATGTTAGATATTTCTAGTAGTTTGAAAATGCCACTATTGTGGTGCCTGTGTGGCTCAATCGGTTGAGCATCTGACTTCTGCTCAGGTCATGATCTCATGGTCTGTGAGTTCAAGCCCTGCATCTTGCTCTGTGCTGACAGCTCAGAGCCTGGAGCCTGCTTCAGATTCTGTGTCTCCCTCTCTTTCTGCCCCTTCCTTGCTCATGCTCAGTCTCTCTCTGTCTCAAAAATAAATAAACACATTTAAAAAAAAGAAAATGCCACTATTATCAATCCCATTTTACATATAAAGAAATTGAGGTGGAATGAGTTAACCTGTTTAGGGTCACTGAGCAGACAAATAGCAGAAATCTTTTTATTCTTTCATACCCCCTCCTTAACTATGGACACCTTATAGAAATATTGACTTGAATTTTTCTTGAAGCTTTTATCAGTAGAGAGTTTACTTTTGTGACCTATTTAATAGGGTTTAGATGCCTTCAATACTCTTCCTTCATTCTCCTTTACCTCAACTGCTTGGCATAGAAGGAAAAACATATTTTCAAACTTATCTTAATTTTCCCTCCATTCATTTCATATATGACATTCCCAAACGATACCTGTAATCAACAGTTCTGACATAGTGATATGTTTACAAGCTTTTATGGTGAAATGAAACATTAGAAAGAAATAATGCTAGGGACGCCTGGGTGGCTCAGTTGGTTAAGCACCAACTCTTGATTTTGGTTCATGTCATGATCTCACTGTCCTGAGATCAAGCCCCTCATTGTGCTCCACGCTGGGCATGAAGCGTGCTTGGGATTCTCTCTCATCCTCTCTCTCTTCCCTTCAACTGGTCCTGTGCTCCCACATATGCTCTGTCTCAAAATAAACATTTAAAAAAATTAAAAAAGAAATAATGCTATAAATATTTGAGTCTACTAAGCTCTTTAGAAAATATGTTCAAAATTATGATAAAAGTTCCAATTAAATTTGCATCTCTTTTTTTAGTGTGAGCCTTTAAATAAAATTTAGAAAGTCATTATTTATTTTTAATTTTTTTCTTTTATTCATTTAGTTATGTTGCCTCATGCTATTATAGTTGCTTTTAGTCTTCATTACAGAAGCTAACTGTTTGGGTCACCCTAGAAATTAAATAGGTATTTCTGGGTTTGTCTTGGAACCTTTTTACTGAGACCCACAGTGGACTAACTCCTGAGCAATGGTATAAGTAAGAATGTTAATTGTGCATATTGAGAGTAAAATTTTCATATGCACACAATCATCACAGTTAAGGTAATAGCACAGCCATCATATCTCCACACTTATAAAACTATATACATTAAAAATTTTGTTTTTGAAAATTATTGTATATCTCAATAAATCTGTCAAAAATAACATTTTTCAAAACATAGAATATATGTTCAGATAAGGGGAACATGAAAATTCTACCCTAAAGAACAGAGACAGAAGAAAATAAAAAGAATGAGAGAAAATAAAGAAAAGCTACAAATAGGTCTTTTTATTATGTTCTCAAAAGAAAACAAATTAGTGCTAAAACTTGAACATTAGATAAAGAATATACTCAGTAAATGCACCATAAATTTTTAGAGAGATTTTATTTATGTTTAAAACATTTAGTAGTTGATGACATGAAGGCTTTTATTTCCCATATTATGGCAGACTAGTTTATTCAGACAAACTATACTGCTAAAAACAAATAAAAATGCTCAAAGCAAAGTCAAGTTGCCTCTCTCTGGAGAAATAAAACTTCATCCTAAAACTCAAAGTAGTCCAATAAAATTTTTTCAAGGTAAATCTAAAGCTTAGAATAAAAAATAACAATGCACCATGAGTGAAAATCAGTGTTTAAAAGCAAATAGTAAACACAGACCTACCAAGCCTTAATACCAGAATTACACACACACAAAATAAACAGCTCAGCTTATTTTGTTCAAATACTTTTCAAAGTCTTCAAAAACTCTATGGCAAAGACACTAGACACAATAACTTGGCTGATTTGGGGGTAAAAAATGAATAGAGATTGAATAAATTAAACACTGAGTAATCTAAAAAAAATGCGAATGGGTTTACAAGCTAATTAAATGTAGTTAATAATACAACAGGGGAACCGGAAAATAGCACAGCAGAATTATCCAGAATGCATCAGGGAGTAACCACTGGCAATATTTAAGAAAAGTTTGGCCAGAAAGGGTACCTGGGTATCTCAGTTGGTTGAGTATCCTATTCTTGATTTCAGCCTAGGTCATGATCCCAGGGTCTTGGGATTGAGCCCCACTTTGGGCTCTGTACTGCACAGAGAGCCTGCTTAAGAGTCTCTCTCCTTCTGTTCCTCCCCCACTTACATGTGCAAGTACTCGCTCTCTTTCTCTCTCTCTCTCAAATAAAATAGAACAAAAGTAAAAAATAATAATAATAAAAAGCTTGTCAAGATGGTGAGTAAGATGAGAAAGCCTTGTGAGTTAAAGCGGAAGGAGAGCAGCAAGAATAGGTCACAGGAAATATTGAAGAGATAATGGGTGATAACTTTCCAGAATTTAAGGACAAAAGTCAAAGATTCAAGAATCCCAATGAATCCCAAGCCAGATAAACAGAAACAATATACATTCAAGCATGACATAGTCAATCCTAATAATTTAAAACATAAAAGAAAAAAATCTCAAAAACATACTGACGGAAAAAAAAAATTCTTCAACGGAATGGTAGTGAGACTGATATTTGACTTCTAAATAGCAATAAGGGAAGCCAGGGCACTGAAGAAAAACAGTTTTGACCTAGAAATCTACACACACCAAAGATATTTTCAAGCTGCACAGACATTGCCATTATGAAAGGTAATTTGAAAGGATATCCTTCAGGTAGAAGGAAAGTAATCTCAGAAGAAACACCTGTGACATAAGAATTGGAGAAGAGTGAATTGGAAACTCTAAGAACAAATGCGAAGTTTACTAAATAATAAGTATGTGTTAAGTTAAAAAATTGGCATGGAATTACAATACATGGAACTATTTCAAAAAATCAGTTGAGAGTATAATAAGTGGTATTGAGTTTTCTTTCTGTTACTAAGAAATAGTGGGCTCAAAGTATTGTCATCATTAGGTTTTGATAAATTATGTAGTTCATATGTAGTCATCTTCATAGTGGTGTTATTTTTGTAATATGTAAATGTATTTTCTATTTTTAAAATTATATTAAATGCGGTCTTCCTTTCCCCCACACACAAATATTACAAATAAGTGCTGGGAAACCTAAAGTGTGTCACTAAATTCAAGTAGCTAAATTCTTTTATATGGGCATATTTGTTTAATTCTCAATAGTAAATATATAGAAGAAAAGTTTCTTTGTTTGTATGCCATACATTTTCTTCAAAATAAAATTTTATGCATAGAATAAGAGGTATATTTCAAGAATGATTAGGCATTTTAAAATGTGATCTATAATTATAGCTTTTACTCTCCTACTATTGTTAGTGAGAAATTATGGGCAAGCCTATATGCAATTAAAAACAAAGCCTTAGAAATATAGTAAAGCATATACATTTTTCAGGATATTTGAAAGGAATACTTTTCTCTATACAATATTTTAATAATAGATTTTAAACATATAGTAATTATCTCTATTCATTTTATCATAATGCTAAAACAATGAATTTGCTCACAATGGCCTATATCATTTTAAATTCATGTTGGATTTACTATATTCAGTTAATAAAAATACAAAGGGGAAAATTTTTCTTTTTAAAATGAAAACTAGTAGCAACTCCTGCCTTCTAATGTTGGTACATAACTCATATTCATAGAAAAATAATTTTTATATTGCTTTCTTCCACTTATAGTCATTAGTGGAATAGAAAAAAAAATGGGTGAGGTTCTGAATAGGTGACTCTCCTTTAGGAAAAATGTGCATGAGTTTTGGCTGTTCTCAGGGAGGCTAAGGACTTCTCTGTGGGGCAGAGTTCCTGCAAAATCCTTCAGATTGAGCCTATACAGAGGCTGAGAAGTCCTGCACAGGAAAATCAAATGGTTCAGCTTCAGTATTTAAATTACCCTCAAACTACTATCACATCAGTGAAAAAGAAATAGTCAAGTAAAGCAGATTAAGTATCTATTTTAAGGTCAGGCTGGCATTTAATTCTGTTCACACTACTTTTTTATATTAAATAATATACTTGATATTATTTAATTTAAAAACCCTCAGCTTGTCTATCTGTGAAAGCATATTTAATATATCATACATTCTTACAGAAATACTGAATAAAATACAATAATGTATGTTGAAAAGTACATGACAAACTTAGTGCTTGATGGATATTAATTTGTTTACCCCCTGGGTGTTCATAGAGTTAGAACCTGGGTTCTAACTGGGTTCATAGAGTTAGAAATTAAATTATATGTGAAATTGAATGATTGCCTGAGTAGGTCAGGGCTGTGAGTCATTTGGTAGTCTCTGCTCTAACCCATGTTGTCTCTTGCCACATGTCCCTCTTGATTTCACTGATGCTCCATAAACTTGGTATGCGCAATTGGCACACTAACTAATACCTATTAATTAAGAATTTATTAAGCGACAGCTCTGTGTTCAGCATTACTATGTGCTACACAAAAAATGTAAAATAAGCACAATCATTATTACCTATCTCTCAAGGTGCTCAGAAACTGCAGATGCTCAGGAAATATTTTAATAACAGAATGAATGGGAACCTGATTACTTTATAAAAGCAGTGATATCCTCCACTTCATGGTTCTTCCACTTGGCTGAAGTTATTAAACTGTAAAATTTAGACTTCTGAACACATACAGTTTTAAAGAAAACCTAACATTTGTTCATTTTACCAGTCAGCTGTATACATCTTTTTAGAAAATTTTCTAAGATAATCTTTTCAAAAAATTTTTTTGAAAGTCTAATTTATAATGAGATTTTCCACTTATTTCTAATAAGTACAGATGAATAAATTCTTTACAACAAGAGGGATGAGAATATCAAGATTAATGAAGGTGGCTGCTCATAAAGACTGAGGTTCTAGGATAGGCTTGGCTCTTCTGTTAATCATTGCTCAGTTTTACAGAGCAAACTATCAGAAGCAAAACAAGTCAGTTTGTGATAAGTCTGGCATAAAGAAGTTACTCATAAGCAATGTGGTTTTTTTCTAGTAGAAAATAAAATTTATTATTTTAATTGTAGGTTGAGTGTTACATGGGACCACAATATTCTAATATTAATTTATTAGATTATATGTTTATAATTTATAACCACACATTGAATCCGATACTGTATTTCCCTAAATAGTTTTGAAAATATACTTTTATAAAAATCATTAATGTGATCTTAGTTCTACTTAAAAATGTTACATATATATTAACTATCAGATATCATGCCTGGCCCTGTCAGCAAGGACCTTAGAGTTTTCTAGGAAGGATAGACGCATCGAATAATGGAAATATTTTCTAGTTACTGGAGTATTGAAGAAGTGAGAGATAATTATTTTTATGTAGGAAATGAAGGGGTCACAGAACAATATCAGTGAAGGCAGAACGATAGGGGTAATTATTGTACTGGGTTTTGAAATATAGCATGGATTTACTGGGCCTTTGTAGGCTGGTGGTGAAATGTGTGACACACATAGCAATATATATGCAAAGACATGGATGGATTAAATGTCATGGTATGTGTATTAGGGACTAAAATGGTATTTTTTTTGGAGCAATCAGTATAAAAGGTGATATAAATGAATAGAACATAGAATAGGTGATGTAAACAGGAACTTAATCATAAAGAGCCTGTATATTTCCATATATACTAAGGAATTCTTTCTTAATTTGTTAAATCAAGGGTTATTAAATTTCGAAGCACATAATACCTTGCACTTATTTTTTAAAAAATGCAGATTCCTGGGAGCTCTACTACCATCAACTTTTCTCTCCATTTGTTTTTTTTTTTTTTTCTGGAGGACCCACAGAGTTGGCATTTTAAGGTTTGTAATGAGAGAAACATTGTTTTAGGCATTGAAAACCACTGAATGTTGCCATGTAGAGAACGAGTATTGTCTTATTTCTAGTTTTCAGGTATAATCTGAGAGCACTGAGACTAGGCTAGTCTAGTTAGAAGGCAATCGGAAAAGTACAGGTGAGCATTGATGAAGTTTTAAAACATAGTAGTGATTTATGCCAAAGGCAGCAATGCAGTGTATTCAGAAATTATCATCTGTTGGATAAATGGTTATCAATAAGTAAAAATGATTTCTCACATATACAAAATATCCTTCTCACATCAAATGAAAAATTCCAATTGTATTAAAAACTAAATATGACAGAACAACAAAGCTTTGAGTGAATAACCTTGTAACTTTGGTTTAAGCACTGATTTTTAAAATAGAGTATAAAAAGCTTTTAAAAATGATAAAGTGGCAAAAAGCTTTTAAAACTAATAAAATGGACTATATTATATTAATATATTTTGTTCATTCAAGACATCATTAATAGAGCAAAAGGGCAACCCACAAGATAGGAGAAGGTATTTTTGATACATATATCCAGAATATATAAAGAATTATTGTTAAAAAACAAGAAAAGAAAGAAAATTAAATTGGAAAAGACTTACTTTTGAAAAGCGGACATACACATAACCAATTAACATATGAAAAGTTGCTTATAACATAAGACATCAGGGGAATGAATGCAAACGAAATCTGTAATGTGATACCAGTCCATATCCACTAGGATAGCTCAAATTAAATACAATTTTAAAAATCAAGTCTGGAGAAGAAGTTTGAATAAGCAAAACTCTTATACTGCTTAGAAGTTACATCTCCTTTGGAAAATTATTTTGTTCCATCTCTTAACCTGAATAAGGCAGTACTCTATTAATTCTATCTTTGTTAATACACCCAGCACAAATATATACATAGGTTCAACAATAAACTCTATAGTGTTCACAGAAGCACCATTCGTAAGAGTCACAAACTGGAAACAATCCAAGTTTTCATCCACAGTTGACTTAACAAATTCTAGTGCATTCCAAGAATGGTTACTACATACTCCAGTTGTCTTGCTGTAGACAAAACCAATCCAAATTAAGTAGATTAAAATTAAAAAAAACCACTATGATCACAGGTACTATAAATCAAGAATTGGAGTAGGGGGCAATTTGGATGGATTTTCTCTGTTCTATGATACCTAGGGCCTCCACTGCAAAGACTAGAGTGGCTGGGGATGACTTCAGGGGCTAGGAACCATAAGCTTCTGAAGGCTTTTTCACTCACACGTTTGATGACTGATTGAAAGGACTAGAAAGCTGTTCTCAGCTAGAACATAAGTATGTATTACACTTCTCTGAGAATTTCTGCTTCATTCTAAGAAGGGAGAGTCCCTAGAAGAAGTGTTTGAAGAAGTAGCGTTTCAAGAAACCAAGATAATCATTCTAATATTTCTTCTACCTTAGTCTTGGAAGTCACAAATCACACCCTATTTCTTAAGCCACATTGTATTGATACAAACAACTCATTAAGGTCACCATGATTCAACGGGAAGATAATTAGACTCCATACCTTGCAAGTGGCAAATTCACCTTGCAGAAGATCGTGTAGGCTGGGAGATATTGCTGGGGCGATTTTTAGAGACACAATCTACCACAAAATACGTTAATGACATTGACTATTTCACCCATCCGTACAGAAGAATCTTTCAAAAATTACGTTAATGAAGCTAGACACAGGAGTACATGTGGAATATGTCCATTTGCACAGAAAATACTGAAATAGACAACACCAATCTATGCTTTTACATGTCACAATGGTGGTTACCCATTGAGATAGTGACTAAAAGGGGACACAAAATGGTTTCTGTGGTATTGTTTACTTTAGGTTTCTTTTCTAAGCACTAGTTAGAAGATTGTGTTCAGCATGTGGAAACTCAATTGTTCACTTACGGTATAAGCACCTTTTTGCTGTGTATATATTGTAATTCAACAAAAACTTGAAGTAAAAAGAAAAACCCTTTGTATTTATTCATATTTAGTATAGGTAGTCTTTGTCAATATCTTCAGATCATTTCTATTTTTTTCTCATTTTTTCTTCACTCATTGCTTTTTAATTTCCTTTTCAGTTAGTATACATCTGCACAAAACTCACAAAGAGGTACCCTACCTCATTACAAATATTACTTATAGAAACAATGTTGGTGTCATTGCTCATAGTTTATTTCACAACAAAGAACTTATTTCAAAAGGTAAAATTAGGCTCACCACTATGTGTTCCTATTTGCTAAAATTAATAAAATTAAAAATTATTGAAGAAGACATGAAATTATAATAAACAAAGCTATTGTTTTCTTATTATGGTATTTATATGTACTTGGAAACAGAAATTTGGAAATTGCCATTTTTTCCTTATACATACTATTTTCTCAAATCTCTATCTATTCCCTAAGCAAATCCTTTCAGTGTTTCCTTTAACACATATCCAGAATTCAATCAGTCCCTACCGCTTTCACTACTACTGCTCTGTCTCAACTACCATTATTTCCCACTTAGACTTTTCAATAGCATCCTGATATGACCCTCATTTTGCCTTTGTCCTCTTGCATTCTACTTCAGCACACACCAGCCTGAGTGATCTTTTAAGTCTGTCAGATTGTGTAGATCATTGCTTCCCTTATGCAACTCATCCTCCAATGGCTTTGATCTCAGAGTAAAAGTCAAAATTCTCACCAAGACCTCAATGCCCTATAATGTTTCAGCTCCTTCTGTTCTTCCAGCTTGCTCACTTAGCTTTAGCTACCTGGCCTTCCTACTTTTATCAAAAATCTCAGGAAAGTTCTCAGCTGTGTCTTTGAATTCACATTTTCCTCTCCCTAAATTTCATTTCCCCCAGATCTCTGAATGGCCTGTTCTTTCACTTCCTTCGGGTGTTCAAATCTCACCTTTTCTTTGAGACTGTGTCCTGATCACTCTAACATTTCAACCCTTTCCCTGTCCCCATCATTCCCATCTTATTTAACCCTTTTGGGCTTATTTTTGTCTAAAGTGCTGATCAAATTTACATATTTATTCTACATTTGTTTTATTATTATATGTCTCCACTACCTTACTTTCACCCTCAAAAGAGGGAGACCTGCTTCTGTAACGACTGGATGGAGTGTGTTAGTGTGTGTGTGTGTGTGTGTGTGTGTGTGTGTGTGTGTGTCTGTGTGTCTGTATGTGTGTATATGTGTGTCTCCCAGAGCTTTCACCCTTTCTGCCTCTTCTTTCTGAAACAACTGCTCTAATGCTCTTTCCCATTTTTCAGCTTTTATGTTGAAGCTTAAATGTTGGCTCCTCAGGGAAACTTGCTCTTATTATTCTATGAAAAGTAGTCAGACCTTTTGCCTATTATTCTCTATCATATTTCTCTGTTGATTTCTTCCATAAATCTTTAGTGTTGTGGAGATATTTTATTCATTTAATTATTGACTTGTTTGTCTTCCTACATAGAATATAATCTCAGTGAGAGAAGACCTCATTAGAGAATTAATGTGGAACAGACAGATTTTACCTGGGCATTGACTTTGTGTGTGTGTGTGTGTGTGTGTGTTTGGACAATTCTTCTTACAGATAAAGCTTATACTTGCCTTTTGAGTACATTTTTATTGCTTCAGTAAAGATAGCTCAAACAGAATGTAGTAATATTTTCATTTTTTAAATTTACAAACATATGAAACTTTTTCATTTTTACTTTTTGGAGCACTCCATTTTTTTCTTCAGTGTACCATATTTCTTTCATAAAAAAACAGAAGCTTCTTTATCTTCAGGTCCTGGGATGAGCCTGATAAATCCAGTGGTAATCCCTAAGCCAATTAACTACAAAAATCCCTTTGGCTCCAGGATTGGCATATGGCTGACATTGAGACAAAGAGATAAAATAGAGGTTACTGGGGGCTAAAGATAAAGAAGTTTTCTATTTCCTAAAATAAACCACCAGAAGGTATTTTTCTCATTCTGCTGATTTTGTGCAATGTGGCTGTAAAGCTTTGACATTCCATAGTTATTCTATTCTTATAAGAGAGGCCAATTTAGGGATGAAGACAGATGAATTCATAGGGAAATTGCAAAGATACAGACTAGATTCAATGGGTTTAGATAGATTGAACCAGATATGCCTCTGGACTTCTAGCCGTATGAGCAAATAAACTTGTTCATTTTATCCCTTACAACTAGCTTTCCTATACTTGCAATCACAAGTAGCCTAACCAAAATTCAGAATTTTGATTCTCATATTTATTTTTATACCACTTTCTACTACTGGATTCAATTGGAAGATTCTGCATATCATGCATCACTTTGGACATATATTGATTTGCACATCTCTGTAGCTATTTGGAGAGCCATTTTATAGTAGGGAGCTCATGACTATTACCTTCACATTGCTTTGAATACAGATATTTTTTAGTGAACTTCCAAACATGAGACTCTAGTTTCTGTCACTATTATGGTTATCGATTAGTTTAGTGTCTTCCAACAACTAAAATCAATTATAAGTCAAAGGTAATGCTATTTTGTTCTTTTTTCCACACTGTACACTGATGGGAGTTTCTTTCAGGTAGTAAGAGAACAATTTCAGAGTTTGTCTCTTTCAAAGTTGTAGAATCTTTCATCAGTAAATATTGATTCATTTTCAGTCAGGTTGGAAATGTTTTATAGAGTAACTCGCAGTACAACTAACCAGTCTGACAAGTCAGTAATAATTAAACTTTCCTGACAGTGTACTATGCTTCCAGATAATTTGAAATTTTTCTTTCATATTAACCCCCATATACTATATAATTTTTGTAAGTGTATAAAGTAGGTCTCCCCTTTTGCAATGAAGTCAATAAAAAAAGAATATAATAATACTGACATAATTTTATGGCAGCTTCAAATAATTGTATGAAGAACATGTAAAACTTAAAAATACATGACATAATATTTTCTTGTCTGTTATTTTCCTTCTGCTTTAGAGTCTCCAAAGAATATCCTATATTACTGGCTCTTAGATAACATAGAGGTAAAAACATATTAAAAATACTGTGATTATTATTTTATATATGGAAACCAATATTTTTCCTGGTTTAAATTCTAAAACATGGAACTCAGCCAAAATCAAATGACTTATTTAAGGGAATAATGATTATAGGACACTTCTATACTTTATAAGAAAAAAATTAGAATTTCAGGAGACTAATATAGATAGGGTTAACAAATATAAGGATGGTATTTGATAGCTTTTTTTTTACTGATTGCTAGATAAGTCATATGCCACTATCTCTCAGAAGAAATTAATACATTTTCTTCCACAGAATACTCTTAATTTAATCAAAACATTTTCCTCTTCCATATTGGCTTGTTACTCTTAAAAATATATGCGTTAGACTGCTATGCTTAAAAATAGCATACATTAAAAAGTAATCTGCCATGTTACAATAATGCTGACATGTGAAGATATTGCCATGCCTCGTTGTATTACTGCTTAGGCTCATTTTGAGTACATTAGCATTTTTTTTCATTATTGTGCTAATAAGTTTCTATTACACAAATTTAGTTAAACTTGGCTCAAATCTTGAGTAGGAAATTTGATGTAGGACAAGTAGGAAACTTGTACTTGGAGTTTAAAAAGATCCATGTGAAATTTAAAATGTTAGTTTCTATGCTTAAAACTAGAACAAAATAAAAATTGGATCCCATATTCAAAATTATACTCTCAAATTTCCAAGTTCAGCTGCCTTTAGAACTAAATTCTTCCAAATGATTAAGAATAACACCATCTTACACAAACTCTTCCAAAGAATAGATTAAAAAATACTTCCCAACTTACTATAGAAAATTTCTATGCCAAAACCTGTTGAAAACATTACAAGGTATTCAAATTATAGACAGTATTTCCCATGAATAAAGATATAAGCATTTTATTTTTTTAAGTTAATTATTTATTTTGAGAGGTAGAGAGAGAAAGTGCAAGTGGGGAGGGGCAGAGAGGGAGGGAGAGAAAATCCCAAGTAGGCTCCTTGCTGTGCTGTCAGAATGGAGCTCAATGCTTGGGCTAGATCCCATGAACTATGAGATAATGACCTGAGCCAAAATCAAGAGAAGGATGCTTAACCAACTGAGACACCCAAGCACCCCAAGATATAAACATTTTTAAAGAAAATATTAACAGACTTAATTCAGTCATATAAAATAAAAATGACAAAGGAAACATAAAGATGCCAGGAATGAAAGAGAATTTTATATGTAAAGGATTGTGACTATAAGCCATCACAAAACGTAAAAACAAAATATATTATGGTTACCTAAATGCAGAAAAATAATTTGATAAAAACTAGCACCACTTTATGATAAAAATAAATCTTAACAAATTAGAAATAGAATGGATCTTTTACACTAGAAATTGAGCTTTCACAAAACACCCACCAGAGCCATCATACCTAATGGTGAAATATTCTAAGCTTTCCTCTTGAATAGAGGATGGACAAGATGTCTACTATCATTCCTTTTATTCAATAATATAATGATAGTTCTAACAAGTACAAAGAAGATGAGAATATAAGTAAGATGCATGCAGAATAAAAATAAATAAACAAATGAATACATGCATACATACATACAACTGACATTAACCACAGACAACAATTTTGTGTATTTAGAACATTCAGGGCCGCCTGGGTGGCTCAGTCAGTTAAGCACTGGACTTCGGCTCAGGTCATGATCTCATGGTTCGTGAGTTCGAGCCCCGCATCGGGCTCTGTGCTGACAGCTCAGAGCCTGCAGCCTGCTTTACATTCTGTATCTCCCTCTCTCTCTCTGCCCCTCCCCTGCTTGCACCTGTCTCTTTATCCCTCTCAAAAATAAATAAACATTAAAAAAAATTAGAACATCCAAAGAATCTATAGGCCATCTATAAAAATGTATAAAGAATTTTTACAGCAGCCCTGACACTATAAGATATACAAAAATACATTTGTTTTTATATACTACTGACAGAAGGAGAATTGTTTTTCAATGAAAATTATCAAAAGCCTAAGACTATAATCTGGTATGATGTATCAAACTTTGCATTGAAAGCTATGAAAGCATATTAAAAAGATTTTAAAATTCTAAATAAATAGTAAAATATACCATATTCATGGATTGCAAGATTAATTTTGTAAAGATGCCAACTTTCTTTAAATTTATCCATGGATTCAAAAGAAGCATAATAATATTTTGTGTGGTTGTTTCATGGAAATTAACAAGCAGATTATGATATTTGTGAAAATGTAAAGGAATAAAAATCTCTAGGACATTCTTAGAGAATAACAGCTGAAGGCTTTTGGCTACCAGATATCTGCACTTATTGTAAAGATAAGTGAGATATTGACACAGTGAGATATTGACACAAAGATAAACAAATGGACAGATGAAACAGAATATAGCATTCAGAGAAAAACACATTCATATGTGGTTCCTTGATAATGACAAAAATTACACCAATATACAGTTAAGAAATGATAATCTTTTCAATAAATGACATATGCTCAAATAAATTTTGGTATAAAACTAAATTTTAACTCTTTCTTCAAAACATACAGATATCATTATATTAATAAATTGTATTTCTAAATGTGAATGGTTAGGTTATAAAAACAGCTTCATAAACTTGGAGTTTATGAAGGAAAATACAAAATATTTTCCTAAAACTATCACAAAAAACTAAAGGAAAATTATGAATTTGATTAAAATTAACAATTTCATTTTATCAGAAGTCACATTTAACAGCATGAAAATACATGGGTCAGGGTATGAAAAATGTGTCTACTATAGATATGTCTATCAATTCTCAAAATACCTACCATATGTAGAGAATGTAGAAGAATTATAAATTAGTAAGTGAAAGGCAGACAACCACACACACACACACACACACACACACACACAAAGACAATAGACTTGGTCAGATACTTGAAAGAATTTAAGATTTTTTTAAAAGACACTTGAGTAGCGGTTTTAAAGCAGATACTAAGGATTAATAAAAATATGATTCTGGATTAGGAGGAAGATGAGTGAATCTTAGGAAATGAGGGAAGAATCTTGCTTCCATGAGAGGAAGAAGAAGGTCTGGATTATAAGAGGGAGGCAGGGAAGGGGACAATGAAACTCAGCTTCTAAGACTAATGTGAGATGAAGTTCAGAAAGTTATTGAAGAGCTTCCTTCTCTCAGTAAAGAGGGAAATGTCTTCTGATGAAAAGGAGTCAGAATTAGTGAAATATGACATTTTGATGAGAGTAGAGATATCACTGAAGAAAACCAAGAATGAGTTGAGTAGAAAAACTGGGTAGAAATTTTGGAAAATATTTTTGGTTCTTTTGAAGTTGGCAGTCTTGAATTAATTTGTTAAAATAATTCTAGAATTTGCTGCATTTTTTGAACCTAACACTCAATGGAGTTTTCTCTAATTCTTACCTTCTATTCTACTTGTCTCCAATCTGTGTACCCTATTTCCTATAAAATTTCCTTATATATCTTTGATTCTGTCATCAAGATGGATTTGGGCTAAAATAATGCATGTATGACTTTAACTGAGTTATAAAGATAATTTTTTTTTCATACAACAATTTTCTGGAGGGAAATACTTAAGTTCCTCCAATAGCTCAATGATATCAGTGTCTGTACAATTTTTTGTTATGTATTTCACGGTTAATAGATGAACTCTGAAGCACCAAATATTGTCTTCCCAAGCAAGAAGGAAGAGAAAGAACAGCAGAAGGGGTTTTTTTGTTTTTTGTTTTTTATCAAAAAGAGAGCACCTGGGCGGTTCAGTCAGTTGAGCATTCGACTCTTGATAGTGGCTCAGGTCCTGATCTCGTAGTTGTGAGACTGATCCCCATGTTGAGTTCTGAGCCGACAGCATGGAGCCTGCTTTGAATTCTCTCTCCTTCTCTCTGCCCCTCCCCCTCTCAAAATAAATAAATAAACAATTAAAAAAAAAGAAAAACATAGTACCCAGAAGTGCTCCCCTTCCCCCATCTTAATTAATCTTCTGGTGTGCTTTCAACTAAAAGAGATTTTAATAGTAAGAAATATAGACAAAAGTGTACTAGGTAACTAACCACAATATATGTTATATACATATTGTATATAATGTTTGCCATTTAACAGCAATATTGCCACTGTCTTAAATTTTCTTGCCCTTTTGTCACTTGGTCACACCCATATGAGTAAGCTCCAAAGCTGGATATTGGTGAAAAATTGAGGAGATTGTGATCACAAATGGCATATTTGACTTGCATTATTTTTTTTAAATGTTTATTTATTTATTTTGAGAGATAGAGTAGGGGGAACGGCAGAGAGAGAGAGAAGGAGAGATAATCCCAAGCAAAGCCTGACATGGGTCTAGATATCATGAATCATGAGATTATGACCTGAGCCGAAATCAAGAGTCAAATGCTCAACTGACTGAGCTATTCGGGTGCCCCTAAATAAGCATCTTTAAAGTATTTGGTTATATTTTATGCTAGTACTATATTATACCATATCTATACATCTTAAGCTTTTTAGCATTTGTTCATGAGAGAGATTTATCTACACTAATACCTAACAAATGAAAGTGATTTCTTTTTAGTTAAGTTTAAAACATTTACTACTTCAGTGAAGGAATTAGTTGTGTCTTGTAAATGTGAGAAGTGTTCATTAAATTTGTTGTAGACAATGAAATGAGGAGGGAAGAGATGAGTGTCAATGATATATATGCTTTTGTGATTTATTTTTCTCTTCCATGAAAAGTTTGATAAACTATATAGAGACATATATGTCAATTGATTTCCCACATGCAAAGATTGAGGAACAGGACAGAAGCTAACCATTGATGTGTGAGGGAATAGTAAATTATGTTGTAAGCCATTGGGGTCATTTATTACCACAGAAGAACTTAGGTTAAGCTGACTGATATCATTTAGTGTCATTGCTATTGAATATTTTATTGTGTAAATAGACACAAAAAAATTAATCCATTTTTGGTTATTATTGACTGAGTTGGGTGCCTTCACAATTCATATGTTGAAGCCCTCGCCCTCAGCATGGTTGCATTTGAAAATAGAGCCTTTAAACAGGCAATTAAGGTTAAATGAGGTCACAAGGGTTTGGCCATAATTCGTTAGGGCTGGTGGTTTTGTAAGACAAACAAGGGAAACACACAAAGCCATGTGAGGACACAGTGTGAAGGCAGCTATCTGCAAACCACAGAAAGAAGCCTCAGGAGAAACTAAGGACTCTTTATTGGACTTTTAGCCTCCACAGTTGTGAGAAAATTCATTTCTACTCTTTAAGCCAACCAGTCTGTGATATTTTGTTATTGTAGCTCTAAAAAACTAATACATTCATGGATAGAAACTTTTAAAAAATTTCTAGTATGACCATTTGTATAATGAACATATTTCGTCATATTTCTTTACGTGCAAATTGAGAATCTATCACATTAGCCAGGAGTAAAACCAAAAAGAATAGAAGCTATATCTTCAGAAGCTATATCTTCAACTTAGATTTTGGTGAATTGACTTTATACTCTTCTCAGATTAATTGAAAATTCCCATGTTTCACACCATTACCACTATTTGGACTATGATTAGCTCTTCACAAATATGTAGTCACTCCTTGGTTTTAGTTAACATCATGAAGGGCAGCAGACATGCCAAACATTGCTGTATTTCTGTGAACACATATGTAATAAACATTTCTGGTCAATACTTTCTATTTTATGAGGAAGATATTAACATTCTATTTTTGTCAAACTAAGAGAAAACATGATTGCCAAATGGAATCTGAGCAACTCTCATGTTAAGTAATTATTAAAATGAAGACAAGCCTGAGCATTTTGTACTTTTACTCCAAAATTATCTGTGGAAGAGATAGAGGAAATTTATTTTATCTACTTGATAAAAATGTTAACCCTGATCATCAACACATACATATTTTCTTCTGAAGACTAAAGGTATACTTGTTCCATTCAAGATATACTGGTCGTTTTAAGGTAAAAGCTAAATAACCTGATCTAACATGTGCACAGCAGGAGCACTTTGCTCTTTTTACATGAAAGGGTGCTTTAGAAAGACTGTTGAAAATGTCACTATATGGTTAAAATAGTTTCATTACAGAAGTAATGAAATAGTCTCAACAAGAAAAAAATTTTATCTCTGATATTTTTATTCAAAACTTTCAAATAAAATCATTCATGGAATTAATCAGGTATTTTCTATTTTTCTCACCATTGTGCTAGTTTGGTACTGAGTGACCTGAAAGTTACTGACCTTGTACAGCTGGTACATCTACATAGCTGTGCCTTCCCATAATTTAGGATGAATCAAAAGACCAAAACAAGTATATCAGGCAAATCTACATTATTTAGGGAATGTGAGGGTGAAAAGTAACTTTCAACACATAGCATATTACCAACATAAATGTATAATTTAAGTCACAGAATGTTTTTATTAACAACATAATTTGTAGAATTCCCATCGTAGAAATAAAGGAAAATTAGAAAAAAATATGTTTGCTTTCTGCAGGTAAAATACTTCATATAATCCTGGGTAACTAATGTGCACTTTCTGAAATTAGCATAACTTTAAATAACACAAACTAGAAAACCACCAGTTAACATCTACTGATTGAAAAATAGCAGTAAATTTTAACTAAGCTGAATGAATTCAACTGTAAAATTGTAATTCAATTCAATTGTAAAATCTCAATCTAAATTTACCTTCTAGTTCCCTGTTTAACTATCATTTATGGTTGGTACGAAATATATGAAATACGGTATTAGAAATAGAAATACTACAGGACATTTACTATTGTCAGCAGGCATTACTACATCATATAATAGAAACAGGAATAAAATGAGGCCTAGGCAAAAGAAATCCATTAAGCAGCCTAAGGAGATACCAATGGAAATGCAAACCAATTAATCCTAATAAAATCCATGAGATATCAATGCAATATAAGTGATATACCCTCTCATGTGACCAAAAAGTGACATGGTTCATGGTCTATAATTTGTTAAAATTCCCTAGGAATGCAAAAACAAAAGGGGTAAGATAAGGGAAATGTAAAAATTTATGCTCGCTTTACATTTAAATATAGTTATTTTTACTAAATATAATGTATACATGTGTATGTGTGTTACTACTATTTTACTGTTGATGCAGAAAAAAAAGTTAAGATTAACTTTCCCTACCCCAGTATGGGAAAACTTAAAAATATTTTTTCACAATATTGTAGAATTATCCTTAAACTATTATTGAAAAATAAGTAATCTAATGATTACTGAGCACACGAATCGCAAAGCAGATGTTTTATTCTTTAGGAAATGAAGTATATCTAAGTCTCTGTAGTACAGTTGGCAAGATAAAATGTTCAAGTATTTACATACAATTTGACTAAGCTCTATACAATATAGTATAGACTGGAAATATTTTTCTAGGTCTCTTCAAATAAACATGAATTTACTTGATAATCTGTATTACAGGTAAATCTAGGTATATTGGAGAAAGAGGAGAATGGAGATAAAGAAATCACTTAGAAAAGTTTCAGATTGTGTACTTGTGAGAAAAAGGATCATAGGGTGATGATCAAGTCTCGAATAAATAAGACTCAATTAAACTAAAAGAAGAATCAATCAAATTCATTAGTAAAATCTTTGGGGGTAAAAACTAATGAAATATAATTCTGATTTTTCTCATTTCTCAGAGGATATTATAAATAAAAATAAGCAGATTTTGATTAAGGTGAGTCAGCCAACAAAACAACTAATTACCCCCTCAGTTTTGAAAATTAAATCTAAAGAGTTGCGGCAAGATGGCGGCTTAGGAGGACGCTGGGCTCACCGCACGTCCTGCTGATCACTTAGATTCCATCTACACCTGCCTAAATAACCCAGAAAACCGCCAGAGGATTAGCAGAACAGAGTCGCCGGAGCCAAACGCAGACGAGAGGCCCACGGAAGAGGGTAGGAAGGGCGGCGAGGCGGTGCGCGCTCCACGGACTGGCGGGAGGGAGCCGGGGCGGAGGGGCGGCTCGCCGGCCAAGCAGAGCCCCCTAGTCGGGCTTGCAAAAGCGGAGGGGCCGGGCGGACTGTGTTCCGACAGCAAGCGCGACTTAGCGTCTGGGAGGTCAGAAATTAACAGCTCTGCTCGGAAAGCGGGAAGGCTGGAGGACAAAGGGAGGGAGAGCTGCTGAGCCCCCTGACAACAGAGCTCAGTTTGGTGGGGAACAAAGGCGCTCGCCAGCGCCATTTCCCCCGCCCATCCCCCAGCCGAAATCCCAAAGGGAACCGGTTCCTGCCAGGGAACTTGCTTGCTCCACGCAAACACACAACTCTGCGCTTCTGCGGAGCCAAACCTCCGGCAGCGGCAGCGGATCTGACTCCCTCCCGCTGCCACAGGGCCCCTCCTGAAGTGGATCACCTAAGGAGAAGCGATCTAAGCCTGCCCCTCCTGCCCCCGAGCACCTTGCCTACCCACCCCAGCTAATACGCCAGATCTCCAGCATCACAAGCCTGGCAGGGTGCAAGTAGCCCAGACGAGCCACACCACCCCACAGTGAATCCCGCCCCTAGGAGAGGGGAAGAGAAGGCACACACCAGTCTGACTGTGGCCCCAGCGGTGGGCTGGGGGCAGACATCCGGTCTGACTGCGGCCCCGCCCACCAACTCCAGGTATACACCACAGCACAGGGGAAGTGCCCTGCAGGTCCTCACCACGCCAGGGACTATCCAAAATGACCAAGCGGAAGAACTCCCCTCAGAAGAATCTCCAGGAAATAACAACAGCTAATGAGCTGATCAAAAAGGATTTAAATAATATAACAGAAAGTGAATTTAGAATAATAGTCATAAAATTAATTGCTGGGCTTGAAAACAGTATACAGGACAGCAGAGAATCTCTTGCTACAGAGATCAAGGGACTAAGGAACAGTCACGAGGAGCTGAAAAACGCTTTAAACGAAATGCATAACAAAATGGAAACCACCACAGCTCGGCTTGAAGAGGCAGAGGAGAGAATAGGTGAACTAGAAGATAAAGTTATGGAAAAAGAGGAAGCTGAGAAAAAGAGAGATAAAAAAATCCAGGAGTATGAGGGGAAAATTAGAGAATTAAGTGATACACTAAAAAGAAATAATATACGCATAATTGGTATCCCAGAGGAGGAAGAGAGAGGGAAAGGTGCTGAAGGGGTACTTGAAGAAATCATAGCTGAGAACTTCCCTGAACTGGGGAAGGAAAAAGGCATTGAAATCCAAGAGGCACAGAGAACTCCCTTCAGACGTAACTTGAATCGATCTTCTGCACGACATATCATAGTGAAACTGGCAAAATACAAGGATAAAGAGAAAATTCTGAAAGCAGCAAGGGGTAAACGTGCCCTCACATATAAAGGGAGACCTATAAGACTCGTGACTGATCTCTCTTTTGAAACTTGGCAGGCCAGAAAGAATTGGCAAGAGATTTTCAGGGTGCTAGACAGAAAAAATATGCAGCCAAGAATCCTTTATCCAGCAAGTCTGTCATTTAGAATAGAAGGAGAGATAAAGGTCTTCCCAAACAAACAAAAACTGAAGGAATTTGTCACCACTAAACCAGCCCTACAAGAGATCCTAAGGGGGACCCTGTGAGACAAAGTCCCAGAGACATCACTATAAGCATAAAACATACAGATATCACAATGACTCTAAACCCGTATCTTTCTATAATAACACTGAATGTAAATGGATTAAATGCGCCAACCAAAAGACATAGGGTATCAGAATGGATAAAAAAACAAGACCCATCTATTTGCTGTCTACAAGAGACTCATTTTAGACCTGAGGACACCTTTAGATTGAGAGTGAGGGGATGGAGAACTATTTATCATGCGACTGGAAGCCAAAAGAAAGCTGGAGTAGCCATACTTATATCAGACAAACTAGACTTTAAATTAAAGGCTGTAACAAGAGATGAAGAAGGACATTATATAATAGTTACAGGGTCTATCCATCAGGAAGAGCTAACAATTATCAATGTCTATGCACCGAATACCGGAGCCCCCAAATATATAAAACAATTACTCATAAACATAAGCAACCTTATTGATAAGAATGTGGTAATTGCAGGGGACTTTAATACACCACTTACAGAAATGGATAGATCAACTAGACACACGGTCAATAAAGAAACAAGGGCCCTGAATGAGACATTGGATGAGATGGACTTGACAGATATATTTAGAACTCTGCATCCCAAAGCAACAGAATATACTTTCTTCTCGAGTGCACATGGAACATTCTCCAAGATAGATCATATACTGGGTCACAAAACAGCCCTTCATAAGTTTACAAGAATTGAAATTATACCATGCTTACTTTCAGACCACAATGCCATGAAGCTTGAAATCAACCACAGGAAAAAGTCTGGAAAACCTCCAAAAGCATGGAGGTTAAAGAACACCCTACTAACGAATGAGTGGGTCAACCAGGCAATTAGAGAAGAAATTAAAAAATATATGGAAACAAACGAAAATGAAAATACAACAATCCAAACGCTTTGGGACGCAGCAAAGGCAGTCCTGAGAGGAAAATACATTGCAATCCAGGCCTATCTCAAGAAACAAGAAAAATCCCAAATACAAAATCTAACAGCACACCTAAAGGAACTAGAAGCAGAACAGCAAAGGCAGCCTAAGCCCAGCAGAAGAAGAGAAATAATAAAGATCAGGGCAGAAATAAACAATATAGAAACTAAAAAAACTGTAGAGCAGATCAACGAAACCAAGAGTTGGTTTTTTGAAAAAATAAACAAAATTGACAAACCTCTAGCCAGGCTTCTCAAAAAGAAAAGGGAGATGACCCAAATAGATAAAATCATGAATGAAAATGGAACTATTACAACCAATCCCTCAGAGATACAAACAATTATCAGGGAATACTATGAAAACTTATATGCCAACAAATTGGACAACCTGGAAGAAATGGACGAATTCCTGAACACCCACACGCTTCCAAAACTCAATCAGGAGGAAATAGAAAGCTTGAACAGACCCATAACCAGCGAAGAAATTGAATCGGTTATCAAAAATCTCCCAACAAATAAGAGTCCAGGACCAGATGGCTTCCCAGGGGAGTTCTACCAGACGTTTAAAGCAGAGATAATACCTATCCTTCTCAAGCTATTCCAAGAAATAGAAAGGGAAGGAAAACTTCCAGACTCATTCTATGAAGCCAGTATTACTTTGATTCCTAAACCAGACAGAGACCCAGTAAAAAAAGAGAACTACAGGCCAATATCCCTGATGAATATGGATGCAAAAATTCTCAATAAGATACTAGCAAATCGAATTCAACGGCATATAAAAAGAATTATTCACCATGATCAAGTGGGATTCATTCCTGGGATGCAGGGCTGGTTCAACATTCGCAAATCAATCAACGTGATACATCACATTAACAAAAAAAGAGAGAAGAACCATATGATCCTGTCAATCGATGCAGAAAAGGCCTTCGACAAAATCCAGCACCCTTTCTTAATAAAAACCCTTGAGAAAGTCGGGATAGAAGGAACATACTTAAAGATCATAAAAGCCATTTATGAAAAGCCCACAGCTAACATCATCCTCAACGGGGAAAAACTGAAAGCTTTTTCCCTGAGATCAGGAACACGACAAGGATGCCCACTCTCACCGCTGCTGTTTAACATAGTGCTGGAAGTTCTAGCATCAGCAATCAGACAACAAAAGGAAATCAAAGGCATCAAAATTGGCAAAGATGAAGTCAAGCTTTCGCTTTTTGCAGATGACATGATATTATACATGGAAAATCCGATAGACTCCACCAAAAGTCTGCTAGAACTGATACAGGAATTCAGCAAAGTTGCAGGCTACAAAATCAATGTACAGAAATCAGTTGCATTCTTATACACTAACAATGAAGCAACAGAAAGACAAATAAAGAAACTGATCCCATTCACAATTGCACCAAGAAGCATAAAATACCTAGGAATAAATCTAACCAAAGATGTAAAGGATCTGTATGCTGAAAACTATAGAAAGCTTCTGAAGGAAATTGAAGAAGATTTAAAGAAATGGAAAGACATTCCCTGCTCATGGATTGGAAAAATAAATATTGTCAAAATGTCAATACTACCCAAAGCTATCTACACATTCAATGCAATCCCAATCAAAATTGCACCAGCATTCTTCTCGAAACTAGAACAAGCAATCCTAAAATTCATATGGAACCACAAAAGGCCCCGAATAGCCAAAGGAATTTTGAAGAAGAAGACCAAAGCAGGAGGCATCACAATCCCAGACTTTAGCCTCTACTACAAAGCTGTGATCATCAAGACAGCATGGTATTGGCACCAAAACAGACACATAGACCAATGGAATAGAATAGAAACCCCAGAACTAGACCCACAAACGTATGGCCAACTCATCTTTGACAAAGCAGGAAAGAACATCCAATGGAAAAAAGACAGCCTCTTTAACAAATGGTGCTGGGAGAACTGGACAGCAACATGCAGAAGGTTGAAACTAGACCACTTTCTCACACCATTCACAAAAATAAACTCAAAATGGATAAAGGACCTAAATGTGAGACAGGAAACCATCAAAACCTTAGAGGAGAAAGCAGGAAAAGACCTCTCTGACCTCAGCCGTAGCAATCTCTTACTCGACACATCCCCAAAGGCAAGGGAATTAAAAGCAAAAGTGAATTACTGGGACCTTATGAAGATAAAAAGCTTCTGCACAGCAAAGGAAACAACCAACAAAACTAAAAGGCAACCAACGGAATGGGAAAAGATATTCGCAAATGACATATCGGACAAAGGGCTAGTATCCAAAATCTATAAAGAGCTCACCAAACTCCACACCCGAAAAACAAATAACCCAGTGAAGAAATGGGCAGAAAACATGAATAGACACTTCTCTAAAGAAGACATCCGGATGGCCAACAGACACATGAAAAGATGTTCAGCGTCGCTCCTTATCAGGGAAATACAAATCAAAACCACACTCATGTATCACCTCACGCCAGTCAGAGTGGCCAAAATGAACAAATCAGGAGACTATAGATGCTTGCGAGGATGTGGAGAAACGGGAACCCTCTTGCACTGTTGGTGGGAATGCAAATTGGTGCAGCCGCTCTGGAAAGCAGTGTGGAGGTTCCTCAGAAAATTAAAAATAGACCTACCCTATGACCCAGCAATAGCACTGCTAGGAATTTATCCAAGGGATACAGGAGCACTGATGCATAGGGCCACTTGTACCCCAATGTTCATAGCAGCACTCTCAACAATAGCCAAATTATGGAAAGAGCCTAAATGTCCATCAACTGATGAATGGATAAAGAAATTGTGGTTTATATACACAATGGAATATTACATGGCAATGAGAAAAAATGAAATATGGCCTTTTGTAGCAACGTGGATGGAACTGGAGAGTGTGATGCTAAGTGAAATAAGCCATACAGAGAAAGACAGATACCATATGGTCTCACTCTTATGTGGATCCTGAGAAACTTAACAGGAACCCATGGGGGAGGGGAAGAAAAAAAAAAAAAAAAAAGAGGTTAGAAAGGGAGAGAGCCAAAGCATAAGAGACTGTTAAAAACTGAGAACAAACTGAGGGTTGATGGGGGGTGGGAGGGAGGAGAGGGTGGGTGATGGGTATTGAGGAGGGCACCTTTTGGGATGAGCACTGGGTGTTGTATGGAAACCAATTTGTCAATAAATTTCAGAAAAAAAAAAAAAATAAATAAATAAATAAAAAAAAAAAAAAAAAAAAAAAAAAAAAAAAGAAAATTAAATCTAATATTGAAAATTTATCAAAATTTAATCAAGTAACCAATCTGAGAAATCCCTTTGAAAATATATTTGATTAAAATTATGTTCAGTGTTAAGCATACCTTAAAATGTCCAAAAGCACTTGAAAGTTTAAGAAAGGATACCACAACCAAGGTCATGGCTAGAGATTTCAATTTGGAAGTTATATATGAAACAATAATAAAGAAATAGATGTTGGTAAAATCAGGGGGAGAGTTAGAGTGCCCAAGGGGAAATGTAAAGATTTTGGACAGATCACAGTCTGCAGTTAGATGGAGGTCATTGGTGACTTCACACAGACCAATTTTAGTGACCCAGAGAGGATGCAAAAAAGATTACAGAAAGACAGATATAAATTGAGGACATAGCACATTGCTTAAATCAATATTTTAAAAACTTTTTAAGAACAGAAGGAGAAAGATAAAAATTAGGGAATGAATTTGATGGAGTTTATTCATTTTTCAGTAATGTCTGATCATGAATCTAATTAATATGTTTCTATATAAGTAAACATACTAAATTAACTTTTCAGTCATGCTTATTAGTAGAAATTAGAGCACATATACTTGATTTCAACTAGAAATTATTTTACTCACTAGTTCTCTTATAGTTCTAATTTGGTTTACTATATACACCTCCAAGATCATTGCAGCAGTGGTCAGGGGATGTAATAACTCACCTGTTGACTCTTAAATCTCCCATCTGTAACTGACACTACAACTTAATAGCTGCTAAGTCACTTTGGTTTGCATTTTATTTGCCAAAACCAAAGTTGCAACCATGACCAACTTAAAAAGAAAAGCAAGAAGTTGCAAACCTGCCATTTGTCTGAAATGTAAATACCTGCCATTTGTCTGGAATCATTTAGTAAACAGTACTACAGACTATTCAGCACTTTCAGTTCAGTTTGTGGAATTTGCCCTAATCATAGAAAGTAGTAGAGAAAATTGGGTTTGCATTTCACAAATATGTTTGAAAGCATATGTATGCAAAAGTGGCAAGTCGGTCATCAAATCAGGCTTAAAAATATAATTTACAAGGGGCGCCTGGGTGGGTTAAGTATCCGACTTCGGATCAGGTCATGATCTGGCGGTTGGTGAGTCGACCCCACATCGGGCTCTGTGCTGACAGCTCAGAGCCTGAAGCCTGCTTCAGATTCTGTGTCTCCCTCTCTCTCTTTCCTTCCCTGCTCACACTCTGTCTCTCTCTCTCTCCCTCTCTCTCAAAAATAATCAAACATGAAAAAATTAAAAATATATATATGTGTGTGTATATATATATATATATATATATATATATATATATATATATTTTACCCAAGTTATATTATTCAATTTGAATCTCTATGACCTGAGAGAATAAAAGGAATTAAATATCAAAAAAGTTTTATATTCAAGTTCAATATAGCATGTGCCATACTAATAATGAATGTTAAACAGTAAGATAATGGTTGTGGATTATAATCATAAATATGGTAATAGTGATGATGCTGGAGGCAGACTCTTATAATACATCGAAATACTAAATGTTTTCTAAAGACCCATATATTAAGCAAGAAACCATACTGTAGCTGGCAACTGAATTTCAGTGTTTCATTTCAGTAGGTACGTTATGATTACAGTGACACAAGATCTATCTGTGTGTGTACAAGCAACAAAAAATAATTTGACCTAGCTTTAATGATAATTTTACTTAATGCTCTAGAGTTGTTTTTTATTAAAATATATTGGGAGAAAAATGTATTAAATTTAGTTTAAAAAAGAATAGTGTGCTCAGATGGTTACCAGGGAAAAAAAGAATGTATTAATTCAAGTGGGTCAAAAGAAAATTGACCAAAAGATCAATTACCATCTCAAATCAAATTGAAAATGAAATCTTATCACTGTCTTCTTCACATCTTTCCATCTAATTTGGTGTTCTATGCTATCTCTACAAATTTAAAGCAAAGAGCTTCAGTGACTTGCTTGGAAATCATAATGGCTAACTTAAGCAGGCAGATTTATTTTATTTTATTTTATTTTATTTTATTTTATTTTATTTCATTTCATTTCATTTTATTTATTATTTAGAGAGAGAGAGCACATGTGTGAGTGGGGGGGAGGGGCAGAGGGAGAAAGAATCGCAAGCAGGCTCCACGCCCAGCACAGAACCCAACACTGGGCTGGATCCCACAACCCTGGGATCATGACCTGAGCCAAAATCAAGAGTCGGATGAGTAACCAACTGAGGAGCCCTGAGCAGGAAGATTGTTAAAAAGTGAGTAGTCATTAAATAAAAAAACATGTTGAAATACATCGAGGTGCCTTTGCAGTTGTATGATCATAGGTAACAATCAAGGTAGCTGTGAAAATATTATATACATCCTAACTTGCTTGCTTTAACATACTATTTCCATGTATTGAGTTTGACATAGAATTCAGTTAGCATATCTCTTTCTTTTTTCTCTCTTATCCTCCTATCACAGATTTCGCAGGTAAGTGTTAAAATCCAATATTCAGTGAATATTTTATTGTAGATATCTTTCATCACTAGTAACATGAATTCTAATGTCACTTTTCAAGAAACTGGAATTTAACCCAGTTTTTCTGTTACCATTTATACACTTTTTGATAATCTGAGCTATTGCCATTCCAACTTATTGAAGACAATTCAAAATTTTCAAATGATTAGAAAGTCTTTATGAAAAATACCTAATTTAAATTGTATCATAAAAATGCTATTCAATGGCTGGACTTAATATTTTTGACATGGTAGATTTCTTTAAGTAGTCAAAAAGAACTAATTATAGAATTTTTAAATTACAGAAACAAATTGTATTATTACTGATTAATTCATGCCAAAAAATTTTTGCAAGACATATGAAATAGATTAATGAAGAAAAGCCAGTGCTTCTTTAAAATTGTCATTAGTGAGACTATTTTGACAGGATTACAAAAGTAGTTTTCATCTTAAATAAAATTGTATTTTATTTTCCACCTTCCCAATACAATAATCCAGTCCTCTGTTGTGTAGAAAATGAAAGTGCAGACCTGATTTTATATCTTAAGATGGAACATATTGAATTCAACAGACATTTGGGTTAGTTTTATTCCTTGCCTCTGAGAGTCTGTTATTATATTAATTATTCTTATACATCTGAATTATTTGCCTTTAATAGTTACACACTTTACCTAGTTTGTAAACAGCAAAACATAGAAAAATTAGGTCTCAATAACCTGCAAAAGAATCAAGTTTGCTGAGTTTGTACACCCTGAAGACCTCTAATTTAATTTGATTATTTCTTAAGAGTTCTTCCTTCCCTCTTTATAAGACGATTTCCATAAATATTGTGATTGTGCACTTATTCATAAATCATATTGGAGTCAGAAGGCAAAACTTAGAGTTTTAGCTATAGGTTATAGATATAATTTTAATTGTGGTAAAATTAATATATATATATTAATAATTAATAGCTTTTACTTATGCTTAAAACAGAATTGGAACAGCATATAGATGTAAGATATAATAATTTGTGGTACTTCGTAAAAGGTGGTTTTATAAAGTTCTGCAAATTGTGTTCTTGATTATATTTTTGGAAATCACAAAATATGCAACTGAGGAACAACAGTTGACTCATGAACAAGAATATTCACCAAGAGGATTCTCATTCCTATGAATGAAGAAAGTGTGAACACAAAAATTGAGAGTAAGTCTGTATTTTCCAGTATGTATGTTTGCTTGTTACATAGTCGAATATTCTATTTACTAGTTAGATAGATGACAGATAGATAGATAAATAGATGAAAGACATAAAGGAGAAAAAGAAAATAGAAAGAAAGAAAGAGAAAAAGAAAGAAGAAAAGAAGAAGGAAGAGAGAAAGGAAGGAGAGTAAGAGCCAAAAGCAGACAGCAAGGCATGGTGTTTTGCTCTGTTTGTTATCTGAGTACAATTAGTACCACAGCATTCAATATTTCTTTCTGATGATCTTTTTGCTGTCCCAGGACACTTCATAGGAGCAATGCATTATTCGACAATAAAATAGTATGGAAAAAAACAAGATCATTAAATTAAAATTGTCATCATGTTTGCTGCCTTACTTAACAAATTATCTGAACGCAGAATACACCACTATGGGTCAAGGATCCCATTTTTAATGTTTTTCTATAACAGAAGTTATCTTTAAGGTGGGGAAACATTTGAAGCCTGAACTGGTATTATGTGCTGTCTTGATCAAAGGAGGCTTTATGAACACAACTATTTCAAATTGTCTTTTTCATTGCTGTTTTGTAAGTTTGAAAACCTTAAGACATGATACCAAAATTCAAAAGGAGTAAAAGACACTGTTGTTTTCTTTTTTAAAGTGGGAAAGGAAAAGAACCTCACAATTTCTTGACTGAAGGCATGTGTTTGGCAGATTAGTTTTAGGAAATGGAATTCATGCAAGCTGAGGATCTGGCAACTAATTCCTTTAAAGCTGTCATTCCGTTTTAGTATGTGGAATGAATAAACATCTACATCTATGGTTTTAACTCTCCATATAACCCTATCTACAGCAATTTTAATTATTTTCATTTCTCTTGGAATTGCCTATTCATGGGTCCTCTGCAGTAAATGTCTTGTTTACTTTTCCTAATGAACTTTTCTGTAAAGTGCAATATAGATTAAGAAAAGTATCAGCATTGACATGAGAAAGTATTAAAATAATACGGTCATTTCAATAGATGTAGAAAAATCACTTGACAACATTCAGCATACGTTCAAGGTTTAGAGGGAGCATACCTCAATATAATAAAGGCCTTATATGAAAAACCCACAGCTAACATCCTGCTCAATGGGGAAAAACTGAGAGCTTTCCCCCCACCACCGAGATCAGCAATAAGACAAGCATGTCCACTCTCACCACTTTTATTCAACATTGTACTGAAAGTCCAAGCCACAACAATCAGACAAACAAAAGGAATAAAAGACATCCAAACTTACATGGTAGAAGTAAAATTTGTACTCCTTTGTGCAGATGACATGATACTATACATAGAAAACCCTAAAGACTGCAGTAAAAAAGTAGGAGAACTAATTAATTAATTCAGTAAAGTTACAGGACACTAAATCAATATACAGAAATCTGTTGCATGTCTGCATGTTAATAATGAAGCAGTAAGAGAAATTAAGAACAATCCCATGTACAATGCATCAAAGATAATAAAATACCTAGAAATAAACTTAATCAAAGAGGTAAAAGTCCTGTACTCTGATAACTATAAAACTCTGATAAAACAAATGGAAAATGACACAAACAAATGAAAAGATATTTCATGCTAATGGATTGGGAGAATATTGTTAAAACGTGTGTGTATATATATATATATATATATATATATATATATGTATATATATATATATATTTTAACCCAAACAATCTACAGATATAATGCAATTCCTGTCAAAATACCCAAAGAATTTTTCACAGAACCAGAACAAATAATACTCAAAATGCATGGACCCACAAAAACCTCCAATAGCCAAAGCAACTTAAAAAAGAATAACAAAACTGGAGGTATCACAATCCCAGATTTTAAGATAAACTATAAATCTGTAGTAATCAGAACAGTATGGTACTAATGAAAAAATAGACACATAGAACAGTGGAACAGAATAGAGAACCCAGAAATCAACCCATGATTATATAGTCAATTAATCTAAAACAAAAGAACCGAGAATACACAATGGGTAAAAGACATTCTCTTCAACAGATGGTGTTGAGAAAAATGGACAGCTACATGCAAAAGAATGAAACTGGATCAATTTCTTATATCATACTCAAAAATAAACTCAAAACGGATTAAGGACCTGAATGTGAGATCTGAGACCATAAAATTCCTAGAAGAAAACATAGGCAGTGATCTGACACTACTTACAGAAATATTTTTCTAGAAATGTCTCCTTTGGCAAGGGAAACAAAAGTAAAAGGAAACTATTGGGAATACATGAAAATAAAAAGCTTTCTTTTTGCATTACCAAGGAAACCATTCACAAAATGAAAAGGCAATTTACTGAATGGGAGAAGAAACTTGAACATTATATCCAATAAAGGGTTGCTCTCCAAAATCTATATAGAACTTCTAGGACTTGACACCAAAAAACAAATAATCTGATTAAAAATGGACAGAGCACCCAAATAGACATTTTGCCAAGGAAGTCATACAGCTGGCCAGCAGACACATGAAAAGATGCTCAACATCAGTAATCATTAGGGAAATATAAATCAAAACTACAGTGAGATATCACTTTACCCCTGTGATAATGGCTATAATCAAAAACTGAAGTAATAGCAAGTGTTGGTGAGGATGTGGAAAAATATAAACTCTTGTGCACTGTTGGTGAGTATGTAAATTGATGCAGCCACTGTGAAAACAGTATGAAGGCTCTTAAAAAAAATAAAAATAGAATTACCATATGATCCAGTAATTCCACTGCTCTATTTACCCAAGGAAAGCAAAAACACTAGTTCAGGAAGACATAAGCATCCCTGTGTTTATTGTAGCATTATTTACATTAGCCAAGACATGGAAACAACCCAAGTGTCCATCTAAAGGTGAATGGATCAAGAAGTTGTATACCTGTACAATGGAAAAGTACTCATTCATAAAAAATAACATCTTTCCATTTGTAATACATTCAGTGGAAATGCATGCAATACATGAAACATGCAAAACATGGATAGATCTAGTATAATACTAAGTGAAACATGTTAGAGAAAGACAAATATCATATGATTTCACTCCTATGTGGAATTTGAGAAACAAAACAAAGAAGAAAACAGATAAAAAACTCAGATATAGATAACTGGTAGTTGGAGGAGGGGTCTTGGGTGGGGAGATGGGTGCAATAAATGAAAGCGATTAAGAGAACACTTATCCTGATGAGTACTGACTAATGTATACAATTGTTGAATTATATTGTACATGAAACTAATATAACACTGTATGTTAATTACACTTGAAATTAAAAAATAAAAAAATTAAAGTGTGAATATCATAAATGAGTAGTGATACAAATTTTCACATACTTGTAACTAGCATTCATATCAGGAACAAAAAATTATAGCATACCAAAAGATATATCTCTATTAGGGCTTCTTTTCTCTCAGCAATTTTCTTCCAGTTTGCAATGTAGAGCTATCACACATCTTTTTTATTATCTTTATTTACTTATTTTAATGTTTATTTATCTTTGAGATAGAGTATACACAGGTGAGGGAGGGAAGAGAAGAGAGAGGAAGACAGAGGATCCAAAGTGGGCTCCACGGTGACAGCAGAGAGAGGATATGGGACTTGAACTAACCAACCACGATTTCATGACCTGTGCCCAAGTCTGGTGCTTAACTGACTGAGCTACCCAGGCGCCCAAAGATCTTGACATCTTTTTAAAGATTTGTTCCTATAGGGGAGGTCTGGGTGTCTCGGTTAAGCATCTCACTCTTAATTTCAGCTCAGGTCACGATCTCTTGGTTCCTGATTTCAAGCCCTGAACTGAGTCCTGTGGCAAGCCCCATGCTGACAGCAGAGAGCCTGCTTGGGATTCTCTCTCTCTGCTCCTCCCTCACTTGTTCTCTCTATATATACCTCTCTCTTAAGATAGATAAATAAATAAATAAATAAATAAATAAATAAATAAATAAATAAATAAATAAATATTTGTTCCTATGTATTTGATAACTTTTATGCTATTATAATGGACACTTTACATTTTTCATTTTATATTAGTTTTCTACTAGTAGATAGAAATACAAACCAGTGTTGTAGAAGAATTTTATATTCACACCTTATCTTCCTCAAATATCAATTTTATTTCTATACAGATTATTTTATGTTTTCTACATGCATGTGATATCATTGTTAATGAAAGGAAGAAGTCCAAAGAAACTATCCAAATGAAGCATGATGAGACAAAACACTGGAAAATACAGAGGTAAGACATAATGAAAATAGAGTGAAAAAGTCTGATGTAATTGTATATGGATGAAAAGAAGAGGCAGGAAAAAAATGGCGAAGAAACAACTGAAAGCCACATTTTTCTAAAATCTATTTCAAATCAAAGATGATAAAATAACTTTAAAAACAGAAAAAAGGTAGGTAACTTTCAAAGAGGTAGTAATGAGATCACTTTATTGCACTGGAATGTGGAACACAGAAAACAATAGAGTGGAATCTTCATGCTGAAATATAAAGTCTATGATTTTAAACAGTTATTAATTTATATTTGAATATAAAATAAATAGATTTTCAATAAAACAAAACAGAATTGAAACTAACAGATTGACATAAAGGGACACATCAATTGGCACTCTTCAGACCTAAGAAAAATGACAAAATAATTACAAAGAAAAAAATTGAAAAATATATAGGCCAATACACATACAAATGATTTAGGAAAAATACCAATATTGGTTTGGGAGTATTAAATTTTATATATATATATATATATATATATATATATATATTATATATTATGCTTTTACATATAATATACATATATAAATATATTTACATATATAAACTCAAATATACATCAAAAATAGTACATAAATTAGAAAAGAATTAAAGTTAAATTTCTTTAATGTCTTTTTAAAATTTTTTTATGTTTCTTTATTTTTCAGGGAGAGAGAAAGGGGGGGGAGGGGCAGAGTGAGCTGGAGACACAGGATCTGAAGTAGGCTCCAGGTTCTGAGCCTTCAGCACAGAACCCAACATGGGGCTCAGACTCATGAACTGTGAGATCATGACCTCAATTGAGGTCTGACGCTCAACAAACTGAGCCATCCAGGCGCCCCTATTTCTTCAATGTCTTTGTATCATTTAGAAAGTTACAAAAATAACAATTTATACTAGATTTTAATTTTGGGGTGCCTAGTATAATCTCAAGTGTAAAATTTAAAAGAATAAGATTAATAACAAGTCAATGGAAAGGAAGTGTTAGAATTGGACCAACAAATAGGCAAACAAATATACAACCCCCAACTCAAACCAAAGAATAGTATGTAAAAGAATATAGCACAAGTAAGAATATAGTAATACTCTATGCTACATCGAAATGCAAAATTTTTTGAATAGTTACATTAACTCAAAATCTATGAAGAGATAAAGGGTGAAATATAACTGTGTGCTACTCAAAGTAAAACAAAACAAAACAAAACAAAACAAAACACTCCACAGATGCAGAGTTACTATTTTAACCCACAGTTTTCAGTATCTGTTACATTCTTCAAACTGAAGTTATAAAGTGTGGTCGTACCAGAGTCCAGAGAAGGGCAAATAATCTCTCAATACAACAAAATAAGGATAAGTTTTGAAACATAGACTCAGATTATGACAATATATTAATTCATATTTTTGTGTGTATAGCAGATAAGCTTCAGAAAAAAATCAACCAAATACTGATAAAGATATATACATAAGTTTTAAATTCACAGACCTAAACTCTCATATAATTTGATTATTTCTTAGAGGAAGTTACAGATTTCTAGGGAAATGGACAGTTTGAGAAAACAAAGAGGGAATAATTTTAAAGGTGACAAGGACTATGCATCATAGGTGATATAAGGAGATTCAAATAAAATATGATTAATTTTTACAATTTAAACATCATGCTCCATGAGAGAAAAAAATGAAGAGACATACTTTAGCAATTTAACTTACTTGACCTCTTCCCCCAAACTATGAAATTACAAGTGCCTTAAGAGAAGGGGATAATTGTTGCAGAAAGATAGAAAGATAAATTTGTATCCTGCAACTAAGACCATGCTGAGATTTCTAAGAAATAGTGTCTGGTAGACAGTCTAGTCAAAGGAATATTCTATATCCTAAATAATAAATTTTCAAATTAAATCTCTGGTCTGTTCTGGTCTCTGTCCTACTTATTTACTCATTTATATTCTTTCCCATATCCCCCCCCCCACCAGATGCCCCCATTCAACCAATGGTTGTTAAGTGAATACTCTGACCCAGTCCCACACAGGCTCTGTAAACAGCGTCTTGTTCCCTTCTCTCCCAGGTTCTCCCCAGTATCTCTTGATTTCCAAGTAAAATGCTTCTTCTAATTAGAAGATACTGAAAATATCCAAATCTTTCCACTTATGAATAATGTATGAGACATGAGATTTATGGAGAAAACAAAATTGCTTTTATAATCCTACTATTTCTTCTAAAAATATGTTTACTCTCCAGATTTAAAATTACCATATGTTCAAATATAAAAGGAATGAATCATTCAGTAAGTCTTACTAATATCTTTTGAGAAAGAAAATATAGATTGAGCACTTATTCTGAAATTTAAAATCTTATGTACCACTAATAAACTACATATGCTATTATTTGACACAAATATGGCTACTGTCACTATGAATCCCATAATTGGCAAGTTGATAACACTATACCTTTATAAATACTAATATGGACCAAAGTTTTAGAAGTCTTATTTTGTCCTCATTTTTCTAGCCTCTAAAACAACTTCGTGTTTACCCTTAATCCTAAAGCTGCCCTTCCCCAACCTGATCTTTAACATATGATGTTATTTTATGGTTCACATAAAAGAACATGCCGTCAGCTAAGAGCTTTCTCACCTTCTTGACATCGCATCTCCAACTCACCTGTATCTTCTGTGTTTTCCTTCCTATCTCTGGTTATAATGGATGAAATGCCTTCTTCCTGCCAGGAACCAATCATACTCCCTGTGCAGTGTATCTTCACCACTGAGAAATTACATAAATTGTTACAGACTCTCCTATACCTTTAACCCCTTTCCCATCAACACCAGTTGATACCCTCATCTATTCCCTTTCACAGCAAAATATTTTGTAGGAATGATCTGTATATGCAATCTCTATTTTTCCAGTCATATTTCTATCCAGTCTAATCTGGCTTTGCTCCCACAGTGCCACCTAAACTTTTCCCTTTTTACTATCACTGTAAGAAATATCAAGTGAGACAGCTGCTGGTTCATGGCTCATTAACATTTCTTCAGTGAAAATTTCTTTTATCTTTCTGATATTTCTTGGCTAGAGCTGATTAAAATAACTGCAGAGTCAGCTAAACCAAAGTGAACGATTTATACATCTTTAAATAGGATTTAAATACTTAAATAGTGAGATACACAAACTAAAAACTGTCATTGATCAGTACTCCTCCAGAAAATGTTCATAAATTCTCCACTGAAAGATTTGGGGTGGCCCATGTTCTTATCGTTCTTGGTCTTAGATACTCTGCTCTTATTTTACTTCAATAGACTCTTCTATTAACCAAAGATAGTTTATAGTCCAAACCAAGATACTTTTTAAAGTTAACAAGGATGCTATTAGTCATTACACCAAGACAACAGGTGCAACTAAGTCTTCTCCAACAAAAGAGGAGGTAGGATCTCCTTCTTCTTCAAGTTCTCAGCTATTTTTTTATTATAAGCTATCAAAAATGTGAACTGAATCACTTATGATGTCTTCCATGTTGTTAAATATAGTGGGTACTTCATTCATTTTATGACTTGATTTCTCATTATTTACCAACATTGACTTTTTTATTATATTTTTAAATTTTTAAAAAATGTTTATTGATTTTTGAGAAAGAGAGAGAGAGAGAACAAGCTGGAGAGGGGCAGAGAGGAGGGGACAGAGGATCTGAAGTGGGCTCTGCGCTGAGAGCCCTGTGCGGGCTCATGAACTGCGAGATCGTTATTCAAGCCTAAGTCAGATGCTAAACCCATTGAGCAACCCAGTCACTCCCTTTTTTTTCTTTCTCTTAACACTTTTCTTGGCTTTACATTTGTTTTCTTCTTGCTTCTCATTAGTGTTCTTTTTAGTCTCTTCTCTATTGAGAGGCAATTCTCCCTGGGCCTTTCCACTTGAGCACATCTTGTGTGAGGCCCTAACTGCCTTTGCTTTACTCTTGGAGGATCAGGATGTTGTGTTACTCTGGAAGCATGCCTAATGCTCAGTATAATAAAGGTAATAGCTCCCTCCAAAGCAAAGAGTAGGGAGGCTTACTGCCCTTTATAAAGATTTGGGTTTTCTAATCTCAGGGTTTCTGACATGGAACACATTCCAATGTATATGCAGGCATAAATCTTGCCTTATTATGCTCTATGCTCTTTTAGTTTTCTTGGAGAAAGACACCCCTGACACTCAGTGATTTTTTTTCCCCACAGAATTTATAATTTGTTATTGCGTATTTATTAGTATCAGGGAGAAACTGTGATGATTACGAGGACTCTTTAGTTTTTTTTAACTGAGTAAATTCAGGAAACACGTTCCCTGCCTGATGCTCTAATTTACTCTCAATGCCAAGCATAGTGCTTGACACAGCATACTTACTGATTATTCATTGAATGAATGCAGCCAATAACTCTATTCTTCACTAAAACTCTTCCAAGATCAGCCTATCCTCCCTTATTTACAGGAGATGGATTTATTGCCTAACAACAAAAAATATTTTTGTTTTATTTTCCTGGTGTTAAAGCAATTTTTGTTTTATTTCTGGGGTATATAAAAATACATAGAAACAAGAAAAGAAAGCAAACACAAGTCATTTATGTATTCAGCAGTGAGGACTGCTAGTATTTTGTTTCATATCCCTTGAGAATGGCCAGAGAGGATGTATACATATTTATATATAGTCAATACATATCTATATCCATATAGTCAAAGTAAAATCATTGTGGTGGCTAAGTACAAAATTATAGGTATATAAAATTATATTCATAATTTATTTAATAAATCAATTATTAGGCATTTAATATTTCCCATTTGCAGTTTAAACAAATTATAAATGTACAACTGAATGATTAATATTTCTTTGAATATTTAGTTAAAGCCTTAGAATAGTTACCAAAATATTTGCCTAAAAAACAAAAAAAAATGGAAAAAAAATATTTGCCTAAAATCAGTTGATATATGCCACTCACTTTATCTGTCAGGAACAATATAATTCATTGGTTTACCAGCCCAGAGGGTGTGTTGACTGAGTGAAGACACAGCTTAACACATGCTTTCCATATTCACCACAATACTAAATTGGGTTCATTGAAAATTGCATTCAGATTCTTAATTTTTTTATTTTTATTTTTCATTAGTTTTATTTTTTTAATTTTTTGAGGGATTTTTGTATTTTTTTTAATTTTTTAATTTAAATTCTGGTTAGTTAAAATATAGTGTAGAATTCATGAGTAGGATTTAGTGATTTATCACTTACATACAACACTCAGGGCTCATCCCAACAAGTGCCCTTTTTAATATGCATCACCCATATAACCCATTCCTCACCTACCTCCCCTCCATTAACCCTCAGTTTATTCTCTATAGATAAAAGTCTTTTATGATTTGCTTTTCTTTCTTTTTTTCCTTCCCCCATGTTCATCTGCCGTGTTTCCTAAATTCCATTTATGAGTCAAATCTTGTGGTATTTGTCTTTCTCTGATTTATTTTGCTTAGCATAATACACTCTATCTCCATCCACGTCATTGCAAATGGAAAGATTTCATTCTTTTTGATGGCTTAGTAATATTCTTGTGTGTGTGTGTGTGTGTGTGTGTGTGTGTGTGTGTGTATGTATACACATACATATATACATATATATTGTGAGACTATATATATATATATATATATATATATATCTCCATATATAAAATATCCACACACACATACATACATAGCACATCCTCTTTATCCATTCATCAATCAATGGACATTTGGGCTCTTTCCATAATTTGTCTATTGTTGATAATGCTGCTATAAACATTGGTGTGCATATGTCCCTTCGAATCAGTATTTTTACATCCTTTAGGTAAATACCTAGTAGTGCAATTGCTGGGTAATAGGGTAGTTCTATTTTTAACTTTTTGAGAAACCTCCATACTGTTTTCCAGAGTAGCTGTAACAGTTCGTATTCCCTCAACAGTGTAAGAGGGTTCCCCTTTCTCCACAACCTTGTTAACAATTGTTGTTTCCTGAATTGTTAATTTTAGCCATTCTGATGGGTGTGAAGGAGTGATGTTTAGGATTTTTTCATGTGTCTTTTGGCCATCTGGATATCTTCTCTGAAAAAATGCCTATTTCTGTTTTCTGCCCATTTCTTAACTGGATTATTTGCTTTTTGGATGCATATGTCATTTGCAAATATCTTCTTCCATTCTGTAGGTTTCTTTTTAGTTTTATTGATTCTTTTCTTTGCTGTACAGAAGCGTTTGATGAAGTCCCAATAGTTCATTTTTGCTTTCATTCCCCTTGCCTCCAGAGACATGTCTAGTAAGAAGTTGCTAAGGGCAAGGCTTTTCAAATTTATATCAGAAAGCACCACATATCCTATTATCTTAACATCTATTGGCCTAAGTATACCACTTAGGTGGTATTGTATTACCTGGTATTATTTTCTCTTACATATATTGTTTTCTTTTTAAAGGTAAGCAGACCATATCCTATCTTACATGATCCATGGTATGTATTAGCATAAGAAAAAAGTTAATTTCAACTTTTTACCTAACCAGAGAAAAAGTCTAAAAGAATCCAAAAACATTAAATACAACCCTGTATTTGGAGTCACAAATTGTTGCTTTGAAAGACTAAAAAAGTATGATGATCTTACATACATGATTGCTCTACTCTTATAGTTCCTTGAAGATCGAAAAATTAAAAACTGCAAAGCAGTTTATGCCATTTAAAAGTAGATGATGTATAAGAGCCACTTAAGTTGCAGAAGTGCTACCTATCATTATATCTCCCACACCACTGAGAGAAATTAGGTGTTTGAAAAGCTATAATGTGCCTTTTACTTGGAATGCTCAAGCTTTAATATCCGCTCTGTGGAGTAACTCTGATGTGATGGTGCCTGTCTCTGTTTAATCTGAATATGATGCTCTTTCTTTATAAAAGTAAAATATAAAACCCTAAGAATTCTTTCTCCCCCAATTTGCATTTATACTGTCCATTAAAAATACAACATTTCCATTACATACAAAAATATGCTAGCTTCCTGCATTTTAAATCCTTGTAACAGGACATTAAAAAGGACTCATTCTTCCTCAGTTTCTATTGAAATGTCAGTGAGACAAAATTAGATACCAAAATGATTGTGAGACCAATATGCATATGGAGTTTTCAGAGAAAACCGACCACCACTTTTGAGTTTTAGCACCTCCCCCAAGAATATAAAAAGGATCAGAACAGGAGAATGGGAGATTTTGTAAAATAGTTTTATGAGGCTATTACCCTACGGATGAATAGTTGGAAAACTTATAATATGTAAATATGTCCATTGCAGGTTAGATCAAGGATTCATATCTGAGGCAGATTTTGGAAAGCCATATTGGAATTGTGGATGGAAGTCTGAATTCCAATCCCCCAACTATTCCTTCAGGACTTTTTAAAGTGGAAAAGAAATTTCATAAGGCTCACTGTTTTAGAAACAGAGTCCAGAAAACTTTTTCAGGGTTTTCTGTATGGTTGAATGTTTCCATTTGATCTTTGGCCCATGATGGGGTTGCCATAGACCATTTTCAATAGGGCATCCTGATAGGTTAAGTAAGTATTAGCAAAAGGAGACTGCATTTATTACACCAAACACCCTGTGGCTGATAAAGGGAAATGAAGTTACAAAGATTCAGGCATGCCATTAAGGAACTGTTAGTCCAGGAAGGACCTGCTAATGAATCACAACATGCTCAGGAGTGGATTAGTGGAATCTTCTCTAGGCAACTTAGGGAGACCAGCTTCAACTACCCACCAGACCAAGGGTACTCTAGGTCACCTAGGTTAAGAAACAGTGTCCTACCTCCTATCTCCCTTTACCGCCCCCCCCCCCATCTACTCATAGCCCAGCTGAGAGCAAGATGGCTCTAGTGAGTGCAGAAGGACTGGAGAGGGAGAAAGGAAGACAAGAAACCAAATCTGTCCCAATCCCTTTCCAGTTCAGATGCATAACACAAAAGAGAGGAAGAGAGAAGAGATCATTCTATATCAATTTCTAACATCAATATATAAACATAAATGTGATGACATGCTCCAATTACCAACTTGAGATGTATTCTTTTGTTTTAAAATGGCCTTTTAAAATCTGTGAATTACAAGGGAAGTTATTGTCTTGTTTTAGTCCACATCAAAGGACAGGGGAGTTTACATCTTCCAATGTAAGGGGCTGTAGGAGAGCAAATATATATATATATATATATATATATATATATACACACATACACATACATATACATATATATATGTACATATGTACATATATATATGTATGCGTGTGTGTGTATGTGTGTGGGTGTGGGTATGTATGGGTGTGGGTGTGGGTATGTGTGAGTGTGGGTGTGGGTGTGGGTGGGTGTGTATACAACATGGGTGACATTTAAGACTTTTTCATAAATGTAGAATAAAATAGGTTATGTATTTTATTTTCTCTAACAGATGAATAATTAATTTATTGAAATTCTTATCCATCCATTAAAATGCAATAGTATAGAATTGAAAATTGATGTAGGGGCACCTGGGGCTCAGTCAGTTAAGTGCCCATCTCTTTTTTTAATTTTTTTTTTTTTTTCAACGTTTATTTATTTTTGGGACAGAGAGAGACAGAGCATGAACGGGGGAGGGGCAGAGAGAGAGGGAGACACAGAATCGGAAACATGCTCCAGGCTCTGAGCCATCAGCCCAGAGCCCGACACGGGGCTCGAACTCACGGACCGCGAGATCGTGACCTGGCTGAAGTCGGACGCTTAACCGACTGCGCCACCCAGGCGCCCCAAGTGCCCATCTCTTAATATCAGCTCAGGTCATGATCTCGTGTGTGGTTTGTGAGATCAAGCCCTGCGTTGAGCTCTGTGCTGACAGCATGGAGCCTGCCTAGGATTCTCTCTCCCCCTCTTTTTGCCCTTTTTGCCCACCCCCCAATAAAATAAACAAACATTAAAAAAAATAAGAAATCATATTTATCTAAAGAAGAAGAATCAGTTGTTTGGCAGCCTTGTTAATTAAGGTTACTTTAAATATATTTCTCTAAGATATTAGTGAGTAGAGAAGCATTGCAATTGTTTGTTTCAGTATCATCAGTTTTTTTCTTCTGTCCCAAAAAGAACTGTATATGTTTTTATAACTTTTTAATATATGTCCTATTCTATTTACTGGTAATGGGCTGAATAAAGGTCACCTAGAGATATTAGGTCCTTAATCCCTAGAACTTGTAAATTTTACTTTAAAAGGAGACCTCCAGTTATGATATGTGTAAATTACAAGAATGAAAGGTACAGCATTAGGAATATACTCAGCGGTATTGCGATAGAATGGTATGGTAAAATATGACAGGTACCCCTGTAATAAACATAAAATAACACACAAAGTTGTTAAATCACTATGTCATACTCCAAAACTAATGTAACATGCATGTCAACTATACATCCAAAAATAAGTAATTTAAAAACAAAAAGTGTCATTGCAGATGTGATTAAATTAAAATCTTGACGGGGTAGATTATTCTGGATTATCTAGGTGGGTTCTAAGTGAAATCACATGAATCCTTACAAGAAAGGGGAAAGGAAAATTGTCAAGCAAGGAAAACATTCTCCCTTGGTTTTTCTGGATGGAGTATGGCCTATTTTATTTAGGTCAGTGAAACTGACTTTGGCTTTTGGCCTTCAGATATATGAGAGAATACATTTCTGTTATTTTAATTCTATTTGCAAATAGGTTTATTATTAATATTACATAAATATTAGTATATATTTTGAGCATCTTCTTGCAGACCCTTCTACCCCCCCCCCCCCCTTTTTTTAATGTAGTTTTGAAAATGCTGCTGGCCTGGAGACATAATTAATTTTTCTAAATATCTTGGCATTCACTGTTTACTTCTAAAAAAAGATGCTATAAAAATAAGCTGGAAAAAACATTTTTGTGAAGATACTCTTTCCTAGCCATTTCCTTCCCAGAACACTGAACAGTGATTTTTCTAATCGTGTACATATTTTATATAGAATACACAATTAGTCCTTTATGCCCTTGCCTTCTTTTGTTAAAAAAGAGTATTATATTATCATTGCATTCTAGATTTATGTCCTGTCAGTAAATATTAGGATAATAGCAACTAATATAATGGTGGTATAAATATCAATGCTTTGAAAATTTTAATTTTTTTTTACATTTATTCATTTTTGAGAGACAAAGAGAGACAGAGCACAAGCAGGGGAGGGGCAGAGAGTGAGGGAGACACAGAATCTGAAGGAGGCTCCAGGCTCTGAGCTGTCAACACAAAGCACAACGTGGGGCTCAAACTCACACACTGCGAGATCATGACCTGAGCTGAAGTTGGACGCTTAACCAACTGAGCCACCCAGGCACCCCAATGCTTTGAAAATTCTTAATGTGGTTGCAGCTTTTCAGTGTGCTTCACTATAAACTCAAAGCATCTGCAGAGCTGTGCAACTGCCTTCCTGGGACAAAATGACACCAAACACAGTGCTGTGAGGCTCTCCTCCACAGTAGGGGGGCAGGTCCATGCCTTGCCTGGTCCTTTAAGATTTGTGGTTTTGAATCCCATCCTCACACCAGAGATAAAACACAGGTGAACAGTGGCTCCGGACATAGCAACTACTCAGGCACAGACAGGTTGAAGCCTGGGATCTGACTAAAGCCTGGGACACAAGAGGTGAGATTGTTTGCTTTTCTATGAGGGCTTCCTGAATAGCAGCAGGCACAAGTGCCCTTCCCCATGAACCAGCACTATTGGATTTCAGTGAGCAACACAGCATCCCTAGTGGAGGCTGAGGCCACTTACACCAAACCTTACCCCTTTTGCCCTGCAGGCATCTTTATTAAGGCAAGTCTGATTGTGAGCCAGCACAGTGGGCCTCTCCCTCAGGGAAACAACACAGGCACCCTGCATGCACCAAGTCTACTAATCAAAAAGTGCTCCAAAGCATCAGCTTCAGTTCTAATGGAAATATGACCAGGCATTATTTTATTTACTTATTTTTTCTTTTCATTTTTTCTTTCTTTTTTTATAACCGGCTTATAGATTTTTGTTTGTTTGTTTCATTTCCTTTTATCTTCTTTTGGATGAGTCCTCTTTCTTTCTATTTGGAAACAAGCTTATTTTTGTTTGCTTAGTTATTTTTTTGTTGTTGTTCCTTTTCCTTTTCTCTTTTTGGATCAGGCTTTCTTTTTCTTCCTTTTTTTTCTTTTAATAAGGCTTATTTAACAAACAAATCAAAGCACACCTCCTTAAAGACCCAAACACTCCTCACTAAAAGCAAGGAGGAACTCTGCAGATAATTGACCTATAAAGAGCAGACAAAAAACAGCAGCAGAGTGCACACAGAATACAACAGAAATACTTCCTGAAGTGCCAGGCCCTGAACAGTATATGGTCCCTTCTTAATGAAGCATTACCTCTGGGAGCAGAAAACATAACAATTTTCATAACAGGCAAAAGACAGAAACCTAGACAAGATAGAGGAATTCTCCTGAAATAAAAGATCAACAAGAAATCACAGCCAGAGATTTACTCAAAGCAGATATAACCAATATATATGAAGAAGAATTTAGAACAACAGTAATAAGAATATTAGCTGGGCTTGAAAGAAGCATAGAAGACACCAGAGAAATACTTTCTGTAGAAATGAAAGACCTAAAAATTAGACCAAAATAAAAAAAAATGTTATAACTGAGATGCAAAGCTGACAGATTGTAATCACAACAAGGATGGAAGAATCAGAGGAATGAACAGGTGATATAGAAGATAAAATTGTGGAAAATAATGAAGCGGAAAAGAAAAGTATTAGATCATAAATATAGACTTAGGGAACTCAGTGATTCTATAAAGCACAAAAATATCCATATCACTGAGGTCCCAGAAGAGTGGGAAAAAGGGGCAGAATGTTTATTTGAACAAATTGTAGCTGAGAACTTCCCTAATCTAGGGAAGGAAACAGGCATTCAAGTCCAAGGGGCACAGAGGACTCCCCTCAAAGTCAACAAATCAGGTCAAAAAAAAACAACATATCATAGTGAAACTTGCAAAATACAGAGATAGAGAATTCAGAAAGCAACTTGGGACCAAAGAGCCTTAACATATAAGGCTAGACAGATAAGATTAGCAGTACACCAGTCCACAGAAACTTGGCAGGCCAGAGGGGATTGACATGATGCATTCAATATTCTAAATGGGGAAATATGCAGACAAGAATAAATTATCCAGCAAGGCTGTCATTAAGAATAGAAAGAATGATAAAGGAATTCCAAAACAAGTAAAAACTAAAGGAGTTCATGGCCATTAAACCAGCCCTGTAAGAAATATTAAGGGGGACCCTTTGAGCAGGAAAGAGAAACAAAAAACAACAAAGACTAGAAAGGAACAGGGACAGTCTACAGGAATAGCAACTTTACTGGTAATACAAGGGCTAGTAAATTCATATCTATCAAAAATTACTCTGAATGTAAATGGACTAAATGCTCTAATAAAGACAAAAGTTATCATAATGGGTTTTTTTAAAAAGGCCCATTGATATGCTGCTTACAAGAGGCTTGTTTTAGAACAAAGACACTTCCAGTTTGAAAGTGAGGTGGTGGAGACCCATTCATCATGCTAATGGACATTAAATGAAATCAAGAGTAGCTATACTTACATCAGACAAACTAGATTTTAAACCAAAGATTGTAATAAGACATGAAGAAGGGCACTATATCAAAATTAAGGAGTGAATCAAACAAGATCTAAAAATTGTAAATATTTTGACCCCCAACTTGGTAGTAGCCAAATATATAAATAAATAACTTAAAGAAACTCATTTATAATAATACAATACTAGTAAATGACTTTACACCCACTTACAACAATGGACAGATCATCTAAGTAGATGAACAACAAGGAAACAATGGCTTTGAATGACACACTGGACCAGATGAACTTAATAGATATATTCAGAATATTTCATCATAAAGCAGCAGAATACACATTCTTTTCAAGTGCACATGGAACATTCTCCAGAATAGATCACATACTGGGTCTCAATGAGTACAAAATGCTTGAGATCATACCATGTGTATTTTTCAACTACAACA